>NC_140771.1:239814209-241014209 GCF_044657685.1 Stegodyphus dumicola | reverse complement strand
TTTTACCAATTAGAAATGAAGTGTTTTTATAGGTAGGCGCATCTTGGTAAATTATATGAACTGTAAATAATTTAGCTGATATAAATGCTCTAATACACTCTAATATAAAAAAAACAACTTTTTTTAAGGAGATGTCATTTTATTCTGTTCTAATCAAAACCTTCCTCATACGTTTCTAAGATGCAGGCATATTTATACAGAGGCATATCACATTTGGAGAAAAAAAACTAATCTGCGTTATCGAATGATGAAGAGTCTGCATATGCTTGTTTCTCGCGTTAGGGAAAAAGAGAGGAACCCAGAGATACCGATTTTATTTATTTGTTTATTTACCATATGAATTATCATTATTTGAGCTTTATTATACTTTTATTATTTTTGAGCTTTATCGTTATTTTATTGAGCTTGTAGAGGCATTAGATTATATCTTCATTTATATAATGAAACGTAAAAAAATGTGCAATGCCATTGCTGGGAATCGAACTCCGGAACTCCCGAATATGCGTCGAGCGTGCTTCCAATTATATCATGAAAGCGTGCGGAAAGGAGTGAGAAAATACCTCATATACTCCCCCCTTTTAAACAGTGACTGGGAATGTGGGAGCCAAGTCGCTAGATCTTCGTTGTGAGGAACTATCGTCCATCACCTTTTTAGTTCGGGTGCCAATGTACAGTCTTTTAGAATTTTTTGATATCAAGAACTGAACTGAACTGAAGAAATTGGCAAATGTCCTCGCCGGAATTCGAACTCCAGAATTCCCATATTAGCGTTTATTATTATTTTATTCACCTTTATTATTTTTGAACTTTATTATTTTCAACCCGAACACGAGAAAGGGAACTCAGACAAACTTAAGATATTTCTCTTTCATATTTAATCAACATACTTCTCTGCCCGACATAACATATTTTTGTCTTCGAGTCGCTAGTGTGTTGCCATGCGGTGGAGCTTACGGTGTTTAATTATTCTTCCAATTTTAATTTAAGCTTTTACGGATTAACAAACAAAGCAATTCAAAAAGCAATAAACGTAATTCGTCATCTATGTTGTCGACTTGTTAACTGAAATGAGAAGCATTGTATCTATGGCTTTGTCTGGTTTGTATTTCAGCAATCTATCGCTTAGTTTCGTAGAATTTGAATTTAAATTAAGGGGGTTTAATTTTATTTTGTCTAATGTTAATATCAATAACCGCAAACAGTGGATTTTCATCTTTCGTACAAGCAGTGTCTTTCCGTTAATTTAAGAATTAAATAAAAAAAAGTTATTTTAACCTTCTTAAGATTTGGTCATTTATTCCAGGTTACAGCGATAACTCATCTTCCAGTCTAGTGGGTCTGCATTGATAGAAGCTTCTAAATACAGCAAAAGCCTCATCATACTAAGCGGGTCTAAAATTTCACACTTTCGATCAATTACTTCGAGTGAATGAGAAGTTTTGCGTCAGCTTCTTTTTAACAAATATTTATATATTAATTGTTTTTTAGTAGCATATATACTAAATATTTCAAACCTAGTGTATTCTACACTCATGTCCATAAATTAAGGATAATTCGGAGTCACGCGGAAATCGAACTCTAAAATAAATATATCACCTGTAAAATCACTACCCACATCTTCAAGAATCATATGCAAATTTCAGGAAGTAACCAGATGACACCGATAGTACATCACAATGACGAGAGTGATATATAAGGAATATAGCCAAAGAAGTAAAATTGTTCGCAGGCGCTTTATAAGCATTCCAGTGCAATAACCGAATAGTTATGACACAAAGGACGCATTTGGATGATTTTTTACGTGGTAGAATTATCGGCCGTCTGGAATGTGAGCGTACCCAACTGGAAGTATCAGACGAACTTGGAATTGCCCGGAGTGTCATCTCCAGGCTTTGGCAACGATTCCAAGATGATGGTAATGTGAGTAGACGTTACAGCACAGGTCGCCCCAGAGTTACACCGCCGAATGAGGACCGGTATTTGGCAGTTACTGCCAAAACAAACAGGCGGAGCACAGCCTCAGACCTGTCTCGTCAGCTCTCTTCAGCCACTGGTGCGACAATTTCAAGGCAGACCGTGTACAGACGCTTAGGGCAGATTGGTCTATATGCTCGTAGACCTGTCAGATGCGTTCCACTTACTGCAACTCACTGTCGCCTGCGGTTAGCCTGGAGTAGAGAGCATTCATTGTGGACACCGAAACAGTGGGCTTGTGTGATGATTTCCGACGAGTCCAGGTTTAGCTTGCAGTCTGATTCTCGCCGGACTTTCATATGGAGAGCTCCAGGTACCCGTTACCACCAAGAAAACATCATTGAACGCCACTGTTACGGTGGTGCAGGAGTGCTCGTTTGGGGTGGAATTATTCTGGGTTCCAGAACTGACCTGCATGTTCATATTGGAACCATGACAAGCCAAATCTATCGGGACGTCATTCTGGAACTACATGTACTTTTGTTTCGGGGCGTCATGGGCGCACAATATGTGCTTATGGATGACAACGCCCGTCCTCACCGTGCAAACATCGTAAGCGAATGCCTTCAATCGGAGGATATCACCCGTATGGACTGGCCAGCATTCTCACCAGACTTGAATCCAGTAGAGCACGTGTGGGACATGCTTGGCCGACGAGTTGCAACCCGCTAACCTCCTCCTACATGTCTACCGGAACTTCGGAGAGCATTGCCTTTTGAGTGGTGTAATATCCCCCAAGATCAGATCGATAATTTGATACTCAGTATGCTTAGGTGTTGTATGGACTGTATTGCATCGTCTGGGAGACATACACTGTATTAACAATCATACCAACCATGTAATATTGGTTTTTCGTAAATAGGTGCTTTTTTTTTTTTTTTTTTTTTTTTTTTTTTGTGATTTGCTCCAGGGAGAAAAAATTTCTAATTTTTTCAATAATATCACACATATAGCATCTTTTTTTGCTCTTTACCTTTTGTTTAATAAATAAGCTTTACAAATAAGTCAAATTTGTTTTTCTTCTAACTCTTCCTTTGCCTGATTTTGCATTATCCTTAATTTATGGACATGAGTGTATATAAATTAATCTAAGTTCCATATTCAGGCAGACATTCTTTGTTTCTATACAAAGACAGCGATATTCTACGTTTATGGCATATTCTCTAAGTAAACACATTGCCCTTTTTGATCGATGTTAATACATTTTCTTTTTTTCCATTAGTTGTTAACTTGTGGGGTTATTATTTAAATTAACCAGTTATTATAATTTTAAATTAACTATGTTTACTATAATTTCGCCTTTCCTTTTTCTTCACAAAGAATGCAAATGAGATAGTTAATATTTAAATTTAAATTTCTACATTTAAAGAAAGCGTGTTCTGCCTGCGAGTGCACGCTACATTTAGTTCTTGCCAGCTCTGATAGTTGTAATTATTCTGCTTCGCATTATATTCGTCGCCGACATATTGATTTTGACGCTCCGGTTAGAATTATTGAGCCAATTTAGAGTATATTTAAACTGCGTAGGCTTTCCATACTATTTCATGTCTTAACTTGAATTTAACTCTTCTTTCAATTGCATCACCACGGGATGTTACTGGCATTGTTAGCACAAGAAAGTGCATTTATATTCTAAATTCTGTTTAAATAAAAAAGGTTGTTTAAGCCTTTTCCACGACTTTGGAGTTATTCTAGGCATAGCGATCATTCGCTTTACGTTTGTTGGGATTAGTGAACTCAGTTATAGATCAAGTAAAACCCCATAAACTTCAGTATAAACAAGCAAAAACGAATTTCTGGTATGGTTTTAATATTCTGAAGATTACAGTTATACAAAATGCATTTAATATTTCGCACAGGTATTTTTATTTGATGTCTTTTTTCTGAGCATGTAGAACAGGGAGATAACGCTACAACTTTATCAAAAATGACATTAAGGGAAGTTTCCAACACGACAGACAAACACACACACACGCGCGCGCACATATATATATATTGTTGCGTTTTACAGGTTCGCGGATTTGGAGTGATTAACGACAACACTTAATGAAGAATCGAAATACAATTTATTTGTCAGTATTACACAAGACAGTTCTAAAGACGAGTGATAGTCGTCGAAAAACTACGATAAACATGCTGAAACAATCAGCAACACAGCCTTCAGGCTACCAGGCCATAACGGTGAAGACAGCTTCACGGCAAAGCACTAAAGAACAGTTCCCGACTCGGTCGATCGCTCTCGAGCTAATCTCCGAACTCAACATACAACGCGTACAGGCAGGATATATATATAGCTTTTGACCTGCCTTCGAGAACATTCTCGAGAAAACCGGAAGGAATTCGTTCTAGAATGTTCTCGCTCCGTCTATGGCATATCGCCAAATTTATGGCCAAATTGAAGATTTCGCGCCTAATCTGGCAACTCTGTCTTTCCTAAACCCTAAACCCTCTTTGCGGGGAAGCTATCTTACCGCTGCTGAGCATTTCGTAACAATGTATATATACGCCATATATTCAAATATATATGCATATGCATATAATTCAAAATAAAATAAAAGAATAGGTTTAAAATTCATCACAGATGCAATTTCGGAATAAAAGCAACAAAAACCAAACTACCAGGAACACAGTACAAACTGCAAGAAATGAGGGGGGGGGAGGGTAATAATGCCAAAACGAAAAATAAAATACGAAATTTACATCTTTCGCTGCATCGGCATCGGGGATTGGTGCAACGAAATAAGTTTTTACTTTGTGTTTATTCATTTATTTATATATAATATACAAGGTTGTTCAATAAGTTCGTGGAGCACCATATACTATTCCTCAATATTAGACCTAAAACTTCGACGCCATTTTCATATTTGTTCTTTCTTAGGAACACGTCAAAAGCTTCATTTCGATCTGTTAATTTATTCATTGTTTAACCAACCTTTATATCTAACGTGTTGTGCCTTTTTTCAGGTATGGATAAAATTGAGCAACGTGTAGTTATCAAATTCTTTTGTAAAGAAAGGTTTAAAGGCAATGGAAATTCATGTTCAATGTGTTGGGCTAATCTGCTCCTTCAAAAACAATGGTTTGCAAGTGGGCTAGTTTAATCAAAAGTGGTCGTACCAGCCTTGAAGACGATCCGCGAGAGGGACGTCCAAAAACTGCATCAACACCGGAAATCATAGGAAAAATACAAGATATGGTATTGGAAGACAGTCGATTGACTGAAAGAGATTTAACAGAGGCTTTAGGCATTTCATTGGGCACAGTGAGCAATATTTTGAGGGTTAATTTGGGTTTCAAAAAACTCTGTGCAAAATGGGTGCCGCATTCTCTAACGATGGAGCAAAAACACATTCAGATGCGACTTTGCCAGCAACATTTGGAGCGTTTTAAGAAGAATAAAAGCGACTTTATCCGTCGATTTATCACAATGGATGAGACTTGGGTCTACCGTTATGATCCTGAATTAAAACAGGAGGCTAAGGAGTGGTGTGAACCCGGCTCTTCGGCACCGAAGCGAGTTCGTGCGCAAAAATCAGCGAAGAAGGTGTTAGCATCAGTTTTTTGGGATGCGAAAGGAATTTTGTTTATAGATTACCTTCAAACTGGCAAAACAATTAATTCGGATTAATATTGTAATCTTTTGAATCAATTAGACGAATAAATTCGTGAAAGAAGACCCGGATTACAGAAGAAGAAAATCATTTTCCACCAAGATAACGAACTTGCGCACACAGCTCAAAAAACCATTGCTAAAATAACTGAATTGAAGTACGAATTGTTGCAACATCCAGCCTATTCGACAAATTTAGCTCCCTCCGTCTTCTGGCCCTTCCCACACCTCAAACAATATCTCCGTAGAAAACGATTTTCTTCAAACGAAGAGGTAATAGCTGCCGTGGAGGGATATTTTGCAGAGCTGCCGAAAAACCACTACAGTCAAGGGATTCATAAATTAGAAGACCGTTGGAATAAGTGTATTGAAGTTGAGGAAAACTACGTTGAAAAATAAAGTCATTTTTACAAATAAAAATTGGTTTCTTCATTTCCGTTCCTTGAACTTATTGAACAACCTGATATAGTATGTGTGTGTGTGTGTGTGTTTATGTGGTCTAATTCACAAGAAATGAATTAAACGTCAGTTTAATACAGTTTATGCTAATCAAAACAATGCTTTTAATTGAAGGCGTTTAAATTAAATAACCACAGAGTAGAAGATTTATTTCCATCTTAACTGTTAAGAACATACCAGAATTCTCCATCGTTCCTTATTCTGACGCTAAGCAGCTCCTGGTCTCTCTCCGGTAGACTGTCCCACTCCCACGACCGGTCACTCCACGGTCCGTTCCACTCGCCTTTGCCCCAGGGGTTACGCAGACGAATGAGGGGAACTTCGCCCGTGCGAGTCCTGACCTGTAAAAGGGTTAATTGTAAAATGGTTGCTAATTTCGTGACGGGAAGCGATGAGGAAGTTTCCACCAAATTCAAAATAGATACGCTGCCAGCCACTCAAGTGTGCCATTTTTGTTTCTGCTGGTAGCATACAAATTACTGGGCGTAGAGAGATCACGACCTTCATTAACGAATCTACCAATTACGGGAACTTGACAGATACCGTAAAATTTACGCAGGCAATGCTTTTACACTGAGAAGATCGACCACACCTAGTAATTTGCACAAAGCTCAGAAGCAAATGTTATTTTTTGAACGAAGCATCATGATTTGTTGTGATGAAAGAAAATTAATTGGCCTTTCATGGTACTTCTAACCTTTAAAAGCTGAGGTATAAATTAACGTGGTTGCTCACAGCCTCCATTTTAGTCACTTGTTTGAAATGTAAGCAATGGCAGAACAGAGGTAATTAATGAACTATTTTGTGTGTTTACACAGTAACACACAAAACCAGTGTGTTTACCAGTAGGAGACATAAACATCCCTTACGAAAAATTATAACAGTGGTTGACAGAGCTTTATAGAAATTCTTACAGAACTTTATCAACAACTAGCAGCTGGCTTTTAAATGTACCGGAAAAATGGCTGAAGGGAACACCAAACGTTAAATTTAAAAACTGCGTAGAATTTTGCTCTACAGAACAACTTCATAAAAAAGTTATTACGTATAACAAAATTACAAAGAAATAAGCAATATCCCTTAATACAAATATTAATTATCCTAATAAATAAATTAACCAACTTCCCTTTGCGAAATATTAAGAACTCAAATGGTATAAAGGAGGTTAAGAACTTTGTTTCCTAAGAAAAAAATCACTCAAAACTTTTCAATATCTTAAAAACAGTGAAATGAGCAATAAATAACATAGATACAAAAAAAAAAAAAAAAAAAAAAAAAAAAAATTCTGTAAAGCAAAAAATATTAATTAACCTAATTAAAAAATTAACCAACATTCCGTTGAAGAAAAAAAAATCATTCAAAATTTTTCAATATCTTACAAACAGTGAAATAAGCAAGGTTAAGGCAAAAACGGAGAATCTCCTGAAGGGCCTTCCAAAAACCTCGTTCCAGAACTGTTACCTGCAATGGCAGCACCGAATGCAGAAATGTGTGAATGCTGAAGGGAACTACTTTGAAGGTGATCATGTCACGGGGAACTGATTCTGTAAGTACAATGGTTTATTGGACCAGTCTCGTTTTTTTCAGTCAAAAATCTTTTTTTAAAGAATTCTGCAAGACATTTTCGTAAGGGATATATCAGGCTGAAACAATATCACGAATAAACGATTTTCGGGACCATTAATGTTCAAAGAGAAAGTGTGTATGAAAAGACTCTTCACGTGAAGGCAACGCTTCAACTTCCATGACGAAAATAATAAATAACATGACTGCACCCATCGTAAAGAAATAAGAACAAAGTACCATTTCAGCAATTAAAGAATGATTGAAAACGTTTCTAGGCTTTATTGTTAAAGCTGTGAAGGTAGTTACGAAGAACCGTTTCAAAGAGTGGAGTGGTTTTATAAATGTAGTGCTAAAAATGGATGCAGCAGAGAGATAAATGCACTGCACTAGTTTTTTTTTAATAATATCAATTAATTACTTTTCGATCATCTATCGGAGTTTTTGCGTAACGCGCACGTTTTCTAACCTAACATAAATAGTTTCGCAACAACAAAGCAAGCAAGAGTAAACATCAGAGAACTGCACATACCCGGAAACACGCACAGCTTCAACATTGCTAACAGGCTATATGTTACAACGGTCTCATCATCGTTCTTTTTAGCGATTTCGAGGCAAAATACTGCAAAAATGTTACCGCAGTTTTCTTCCGCATTGTTTGCAAATTCCACGAGCGAACATTTTAAAATTGAGTTTACGGCAAAAAATATCGCGAATTGTCTACAAAATGTGCTTGAAGACAAACGAATATAAATCACAAAAAGAATGCATACGAAAATGATAAACTGAAGGATTGTCATGAGTCTCTTGATGTTATTAGTCTCTTGAAAGATATTTATGCACATAGTTGAGAGAGTTTGGCAAATTTTGATTATTTGGCGACTTTTACTAAGGCGTTTGTGATAGTACATAAGTACCCTCTTAACTCATCTGTTTTCTGTTTAGATTAATTACAGCTTTTAAAATGCGAGTTTTTTTCATAGCTAGATTTATAGTTGTTTAAAACCGTTTTAGTTTAAAGCCAGTTTTGTTTCCTGCATTACAAATTAATAATATAAATTAGGCTTTATATATTACCAAAAGCCCCAAATTCCAGTAAGTAACATTAGTCTGAATTATATTATTACTGTGCATTATTACCCCAAAAGGGACATTAGTCGTGAATGGGATATTAGTCTCGAAACGGCATTTCGCGTTGAAACGCTATAAACGGCTTTCAGATTGTTGCCACCAAATATTATCGCCCTGTATTATATTTAAAGAAATTAAATAATGAAGAATCTGCATGAATGCATGTATGTTTCTCCCATTGTAAAAAACAACAACGGTACCTAGAGCCATCCAGCTTTGAGTAACATAGTCCTCCACACGAACATGGGCCACACCTGGAAGCCCGAATTTTGAATCCCGAATTTGTTTTATCACCTAATTCGTATTTTCTAGAACTTTAACATTAACTTTAACAAACTCAACGATTTCGAAGCGAGGAATGGCAACACTGTGCGAAATAAAACATTTTTATCTCCAGTGCGCGAGACTGCCTGTCAGAAATACTAAAGATATACTATGCTATTTTTAAAAAGCTTTCAGTTTTTTTTTGGGGGGGTGAGGGTTGATTTTTCTGTTGAATCGAAATTTATGTTGCGTAAGGTCCAAGAACGCGATATTTAATAAGTAAAGAAAACACACAAAACGTTAGTAATGAAAAGACAAAAAAAGTTCTGTGAAGCCATCTTAGAAAGAAAACTGAACATTGATATGATGTACTGAGAAAAGATTGAAAAAAAAAAGATTAGAAAAATATATGCCAATTACTTCACGCTGCATCCGGAATTCTAACCGTATACGATTATACTGCTTTTAAAATTTTTGTAATTTTGCTATTGAATTGCATATTTTGTAAGTGCGAAGAAAATGATGCTTAATAATAAAGCTAAAAAGACAAAACCATTAACAAACCCTTTTGGGCGACCGGTACAATATGAAACCTTTCAGATTTTAATTTTTTTTTATTATTTAAAAGTAAAATAAACCTAGTAAATTACGAATGTGGAACAATACCTGTTAGCCACTGGTAAAGATTAAGTGCCCCCCTTCATTATCAACTGAACTGAACTGAACATTCCTATAAGCGTTGTTAGAAAGTTCCTTTTCTCATTTATCACAGGCATCATCCCGATAATTTGATAGGGCTAACTGCCTAAAGGGAGGGATGCCTTCGTGGAGGGCTTTCTAAGGGAAACTGGCTCGTATACACGTTACACATGGGGAAAACCACGAAAACGCCCATGCAGCCAGCCCTTTCGCGAGATTCGAATCTCGGACCGAACCACCAGTGTTCAGCGACTTTACCGCTCGGCCGCTGGTGCAGAGGATAAGAAATTTGATAAATAAGATGATGTTTGCACGACAGGGGAACTATTTCTTTTGAAAACAATCTAAGTTTCTTTCCTCGAACATCCTTTGCTCTAAATCGCAAATCGTTTCAATCATTGAACAGTCGAAAGATGAATTAATTCAGTTTGGATTACAACACGAACTACATAATCAGGATGACATTAACTTCATGTTTTCTTTTATAGAGAGTACGATAATACCTTTGCGTACTCTGCTTTTGGCAGTATAAAAGCGAAATTCGATTGTTGTAAGTTTCGTGCATATGATAGAACTAGTATTTCGCGAGGTTTTTGAACACAGGATTACTTACTCTAGCAAGTCCGGTAATGCAGTATGCGTGTTGTGTTACCAATCCATTTCTTAGCCGCACTGGAGATCTTTGGTCCTGTAAAAAGTAAAAAATAATCGCAATAAAAATTGAGAATTAGTACAACAAAATATAAAAAGCATACATTCTGCAATGAAGAATTTCTGTAGAATTCGGAAATCGTGATATTTAGAAGAAGGAAAAAGTTACAGCCAACGTGTAAAAGAAATCTGTAACATGTAACAATGAAATATACCCTTAGTCACAAAACGCATTACCCAGCATCATCAGAGTGACTGGAACATCAAAATATGACGACAATGTGGACGAGACTATCGGTGCCTCCCGAACTCTCGATGGTCTCATCCACACTGTCAAGTATAGAAAAGAGATGCTCCTGTTTGCCAGGTTGAAGAATAGACAGGAATTTATTGAATATTAATAAATTTATAAACTATTTGCAATAATAATAAATAATGAGTAAACAAAATAATAATAACAAAATATGAAAAGTTTCATATTTTAAATTACGCCCAAAGGGGCGTTTTTTTAACGTTTTGTGTGTTATCTTTATTTATTAAATACTAGCAGCCTGGCTACCAGCCTTCGTCAGGCTTTTAAATGTACCGGAAAAATGGCTGAAGGGAACACCAAACGTTAAATTTAAAAAACTGCGTAAAATTTTACTCTGTAGAACAACTTCGTAAAAAAAGTTATTCCGTATAACAAAATTACAATAATATATTCCGTATACAAATTACAATAATACAATGAAATAAGCAATATCCCTTAATACAAATATTTATTATCCTAATAAATAAATTAACCAACTTCCCTTTGCAAAATCTTAAGAACTCAAATGGTATAAAGGAGGTTAAGAACTTTGTTTCCCAAAAAAATCTCTCAAAAACTTTTCAATATCTTAAAAACAGTGAAATGAGCAATAAATAACATAAAAGAATACAAAAAACAAAAAATTCTGAAAAGCAAAGTATAATTAATCACATTTTATCTTATATTTTCAAGAGAAAAAAATTACAATGAAATGAGCTATATCCCTTAATCCTAATATTGTTTATCCTAATAAAAAATTATCCAACCTTCCGTTGAAGGGAAAACCTTTCAATATCTTACAAACAGTGAAATAAGCAAAAAAATAACATGAAAGCAACTCAAAAAACATAAAATTCCGCGCAGAACAATTTTATATAAAAAAAATCAATAAAAATGTATTATATATATATAAATGACAATGAAATATGGCAATCTCTGAAAAACAGTGACATAAGAGATACGATGAAAAATTGTTGCCAAACCCATATTTCTAAAAGAATGAAATTATTCAAAATGATGCGATTTAATCAAAAATCTATCAACAACAATAAAACAGGAAAATTGTTGCCAAAATCCCATTTTGAAAGATGTGAGATCTGAGAAATGTACTCGGAAGCTTCATTTAAAAAAATTTTTAAAAATACAAAATATTATCATTTTTCCAAAATTCTTTTTGTAAAAGCAGTCGCAAGGATGAAAGTTTAACGTGTTCAAAAATCAAAGAAAAATAAACTGTACATTTTTAAAAACAAACTTTTTTTAGAAAAAATCCCATTGAAAAGGTGTTATGCTCCCTTTGTTAAATAAATTCGTATTGAATTGATTTATTGAAACACGAAATTTATTTTAAGTTCGTAAAATAGCGAAGTGCCTACGTTTCATGACGATGTGAAAATGGAATGTGTAGAGTAAAATCTCGCTTCCCTATAGCACATTATGTCTCAAAATGACGCGATTTCGTTACAAAACATAAAATAAAAAAAATTAGAATTCGAATTTCGAAAATCGCTTTGGGAATGCACTGGCGCTTGTCTAGATGCGCCTATGTACCAAATTTCGTAGCCGTGGGTCTATTAGCTTACGCGCAGCGCGAACAAAAAACACACAGACAAACTCTTTATTTTATTATATGTAGAGATCATGTTCTTAGCACTTAAACCATAAAATTCAGTTCAATAGCAATGTCGCAAAATAATTTTAAAATGTGCTTATCTTTAGAATTTGCGATACACAGTTCTGCCCGCTGGAGATAAAAATGTTTTTTTCTTTCGTATAGTGTTGCCATTGCTCGCTTTGCAATCGTTGAGTTTGTTAATCAAAATTTCGTTAAAGTTTTACAAAATATGAAATCAATCATAAAAAAAATCCAAATTTCAAATTGGGTATTCCACATGCTCATATTCATAGGAGGATTACGTCATTCAAAATTCGATGTCTCTATGTATCGTTTATCACAATGCGAGAAATATATTGTTACGAATTTGGTATTTAAAAAGCTAATGTTAGTTCAATTAGAAATTAAATGGTTTTATTTCTCGCGCAGTGCAGCGCGTGACGAATATTAAAAGAAAGCTAAGCCGGAAAATTGAAAATACAAGAGCGCGTGCATTAAATAAATAAATATCTCTTTTTGATTTCGAGAAAGTACTGGAAAATTCTAGCGCGTGATTTTAAAATCTTATAAAAGGAGGAAAACATCTCAGTTTGTAGTAGTTGCTTAGTTTGTTGTTGTTTAGAAAACTACTGTTGTTGATTGTAGCGAATTCGCGGATTAGCGTTCTTTAGCTGTTTTGAATTACGTTCTATTGGATATTTGAGTAGTTAAAAGATAACTGCTGTGAGATATTGTAATACTGCAAGATAATTTGAGAAAATTTAAGCATTTTTGTTGTGATAATAATAAATTTTTGTTCATTTTTCATCGGACTTGTGCATTCATTTCATAACGAACCCGTACGCACGCAACAATTTTTGGTGTCAGAAGTGGGATTTGAATGCCAATAACAAGAGCGATGGAAGAACAATTGAGACAGCTCATTAGTGCTTTTGCTGCATTCCAAGAAAAGATGGAAGCTGGCCAAGCATCATTTAAGGAAGAAATGAAATTGGGCCAGGAATCCGTTAAGGAAGAAATGAAATTGGGCCAGGAATCCGTTAAGGACGAAATGAAAGCCGTTCAAGCTGGTCAAGAAGAAATGAAAAGAGAAATTACTTGCATAATAGAAAATAAATTTGAAGCTATGGAAGGCAGAATTGACGCAGTTGAAAATAAAGTTGGACATATTGAAGAAAGAGTTTCTTCGGTGAAAGAAGAAATAGAAGAAAGAGTTTCTTCTGTAAAAGAACAAATTGATGAGAGAGTTTCTGCAGTTGCCAAAGAAATGGATACTTTAAAGAAATTCGTAGCGTCGGCAGGGAGCAGGAGTGATGATTTTAAATTCTTACCAATGCCTGCTCGTCCACCTCTGAAGCTATCCACATATGATGGGAAGACCTCCTGGCAGGTGTATAAGACACAATTTTCTATCGTGGCGGATGCGAATGGATGGGATTCCCAAGCTAAGGCCTGTCATCTCGCCGCTTCTCTAAGAGCCGACGCAGCGGATATCCTTCAGACTCTTCCCGAAAACAAAAGGTTAGATTTCGAAGCTCTGTCCGGCGCCTTGGAGTTGCGCTTTGGGGAGAAGTGTTTAAAAGACTACAGCAGGCTCCAATTAAAATCTCGTCAACAGAAGCCTACCGAAACACTTCAGGAGCTCGCCGCGGATGTTGAAAGGCTGTCCCATCTCGCCTTTTCGGAATGCCCGACAGAAATAAGGGAAATCCTGTCCTTGCAATACTTTATCGACGGCATCCGAGATACTGAAATACAGAAAGCTCTACGAATGGCGGATGTAAAAGATTTAAAAAGCGCTCTGTTGTACGCCATGAAGTTCGAGGCAGCCCAGCAAGCAACTAGTAGAGATCGCTACCCAGTTAGAGCTGTGCGAGTCCATGAGCCAGTGGATCAACTGATGGCTCGTTTAGATGATTTAGCCAGACAAGTCGAAGATTTGATACGGAGTAGGAGCGAGAAGAAAGTGGCTCTAAGGTGTTGGAGATGTGGTAGTGAAGGTCACCTAAGACGGAATTGCAGAACTCCCCAGGGTACGGAATATAAAGCAGATGATTTTACCAGACAAGTCAGTGGCTTGAGACGGAACAGAAGTGAAAAGAAACTAATTCTAAAGTGCTGGAACTGCGGAGTTGAAGGCCACATACGAAGAAACTGCAGAACACCCCGAGGTACGGAAAATAAGACCATTTCCCAGCAACAACGCAGTAAACAAATTAGTGACCATATCGAGGAACGGAGGTTGCCAGATAGTGAAAAACCTTGTTTTAAAGCTCTTAAAATTTATACAGTGAGTGGCAACAATAACGGACTGTCCATCAATGGGAATATCGATGGAGTTCCTTGCAGAATGATCATTGACACAGGAGCTAATGTTACCATCATTAGGAAAGATTTAGCTGAACAGTTTAAAGATAAACTTATTTGGACGCCATCCTGTGTTACCCTTCAGACTGCGTCTGGTGACAAGATCGACATAACTGGGAAGTTAAACGTAAACATCACGTTTGGAAGTGCCGCCTACCATCACACGGCATATGTGGCGGATATTACAGATCCATGCATACTCGGATTGGACTTTTTAAGGAAATACAATTTTTCCTTAGACTTGAAAAACAACAAACTGCTTTCAGGATCTGAAGACATAACTATCCATCCTAAGAAGGGATCCTCACCTGGAAATGCCGACGCTTTGTCCGAAAGAACCAGCTCGAGAAACAGCCGAAATCATGCTAGGGTCGAAAAGAAACACCAGACTACCAGCTATTCTCCATCTCAGATGCTCTTCGGTCGAGACCTTCGTCTGCCTTGTGACCGCCTGTTTCATCGCCGTACGGATGCGCCTTCATCGCCTGAGGAACACATCCAAGATGTCAAGGCCCGTTTTGAAGTGATGCACCGTTCCGCACGAAAGCGAGTGAACTTGGCGACGGAGAAAGTGAAGACCAGATACAACACGAGAGCTGCTGGACATAGATCCAACGAAGGAGACAAGGTGTGGTTGTGGAACCCGATTCGACGAAAAGGAGTCAGGCCTGATTTACAGTCACCTTGGGATGGTTCGCACACAATCCTAAACAGGCTAAATGACGTCATGGTTCGGATTCGTAAGTCTTCGAACTCTAAACCTAAAGTCGTTCATTACGACAGGTTAGCTCATTACTATGGCCATAGTACATAATGTAAATAATTGTAAATAGTATAAGACCATGGTCCATTTTTGTTTTTAAATGTGTATTTGATTTGTATTTGATAGCATTTGATTTGTTTTATGTATTGCATTTATTGTTCATGTTGTTTATTATTGTAATGTAATGCTTATTAATGCATTTATGCCACAGTTGTAAGTTTTGCTTCCTGTCCAGGGATTGTACTGCCCGGGACGTGCAGTCCTTGGGAAGGGGGCAGTGTTACGAATTTGGTATTTAAAAAGCTAATGTTAGTTCAATTAGAAATTAAATGGTTTTATTTCTCGCGCAGTGCAGCGCGTGACGAATATTAAAAGAAAGCTAAGCCGGAAAATTGAAAATACAAGAGCGCGTGCATTAAATAAATAAATATCTCTTTTTGATTTCGAGAAAGTACTGGAAAATTCTAGCGCGTGATTTTAAAATCTTATAAAAGGAGGAAAACATCTCAGTTTGTAGTAGTTGCTTAGTTTGTTGTTGTTTAGAAAACTACTGTTGTTGATTGTAGCGAATTCGCGGATTAGCGTTCTTTAGCTGTTTTGAATTACGTTCTATTGGATATTTGAGTAGTTAAAAGATAACTGCTGTGAGATATTGTAATACTGCATGATAATTTGAGAAAATTTAAGCATTTTTGTTGTGATAATAATAAATTTTTGTTCATTTTTCATCGGACTTGTGCATTCATTTCATAACGAACCCGTACGCACGCAACAATATTGTACATACATTTATTCAAATGTTTCATTATTTAATTTACTCAAATATAATGCAGGACTCTAACATTTGGTGGCAACAGTTTGAAAAAGTGATTGAACGCAAAATCGCAAGACGAAAACAATAGTCCTTCAGGGACAAAGTCCCTTTGGATTTATAAATGAATGAGGTGATTGATATCTTTGACATCTAAAGATAATTATTTCATTTACTTACCGTATGGATGGTGGCAGCAAGAAGGGTAGATCGGGTGACAGAACTATTGACTGTCTGGAACATAACGTGAGGATCATGTTCGGATATCCGGAAATTTTGCGCTATTCCACCAGTCAGATCTTGCAAAGCTTGTGACGTCCTGCCTCCTTGCAAGTTGCCATAACCGCAATAGAACCTAAGAAATATGGAAATGTTACGCGAATTGTCAACAAATATTTTTAAAAAAATTGTTAGAATTTTCAGATTTTCTAGAAAGTTTTTCTTCATTTCAAAAAAACATACTGAGCAAATAAAGCCTGCAACGCAATTAAAAAAAACATCAAATGTATCCCATAAATAAGCATTTATCTATGCATATAATATTTTTCTTGATTAATAGCTTTGACTTCAATAATAGTTTTCTTGACTAAATTTTAATTATAATTTTTGATTAATAGATTAATTAATTATTTTTTTGATTAATGGATTTTTTTATTAGCTTTCTTGATTGACAAACAGAATTGATTCTTATTAAAATTTTCCGGATTAATAGCTTCAATTTAATTAAGACACAATAACACGCCGAATAAATACTAATTCAGAAGTCAAACAACAAAAATCAGCGTTATACCTACAAAATGTATGAATGTTTGAAATGTGCAAATGTTTTGTAGGTATAACGCTGATTTTTGTTGTTTGACTTCTGAATTAGCTTCAATTTAATAATTTTCTTGAATAATAGAAATTAATTAATTATTTTAAGCAACGCATTTTATTAATTAGCTTTCATGATTAATAACTTGAACTGATTCGTATTATAATTTTATGAATTAATAGCTTAAATCAATTCTTGTTATATATATATATTTTTTCATTACTTAATTAATAGCTCGAACTGATTCTTATTATAATTTTCCTGATTAATAGCTCCAATTTAATAATTTTATTTGATTAATAGACTAATTTTTGTCGTTTTCTTGATTAATATGTTAATTAATTATTTTAATTAACATATTTTATTAATTAACGTTCTTATTTAGTAGCTTGAATTGTCTATTATTGTCATCTTCTTCATTAATAACTTAAATTTAATACTTTTTCTTGATTGATAGGCTGATAAATGAATTTTTCTTAATTAATTAATGTATTTATTAATAGCTTTAGTTTAATAAATTTACTTGACTAATAAATTAATTAATATTCTTATTAATGTACTTTACTAATTAGCTTGGATTTATTAATAACTTGAATTGATTCCTATTATAATTTTCCTAGTTAATAGCTTGAATTTAATATTTTTTCTTAATTAACAGATTAATTTCTTAAATTATTCAAGCTATAGTTATTGCAAAAGTAATTCTTAAACTATTTATTCTTTCAAAAAACAACTTTAGTTTCTCACATCGTATCTTTCTTATTTGCCCGGCTTAGCTATAAATACATTTTTCAAAACAATAACTTCCCAGAAAAAAAAACTCAGAAACTCATGGTTACAATAAGGTGATAACAAAAAAGTGTTTTTAGATTTGGCCACAGATTTCAATCCTTAAATTTTTAATCCTATATACCCGTTTTCAATTATAAGTTTCGTGAGAGAGAGAGTATAAAACATGTTTAAACAATGTAGATAAGAGGCTTTCTAAGAATAAAATATCCAACTTTTCATATGGTTTCAGTAAGGCAAAAATTGAGTTTAATAAAGTATTCATTATAATTGAATAAGTTACATACAGTAGTACGTAACTTATTCGAGTATAATAAAGTTAGGTACGTTATTTAAGGAAGGTACGCTTAATTAATATTTTCATGAGCTATGTTAGTTTTAATAATAAGTGCTATTTGAAATAAATAAAGAACTATTAATTGCCTAAATTTGGTTGGAAAAATCTTAAATTTTGACAGATATTTGTATTTGTTCTCGGATATCTCTATGAATCATTTACTTTTACAGCAGTTTATACGATAAAAATAATATTACATTTCATTACACAATGTTCTTTTAGAAGTATCACCTTACTCTTTCCCATTTTTTACATCTGGCTGTTGTTATACTGAAAACGAAATCTTATATACACTTTTTTTTAAATAAATTTCAAGCCAAGTTGAGTAAGCCCAATTTTGTGTTATTACTTGCTCCGCCATTACACGGAAAGGAAGGGACGCTTCATAGAGGACTTTCCAGGGAAAACTGGCTCATATTCACGTTACACATGATAGAAACTACGAAAATACCCATGCAGCAAGACCCAGTTAGCTGGGACTCGAACCTCGGACTAAACTACCTGTGTTCAGCGGCTTAAAACCCTCGGCCGCTGAAGGGCTAGTAAAGACAGTTAAGAGAAAATTTAGGTATTTCAGAACCATATAATCTCAAGATTTAAAGAAAATTATATGTAGCATTAGAAAGAAATTACTAGAAATTATATTTATCATGGACTGTAGATGCTCATTGGTCTTTCCATATTAATTTTCAACTGTGAAAGAAAGCTCTTGACATATAATTATACAGGTTGTTTATAAAGTCCCGGACCCATTTTGATGTTTAATAACTCATGAAAATAATGAAGATATAAACAAACTTATGGCATTTATTGATGGAATAACTTATATATTTTCCTTTTCAGGTTTGAATATCTTTAATTTTGTAAATATCGTCTGCGCGTGTGGTTAATTTCAGATAATTTCATTTTCCAGTCTAAATATCTGTACTTTTCTAAATATCGTCTGCTTATTAATTGCATTTTTCTCTCTTTTGTTTTTGGCAACTATTACAATGTTATGTTTACTTTTGATGCGTTTGTTCTAGCACTTTTGTATGTGATGTTTTATTCGACCGGATATTAAAGAAAATGCATACACCGCAAGAAAAAGCACAGATTTCATGGTGGTTCATAGAAACGAAATCCATAATGCAAACACAGAGAAATTGCAGAAGAATTTACCAAAAAGATCCTCCATCCAAAAGCAGCATCTTGCGGTGGAAAAAGAATTTTCTAGAAACTGGAAGTATCGCAGATAAGAAACGTTCCAGACGTCCGTGCACTAGTGATTTTGATGTTGAGCGTGTCAGGGAGACGTTTTTACACAATCCTAGAAGATCTGTCAGATCAGCGGCAAGAGAATTGGATATGCCAATTTCGACGGTATACAAGGTTATTAAGAAAAACATTAAAACTGCATGCATACAAAGTTCAAATTGTTCAAGTTTTGGAACCGGACGATATGCCTAGGAGGATAGCCTTTGCAACAGATATACTAAGAAGGATAGAAGACGATGCTGAATTTCTGAAGCGCATAATGTTCTCCGACGAAGCATTTTTTCATCTTTCTGGCATTGTTAATCGCCATAATGTGCGCATATGGGGATCTGAAAACCCCCATGAATACCGTGAGGCACAAAGGGATTCTCCAAAGATTAATGTGGGGTGTGGACTAATGCACGACCGAGTCATTGGGCCTTACTTTTTTACAGAAAAGACGGTCTCATCAGTCGTATACTTAGACATGTTGGAAAACTTCGTATTTCCACAACTAGCAGAGCTTCAGCCACAAGTCTTTTTGCAACAAGATGGTGCACCAACTTCATTGGGGTACCATCGTTCGTAGTTCTTTGAATGACCATTAAAATGGATTGGGCGAGGAGGTCCAATTCCTTGGCCACCCACATAACCTGATGTAACGCCGCTGGACTTTTGCCTTTGGGGATTTGTAAAAAAACAACGTTTACAGGAGGAGAGTGTCGAACATGGATAACCTAAAAGCCAGAATTACAACCGCAATAGCCTCTGTGGATGCCGACATGCTTGCCGGTACCTGGCGTGAAATTGAATATCGACTTGATATTCTCCGTGCGACGAAGGAGGCACACGTGGAAGTTCATTGACAAGGGTCACGAAACGTTTTGAGTCTATCTAACCATTTATGTTATTAATTTTAATGTATCTTTATTATTTTATAAGTTATTAAACATCAAAATTGGTCCGGGACTTTATAAACCCCCTGCATTTCCAAATAAAGCGATTGTTCTTAGTGCAAAAATTCGTAACCGACCTTACATTTTGACAAATATAAATAGTTAATTTACACAGCATCTTCAAATCTTTCAGTAAGAATTATAGAACACTGTAAATTAATGAGCGACATTTATAGATTTTCGTGTTCGTTATACACGTTCGTGTTTAATCGTAATGAAAATGATGCAAATTCGGACTTCACACAACAAAAGTCTTGAAATATTTGCAAGCAAATACAATTTTGAGATTACCGATTTAAGAAATGCGTATGAATTTTTACTGCAGTTCAATCACAGAAAATTACTCAGAATATCTTAGCAACATTACCTAATTATACGCTGCAACACAAAACTTCTACTTTAATCAAAATAAACGCTAAAATTTTCAATTTCATTAATCCTTATTTCATACTTGATTAGGAATTATATTAAAATAAGATTCATATTAAAATATATCCAAGTTGAAAGAATGGGAAATATATCATACTTGGCATAAGCCTTTTCCAGTAAAGCTGGCCAAAATTCGCTGGGATCTGTAGATCTAAGAAATAGCGGTCTTCCTTTCGCAGTAGGCAATCTGTCATCCACAACGATTTCTACCCAGTCTCCAAACCTCCAAAATCGAAACCGGAAAATTCCGCAGTAGCCTTGAAGGAATGTTTGGTCTGGCGGAACAACCCTTTCCAAGAACCTGGGCGTCATTGTCAGACAAGACACTGCAGCAACTAAACTGTAATCGCCTGAAATCATACAAAATAGTTTTATGCTTTAAATATTCTTATTCTACGATGGTAAAGTAAAATACATAACATCAATAAATCCATTCAAGTTTGCTAAATCAAATAAAATTTATCAAACTGGAATGCAAATTAAAAGAGATATCAGCTACCATAAGCCATTAAACCCTTTGTACTCGAAAGGTGACTTTCGGTTACCACTTAATTTGATGTGACTCTCGATTACCACTCAGTTTGACGCGATAATTCGAGCGGTAATGATTTTATTTAGGTTTGGTTTGGGCAATATGACTTCATGAATGTATTCAACAATACATGCGTATAGAAAAAATGCCAATCTCACCCCGATAGATGCTGCTTGAGAACAGGGAACCTATTGCCGATGAAATGAATAGATTTAGAAAAATGAATTAAAGACTTGATTTTCTTCCGTTGCGGGGGGGGGGGACTTTTCTCTTAAATTTCCTCTTCTCCTGTCTTCATTATGTACATCGCGGTTCTAAACCCAGCTGAAAGCTTTTCTGCAGTAGTTTTTGCTTTTTTGATTCTATCCATCTGTTCTATAATGGTGCTTAAAAACTCTTGAATTTTCTCATCACGTAGCCAACTTATGGCTTCTTCTGCTTCTTTTGGAATTGTGAAAGTTTTCTTTCTTGCTTTCTCGCTGTACTGCGATCGTGCATTTCTTGTGGATTCCGTCTCTTTCAAAGTTGTAAGTTGTGGAAAGTCTTCAGCTTTTCGCACAACATCTTTTTGCTTTTTTTTTGGGGGGGGGCTGCTTCTTTTCGAATTTCTGAAATTTCCTCTTATATTCTTCACATCCACGGTAACTGCAGACATGATTTTTTTCCACAGAACATGCAGGTGGGCTTATCTTCTTTTTTTAGAGGGTAAACGTTGCTCCTGTTATTTTCGCCACACTTATAAATGCTGGGAGTGTCTTCATTCCTGGCACCTAAAACACTGTGTGGGACGTTTCCTTCTTCCGTACTTTCGTGGATTATATTTTTCAGTCATCCCGTTTAAACTGAACATGTGATTCAGATTATGTATTGCGTATCCGCTGTTATTCCTTTTTAACTCCAACAGCCAGATCGGAAGTTTCTCAAAATTGTATTTCCTACCTCTTGCTGAACTGTTTTACCATTGGAAAATTTCTTCTTTCCAGGTCAGCAAGAATATTCTCCTCTGTAGGCTCTCGGCAAGTTCTCAAGGGTTTCTCCTGGTCCATCAGATAAGTGTGGAAAGGAACTTGTATAGTTTTTAGAATCCTGGTAACATTTTTATAGTCTTCCACTGTTTTTACATTTACAAAGATGGAATATGTCTTCATCTTCGCATCGAAATCTTCCATACAAATTCAACAGCAATATCGCAAAATAATTTTAAAATGAGCATATCTTTAGAATTTCCGACACAAAGTTCCGCGCGCTGGAGATAAAAAGGTCCCTCCCCCGTAGAATGTTGCCATTGGTCACTTTGAAGTCGTTGAGTTTGTTAATCAAAAATTCGTTAAAGTTTTCCAAAATATGAAATAGATAAAATTTGGGCTTCCATATTTGGGTGGAAACGTACGTTATTCAAAATTGGATGGCTCTAGGTACTGTTGTTTTATCACAATGCGAGAAACATACATACATTCATGGAGATTCTTCATTATTCAATTTCTTTAAATATAATAAAGGGCGATAATATTGGGTGGCAACAATTTGAAAAATGAATCGGACATTTATAGTGAACCAACGCAAAATGCCAAAGCGAAAATAATAGTCCTTCAGGGCAAATTGCTCCTTTGGACTAAAAATGTTGACAAATGCCAAAAATTTTGAATAAAAGTAGTTTTTATATTCATAAACCAAAACTAAGTACTTTGCAGGTAAATAAAATGGTAACCTCATTCCCCTGTGAACCTACGAAATTCCACCCTCCCCGGTCGAGAGGCATTTCTCTACTGGTTTATGACCCGTTTCAGCCCAAACAAACAAACAAACAATAGTCTCACGTGAAGGTTTCTCAAACTTTTTACATTTTATACCATATTTATAAAAATTAAAAGTATATGTATCACGTGCCAATACATGTGCCAAAAGGGGCGCCATTCTACATTCTTTTGATCTTTGTATAAGAACTTTTCCTCCAAAAATAATTTACCGTTAGCGGCACATGTACACTGCGAAAAAAAAAGGGGGGGACAGTTCTACATCTCCCTTTCTACTGGGCCGATTGACGAAATTCAAATTACAATTTTCATGTCGCGAAAGCGCGACTTAGGATATATATTAGATTTATATATAGCATTGTTCTAACATAGTGTAGCAGCTATAAATATTGTTTTTAAAATCTTGTAATTTAAAATAAATAATTTAAATAGATGAACCTTAAGGTATATTTAACGGCAATGTTTGAAATGCAGGCTCGAGAGCTACGTGTGGCTCTCGCATGAAGAATGTAATTATTTTATTTTTAAATGTTAGAATGCGTTTTATCTTCTTGTTTGTATGTCGCCATTTTGGGTTTTAAATAAAAGTTTTTGCTTCAAATTGCGAAAGAAGTATCACAATAGGTATTTTGACACAAAATGAGACTTTTTCTGAAATAAAATTTTTTTCCATATTTCTAGTGTACGACTCAAATCATGCCTAAATATTAAATTTTGTAAAATTTGGTGCAAAATTTACGGAGAAATTTAAAAATTTAACTTGGCGCATTTTTTTAAGTTTGCGCCAAGAATAATTCACTTGGCGAACTTCTTAATTCATGGCAACCTATTTTCTTTTCCCTTCCATTGTGCAGGAGCGGGAAAAAAGTCACACCGTTTCTACTTTCAAATAGTTTTAACAAAGTGCCCAAACCACATATGATGTTTTATAGCTTTCAACAAATATGCCAAATTTCAAAAAGCGCCAATATATAAATTCACGTACATTTTCATGTATCTGAAATTTTGAATAAAAAACTCGAATTTTTTGCAGGTATGCTTAGAAATACATCTACTTTAAGATGATAGTAAAAATTTAATGGATTATAATTCAAATTTTTTTTCCGAAAAATTTATAAAAATTATTTAAAAATACAAATTATAAAAATAAATCATAAAAAATGGGCGAATTTTATTTGGAATGAACCTAAATTTCGAAATATCAAAGAAAGGCTCAAATAAGTTTAATGAAAAAAAAAAAAAAAAAGATAGTAATACATATATATCAAATTCAATTAACATTGAGGAGCTAAGCTTTTGCAAGCTAATTTTTTAAAACCTACTACCGCCTTCTTCTGGCGGTAGTAGTTTTTAAAACTACTACCGCCAGAAGAATTTCCGATTGCCAATTTTACCATCAATCAAAACCCAGAGAGAATAGAATAGAGAAAAAATCAGGCTTATGTTGAAATTTATCTGGTGAATACCAAAATCTTTTTAAGTGCTAAAGTTTTTAATCTCGCCTTAGGAAAGCGGCAACTGTTTTAATACAACTGGATGGTTCAATCACTTCGTCTCATGGCAAACATAGTACTTGTCATACACGAGGATGCAGTGCTGCGGAGCGGAAAGTTTTTATACATAACGTAAGAAACTTCTCAGAAGCTTTATTTTCTATAGTAAAAGAAACGGGATTAATCTTCCGATGGTTTTATTATGTCAGTTGCTTTATGGACGGAATGAAGGACGTCTTGATTCCAATGTAAAGCTCTTTAAATTGCTTGCAATCGGGTTTTTTCTATTATGGTAGCAAACTGGCTGAAAGTGAAAACAAAGCCGTTCCTCTGACACAGAAACGTTTATCGTTTTTATAAATCCCATCAATCGATCATCGTTCTTCATACGGAACGCAAGCTGTGTTTAATCACTTCCTTTGGATGTACTGGTCTGAGTATTGAAGTCAAGACATTCCAAAGGAAGAATATTAAACATAACTTACAGAATTCAAGATTGAGAAAATTAAACTACCTCTCCCCTCCAGTTCTATGAATATTAGCTACATAATGCATGCTAATGTTTAATAATCATATTATTATTAAAAAAATTTTGAAATCTTTATGTTTTTAACGGTCACCCGAAAAAAATTGTTGAGGTTTTTTACTCTCTCGCAGTCTACCAATCTCCTCTCACGCCCACTTCTACTAACCCATTTTTTGTGTCTTTTTAACTTTAACATTAAGCATCATTTTCTTCGCCATATCCAATTCAACTGCAAAATTACAAAAATTTTAAAACCAGCATAGTAGTACACGTTTAGAATTCCCGATGCAGCGTTAAGTGTTGGCATGCAGTTTTCTTGGGGGTTTTTTGTTGTTGTTGCTTTGTTTTTGCCCCCCTTTCCAGTTCATCATATCAATAAGGGTGTACTCCAACTGCGCTAATGAAAATCCCCCCTCGTCCTGATATAGTCCAACTGCGCAAATAAAAATTTCTTCTCCCCTTTGCCTACAGGGTTACAATTTTACTTTTCGAAGCCAATTGTAGCCAAGAGGAAAATAAAAATAAAGAAATACAATTACATATCACAATGACAAGAACAAGTAAAGAATATCTAACAAGCAGGCTAGTTACTTGAATAACAGTAATAAATGCGAGAGTTAACAAAGAAAATAAAAGGTATTGGTAAACATACACATTAGCATTACAAACGTCTTTCATTAATTACAATATTAGAGGAAAGAGTATTACAATAATATCATAAATCAAATAATTGTAAAGCTATACTTTTTATAAATTACATCAATTATAGTATAGCTCAGTGGCGTGCAAAAGATTTTTCCGTATCAAAGTATGCTAGAAATATTTTTTGTTAATTAAAGTAATCATGTAAATATTTGCAGAAATTAATAGTTAAATTAAAAAAAAAGCTTAGCATGAAATCTATTATAACAAATTATATTATTATTATAAATCTATCATAACAACATTACTATGCGTTTGAACACTGACGTATAAATTGTAAATAAATTTAAATTATTATGCTAAGAAGTTTTATCTAAAATTTATCTAGAAGAAAAGAATTAAGTAAACAGTACGGCAAATTAATATAATCAATCAGGCCCCTCAATAAATAAAAGCTTATTTTTGTAACCAAAAATTAAAAATTGGGTTGCAAAAGTTTGTGTAATATACTTGGAAATATCTGAAAACATAATTAATTAGAATTTATAACTAAATTAATAACAAGCTAATTAACAGCAAAATTAAGCTTAATTTCATTCAATCTAAAACAAGCAATCGATCAGGAACTCCGAATAAGTGAAGTTTTATTGCTATTTTACGTAGATTTGCGTATAAAATGAATATTTGCATTTGTGAAACAAGTGAATAATGTACTGATAGTCAACAGGAATTAAAATAACAGTGGTTAAAAATATGACTACTTGTCAGAAGGTATGCAAAGTTGCCATAGCTAGAGAAATTGAATGATTATAGAAAACTCATAAAACGCTACAGTGTGAAAAGAAAATTCTGGAATAAACATGTTAAGAAAATTAAATGAAGAAATAATCGTTAATTTATTGATATCCAATATAAACTCTATGCTTTTGGAAAAGGTTACATATAATTTGCACCGAGGTATCAATCACCGAAACGAAGTTAATTTCTTTCCTTATTTTTTCTTATCAGAGGGATTTGTAAAAAGATATGATAAGGTAAATTTGAAACTTTTTGCAATATTTTTAAAGAATAAATTTAAAAATTATTTTTGCTTCATGAACTGAAATTTTTACGCTACATTTTTACACAGTAAATAAGTAAAAAAAAAAAAGAAAGAGCTGGGTATCACTGGGACTAGAAACTCGGGTCGAACTACCAATGTTTAGTGACTTTTCCGCTTGATCATAAGACCTTTTGAAATTAGGCTGAGCAATATATTAAAGAAAATAGAAGATACAGCACACGTAAGAACAAAAGTGGGCTGAATTAGAGATTTACATATTTGGTGAATGAATTGAATTTACCTGTATGCCATTATGAAATATTAGGAATGTAGTATAAAAGCATGAGTGAAGAAGGCAATGGCAATCTAAATCATTGTAATATAAATCTAAAACATTATCAGTATCTGCTATTAATTTCAATACTGCTGAAAAAATTATAAATACATATTATAAATCACATGAACTCGTTGCATTATAAATTACAACAGTTAAAAATATTATTAGCGTGATTTAGCGACCATCTTTGTTAAGAAATAATTTCAAGTAATTAATTTCACAAATAATTCATCTTGAAACTAGGTTAGAAAATAAGCTACGTGCTGAAGATTAAGCTTTGCCAAGGTGTTAGAGACATATTCTGTTAACTAGAGTTGTGATCCAAGAATTTGTAAAAATTATCATTTAAACATAAATTGGCATAAATACAATACAAAGTATCTAAATTCTACATACATCTGAACTTGAGTACAGTGCAACAATATGTGAAAAAGGAATGGATAAAAAGGGAACTGAAAATCCCAGGATATGAATATAAAAAGAGTTCTCTTTTTTTGGGGGGGAGTGTGTACACACACACTGATGGTGTTAATTATGAAAATTTTGCTGATGCTCATAATTATCAATTTGTTAATTAAATGTGTATTAGAAATTAAATGTATACCAAAGTACATCAGGTGGAAAACAGAATAAATATTTAAACGTTACTAGTATTAAAATATGAAATTTGTAGCAAAGTTAAATAACCTTAAAATAATTTCAATGACTAAAAATGGAAAGCTTAATACGAGAATATATTGCAATAATATTAGTGTGAATTTAGAACGACTTAAGAAGTCCAATTTTTAGATTTAATAAAGAGAATTTTTTTAATTAAATTAGAACTGTTTACCTAAAATGGTAAATTTGAAAGTTAAATCCATTCTGCTATCTAAGAAGATTTGTTAATATTTATCTAGACAAGAAACTTATTTAAGGTGAGCTACAAATCCGATATTTGATAAGTTGATTATGTATCAGTTTTGTGTATGTCATTAATCTATCAATTTTACTATTCAAAACTGATCAGCGACTAAAATCTGCAACTTGGAAAGTTTTTAATTTTCACAGAGAATAAAAAAGATCTGGCTCATCATTCCTTTAAGCATCATAAAACTTTAAAGTGAGTGTAAAAGAAATTTATTTTTACTTTAGCACACGCCAGAATTTAAATTAATACTTGTTTTGCATGCACAATTTTTTACAATATTGATAAACGAAAATAATGGCTTGCAGTCTCAATAGAATGTCCCATTAATGGCGCTAAATGACTTTTTGTAGCACCCAATATTCTCGGGAAAGAAATAAGGGACAGGAAACGTCGCGCACTTCGTGGGTTAGATGAGAGGGGGACGGGTATCTTCGATCAAATTTGGCGCAGTTCGTACCCTACCATCAATAAGACGGCTTTACCAAACTTATTTTTGTAGCATGATAACGCAATTTAGCACAACATTTCTTGAAAAATCGCAATCTTTATTTTTTCCACGCATCTCAAATCATCCTTTTTCAGACAAGATGTTTCTAATTATATTTAATACATAAATTGCATTTTGAAAACTAGAACGTAATCTTAAGTAACTAAGAAAGCAGCATAGTTTAAAAGCGTCTTGCCAGCAGGAGAGCTATGCGGAAAAGAGCAGAGTATCATAGAACTTCAGAGGAAGAAGGGTGAGAGTCGGAAAAGTTTCAGTTCAGAGTTTCGGTTTAGAATTAATTGGATTGGACAAGAGGTATCTGCATTAAAACGTTATGTAAGATAGAAAACTCTGGAACCCGTGAGAAGATATGAATTTAGGGGCAGATCACCAAATTTAGAATGTTGAGGTCATCAATTATTTTTCTGAAACAGCTATTATATTTTGTTATATCTTATATATATATATATATATGGCGCATTGTGCTGCAAAATTAAGGAAATTAGAAGATAAATTTTAGTAAGCACGCCAAAAAGTTACCAAAAACTGTGGCTCCGAGAAAACTCCAACATAAGCATATTTAGTTGCTATGAAAAGCGAGAAAGAGGAGAAAAAATATTTAATTATTTAAAAATTAATAAAAAAGCTATATGCTAAACAAATTAGGAAATTTTTAATATATAGATATATAGGCTATAAAAGAAAAATACAGACATTCAAAGTCATTCGATACAAAATACCGTTAGACATTGTAACGTCTTTGCGTTGCTACGCTACCAACATAATATAATACCAGTAAGAAATGTAAATAAATCTAGCGCATAAAATATCCGTGCTTAAAGATGCACGCGGTGTTACTATTAATTGTACGCTTTGAAATCATTGAGTTTGTTAATCAAAAATTATTCCAAGGTTTGCAAAATATGAAAAAGATAATAAAAAAAATTCCAAATTTGGACTTCTAGATGCCCATATTCGAGTGGAGGACTACGTTATTCAAAATTGGATGTTCTAGTTACCGTCGTTTTTCTTACAGTGCAAGAAACATACACACATTCATGCAGATTCTTCATTATTTAATTTCTTTAAATATAATGCAGGGCTCTAATATTTAGTGGCAACAATTTGAAAAGTGATTCAGACTTTTACAGTGAGCCGACGCAAAATGCTAAAACGAAATGTATACTCCTTCTGCGGTAATTATTCACTCATTTATTACTATTTTACTTAACGTTATTATTAATATTGTAGAAAATTCAATTACTTAAGTTTTATAAAATGTTTACAGTATTTTGAATAACAGAAGTAAATCTTTGTTAGTTTAATTTTTGTCTGAAAATAAATATTAGTCTTAATATTCTTCACCACATCTTCTCGTTTCCATTCTAATTTATTTTTAAGAGCGTATATATTATTTAGAAATTATTAGTACCCAAATTATTATAAAGAAGTACCTGCATTATTCTACGACTTCGTCCTCAGATTAAACAATAAGTGTAATTTTCCCGTGTTTTTTCCCGAAAGCAGCATATTATTTGATTTTTTTTTTTTTTTTTTTTCAAAAGTCAAAACAGCATAAAGAGAAAAAGCGGTTGTCAGTAATTAATGAAGTAACCGTTTTCAAATGCTCCGAATCTCAAGCACAAGCAACAAAATTACAATATGCTGCAAACAGCATCGACTTTAATACTAATATGCACTAGAAGCAGAAACAGTAAGATAAATACGTATTCTATGATAAATACTGATGAACAGTGTAATTTGACCTTCTAGATTCAATAATAATAAAAGAAATACATGCTGAAGGCTTATATGCGATTTATGTCTTTGAAGTTTGTTCCAGTGTAGGGTTTAACACAGGAATGAGCAAACTCCTGCCCGCCGGAAGGTTCGATCCGGCGCGCGGATAGAATTTTAATTTGCCGGTCTGAAATAAATTAAAAGAAATATATATTGTTACGTTTTTCTCTTCTGACACCAATTGTTACGTTATTTTCTTCCTTCACGTTCGTACGGGGTTCGTGTGGATGTGGAGTGAATAACGACGGCACTTAATGAAGTTTGTTTTTGTTTTTGCTAGAACGCCCCAAACCGCCTGATCACAAAGTGATCTTATGGTCCAAAAACGGGGCGTCCCATTCACAGCACATTCCGAGTAACTAAAAATGTTAGTATAATCAACTAAAGAAAGTAATAATTATACACCCAGCAAGGTTGCCATACGACTACCTAATTTTATTTTATTTTTATTTATTATTGTTTTTTTAAATGGCTGGATTAACGACACAACAGGAAAGAAGAAAACCAAAAATAACTAAATCAAGAAAACTGTATTAGTAAAAATGATAGCATAAAATAAGGAAGGAAAACACACGTAAAACACACAACGAAAATATGACATACAGTCACACATATCATTAAAACACGACGGAAAAGGCATCCTAAAATAAACACATTGAAAATAAAATGAACTTAGTTAAAAACCCCAATCGCATGTCTATTGCCATTAATAAAGGCCATCAATTCTCTTGCATATAATTTCAAATGTTTAAAATCAAAATTCAATAAATCAAAATGTATATCACAAAAACTTCGTCTAATAAAATCAGTCAATTGGCAGTCCACCACGAAGTATTTGGCATCACCCAAAAGATTACAATTTGGACATAGATCATTATCTTGTACATGAAATCTTTTTAAATAATGAGGAAACCTGTCCGGTGATAATCTGATTCATATCAATGTCATCATAGATTAAAACTTTATCTGTAATTTCAATATTAATCAACAAATTATTTTTTCAACAAATCTCAAATAATCAACAAATTATCTTATCTTTCCATATATTTATATAATATTTCTTCATACTCGTAATGGCAATTTGTCTAGAACCAGAAATTTCCACAATGGGTGCATTAGTTGAAATACATGCCTTCTTGGCCAGACTGTCAGCCCTCTCATTACCAAAAAACCCAACATGGGCTTTAATCCAATGAAAAGAAATCGTAGAACTGATAGATTGTAACAGAAATTTAATATCCATAATAATACAGTTAACATTATCGGGGCAAGAGAGTGACTGGAGCAAAGAAAGAGAATCAGTATACAAATTTATAGTAACACATGTTTTAATATTCATTTGAATCCATTTCAAGGCCTTCAAAACTGCAATACATTCCGCTTGAAATACTGAATTATAAGAATTCAATCTATATAAACCATAATCAATTTCAACATCATAGAAATATACAACAAAAGTAGCTCCAGTACACCCTCCTAACCCCGAACCATCCGTATAAATATCATACATTCCAATTTTTGGAATTTCTCTATCAAACCCATAACTGATTCTATTTACAGAGTGTAATAAATGTACATTAAATTTTTCAAAAACATATTTAGTAATAATATTAGAATCAAAACAAATCATATCAATATTTCTAGAACGTAAAAGATATTTCTTGTAATAAAATTCGTAATAAACTGAGAGGGGAGGCAGTCTGGCCAATACACAAACCACCTCCGTGGGGACTGTCCTAAAGCAGCGAGTAATTGCAAGACCCCAAGCTCTCTGTATAGAATCCAACTTCATCCGGAGCCTCACCAGCTCCCACGCTCTGGAACCCCAGGCGCCAATTCCATACATCACAATAGGTAATACAGCGGCTTTATATAGAACTTTAATGAAGTATCGAATAACACACGTTATTGCCAGTATTGTCAGGACAGCTCCAAAACACGTTTTTAACTATAAACACGCTGACACGATCAGCGACACAGACTCCAGGTTATCAGGCTATAATGAGGGAGACAGCTTCACTGCAAAGCACCAGAGTACAGTTCCCGACTCTGCTCTGTCGTTCTCGGAACTCCACGTACTCTCGAGACTCTCCACGCTACAACTCGCGATGCACTCGACGACGCACAGAGCACGGCTCCCGACTCTTCGGTTCAGTCGTTCTCGGAGCTCAACACGCTCTCTCGACGATGCTTTAACCGCGATACACTAAGAGACTCCTTCGGTGAACTCGACGACCGACTCGGCACTCGCTGCCCGGTTGTCAACTCGATCGACTCCGCAGGGATTGACTCGCTAGATGAGACACTAACTCGACTCTCTCGCACTCTATTCGAGGCACACACACTCACTGACTGCGGACCAGCAGGGTTTATATAGCTTTCGGCTTGTGTTCGAGAACATTCTGGGCTAAACCGGTAAGAATGCGTTCCAGAAGGTTCTTCAACCGTCCATGGTATATCGCCAATTTTGTCGCCAAATGGGCTATTTCTCGCCAAATGTGGCAACCCAGACCTCCTTTGCCATTTTATGGCAACCCTAAAATTGCTTTGCGGGGAAGCCATCTTACCGCGCCTGTACATTTCGTAACAATATTTATAAATTATACATTCATCTCCTTTTCTATTTTGTTTAAATATTGATTTTCCCCTCTTCCTTTTTTTAAAAGGATTGATGATCTTTTCACTTTCTCTATTTTTTGTTCTATCCATTTCCTTTTCTACTTTGTTTAAATAGTATTTTTTTTTCCTTCCTTTTTTCCAGAGGACTGATAATCTTTTTTACTTTCTCTAGTTTTGTTCTACAAAACATAAATCGACGGAAACAGCAAGCACAGACAGCTTTCAATCGGTAAAGTGTTTTAAAAGCGGAAGTTCTTTGTTAGTTATAGCTGTAGATTGACGCCCAAAAGCGTTATCTCTTTCTCGGGGAGCAGACATATGGGAATCTAATATACGTGAATTAGACCTCACATGTTTGGCAGATTGCGCATTTTAAGCTCCAGCCAGCGGCTTCTTCTTTTAGCGCGAGTTCTAATATTTATTAACTGCGTATGGAAAGATTGCGGACATATTAGCCTCATTGTGAATAGTGGTGAAATTATTAAAAGTATAGCGTAGCTAGTGCTTGTTTGGGTTATTCGTAAAATATTTCAACCCCAAAATGGCTACTAAAAAACTTAAAAGTTGATTCAGAGTGCCGTGCTTTTAATGATGAAGGGTCCTGGAAATATTTTTTTACAGTCGTAAAAGATAAACCAGTGTGTCTCTTCTGCAATGAAGCTGTAGTAGTCTTCAAAGAATACAGTATTTCCCGTCATTTCACATCTAAGCATAAGAATTCCGTTTAGGAAGCAATGTCCGAATGTGAAAGAAAACAAAATGCAGAAAGTCTTTGTAAACAATTATCAGACCAACAAAATATTCTCAAGAAAGTAAGCAGTTTCCAAGAAGTAGCCACACATGCAAGTTACACTGTAATATACAATATTGCTAAAAATAATAAAGCTTTCAGTGATGGAAAGTTCGTGAAACAATGCATTCTCCAAATCTGTGATGTTTAATGTCCAGACAAGAAAAATAATTTTGAGACTGTAAGCTTATCTCGAAAATGGTAACTTCTAGATTCGAAGCCATCGATAAAAATTTGACACCACAATTAGAATCAAAGATTGGCCAGTTTAAATTTTCTTCCATAGCTATGGATGAAAGCATTGATATAAATGATACTGCTCAATTAGAATTATTTATAAGAGATGTTGATGATAACTTTACCGAGGAACTGGCGTGCCTGCGTTCTTTAAAGGGAACTAACAACGTGATGTCATATTTTTCGTGAATTTCAGGAAGGGCTTTAAACTTTGAAAGTGCCTATAAAAATATATGTAATATTACGATCGATGGAGCATTAAGTAAGACAGGAAAAAAATCTGGATTTTTTGGACTCTTTAATCAAAACAATCTCGGAAACAATGTTGTTTTTCTACATTGTGTTAAGGCCCGTTCACACGAGGACGCTCCCGACGTAGTTGACGTAAATTTTTTGACGCCGGCGTAAATTCGCAGGACGCAGAAGACGTAAAACTGAGTACGTTCCTGTTCAGCTTTTTCGCCCGCGACGCGCGCGTATATCCAATAGCCGACCGAGTTCTTATCACGTGTCATAACCAGAAAACCTTCTTGCTTACCCGTTTCAATATGGCGTCAGAGCCACAGAGAGATGAGATTTTACTTAGAAATATAACTGTATACAGCAATAAAATAATCAGCATTGTTCACGCCATCTTTAGATTTCTCAAACCGTACATGTTAGTATACATTTAAAATTCTCATTAAAGGGGAAAACTGTATACTTATAAAGCAATGATCCGACCAGTATATCCATATGCTTCACCTATTTATAACATCGTAAGTAATAGGAACCTAAATAAATTACAGTTTCTACAAAATCAAAGTTTTTGCCTTACAAAATTCTCCTTAATTATTATAAATATTGGCTATATCATGTGTAATAAAAAGCTCTATAAATATCCCAATATTAAATACACCAAAAACTAACTTCAGCAATATAATAACTTCTAAAATAAAGCAGTTGACTGTGAAAGAGTATTCAATAAAATACAATTACGAAATTTTGGAGGAAAGTTACAACTTGTATCATACAGCAATCAAATTGAAATATAATTAAATTACCTTTGCAGCGACTTCTACTTGTTACATTATTTTTCACAAACACTGCTATCACAGATAGCTGAGTGGTCAGCGCGCTGCTTTGGTGGCGAAGGGATGGAAAGGTGGCAAGTTCGAACCTCACACGTAGACGGTATAATTCAGTTAGCTTTTCTCGTTTTGAAACGTATTTCTTATATTTAATCATGAATCATTATATTCTTATTTTACCTATTATTATTGTTTTCATTTCTTATTTTATTCATTATTATTATTATTATTTTAATTTAGTTTAAAAAAATGCAGTGCAAATAGAAATCCTTGTGTAAAAATATATCTGCATCTCTTTATCATATATTATCTATAAATTCTCTCTTTATTTTTTACTTTATTGCATATTTTATCATGCACATAATTTCTCATAAACTGTCCAAAGTTTGAACCTCATTCTAAATTCAAAAGTAAATAAAAAGAAAAACAAAAGACCAAGGGAGAGCGAGTTAAAAAAATATGAAGTTGGTTTTATTATATGGTGGATAGTGTATATAAAGAGAATTAAGTAATTTAATTCTCTTTATATACTGTATTCCAAACCAATTTTATAAATCCTAATTTTCATACGATATAGAATCTGCAAGTCTGTCAAAATGTTCGATACTCATCCTGAAGGAATTAAAAAACAAGTAATATACCCCCCCCCCAAAAAAAAATTAAGTCAATTCCTACTTAGGTCCACAAAGAAAAGTTTAAAAATACAAAAATAAATAAATAAATAAATAAAAATACAAACATATTTTTTTTAATTAACAATTAAAAAAAATTTAATATGTGAAAAAGCTGTATTAACATCAAGTGTCATTCACTGCAAATTAAAAAAATTGTATTTGAACTTAAGTGGATGAATAAAAAGCATTTTATGTACTGAAAATTTGAACAAGATATAGGGAGAGTGTGAGGTAATAGTAGGAATTTAATAATTCCAGATATTCCTTTCGTAAACAAGGCAGTAAAAAAAAAAAAAAAAAAAAAAAAAAAAAAAAAACTCTTTGAACAGGCCGCTCTAAATAAATCTTTCGGACTCATTCTTGCCATTTTTTGCGGTTTTGCCTCTGCTTAATAATTGCACATAATAGTAAAGTTTCAGCTATAAAAAAAATCATCTGATTCGGACAACTTGCCGCAAACATACAGAAGAACAGCGAAGTAATAAGATACAGCTCTGTTGACGCTATATTACAGCGTCACGTGATTTTTGCGCAAAATAATTCTATTGGTTAAACGCACTCTTCGCAAGCGTACTCGTTTGGACGGTTTTACGCTGGTAACGTAAAAGCGCGTTCGTCAGCTACGTTTCGAGCGTACTCGTGTGGACGGGCCTTTATACATTAAGATGCTTTGTGTAAATCTGCATTGAATATGACACCTGTGCTTGATGCAGTCGTAAAGCTTGTAAATACTATTCGATCTCGTGGGCTTATTCACAGGCAATTTCGAGACTTTCTTCGGTTCGTGCAATCTGAATACTCTGGTGTACTGTATGACACGAAACTAAGGTGGCTTAGCGCAGGATGTATTTTCGAGCAAGTCGGGCAGCTGAAAGACGACATTGTGTCGTTCTTCCACGAGAAACAGTGTTCTGCGAAGTGCGAAATATTAGAAGATACAGAATGGTTTTCGGACTTTGCATTTTTCACAGATCTTCTTTATCATATGAGCAACTTGAATGTCAAGATGCAAGGGAAAAATTAATTTATCGACGATATCTGGGCCCATCTCAAAGCTTTTAAACTAGAATTTAATCTGTTTGCTGGGCAGCTAGCTAAGAACGGATTGTCTCATTTCCCGAGGCTAAATGCATTACCCTCAGTAAATGAAGAGAAGCTTAAGAATTATGAAGATGGTTTGAAAAAAACTACATTTTTTATTATTCTTAGGTTATTTTACAGGTTTGAGTTCGAAGGCAGATTTCAAGATTTCAGTGCCATTCAAAGAGAGTTGCATATTTTTACCATGCCTTTGAACGTAAGTTGTGAAGCAAGGATCAGATTTTCAGCTTGAATTAATTGAGTTGCAATCTAACAATCATCTTAAGCAGTTATTTCTAGATATGCCAAAGTTAGTGTTTTTCAAATCATTATCGAAAGTTAGTTTCCCAAATTTAATATCTCACGCCCAGAAAATCAGCGCTATGCTTGCTTCACCTTATATATGTGAACAAGTGTTTTCAACTAAGAGCCTTAGAAAGAATTATTTCAGAAGTAAACTGACAGACGAGCATTTAGCCTCGTTCCTTAGAATCAGTACATCTCACTTCGAACCTCAATACAAGGATCTTTTAAAAATGAAATCGCAATTTCATTCATCTCATTAACACATTTAAATTGTAATAATTGTACATTGTTTTCAAAATTTTAGAAAAATTTATCTTGGCCCGCCAATTTTTTTTTTTTTTTTTTTTTTTTCGATTTTTGGTCGTGACACAAAAAGCTTGCCTGAATTAGACGATGATTCTGGTGACGCTTAAAATTCTGAGACCCTAGGTCTAAATTTTAGGTTTCTTGTGGCCCCAGGTGATGGTCAGGCCACTGACTAAACCTATTTTCACCTTTTTGTCTATTTTAGTGACCAGAAATCAGAAGAAAAAAAATCTATATTCTACAGGTTTATGAAAAGAGTGCCTTGATTCAAGTCTCCAGCGAAAATGAACTAACCGTAAAGTTAGCTTTCATAAAAGAAGGCATATCTGCACTAGTGTGTGCCTAGAATAAAGTGTAACTTGAGACCAAGAGAGCTAGTTTTATATTACTTTCTATTTCGATAACTAATAAAATACTCCTTTTGTATAAGTCGCATCAAGCGAGGGGAAAAAATGTTTAAGTCTTTTTTTTTTTTTTTTTTTTTTTTTTTCTTGCTAAAATTTTCTTTTACTTCAGACATTCCTTCTTCAGCCTTTAGCAGCACCATTTAGTGAATTTAGTTAAAATAGAATTTTAATTTATTAAAACCCATACGTGTTAAAATACAAAAATTAAAAGTTTTAAGTGTAACAATGAACTCACTTACCCAGTTCTCCTTGTTCGATATCGAAACGTGATGTGTTCTCTGAAATAAATTTGGGGCGAGCACATATTTCCTGTAAAAGCAAAATAAGATATCATATAAATGCGATCTGAATGTATTTACTTTGGAACAAATCACAAAGCATAAGTGAATGAAAGCCACTTATCTGGGTTGGTTATAAAAATAAATCGTCATCATTAAAAGAGCTTATAATACATATAATAGGCATCCTTATACTAGAGAGGGCTTTGTTCATTGGTTTAATTAACGGCGTTCAGCAAAACTGGACGATTGTTTCAATGCGTAGAGTTGATTAATACTTTGATAAGTAAACATTAAACTCAAAAGTCTCTCCTACTTAAGCAGATAAAGCCGAACAGCAACGAAAACTGATCAGTAGTATGAAAGCTTAGCAGTTGTTAGCTTCATTACGACACATTGTTTTATGCAGAGAAGGAAAATGTCACGTAAGGATTTAAAATGATTGTATCGTACTAATTACTTTTATTACTATAGAGTTGTGCAGTCTAAATTTATTTCATAGCAAGAAACCTAAAGAATCAGTAATGCTTTCATTGGGATTTGAACTTTTAACCTCCCAATTACCAGTAGGATGAGCTTCCAATTACACCACGAAGACACATGGTAAGGAAGGAGATAATTACTTATATTCTTTCTTTCCCACCCTGGGGGGGGGAGGACAGTCGCCAAATCTAGGTGGTGACAAATAATCGTCCGCCAAATTTTTATATTATTTCAAAGACAGGAAACGTGAAAAATCAGCGATGCCATCGCCGTGACTGGAACTCTGAATTCTCGATTGCTGGAAAGAAAATGGAGTTTGCCCCAAGTACACAGCAATCAGTTTCCGTTTAAAAAACCGGAGAATTGCACAAATTCGGCATCGCGCACTGCTTTAGCGTAGCGCACATTAAACGCTACATATACATTACCATTGCACAGCTGTTCACGAAGCGATATAAATAGGCTACTACATTTGCTACTTTGGAGCACATCTGTCATCCCTTTCACAGTACAGCACTAGTTATTTCTTTACGTAAATTTTTAATTATACCCCCATAGCACAAAACATCCTCAGGATGTCCTATTTAAGTCGCAGTATCCCGGGACATACTTAGGATGTCCTAAGGATGTTGATTCTCAGATGTCCTGAGGAGATCGTAATTTAACATCCTGAGGATGTCTTATTTAAGTCGCTATGTCCCGGGATATGACAGGATGTCCTGAAGATGTTGATTCTCAGATGTCCTGAGGAGTTCATCAATTTCACATCCTGAGGACATTCATTCTGCACTGTCCGGAGGACTTTCGTTGTCAAACATTTTGAGGATATTTGTTCTCAAATTTACCAGTTTTAATTTTTTGACATTGCACATCTGAAACTTGCACGTTATTTTATTTTTCATATGTATTTTACTAAGTTGTTTCTAAATGCCGTACATTGAAAATATTGATATGATTGATGATTTATTCTTGTTATTTTGTTATTAATTTTAACTGCTATTTTTTCTGACTTTTTTAAAAATTTATTTAGTCATGGAAAAGATTTTTTTCAATGGATTAGCATTTTCTAGAATATTTGCAAAATTCTAGATAACATATATTTTTTTTATAAAAAATGTATAAATTACATGTATAATTACTTACAGATTGCAAACCCTACTACAAATATAGGTAAAATTAGATATAGATATATTTAATTACGGAAACGAATTTTTTTTTTTAAATTTGGGTATAGAGACATTAGGTGTTTTTTTGGAAGCAGGAAACATGAGAAATTAGCAACTGCCTTCGCCGGGAATCGAAGGACGGACCTCTGGAATACCGGCCCAGTGTGCAGAACCACTACACCACGAGGACACGCTAGGTGTGGTGGTGGTGTATTTAATTATGCCAAAGCACACTAGGGCTATCTGCCTATGGGGAGGGATGTCTTCGTGGAGGACTTTCTAAGGGAAACTGGCTCGTATACACGTTACACGTGGGGAAAACCACGAAAACACCCATGCAGCCAGCCCGTTCGCTCGATTCGAACCTCGGATCGCACTACCAGGGTTCAGCGACTTTACCGCTCGGCCGCTGGAGGGCCGAAGACACGCTAGGAAAGCGGGAGAAATACCTTATATTACTTCTCTTTTTAAAGGCCAACATTTTTTTTAAGGGGATCCAATCACTAAATCCTGGGTGTGGATATACCTCATCCCACACCTTTTTAGTTCGGGCGCCACTGTAGAGACATTAGGATTTTTTGGGAAGCCGTAGAGATGAAAAATTAGCAACCGTCTTCGCCGGGAATCGAACCACGGACCTCTGAAATACCGGCCCAGCGTGCAGAACTATTACACCACGAAGGCACGCTAGGAGAGCGGGAGAAATACCTCATAAGGAAAATTTTTTTCCTCTAATTACAGGACAGAAAATGTTTTTCAATCGCGCGATCTGTTATTGATATTGAATTACAGTCGTGTGATAATTTCGCAGTAAAGATACATCTCTGATGACTATCCAAGATTCTAGAAACTTTGGTCTTATATAGAGATGGTCGTCTTATAGAAATAATACTTAATATCAATATTTATTTATAATCTCAGAACTATTGGTCACTTTCAGAAGTGGTCGTTTGAGAGGCGATATTCTATATATTTATTTACTGATACTCTCAGATTCCAAAATTTGTTTAGATTCTCAGAAATATTGGATGGAAGGTGGTCGTCCCATACATGCAAAATTTTACATTTCATTAAAAATGAATTCGGCATTATTTAACTATTTCCCTATTAATTAATTAATTAGATAAAGAAAAAATTAGGAAATAGTACTGTTTATTACGGAATAATGTAGGAAGTTCTACAGAACTATATTCTTTCGCGTCATTGCACATTGTATCCGGCAAACTACTAGTTCCTCGTATTCTTCCGCAAATCCGTAACATCTGTCTGATTTGAAACGAAATCCAAAATGAGGAGCCATGAGGTTAACTTGTATGGATATTTTTTGTTGCATGAAAGGTAAGTTCAGTTGCAATACTTGTATGTTTACTTTTTTTGCTTTTCGAATTTATGTCATTTTGACAGTTAAATGTTTCACAGCTTTATGAATTCAATTGTTACCATTCTGTCGTGAATTACGTGTATCTCAATGGCTGGCTGTCTTTTCAAATATCTAATTTGCCCTGCTATCCAAATGTTTATGATTGAATTTTTTTTAGTCTAGTTTATGCATCAAGTTTCAAAATAATATGTGTGATCAGATTGCTTATTATTTTATTGCAGCAATAAATTTATGTTAAATAGTTTGAACAATTGTATAAAAATAAGAGTTTGCATTGTTTTGTCCAAAATATGTATGGTTGAAACATTATCTTAATCTAGTTTGTAATTCAAGTTTTTTTGGGGGTACTGTTCTGTTATTGGGACCAGAATCGGAAATGTATGAACCTGTGTTCGTAAGTATGTGCATAGATGTGTATATGTAGACACACAAACATACAAATATACAAGCATACATAAATACATTTCTGAACCTGGTCCTGATAACAGAACGGTACCTTTTTTTAATCTTTTTTGAATATTTTATAAAAGGATTAAGCACTTTTCAAACTGCATATCATTTTAAGATTCGACTTGCAGGAAGACAAAATATGGTCATTCAATCAAATGCTTATGATTGCTTTTAACATTTTCTCATAAATATTGTTTGCATTTTTATTGTATTTTAGATACTTTAGTTATGTAAAGTGAACATGAGAATATTAGGAAAGCTGAAGAATATGAATAGCTACCATAATACATGTATTTTTTCATCGAGCCCATTGTTTTAGAAACCAATGCACCATTATTATATGCTGGCTTATTTTATAGTTATATGCAGTTTCATTTTATGTTCATGTTACTGTAGTATTGTCATTATAATAAAAGTATTGATAATTTTTGTTGAATCTTGCAAGTTGCCTAACATTCAGAATTATTACTACCGAATTTTACCGATAGGTTTTTTCGAGTTGACATAATCTGTCTGATAAATAAAATAAACTGGTGTTTAAATTATATGCATTTCTCTTGATGTTTCATTGAAAGTGAGATGGAAATATAAATGCTATCCAGAAAAGTGAATTCTTTTTGCCTGAAATAACAAACTGTACTAAATGATTAATGTTTATATCATTTTAGAAATGTCAATATTAAAGTTTCTCCCCCTTCTCTTCTTTGATTTTGAAATAATTTATAATAAAATAATATATGCATAAGTGTAATTAATGTAAAGTGTCATTCAATAATATAATTTATTTTTACTGATATTTTTATATTTCTTATCTAGGTTTTCTTTTGGTGTTAGAAGGAGGAAGAGACTGTAATGTTTTAATTAAGGAAATAATTAAAACATTACAGTTTTTTAAATAACACAGTTACAGTAATGTTTATTGAAGCAATCAGTACTGTGTGATTGAATAATGTTAAAATGCATTGTTCATAAGGAAATTTGCTTATCTTTGTGTTATAGATTTTATTTTGACACAAGCTGAAATTTGACTTATTGGAAGCACTTTGAAAACCCAAATTATTTCCTGAATCATTAATCAAGCCAATATATAACATACAAATTTTCATACAAAATTATTTCTTTGAGCATATTATAAAGAGCTCATTTAATTTTATTATTTGTACAAATTTTAGACAAAAGTAGCATGTAACAGTTAAAGATTTATTGAAGCCTACTTGTTACTAGTGGTAACAAAGAAGTGTGAAAGATATTGCCACATTAGCGAACATGACGATCATTGATGCTTAGTTTAATAATATATTGAGAAATGCTGGGAACTTTCAGAAGTAGACATTTCGGAAATGATGGGCTTGATAAGAAATTTACATGGTTTTATTATTTATTCTTTAGTTAAGAATGGATTTTAGATGTTCATGTGAAAGAATTCTGTTTAATTAGTGAAAGAATTGTTAAAGTTTGGCATTTAAAAAAATGAATTAATAATATGCAATTATCTTTTTATTATACATATATTACTATATATTTCTAATGCGCTATGTAAATGTCAGTGCTAAACAATTGAGATACTATTGTCAGGGCAATCTTTTCTTATACATAAAAAATTCTGATACTTTCTTATCATCTACCCTCACAGCTTCAACTTAAGCTAAAACAGCAAGAGTATGCACACGATAATAGCAAACTATGAATATGCATACCACACACATGTATTTACATGCTTTATATTTAATCTTTATTTCTGAATAGTATTCCATTGGATGAAAAATATGTGAATATTGACCCAATGTATATATTTTTGTGTGTGTGCATCCTAAAATGTCTTGTTTCTTATAAAGTGCTTATTTGAATTACTACTTGTGAACAGAGCAGTAGATATGAACCATAAACTAACCATTTTGCCAATTTTCACAGCTTTGCAGATAGTCAGAAAGCACCAAAATTTGTAATAATGTTAAGTTTAAATGATGTTCTATACTTTTGTGTTAATTTTTCTATTCTATTAATTCTATTACTGTGTTATCAAACTTTCTGCAGGAATTTCAACTGGTTAAGATGTTATTACCATGTGGAGAAGAATTTGGTTTTCAAGCTAGAAAAAATTGCAGCTGAAGGATTTTGTAGAAGGTCAGTCAAACTGGTTTTAGTTAATTATAATTTAATTTTGGGTGAAGAATTCTCAAATTTATTTATCATAAGTGTCTAAAGGTCTTCTAAATTCTGCTTGTTTTTGAAATTTTTCATGACATTCATTCTTTGATTATTATTTTTTTTTTTTAAATTTACTAACTTATGCCCAGGCACATAATGTTGCATTTAATGCCATACCTTAAATATCGTAAAATGTTAAAATGATACATTTCACTTAAAAATGTGGTTGTGACAGTAAATTTTCTGTTACATTTAATCATATCTATAAACATTGGTATACATCATTTTTCAATAACCTGTATATTATTTTGTGCATTTCTTTTACATCCAAGATCTGGCATATGACTTGCTTTTCAAACTGATAACACGGTGTAATAATGTAATCTAATGGTTAAAGTTTACTATGGAACAGGCCAAATTTAATAAATTATTCTTTGATAGATATTTATTCATGTGTTCAGTGTGTCTCATCTCTTTAAATTGCTAAAGTAAATTTTATGTACTTGCATTTAGGAATTTTGACTGTATCAGAGTAATTTTGTTTCAGTTATTATAACATGCAAGGGAAAAAATTCATTCATAGCTCCGTATTTAAAATTAGTTAATTAAAGTCCTTAATAAAGAGGGACGTTTTGTTGTTTTTAATGTCGATAGAGTTTAATTCAAAAATATGCCACATTAAGGGTTACTTTTTAACCTAATTTAAAATTTTCATTACTTTAACATGTCCAATAATGGTTATTTTAACTCCGATATTGTAATAATATCAAAATTCCTTACTTTTTGATAGGTTATCCAAATGTAAAACAAGAAAAGAAAAAATTAAAATCTAGAAGTATATTTATTTCATACCTCTAACAAATAAAAACAACACAAGCACTTTTTACTGTCTATCTGCATAGTGTGGCATGTCTCGTAAGACTGAGATTTGTATGGTCAAATCCATGTTTCAGTTAAAGGAAAATGCATGCACAGTCTTCTGATTTTCCCTTCGATTTAGGATTCTGTATATACTAGCATAAGAAATATATTATTTAATGCAGTGTTATACATCAATATTTATAGACAATTATTGTGGCTATGTTTATTATAATTTTGTTCACTGTAATGGCTGGAGTGCTTAAACCACCATGCTGTGTAAACAAAACTTAAATCTTCATCTCTGCATACTGCCCCACTAGTGTTTAAACCACTGAAACGGTGATTATGGAAGAACATCTTTGGTAAAAATTTACTCTACTGTAACCCTTGGCGAATCGTTTCTTTTTTTTATATCAAGATAGGCACCAATTTGAAGGTGGCCGCTACATAAAACCAAAATAAGAAGTCAAAGACATACACAAACTCTGTGTCCATGTACACATTGACCTATTAAAACAGAGAACTGCACAAACTGGGCATTGTGCACTGCCTTAACTTTGTCCATGTACACATTGATCTATTTTCACTTTAAGAAAATCAGAAAGTTAAAAATATCATAGTTACCAGAAAAAATTCGCCACTGTCTTAACACACAGACAACCAAAAATACACAAACAGAGAGGAATAAGTTACCAAAAATACATATTTCCTAACATAAAAACATTAAACAACAAATCTTCTAACAAAAATTAAAACACAGAGACAAAAAATAAATGAAACATAATTTTTTTAACATACCTTTTTTCACATGCATATGTTTAGGCTTATGTTATGCAAATTTTTCGTCTCTTAGTCACCTCAGACATACTCAAACGATGGTACCCACACCAAAATAATAAATAGCATGTTCAAAATACAAGACCATACCACTTCCGTGCAACCAAACACAGCAATTGAAAAGAATGGTAAGAACCAAAAACCTGGGACCGTAAAAAATGTTTACTATTAAAAAAAGTAGCCCAAAACTAAATTTATCACAACATGTTGGCAATATTTGCAGAAATAACTCCTTTTTATTGACAAAATTTTTTTTTTTTTTTTTTTTCCCAAAGGCTACTTTCGCCAACATTATCAACATTAGGGTTACCAAAAAACTTATTTGACGCAATGGGCTTCCACATTTCACAAACAACCAATACCACTTTGCGATTTTTTTTTCAGACAGAAACCAAGGTGTACCATACAGTAAAGATTAGCCACATCTTCATTTACTACTGTTACAAGTACTTCTTTGGTAAATTTCTGCGGTTAAGTTCAAAAGTTTAAAATTGCATTAACATGATCAGATTCAGAGTCATAGGTAGGGTTTTCAGCGCTCAGGGACAACTGAAGATTTTGTGCCCCCTACTGCTTGCCAAGGATGGAAAACATTTAATTCTAAAATGTTCTAACATCAGTTTGGCGCCCCTTGGATTCTGTGCCTGGGGACAGATGCCCCCCTTGCCCCCCTCTAGCTACGCCCCTGATCAGATTTTATTTTCTGCACGTAGCTAACAATTACTTATGTGTTGTCAGATAAATGTTACCAGATGCATTTAATTATGTTTTACTTGCCAATCTCATGAGACAAGTTTTTTTTTGCTCCTGCAAGACTTTACTTTGTGTTGCAAAATAAATTCATTCTCACTATTTTTGGACTTGCCTATACATTAAATTTAAAATAGTTTTATGAATAGGTAAGATGTGATTATCATAATTTTGTTTCTCTCTTTATCTTGGCAACTTTATATGTTGATTCAGTATCCAGGTTACCTACCAGTGGCTGATTGATAAAACTGCTCATATGTTCAGCTGGTGGTTTGAGTTTATTTTCTGACATAAAAAATTTTAAAAGGCTTCCCCCATGTTTATTTTACTATAATCGAAAAATCAAATAATTGCTACTCTGTTTATAGGTACTAAATGTTAAAATATTTTAAATGCTTCCTTTAATTTGCATTCTAATAGTCATTTGTTTAAATTTAATTATGAATTATATTCACATATAGTAATTGTGAGTGTTTTTTTTATTTTAGGTGCTGTGAAAGGCAGATCCAATTTATCAAGAGTTCTTATATACTACATAAGAATACATGGATATAAGATTGTTTTTCATGAATTCAAATAAAATGTGATAAATTTGATTAATAAAAACTATTTTGAATTTTGAAAAGTGTTTTTCCTCTGTTAATCATAATATAGTGCCATAAATTTCTGAATGTGTATTTTTCATCCAAATAAATAGCTTTACAAAAATTTGTCATATTAATAGATATTGCATAATTTAGCATTATTATAAACATTTATTATAGCAGATTTAGCTGAACTACGTTTTTAGTCTCTCTGCAGATGAAGTCACAAAGGTAAGTGTAAAGATATTTTTCTGTATTCCCCATTAAGTAATTTTATCTAATAAATTACCATTACTTATATACTAAAGGTGAAAGAATAAGCTTTCCTTGAAGATACAAAATTTGCAGATATTTCAAAAAATTGGTATACGTAATAAAGTTCTTAAATTGCCACATATGCGAAACTGAAAATGTTAGATATGAAATAGTTCAGAAATATAAATATTTTCACTATTTTTTAACTATAATTCACTGCATTTGTTATATATAATCACAGTTTAAGGTAGTGCTTTTCTCACTGATTTCTCATGTATTTTGATTCATAAATACACGTACATAAATCCACGTATTTTGATTTCTCTTTTGAGACCGAATAAAAAATGAACTAAACATTCTCGTTGACATTGAGAGTTGAATAAAAGCTCACCTCAAAATAAAATGAATTAATAAATTTATGGAAAATTTTACATTGCATATATTGAGCAGAAAGAGTAAACTGAATATACTTAATGGAATTAATAATTGGTAGAGTTGATAGCAGAATAAAATGCCTTAATTGCATGGTAAACAGTAGATCTTTTGAACTTTTTCTATGTTGCGTAAAATGCAGATTTAAATTTTTGATATTGATTGTCATATAAATGGCAATTACTGTTTTATTTTGCTCTGAAATGAATGGTTAGTAATAAAATTCTGGATGAGACAACCTTTAACATGTGCTAGAATTTACAGTTTAATTTAGTGCTGATTTCAACGGGTAAATTTCATTTTACTGAATTTTGCGTAAAATAATACCAACGAACTATTGCAAATTATTTTCAGAACTTTTTTTTTTAATCTAAAAGGGCTATTAGTTTTGAAATGTGACTTCATATCGTCAGACGTAAACTTGTTTCACTTTTCATTCAAGTCTTGCCATTTGGCAAAATTTAACATATTTACCTTTAAAATCTAATATATTATTGACTAACAAGCCAAGCTATTTAAAAGCATTACACACAGTTCTTAACAATGCTTTTTTTTAATTTTTAATCTGATTGATTTAAAATGCATTTAATTCATGATATATCTAATTGAAAACATTTTAATATTTCTACATAATTACATGATATATTTCTTCATTTTTCAAATATATAGAAGATGTATAACTTTCTGGTGTCAGTATCTTATAAAATGTTTTGCTATTTCCACTGCCCCATCTGTATTGATAATCTATGCATTCATAAACTTTTAGCCTCTTTGAGTGACTGCTAAAATCTGAGGCCTTTCAGATTTTTTTTTTTAATTGTGTGAGCAGAAAGATAGAATTTTAGAAGAGCTTCTTGAGTTACCTTTTGAATGATATAAAGAATTGTTAACATAATGTCAAATTTTTACAACTAAGTATTAAATATATAAAAAAGCCTGCAGCATTCTCATGTTACGAAAACATATTTATTTATTCTGAGGCTAGGAATTGATTTAGTTTTAAAAATACAATTTATTCCTTTTAACAATTTCCCAACAATGTCATCAAAACACTATAAATTCCTTACATGTTTTAAAGAAAGATGATTCATTTATATAAAGATTATTAAATGGCTGATTTTATTATTCAATTTTTAATACAAATTAACTGAAATTAGAAACTGATTTTGTAAAATAATTTAATTATGAATAATTCAATTTGTGGGCTATTGGATGTTTAAAAATGATCAAAAGATTTTTAATATCTTAAAAATAAAAGCAAAATTTTCAGTTTTAATATTTTGTATTAATAATTCACTTTAATTTCCTTGCTCAGTTTTAATATATTCACAAATTCAGATTTAAAAACAAAAGTTGTATAAATATTTTCAACATTTCTGATTTTTCCATAGTAACCATAGGAGAAGGATTTGAGACTATCTTTGTAAAAAAAGTAGGTTTTAGATCATCACACCTTAACATACTTTCACTGGAATTTTCCTCTGTATATATACTGGGATGTGGCACTAAGTAGTTGAGAGTATGTATTTAAGAGGTTAAAGGGATATTGTAACTAGTGTTTCAAATCCTGATAACATCCCATACGCTGTCGGTGGGACGTAGATAGGATGTCTTAAGGATATACTGAGATGTGACATTAAGCGCTCAGGAGGATGAGTTTAGGAGAAAATTGGGATATTACGGGATGTCCTGAGGATGTAGTAAGTAGGACTTTAAATCCTAATAACATCCCATACGCTGTCGATGGGACATAGATAGGATGTTTTTAGGATATAATGGGATGTGCTTAGGAGGTTTGTGGGATGTCCTGAGGATGTAGTAAGTAGGAGTTCATATCCTAATAACATCCCGCACGCTGTCGATGGGACTTGGTTAGGATGTCCTGAGGATATCCCGGGATGTGACATTAAGCACTCGGGAGGATGTGTTTAGGAGGTTCGCGGGATATTCCGGGATGTCCTGAGGATGTGCGCATATCCCGTGAGCAACGTCATCCCACATAGCACACAACGTCATCCCACATAGCACAGAAACATCCCAAGGATGTTTCTGTGCTATGTGGGATAAACTTCCTACTTTTTACGAATCAAATTACTAAATATCACTGAAGTAATCACGTTAAATATCGCTGAAGGAATATTTCAGTACCCAAATTAAGAGACGATACGCTGCATTCTATAAAATTTTTATGTGAATTTGTCGAGTGTTAAACCAAAATAGAGATTATAACTATACATAAACTTACGTATGGTCGCATCCATGTTACTGATGCCTGAGTTCTGTGCTTAGAGTTCGGAATTTTAGTCGACGAGACATTGAATTCTGGATCCTCAAAGAGAATGCTTCGTTCTCTGCACAATCTCCGCAGGTAATGGTAACCCAATGGTGGAGGCTCCGTGCTACAATGGCTGCCATGCAGGCTTCGATGAGGTCTTCCATTTAACCCCTCCGAAGGGTGGTCATCCGGGGATTCGACCACCGACTGACCCATTCGAAAGATTTCATGGAAATCAGTGGAAGATTTGAATCACATGAAACCTGCGTCTGGGAAGGATATAAAAAAATACAATTAAACAGTTGAAAAGTCTTGTAATTTTCTTGCAGACTTATGTCTCAGCAGTATAAAGTAAAATTAGTTAGTTAATTCTATAATATTACAGCACCTGATGCATTTAAAAGCAGCGACACTTCCGGAAGGGTTTTGGAAAGGAAAAAAAAAAGTAATAAAAGTAAATATATCATCAGTGGCCTAAAGAAGTCTGGTTATGTCTAGAAGAGTCGGATGAGAGGTCATTATGTTAAATTTGATGATCTTAAAGCAGGGGAGATGAGGTTGTTGTGACCACGGTAAACTTCCATAAAGAGGCTCGCAACTTTTCGCAAGCTGGCAATTATTCGCCAAGACACAAAACACATAACAATCAAGTTAAGAACATACATGCACATAATATAATTACACATGAAAAAGAACTTACACATAACAATTCACGTAACATACGAACATACGCATAACAATTCACGTAACATACGAACATACGCATAACAATTCACGTAACATAAGAATATACACATAACACAATACTTATAATATACGTACACATGAGAACTTACACATAACAACTCATAACATGAGAACATACACATAGCATAACACATATAACATACATACGTATATAAGATACGTATGCATAAGGTAAAAGCTTACACATTACAATTTAGTTAGTTTTGCTCTGCGGTTTCGATGTTTGTTTGGTTCGAACTTCAAGGAAGCATACTTCAGTAAAGATAGTTTAGAACTTTAAAGTAGCTTAACTTCTTTATACGAGGGTAAGTTGAAAAATAAGTTTCCCCTGTCGACTGTGGTCAGAGTTGTGTATGAAAGTCAAAAAATAGAATGAGACATTAAAGATATGACATACCTTTATTTTTCCCACATAGGTACCAAGTACATTGAGACATTTGTCATATCGCTTGATAAGCTTCAAAAAGCCCTCCAGGAAAAAATCAGGGCTTTGCATATGGAAGAAGCGTTGAACGGCTTGTTTTTGGCGTGAAATGGTGGACCCACGTTTCATCCCCCGTCACAATCCGAAACAGAAAGTCATTGCCATCTTCATGGTAACGCACGAGATGTTCCAGGCTGACCCCCATGCGTGTTCCTTGTGTGCCGAAGGAGGTGGTCAAAGCAGGAAGTGAGAGCGGTTATCCGCTATGAATGGGCACGTGGAGTATCAGGAACAGAAATTCATAACCGCCTCGTGGAAGTCTATGGGCCAGGTGTGATGTCGAAGCAAATGGTGCGAAGATGGTGTCGCACATTCAGTGATGGACGTCAGCAAGTGGAGGACATACCGAGAGCTGGACGGACGCGCACGGCCACTACAGATGCAAATGTCAGGAAGGTGGATGACATGATTAGAGCGAACCGGCGTATCACCATCGATGAAGTAGCGGAAGAACTTGGAATCTCACATAAGCGAGCTCAAAACATCATCCACGACATTCTCCGATACAGAAAAGTGTCAGCACGATGGGTGCCCCGACAATTGACCTCGACACACAAAGAACAACGCATGGGGGTCAGCCTGGAACATCTCGTGCGTTACCATGAAGATGGCAATGACTTTCTGTTTCGGATTGTGACGGGGTAGGAAACGTGAGTCCACCATTTCACGCCAGAATCGAAGGCCGCATCTATGGAGTGGAAACATCCGTCATCACCTGTCCGAAAGAAGTTCAAGACAACTCCCTCTGCAGGTAAAGTGCTCCTCACAGTTTTCTGGGACGCCCAAGGAGTTTTGTTGTTGGACTTTTTGGAGGTTGGAACCATCAATGCTACGCGCTACTGTGACACCCTGTCGGAATTGAAAGAGGCGATTCGGAAAAAGCGGCCTGGCCTTCTCACATCTGGCGTTCTGCTGTTGGAATACAATGCCAGACCACATTCGGCGACGGCAACGCAAAACCATATTGTAGCTCTTGGTTGGGAGCGCCTACACCATCCGCCATACAGTCCTGATCTCGCACCAAGCGACTTCCATCTGTTTCCGGCTTTGAAGAAAAATCTCGGGGGAAGGCGCTTTGGAAGCAATACTGAAGTGAAACAAGCCGTTCAACGCTTCTTCCATATGCAAAGCCCTGATTTTTTCCTGGAGGGCTTTTTGAAGCTTATCAAGCGATATGACAAATGTCTCAATGTACCTATGTGGAAAAATAAAGGTATGTCATATCTTTAATGTCTCATTCTATTTTTTGACTTTCATACACAACTCTGACCACAGTCGACAAGGGAAACTTATTTTTCAACTTACCTACGTAGTATGAAATAATTTTTCTTAGATAATCAAGATAGAAGAAAGATAGAAAGAAGATAATCAAATCAAGCTTTATGTTTTAAAATATTCTACAAACAGGGAAAAAAGTGTATATTTTCACTTCTGTCTAATAATGTATACGAATTTATTTATTTATTTAGTTATTTTTTTTTAAACAGTTATTTTATGCTAAGTGGCTTTACCGTCGTTATTCTCCCTTTCCCTTTTCTTACCAGAATGGTAATTTTAGTAATTTTAGTATTCAAATGAGGTAGAAAGAGATAGTATTTCAAGGGAAGTTTGGGATTATTTAATCAGAGCGTATTCCGCCTGCTTAAGGCCACGTTCCTAGTTGGATATCTACTATATGAGTCTGTCTGCGGCGTTGTTTTATTCTTGCTAATAGTTATTCTCAGGCAAGTACGGGTTTGAGCCAACTTGAGCATAATTCAGTTCCGCTTAATTTCTTTGGCTAACTTAACGACTTTGTTTTAATTTGAATTCCTTATTTCTGAGTTATGTCGTAAATGCTGGCTGGTTTGTGAGCACAAGAGGTGTCTTCTGTTAAATCATTTTAAGTTCTGAATGATAGGGCCTTAAGTTCTGTGTCATCTTACGTATAGCGGTAAGTCGTTTATACGTCTATTCAAGGATTCGCCACAAGTTAAACTTAGGCACAATCTCTGCAAACCTTACACTGATATTCTCTTTCCTCTTACTTTCTCGTTATGATTGTCATGTAACAAAAGAACTAAATGCTGAAAAAGACTAATAGAAAGCAGCAGAAATTAGAATAAAGTGAATGTTATGGTTTCGATAATTAAACAAAATTTTCTCCTTGAGCTGTGGCACTGAAAATGATGCAGAAACAGACATGTGCCTACTGAGAAAATAACAAAAGGAAATTCGAGAACTTTTTAGCTGAATGACACAAAACATCAGCTAGAACATTCTCGAAATTTTCCGCAACTGAATAAAAAGTTTCTGGTACTCACGTACTACAGCACCCACCTTGGCGCCGTTTGGCGAATTTTACGAAAGAAAAAGAACAATTACTTTTATTGTAAAAATTACATACATACATTTTCTTACATATATTATACGATTCAACTATACATTTATTCCAAAAGACAATCAGTAAACCTGGGAAATCCTACAAGGAAAAATTTTAAATCGAGTTTAAGACAAAAAATAATAATAATTTTATTAGAAAAAGTTATTGGAACTTGAAGTATAACAAAAAGCGAAAACGGCGACGTTGGAAACTGAACAATTGTCATACGCAGGAAAATGAATATTTGTCATACGCATGGTTGCCTTAGTAATTGTTACGAGCGTGTTTACCAGAATTTGGTGTATTCTGAAGCTTTGGCGATTTCTACTAAAGTGGTTGTGATAATACGTAAATGCTAAAGTTCTGTTTTACCTCTGAAACGATAGCACCGCAAATTTACTTATGTTACGCCAATTCCTCTTGCTTGGTTTCTTCAGCGTTTTTTTGTCTTTTTCTTTTTTTCATTTTTTTCATCTAATTATTTTTCCAGTTAATATTGCATTTTTACCAAAAATATAAATAAAAACTTTAACGACGATCTTTCATTTTAATGGCCAATAAACTGTGGCTATGTGAATAAGGTCATTGAAAAATGGTCATTATATCCGGGTTTAAACGGTCAGTATGAAACCTTTATGGATATTTCTGTGGTTTTCTTTGTATGTAACGTGAATAAGAGCCCGCTTCTCTTAGAAAGGCCTCCACGAAGGCATCCGTTTTCCCCAGACAGTGAGCCTTTACCTTAATCGATTAAACTATCGCAGATACAAATGCTAAATTTTAGACTAGAATCACTATTTTAGTTCACCATTTTCAGTTTCAATACGATAAGATTCGCAGAATTAACTTATACAAAAGTCACACCTTTACAAAATTATTGAAAGTTACCAATTTTATACAATCAGCACCTTAATTATAAGATACGTTAAAAGTTGCAAATATTAAAAACTTACTTTTTTTTTAATGTCTGAACATCGTAAAAATATTTATGTGAAAAATGCTTTGAATATCAACGCTTTCTTGTACTGCTACCGTGCAACATACGGGGAAAAAAAACCCACATCCCCGAAAAATATAACATTTCTAAAATCCTAGCCGACACGAATGTGGTACCTGGATGTAAAGAAGAAAGGCGAAATTCTAAGCATTCAATTTCTTCACTTCTTCCTTCAAAATTTTTCTCATTGTTGTAATGAGAATTGTTCAGCATTTCTTGAAATACTGCAAATTTAACAACAGCAATGTTAAACTGATGAGAGTAATTTAATTTTTAAGACACTTAAATTCCATCCCTGCTTAAAGGTCAGTAAAATGATAGTAGGATGAGTGCAGTAGCAGTACAACACAACTAAAAGATCGCTATCAAGTATGCGAAACGACTGTACTGTCCTTCTGTTTTAAAAGGTAGAGCGTGGTGTTCTCAGCAAACTACATCGACCGGTAAATATTTTCCCAACATTCAACCCGGGCACCCAAACAAACAGGACAGTCTGAATGCATCGAGTTATCATCCAGCATCCTTTTATAAATAGCATTCAGCGCTGATGAGGAAAGTGAGCCACCGTGAACACGCGACCGAATGTCACGGAAGAGAAAGGAACAGGTCTAGCGGCACGTGAAAAAGAAATGGTTAAAAAATAAATAAAAATAACGACATAAGGTCAGCACAACGCCTGAAGGCATCTCCCGAGTGCAAAGTACCGTTGCAAACAAACGGTCTTTCCACGCGGAATGCGGAAGCCGGCAATTTATGTGACCAAACACATGATGATATTGCAATAATGCAATGTTGTTACATTTTTTTCTTCAACAGCAGAGTGATGAGACTGGGTTTTGTGCCGAGTACACGTAGTCCACATTGACAAGATCTTTACCATCTTTTCGGACTGGTGTTACTAAGCAATATTTATTCAGATACGTGCTAACAAATCCCAGGGGATGTATTATATTTTTCCGACCGCAAAATGAGAATCTTTTGTTAAGAAGAAATTTTTCACTTACAAACGACTTCTGAATGAGGTCAAGGATAAAAAAAATATGCAGAGAATGTTAATGTATTCACATAATAAAGCTGGTTAACAATTCCATGAAAGAAATAAGAAGAAATTGGATGATGATATTTTATTTTTCATATTTTTAAATTCTCTTTATTAAAGAAGTCCTTTTACGACCCGTAGAGGTTTTATAATTCGCAGTGGAATCCAGTCATTTTATATTGCACAACTGATCTTCTAAAGGTCACAACTTCTAAAGGCACAACTGATCTTCTAAAGTCTTACAAAATGCCATTTTCTTCTCTTTGGATTTGCATTTATGTGACCTTTCTCCAAAGCACGATCGCTAAAACTTCATATATACTATTTGCAGAGACATTAACGAAAAGATATATTGATATGGTTACTATGTATGGTTATTTACAACTGGAACAAGTTTGACACGAACTTCATGTATATGTGCGTGCATGTGTTTATATATACATTCAATTTTTATGAGCAATCTATATGGATACAGCCGTAATATCAAAACATTTTTGTGTTACTAATACCCTTCACTTTAATTATTTAATTTACCTCTTCTATACATTGCTTGCGTAGGATAGAAGGGATATTTTCTCAATGAAACAATGATTTTTGATATGTTTTCCTTATTTTTGTTAATAAAGTAAAAAGTAAAATGTCTTGGGAACTTATAAAGTTTCTTATTTTATTTGCAGCTTTGGATATTTTACATTCAGGGCTTATTTGAAATTATGGATATAAATAATATGTCACAACTGCAGGAAATCACAAAGAACATTTGTAAAAAAATTTTGGACAGCTTTTCTTTTTATTTCATATCTTAATTGTCTTTTTTCTTGGTACGAAAAAGCTTTAAAATGAAGGTCCTCAATTTGAAAAAATCTATTTTTTTAACGGCATTGGAAGCTTTCACCTAATTTTTTCTCGAATAGCTAAACACGAACTAACCCATGAGAAAATTTTTACAGAAGCGAATAAAAATACGTAACAAACTTTATAAAGCTTTTTAAAGAATTGTGTAGAAAAGTTACTTCGCGAAATCATATAGAAATTTTATAAATTTTGTATATAATATTTTATATATAATTATTTCTGCATAGAATGTATGGTACTCTATTTAAATATGAAAATCTTTCAGATTGGAATCAAAGCAAATTTTCATTTTTTAATCTTCTAATAATAATAATAACGTGTAAAAATAAACGCGTTTTATTCATAAGTGTTGAATCATTTTTGAACAGAAACATTTTTCTAACTGTAATATTTTTTAGTAAATTTATAATTATTCAATTTATAATTATTTATAATTATTCAAATTATAAATATTTTGTGGTACTGCTTTCTTAATACAAACTAATCTAAACCTTGTAAACAAGTAAAATAAATTTAAAGCACAAACTTAGTTAACGATTAAATTTATGCTATTAATTATAAAATTGTAACATCTGAAATGAATGCTTTTAATTAGTATATTATGGGTATAGTATACATATATATCAATCTTTAGAGAAATTGTTTCTCAGTTTCAATATTACCTGAAATGTGTTTATTTTTTCTTAAGTAGTTTTTGAAATCCAAATGGTAATGAAAATTTTTATTAGAAAAAAAATACATCATTTCCAGAAGTTTTTATCCATTTTCATGCCTTATGTTCGAAAATAATTTCAAAATTTATACAAAGGTAAAAACATTTTTTTAAAAAATCATAATTTAATTTTTTTTTCTTAACCCCAAAAGAAGGTTTTGCTGATTTTATAATGCTTTTAAATATTCAATATCTTTTCCCTGTTTCAATTTATAGAAAATTAAAGCGAGAAAACGTAGGTAGAATTCTTAGAATTATGGCCCAGCCCAATTTACTTAAAACTGGATGTGATATTTTCAGAAGAATTTTGTTAGTGAGTCTGTACACAGTATAAGATTCTGTACGGGAAATCTTTAGAAAGAAAACATTTCATAGAATCTCTACACATAGCTCTATACAACCTCTGTACATAACGCTATAAAAGTTATGTCTAAATTATATATAATTCTATAGAAGATCTCTGACATAGTTTATAGTAAACTGGGCCATAATTCTGCAGAAGCTTAAACACTAGATATTTTTTATAAAATTCTATAAAACATTTTCATAAAGGAATGGCTATTAAATCACTACAAAATTTTTCTTGGCTTTAAAAACAAAGAAATTTTAACAAGGATTCAAGGATGGTTACTTATTATTATGAGAATTCCAAGGTTTAGATACGGATATTTTTATAAAGGTCTGTAAGACATTTTAGTAACAGAATGATTATTAAACCACTGTAAAATTTTTTCTTGGCTTTAAATCAAGGAAAATTTAAAAAGGATTCAAGGATGGTTACTTATTATTATAAGAATTCCAAGTTTTAGATACGGATATTTTTATAAAGGTCTGTAAGACATTTTAGTAACAGAATGATTATTAAACCACTGTAAAATTTTTTCTTGGCTTTAAATCAAGGAAAATTTAAAAAGGATTCAAGGATGGTTACTTATTATTATGAGAATTCCAAGTTTAAGACACGGATATTTTTATAGAATTCCGCAAGACATTTTACTAACAGAATGATTATTAAACTACTGTAAAATTTTTCTTGGCTTCAAATCAAGGAAAACTTAACAAGGATCCAAGCTACTTAATATTAAGATAATTCAAGTTTTAGACATGAAATTTTTATAGAATTCTGTAAAACATTTTCTTAAAGGAATGACTATTAAACCACTATAAAAATTTCCTTGGCTTAAATTAAAGAAAATTTAACAAGGATTTGAGGATGGTTACTTTTTGTTAAAAATGGTTACTTTTTATTAAGACATGAATATTTCAAATAGACAAATATTTCTTTCAAAATTGTGAGATTTAGGATGAGAAAATGAATTGTATCTTATAAAGTCTGCTGCAGGATCTCAGATTTTATCTACTTTGATGACGACAAAGAGAGCCGTTACATATTTATCTACTTGGATGCTTTCAGAAAACAAACTGCACGTGATAAGATTTTTGGATTACGTCTTATTTTGAAACACTAAACTGTGAAAGCTTTATGTGGTCTCATAAATAAAATACGATGGAAATTTACATGCATTTGTAAGTAAAAGTACCTTTTCCCTTTCTTTCTTATCTAAATAAAAGACTTTCTTCTAGAATATTTCCTGGAACAAAGGAGGAAATGTTTTAATATTCTCAAAAAATTTTCTAATGTTTGTAATTTACATAAATAATGAGAGAAGGGTAGCAATAGCTTAAGTTCATGTCAGTGACTTCACTCGTTAATTCGATAGTTTTGGGTAACATATGTCGTCTGTAGTCTCCGCTAACATTTCGAATTTTTGAAAAGTTTAATTTTTTAGTTATGCATTTAAACTGTGCAACTGTTATACTTTGAAAAAAGGGATAAAAATCTGAAAACTGAAATGAAGTCAGATCCACATTAAATCAACAAATGATGCACATCTTTGTAATTTGACAACATTAAAGTTGTTTTAGTAATCATGGCTCATCAACGATCCAGCGGAAACGTCGCTAAACTCTTGTTTTTTAACTTAGGTCCAAATCCTGCCGAACGGACTAGCTGCATGGGGCGGTTAGGTTAGGTTACGTTACTTGAAGATGTCAAAGCATGCGAGAGTTATTTGTCTAAGATGGACGGATGCTTTCATCGAGGGCTTTCTAAGAGAAACTGGCTCTAATTCCCGTTACACACAGGAAAAACAACGAAAACCAACAGTGCTGCAAGCCCCGTTTGCTTGAATTCGAACCCAGGTTGAACATCGAATATTCAGCGACTTTAACCCTCAGCCATTGATGGGGGCGGCTGCATGGCGTGTACGTGTTTTTTCGCGCGTGAACTTATATACCAAGTCGTATGGTTTAACCCAAATCGCTATTTTTAAAGAAATAAAATTTGAAACTAAGCCTAAACATACATTTTCACGGGTACACTTATTTAACAACCTGTTTTTTTTAATTTTTTTGAAGTAGTCTCATGTTAATTAGAGCTCAAATTTGATTTCAGAAACTGAAATCATTTATAGCACAAGTTTAGAACGAAATTAAATTCATTTAAAAACTTTTACCGGAAGTTAAAAACTTCAAAGATTACATTGAATAGTGGAAATTTGAATGTTTCCTTGAAATTTAGTAAAGTGAAACTCGGAAGCTTACAGGAATACGTATTATTTCCAAGAATTCGATATCAAAATTTATTCTCTCTTTCTTAAGCAAATTTTTAAGTCAGACCAATGTTGTCGAGAATAAATAATGTGTCATATACACTCCCAACATTGTCAGTGAAGTTTTCCATTTTATTAAGAAGTCTAAATCGCAGTCAAAACGGAACGCGCTTCGTTTGTGTTTATTTATTGATGTCAAAGCACTCGGAGACTATCTGCTTAAAGGAAGGGGTGCCTTCGTGGAGGACGTTTTGGCTCATATACAAGTCACACATTAGGAAAACCACAAAACCGACTATGCAGCCAGCCCGTTCGTCCGGATTCGAATCTCGGACTGAACTACCAGTGGTTAGCGACTTTACCGCTTGGCTATTGGTGGGCCAAAATGCAATGGAAGTAGATGGCTAGTTCGTTATTTTATTAACTTATGCGAACAATTTTCAAAAATATTATGGATTAAAATGTCATTAATAAATTTATTTCGAGCGACAGTGAGTTAATAAAAAATGTATAAATAACAACTAAAAGTTTAGATATGATCTTTGTCTCTTGATTGAGGAAAATCACGTTTGTGTGTCAAGCTATGCTTATTTCTTTTTGCATATTTTTAGTTATGAAAAGATGTTAGGTAATTTTTTGACTATAGGCATTATCTTTATATCATTACAAAACCGCAAGTCGTTTTGGTAAACATGCAAAGGTTAAGACGAAAGGTCTTCGTAGAGGACGTTTCAAAGCAAACTGGTAACTATTTAGACATATTATACAAGAAGATAACAACGAAAGAAAAACGGCCGAGAGAATCTGCCTGTGTTCAGTGCTTTTATCCTACACTGGTGTGCAAAAATTAAGGACGAAGTCGAAAAATTAGCATATCAGCTGAACGAAGAGGCAGAGCGGACAGAAAGACCAATCAGGAGATTAAGTAAGGTGATGTACGGTAGCACATGCGCAGATATGCAGGTAGACGTAATGGGTGAGTGTCTGAGTAGTATAAAGCATGTTGTCGGTGTAAGATCAGTATTTCTGGCAAAGAGATTGCACGCCGTATAGCAGTTAAAATCACACCGAGTTGCTGCCTCAGCGAGAAATGGCGAATAATCAATCTGTTAGACGACATCTGGATGCTTTTACCCGAGGTCGAATCATTGGGAAGTTGGAGGAAGGCCGCAGTGTGACAAGTGTGGCTGCAGAGTTCGGAATTGCTCACAGCATCGTTTCACGACTTTGAAGACAATTTCAAACTACAGGAACAGCTATCCGGGGGTTTAGTAGTGGTCGTCTTCGAGGAACCACACCCGCAGATGACCGGTATATTGCCTTACAGGCCAGAAGAAACAGGCGGCAGACAGCGGGAGAAATCGCAAGACACACGACACAGGCGACTGGACGACCGATATCGCGTTTAACCGTGGACCAGAAGACTGCACGGTGGTGGTCTGTTTGCACGACGCCCTGTACGGTGTTTACCTCTAACGCCTGCCCATCGGAGAAGGCGTTCTCTGTGGTGCCGGGAACACCGAAATTGGAGAGACAATGAATGGGGACGAGTACTCTTTACAGATGAGAGCAGATTCAGTCTGAGTAGCGATTCTCATCGCATACTCATCTGGAGAGAGCGGGGAAGCCGCAATCATCCCTCGAACATCATTGAAAGGGACAGGTACGGAGGTGGCGGTGTTCTCGTTTGGGGAGGCATCATGCTTGGTAGTCGTACAGCCCTTCACATCTTCGACGCAGGTTCAGTCAACGGGACCCGTTATTGTAACGAGATTCTTCTTTCATATGTGCGTCTTTTTAGAGGCGCTATGGGTCCGCAGTTCCTTTTCATGGACGACAATGTACCATGTCATCGCACAGTAGCTGCCGAACAGCTCTTAGAGAGTCAGGATATTGAACGTATGGATTGGCCGGCACGATCTCCGGATCTCAATCCCATCGAGCATGTATGGGATTTTCTAGGCAGACGCTTGGCAGCTCGTACCTTATCACCAGTAACGATTCCGGAGCTTCGATTGGCGCTGCAAGACGAATGGGCAGCAATGCCTCAACAACTCATTGACACCCTCATTCTCAGCATGGGCAGACGCTGTGAAACCTGCCTAGCAGTCAGGGGAGATCATATCCCCTATTAAAGACCGGATGTTTCTTGCTGGACACCCATCACAGGGATGTTTCGGCCTTCAGTCGCATTGCGCTCCATGCTACTTTTTCAATAAAGCTTCTTTTTATCCCTCTGATTTCTCTTTTAGTAAGTGTTGCTTACATTACTCATGTTCTTACGTATTGGGGATCTTACGGTATTCAATGTGTTTATTTTGAAAGCTTTTGTACAAAGTTATATTGAAAAAACCGTCTCTCCTTAATTTTTGCACACCAGTGTATAATCACTGATAAGCTACTTTTACCTATAAATGATTTACTGATAGTAGATATCAAATTTAATATTTGAAAACCTCAGCGACAACGTTTTGGCATATTGAAAAAATGTCCTTTAATTGGAGACTTTTGGGAAATTGTAATAACCAATGAGATTTCGTTATCCTCTCCATGGGAACACAAAGGCATGAAATTTGTAGAACTCTTTTCCCCTTTGTCACTTTAGTACTGAAGAAGCATAGCTACTTCTCGGCAATTAGCTTAAAGACAGCGAGTTGAGTACATTGGTGAGTTACGCCTTAGTGAGTTCAGTTAGAGAGTATTTAAGGAATATCTTATAATAAATTCTACATATTCAATATGAGTTAGTATTAAATTATGAGACACTGTTCAATAAACATCTGGATGCGGTATTTTTTCAATTTGTGTTTTTAATTTATGCGATATTTTCTCCCACCTTTCCGCTTTTCCTCGTGGTGTAACTAGAAGCACGTCCTACACGTGATCGGGAAGTCCAGTGTTCGAATCTCGGCGAGAAAATAATATACGGCTCTATTAGATATATTAGTGTAAATGCAAGTATTATGTGATTTTCTAATGTATATTTTCTGTGTTTATGATACATTAATTTACAAAAATAATAATGTAAGACTTCATTGCTGATGCAGTTGTGTGTAACAAGTAAAAAAATGAAAGGAAATGTATTAATAAGGTAATTCGCCTTAGTAATTCAACTAAGTATAATAAGATGCACAAAAAAAAAAAAAAAAAAAAAAAAAAATTCCCAATTAGTTCCTTAAAAAGATGTTTATTGTAATTCGATGTAACTAGATATACTAATGTAAATATATTGTTTGTAAGAAGTACAATGTACAATGAAAGTTTGTATGTATGTTCGAAGTAATTATGTTATAATTTTCTGCCATAATCCAACTTTTGTTAATAGGTCAATTTCTTTGTCATAATTGTATACTGTGTCTTTGTAATTGTATATTCAATACGTAAGTCTAGTATTAATGTAAAATTACTATGTAAATGTCTTGGTAGGCTAGCATCCGATGCGGGCAAACTAAAAGCCCAGCGGGATACAGTAGTGCGGCGGAGCAACACCTGTAAAAGTCACCGACGAAATCCTGGTGTTCCGTCCACTTTTCCCAACCCCTGCCCTGCTGATTTCTGCGAGTTGTTGAAGTGCTAATACAGAAAACATGTCAATCGTATATTCTGTGAATGAGGATATCATTTAAAAAAAAAAAAAATTACATTAATCAATACTTTTCATGGCAATCGGCGTTAAATTGTTCGTTACTTAATTTATTAACATCAGAAACCGTTTACATACTGATAGTTTATTCAAAGTTAAGAAAAGCAAACATTTCGAAGTTCAGTTTGTGTACGGCCCCTGAATATGATCTCCAACTTTAAAATGAAGTATATCCGTCTAGTTTTGGCTTTACGTTAACTTTAAATTAAATACCTCAATTTATCTCGATCAAACTAAGTACGGACTCAAACTTTTGTGTTTTAGTTTTTGTATAGTGAGTATAAAATTTTCTTAAATACAGGTAAAATAAACGGGGTAATGTACAAAAATGTTAAATTTCGAAACGTTTGTAGAGACATTAGGATTTTTTTGGAAGCAAGCAAGATGAAAAATTAGCAACGCCTTCGCCGGGAATCGAACCACGCACCTCTGGAATACCGGCCCAGCGTGCAGAACCACTACATCACGAAGGCTTGCTAGGAAGGCGGGAGAAATACCTTATATACTCCCCCTTTTAGAGGGGGACTGAGGTTTTCAGGGGACCCAATCGCCAAATCCTGGATGAGGGGAATCATCATCCAACACCCTTTTAGTTCGGGCGCCACTGTAGAGACATTAGGTTAATTGGAAAAGCCCGAGAGATGAAAAAATTAGCAACCGCCTTCGCCGGGAATCGAACCAGGGACCTCTGGAATACCGGCCCAACGTGCAGAACCACTACACCACGAAGGCACGCTAGGAAGGCGGGAGAAATACCTTATACCTTTACGAATTTTTTTTTTTTAATTTAAAGATGCTAAAATATGAATGTTGGCATCATTTAAGGCATTTTTGTAAGTGGAGGTATATCCCTACGACCAGGGCTACATAAATAAAGGCCGCTAAGATCTTTGATGGATATTATTATAAAGTTTAAAATCCTTCACTGCTGTAAACTTTAGTACAACTAATCTTTAGCTAGACTGGCAGCGCATTATCGCGAAGCCTAAAATAACCCTTTATTTAAACCTAAATAAGGTGAACAGAAGACACTCATGGTGCTTACAAACTCTGCCAGCATTTACAGCGAGAACTCAAAGTAGTGAGTTCAAAATGTTCAAAAACTTAAATTTAAATAAACTAGTAACCAAAGACTACACTTAGCAAATCAACGCGAAGTTGGCTCGAAACGTCATCGGCAGAAATTTCAGATATTGGAAATTATAATGCAAGGGCCGTAGACAAGAACTCTTATCTGTAATAGCAATCTAGAAACGTGGCCACGAAAGGCAGAACACGTTCTGTCTTACAATCTCAAAATCTCACTTTTAATATACGAAAGCTAAATTTGCATTCTGGCAGGAAAACGGAAAAAGAGTAGTGACAGTATAGATCCAAAACATAAAATAACTGGTTAATTAGCATAAAGAATCTTACATGGTGTATATCTTCATTCACAGTGATTTCACATTATTACATTCGAATATTTTCCACTAGATGAAAGATACGTTGCGTTGAAAAGAATGGGAAATTATCTAGCTATTACTAAACCATTTCCTGCTTAACACAATTTTCCTACGTTATAAAGCAAGTAATCTTCACTTTCTTTCAGTTACGAAGAAATGTTAAATTACCTTTTTGCATACAAAAGGTCCTACGACAAAAATCATTAAGATTGGGTTATGATTAGTATCTGCTTTCATCTTTTCCAAGAACAGGCAGACCTTCCAGACACAATTGAAATAATAGATAGCTCAATTTTCACGGTATTGAAAACATACGTAAAGGTCATCAAATTGAATGGGAAAAAAAAAAAAGAGAGAGAGAGAGAGAGAGAGACCGGTTCTACAAGGCAGTATTAGGAGGGGAGAAGAAGTTACAGACAATGAGTGGGAATCAATCAGATACTGGATCTTAATATCGTTTGTGAGGTGTCTGAACTAGCGACAGCTGATAAACAATAAAATTGAGTTAATATATACGTTATCGAATTCACGCTATACTTCGCAGGATTTTGTTATTATAAATAACATTTCATATTGAAAAATGGGCATAACTATGCCTTTGATAATATGTGGAGTTGATCTTAACATTTTTCTCCACTCTCTTTATTTTTAATATGTCATTATATGAAAAACAACAATCTCTTTGAAAACTTTATATTTTTGCAACTGTGTTTTAAGACTTTTTCTCCTCTTTGATGACATAAATATATCTCTTTATTGCGGTCATTTAAATACAGCCAAAATTCATCTATAATGACAAGAATTTTCCTTTTTTGTGCGGATAAATGTTTCTCATAGAGAATTCTGCAGCGCGCTCTGCGTTCGGCAACATGTCGCAGAGAACGACGATGCACATTATATTTTTTCGCTTTGTTAAAATTCAGATCAGCATTAATCATTTTGTTTACAGCTGATATAGAGCATTTTATGATTTTGCAACTGTCTTATGACTTAAGCGGATTTTCTTTTTAACATTGAAGATCTTACTTTTGCAACATTCGAAGCACTTAATTTTTTCCTTGGATATGTACTTGGAACAATGTTCCCACTTGAAGTCAAACTTTGCTGTTTCTTTTCTTTCTTATTAATAATATTACCTATCGTAGCTATAGGTATAAAAAAACCATGACTTTCACAGCGTTTTTAATAACTACATACGAATCATTTTCTTTGGAAAGAGCACAAACGTAGCGTTTCTTCCGTTGCTTCTTCAAAAGCGCCATTTTGCATAAAAACAAAACTGTTAAGTAGCAGACTACACTATGTACAAATAAGTATTTGGACACCTATGCAAATGCCGGTATCTGCGTTTCTGATGTAGGTCACGCTCTCAACTATTAAATATCGTGAAGGAAAGAATATTGGCATTAGTGGCATGCAAGATGCCACGAAGTATAGAGTTATCTGATTTCGAGAAAGATGTACCACAAAAACGGCCGATCCTTCAGCGGCATATTTACTGAGTTGAATTACTCAAAAATCAACAGTGCCCTATGTGATTCAGAAGTGAAAAGTGAATGGTGATTACTGGAAAGTGCTTCGAGTGGGCAGACACGCCAAACTCAGAGCTAGGGACCGACGGGTGCTCTCCAGAGAAATTCGGAAAACCCGCATACTCCAGGAATTTCAATAAGCATCCGGGAGTGTTGTTTCGATGAATATCAAGCGTAAGGAAGCATGATTCTTGGTTTTTCATGGTCGTGTTGCCGCGTGTTGCGCCACTCGGATATTGTGGTGCAAAACACATCGACTGTGGACCGTAGACCAGTGTAAACGGGTTCTCTGAAGCGATGAAACAAGCATCATCTTCCACCGTTTAGATGCCAAGTCTCAATCCACAATCCAGCGTCTACATGGAGAATGCCTCCTGCCAGAATGCATTGTGCCCACAGTAAAGTTCGGCGGAGGTGAAATTATGATCTGGGAGTGTGTTTCTCCTGATATGGACTGAACACTTATATGGACCAAATTCATGGTAAACTGAGCACCGACGCCTCCTGCCCTATTAAGGACGACGGTGTATCAGGTTCAATGTTCCGTCTTACTTTCTTCGGGAACATGCAAGGACCTGACTCGGAACAGAGAGCTTACTAAAGCTATGTTCAATAACTGTGGGAAGTAGACAGGATACACAAGAAGGGTATACAAAACCCTTTATTTTTCTCTATTTACAATAACTTCCGTACTTCGGAATACAAAGACCCACTACTTGTGGTCTAAACGTAAAAATATAAAAATAAAACTAAACTCTAATTTAACTTTAAAATAATAAACGTGGAAGATTGGCCGTATATTAACAGGAAGCCGTATGTAGTACAGAGAACTGTGAACACTACAATACGTTTAAAATTATCAAGAGGATTAAACCTCTGTCCTGGAAGGCAACCAGCAACTGAGTAAAACTTCTAAGGTAAGCGGCCTGCTCCGACTAACTGCTTCCTCTCTTTTGCTTGGCAAAAAGCCACAACTTAAATACTTGGCGCTCGCCAGACAAACTTTGCATAAATACGTTAACGCTTATAATTCTGGCCGGAAGTAGAAAATAAGAAGTGATAGTAAAGATTTAAAATAAAATAAACGTTAGTAAAACTTAAGATCCTTACAGGTGTACTTCCTACGTTGTGGCAGTTTTACGGGTTGGACCCATATTAATTTCAGGACGACATGGCAGCTGCCATGTTGCGAGGTCCACCATGGAATGGTATGATTACATTGGGGTTAACCAAATGGACTGCCCGCCCAAAAGACCAGATCTGAACGCAATCGAGAACCTCTAGGATGAGTTGGATCGACGAATTAATTGTACAACAACCGTCCAATACGGCTGAAGGAACTGACATGCCTTCACCAAGCCGAGTGGAAGAAATTCCAATAGCTGTCATGCAAGAACTTGTGGAAAGCACGGCCCGGAGGGATGACGCTGTAACTGCCATTCGTTGAGGCCCTACCAACTGTTGAATATGAATAAATTTTGTTTTTTTTTCCCTATCACTGGTATCCAAATACTTATTGATAGATAGTGTATAACTTATACTTTCAAAAATACAGTTGCAGTCATAAAATTTCCTAGCAAGCGATTTTTTTTCATTGCAAAGCAAAATCTTCTAAAAATGTGTATATATAGCCTCTATATACTTTTACTGCGGAATAAAGGAGTAATGTAAAATAAACAATTAAATTTCATAAAAAACTGCAAGTTTCATTTTAGACTGGAAAATAATGTTATTTTATTTCTCTTCACATTTAGTAACACAAATTAGCATGAAATACGTCAAATCAGAATCACGAGATCCACTTAAAGGGGCTGAAAATATTCGACGACTTGTCACGGGTGAGCGAATACTGCAAAATTCGAAGAGTGCAATGACGTTGGCAGGTGATCAAAAGGTTGTCGTCGACGACCCCGCAAAGGGTGTCGTCGCTCTTCAGACAATGAATGCACTTTCTCCCCAAGCAGTTCAGTAATCACGCCGACACGCGTTTGGCAAACTGTTTTGTGTTTACGGCGATAGCAATATTATTACACGGCTTCCTCCGATTCGGTCATTTTTTCGGAGCGAGTTCTCGACATTAAGATGAAATGATGACATTTTCTTTTCTTCATATATAACAATTATCAGATGACATCTTAGACCTTCTTTATCAGATCCAAAATACTGCCGCGAATGCATGTCATTAAACTTGAGACAACTACACGGAAGATTTTCATAATAAAAGTCTACGTAATTAGTTTAAGATCTGCACTGCAGGCTGCGTCAGCGCAATGAATCTTCTTTTCCCTTTGATATTTCATTTTTATTGCACTCGTAATATTACGTAATTTTACCTGTCGACTGTTACGTTCGCTGCCTTTCTTGAATTATCGAAATGCATGTAGCGAAACAATCCAAACAGTCAGAAGAATGAAAAGGGCAGACGCCTAGCATATTGATTTAAAAAAAAAAAAAAAAAAAGATGTGGGCACCTCGTGGCTTTCTTGTAAGATATTAAATTATACATATTTTTTCTGCACTTCATTTAAACTTATTTCCTCGAATTTCATTACAGATATATTTCTCATTCAATCAATTCAGTTCTCACTTCGCGGCAAGGGAAACGTACGTAAAAATTCAAAACATTTTCATTTAATACCGCAAAATAATAATAATAATAATAATAATAATAATAATAATAATAAAATCTGAAATGTTTCAGATTTTAAATTACGTCCAAAGGGGCGTTTTTTAACATTTTGTGTGATACCTTTCTTTATTAAATATCATGTTCCTCGCACTTAAACCATAAGATCCAGTGCAACAGCAATATCGCAAAATAGTTTTAAAACGAGCATATCTTTAGAATTTCCGATACAGAGACTCACGCGCTGGAGATAAAAATGTTTTTTCTGCACAACGTTGCCATGGCTCGCTTTGAAATCCTTGAGTTTGTTAATCAAAAATTCGTCAAAGTTTTAAAAAATAGGAAATCGATCATAAAACAAATTTCAAATTTCAAATTAGGTCTTCCACATGCTCATATTCGTTGGAGGATTACGTTATTCAAAATTCGATGACTCTATGTACTGTTATTTTATGACAATGTGAGAAATATACATACATTTACGCAGATTTTCATTATTTAATTTCTTCAAATATAATGCAGGACTCTAACATTTTATGGCAACAGTTTGAAAAGTGAACCGACATTTATCCGTCCGACGCAAAATGCCAAAACGAAACTAATAGTCCTTCGGGACTCAAGTCCCTTTGGACTAATAATAATAATAATAATAATAATAAAAGAAACTTGAAACACCAAATACAGTTCAAAACAATTAAAAACAATTTTAACGACAAAAATTAGTGTTTCTAAGAAAAAACAAGCAATTCGGCCAACTAGCAAGAAGACAAAATTTTCGGTGCACAAAATGGAAATTTAACTTTTGCGAAAAGACACTGAAGTTCGTGCACCAACTGACTCAATTCACTGTTCTACTAAGAGTCCCAAACGTAAACAAATGGCGGCCTGGTTAAGCGTATCGCCACTTAAACGTTTAAATAGTTGATAATTATACTACTGTTGCATGAAGATTAACTAAAGGCATAAAAACCTTAGCATAAAAACCTTAACCGCAAAATAACAATAACAAAATTCAATCTCTTTTAAAGTAAAAAATGCAGAATTTACCAGCATAAAAATTAAAAGGAAGCAGAGCTCACTGAGCCGAGTAAGAGTGTAAGCATATCTATACCAATCGTCGTCTAAATGGATTGAAGAGCAGTCAAAATGCATATTTCCGATGAAAGCTATTAACCAATTTTCTTACTTCATTTACTTTGTACAAGAAAGGAAAAGGAAACAAAATGATGATTTTAAGATTCACTCCAGCTAGCGAAATTTCACTGATCCACCTAAGAATTAATAAAAACAGAGATGAAGAACTCTGTTTTTCGCTTTCAGATCGCTTAGTTTGTTGATCAATAACAGATTAAATTTGACAGAAAAATTAAATATTCTACTCTATATCGAATGGCAACACACTGGCGCGTGGAAGATAAAAAAAAATATTTCGCGCAGTGGCTACACGTTTCTTTAAAGTCGCTGAGTCTCTTGATTAAATTTGAAGAACGATCTTACGAATCTTATTTCCCATTATTCATCTTATTTCATATTTCGAGCATCATTAAGGATTTAGAACGATCTTACGAATGTCATTTTCGCATTATTCATCTTATTTCATATTTCGAGAAACTTCGAGGAATTTTCAAACAATAAACTCAACGGTTTCAAAGAGAGCAGTGGCAACACTGCACGAAAAAAAAAAGTTTTAAAGATATGCTGTTTTTAAATATTTTGTGATTTCGCAGTTGAATCGAATTTTATGTGGCATAAGGGCCAAGAACGTGACATTTAATAAATAAAGAAACACACAAAATGTTAATAATAAAAAGACACAGTAAAAAGGTTTGTAAAGCGAGCTTAGTAAGAAAACTGAATATTGATATGATCAGTTGAGAAGAAACTGAAAAAAAAAAAAAATGTATGCCAACACTCTTTTTAATAATAAAAAGCCACTGTAAAATTGTTTGTAAAGCGATCTTATTAAGAAAACTGAACATTGATATGATCAGCTGAGAAGAAACAAAACAAAAACAAAAAAAAAAAAAAAAAGTATCCCAACACTTAACGCGGCATGAGGAAATCTAAACGTATACTGTTACGCTGTTTTTAAACAGAAGACTGGTAGACTGCGAGCTGAGCGAGAGAGTACAAAACCTTAGCAAACCCTTTTAGGCGACTACTAAAATCTGAAATCTTTCAGTTTTTTTTTTTTTTTTTTTTTTTAACTTTTATTGTTTTTCTTTCTTTAATAACTATTTTACGCGGCTGAACACGCATGAGACTAGTTAAGATGAAAAAAATTCTCAGCAGTTGTACAGTTTATTTGTTATGCATCTATATTTAACATACAAGCAGGATCTAACAACAGTGACTCAAATTGACTCAGGTTTCAGTACAGAATCTAATAATTCATTTACATGATCATTCAAAATTCGTAAGTACTTTGATAAATAATTTCAATGGAAAACGATCGAATTCCAAAACTCACAGTAAAAAAAGAAAGGAAGTTTATTTTTCATTGAAACTTTCATTTTACTTCTTACTGAAGGCTAATGTGTTCACATTACTCGGTGAAGGTTTTACACACACACACACACACACAAAAAAAAAAAAAAAAAAAAAAAAAAAAAAAAAAAAATACAAAACAAAAATACAAAACAAAAACGTAATCCTTTAATAGCATTTAACCATCGAATTTCTTGATTCCTTCCTTACCTTTCAGAATAAACAAGCGAAAAGAAAAGGTGACAAGAAGCTTGTTAGATTTCTTAGTTTCAATAATATAAAGACACAAAAGAAGCACTTTCATTTCACCGTCATGAATTCTTTCCCATCTTTTTGTGCTTACCGTTTTGGAAGAACGATTTTGTTATTTCTTCACAACAAGGGAAAAAAAAAACTGGACGAAGGGAGGGGAAAAAAAAACATGGAAAAATATTTTTCACATCTCTGTTTCCGTTTATTACAACACAGAAATTAATAAATGTAATTTTAACAATGAAAACATTGTAAGTAGGTACGATGAAAGAATCCAGTTTCACTGCAACTTTAATTGTAATTGGTAACGAACCGATAGCAGTTTTACTTCATTTTATAGTTATAGTAATATAATTAAAATAATATAAAAATAATAATTATTTATTATCCACAATTCATTCAATTCTGATTCAGAAACGTGGATCTATCGATACCCTGAAAAATATCATTGAATTATTAACTTTTATAATGAATTAATTTTGCAACATTGGTACTATTAAATAATTTATTTTTACTTCCTTGTACGAAGCAAAAAGGAAGTACTGTAATCACGAAAAGCTTCAGGCAGCATATTTCAACGAAAATATACATTTTGACCGCTATCGAATGCAATTTAACGATGTTTTTGCGTGATATCTGTACGTAAGCACAGAATAAAAAACTCTTTTCCTTCAAAAAAAAATTATAAAACTGCTTTAAAATAAATTCTGAAGAGAATTTTTCGTGGCGTCTGTACGAACGTATGTACGTACGTATCTCGCATAACTCAAAAACCAGTAGTCTCAGAACGTTGAAATTTTGTATATAGGACTGCTGTAACATGTAGATGTGCACCTCGCATTTTGGTTGCAATCGGCCGCACCAAACGTATATAAATATATTTATATATATATATATATCCACTCTGTTACCCGGCTCAGTCATCTCAGTTTCTTTACTCTTATATGTTTGTAAATTGTACATTTTTTGCTTTAAAAATGATTGTATTATGTTGTTTTTATCTTCCGGTTAAGGTTTTTATGCCTTTAGTAAATCTGTATGCAATATTTTTGGAATTATCAACAATTTTAAAGTTGTCTAAGTGCCGCTAAGCCTTTTTTAATGGTGGCCATTGATGTTTACCTTTGAAACAGGAGACTAGTGGATTTGTTACCAATCTAGAGAAACGTAGCTTCGCAACAACAAAGATAACGCATTCATTTATTATTGCCAATTAAATCCTGCTTAATTCTTTCTGGAACTTTTTCGAGGAAATAAGTGTTTAAGATTTACTTCGTAATTTTTAATATAGATATTTTGATTTTTTATGTATTTTTGCCTTCTCGCGAAGGGAGAACTGAATTAATTAAATGAGAAATACTCAATCGTCTGTGAAAAACTGTTTCTTTTTTGTTTTGTTTGCTTAATTTTTTTATACATCGTTCTAGCTTTATTATAGTATTTAAATAGAACATGTGGCAACGATTAGATAATTCTATTCTTTAAATGATATAAATTTTGTGCATTATGAGTTATAATATGAACAAAATATATAAGTTAACTGTTATATAATTATTGAATTATACAACAGTTAACTTAGTTTCCGTTATATAATTATTATATAAGTTAACTGTTAAATAATTATTAATACTGTTAAGTGAATCTAGCGCCAGTGTCGCTATGGTAAACAAATACTAGAGTGAATTTTAAAGAATGCATTTATTCTATTGTGGTTTATGCGCTGTCGGCGAAGTAGATTTAATTCAATCCAATAAGTTTAAATGAAATGCAAGAAAAAATGCGTATAATTTAATATTCCAATACAAGGAAGTCATGTGGTGTACATATCAGATTTTTTATTTTTAATTCATTTACTATTTTCGGCCCAAAGGGGCAACTTTCTCAGAAAGAGAATTTCGTTCTGACATTCTGCGTTGATTCACTACACACGGCGAAACATTTTTTAAATTGTTGCCACCAAACACTTCCGCCCTGCATTATAGTTAAAGAAATTAAATAATGAAGAATCCGCATCAATGTATGTAGGCTTCTCGTACTGTTAATAAACAACGGTGCCTAGAGACATCAAATTCTGAATAACGTAATCCTCCATTCGAATATGGACATCTAGAAGCCCGAATTTGGAATTTCTTTTATTATCTATATCATACTTTGTAAAACTTAAATGAATTTTTGATTAATAAACTCGATGATTTTAAAACGAGAAATAGTAACATTGTATGGGAAAAAAAGCATTTTTATCTCCAACGCGCGAGACTGTGTATCGGAAATTCTAAAGAGTATTTTTTCTAAAGAGTTTCTAAAAAGTTCTTTTTAAGTATTTTGTGACATTGCTGTTGAATTGAATTTTATGTGGTTTAAGTGCGAATTCAGGTAACACATTTAAAATAATAATAAAAAGGTAACACATTTTTTTTTAATTTTTTATTTTTAAATTTCTTAATTTTTTATTTAAAATTTTTAGCCTAAAGGGGCGTTAGACCCAAAGGGCTATTAGTCTCAAAACAGCATTTTGTTTCATTTCACTCAAACGGCATTTCACTTTCTGCGTTGATTCCCTTTTCAAACTGTTGCCACCAAATATTATCTCCATGTATTATATTTAAAGAAACTACATAATGAAGAATAGTCCACCAGACGGCCAAGCAGTTAAGTCCCTAAAAACTGGTAGTTAGGTCCGAGGTTCGAATCCGGCCAACGGGCAAAGTGTTAATAAGAGGCAGTTTGCCTTAGAAAGCCCTTCACGAAAGCATCCCTCCCTTCCGTCTTAGGGCGGAACACGTCAATAATAATGCTGATTTTGTGTTTTTAAATAGTTTGTGACATTGCAATTTAATTGAATTGTACGTGCTTTAAGTGTGAAAAACATCATGTTTAATAAATAAATACACAAATATAATATTTTTTTTATAAAATAAAAGTTTTATAAAAAATTATTTTTTATAAAATAAAAGGTAATACACAAAACGTTAAAAAGACGCCGTTTAGGGCGTGATATGAAATCTGAAAGCTTTCAGATATTCTTTTCCTTTTTGAATTTATTATTTTTGTAATCAAATTTTTATTTATTTCATCTATTTTTTCATATATTGGCTTACTTCTACTTTTCAATCCGAATGGACAGAGTCCAAACACATTTAATAATATGTGTTTGGACTCGGTCCACTCAGATTGAACATTTTTATTAGATTTTTAAGCTTTTTTTTTTTTTTGCATATTTACGTGTGTGTGATTAATGGCAAAGCCTCGTGGGCTATCTGCCTAAGAGGAGGGATGCCTTCGTGGAGGACTTTCTAAGGGAAACTGGCTCGTATACACGTTACACATGGGGAAAACCATGAAAACGACCATGCAGCCAGCCCGTTCGCGGGATTCGAACCTCGGACCGAACTACCAGTGTTCAGCGACTTTACCGCTCGGCCGCTGGTGGGCCTGCATGTTTATGATTTATGCTATTATTTTTTAACTAGCCTGGATGTTTTCAAAATTTGCGTACAGTTTTGTTTTTCAAATTTTGGATTAAAAAATTTGCATATGATTTTCTGTTTTCGAGTGTTGGATTAATTATTTTTGCAAGTTTTGTTTTTGGACTGGATCTGCTTAAAATAATTCCTTTTAGTTTTTAAATTTGTCTACTACTTTTTCCTCTTTTTGAATTCGTCTATGTTTTTGTATTTGTTTTATGTCTATGCTTTGCCTATGCAAAATTTTGCACTTCTTACCTCGGCCTGTAGGGGTTGGTCTAAAATAGACACAGATTACATTGATTGTATTTCTAAATTTTATTTATTCTTAAATTTTAATTTGTGTCTTTGTCGGTTTAGAAACATCTCATTTTTGGTTTCGGCATATATCCCCCCCTATTTTCTGCAGTTTGCCATTATGCTTCTGTTTATTTGGTTTATGCATGCGGTTTATTTCTAACTGAATATGTGTTAGTGTTGAATGTTAAACGTATTTTTTATTTTATTTTTTCATTATATGTATACAGGTATAGACAGTATACACATGCATATGATGTTATACAGGTATAGACAGTATACACATGCATATGATGTTATACAGGTATAGACAGTATACACATGCATATGATGTTATACAGGTATAGACAGTATACACATGCATATGATGTTATACAGGTATAGACAGTATACACATGCATATGATGTTATACACGTATAGACAGTATACACATGCATATGATGTTATACAGGTATAGACAGTATACACATGCATATGATGTTATACAGGTATAGACAGTATACACACGCATATGATGTTGTGGTTTTCGTGGAAGGATGAAACCAGTTCACTCTTTTGTCATGGCCGAGAAGAAACTCACAACTCAGCTTGGTGCTTTAAACACAATTTTTATTTTGCCCCATGTGTAAAACTTTTCAGATTTATTTTGCACGCGAACAATTATTCAGAAATGCATTTTTACTTAAAACTGGTATAACACTAGGGATGCTAAAGGCTTCCCATAATTCTATATACGCAGTTCACATTTCAGATAATAAAGAAAGAAGGCGAAGCTTACTCCAGCAACAGGCGAGAAAAAGCAATGCGTACAAGCTTCGGTGGTGTTTGTAGCCGGAAAGTCTTTGCGTTAATCCTGAGCAGCGATTGGGCTAAAGATTTCGCAGAAAAACTGCAGGGAAAGCGTGACGTAAGATGCGGCAGAGTGACGCAAAATGGTGTAAAGCGAAACTTTGAAGCGGGAATGTGTTTAACTAAAATTTAGGAACTTGAAAGTCTGTTGCCAGTTGATTCCAATAAAGTTTAAAAGTTTTATTTCAGGAGCAGGAATTTTTGATGGCATAGAAGTGCTGATCCATAATGACTAGGAAATTGGAGGCGAAGGCAGATTAAATCTTCAATTTTATTTTCAGCATTATGCTACGGGTACACACAAGTCGGCACATTATATGTGCATGTTCCAAAAGGCTTACCTTTTTGATAACTTTGTAGCAAGAAAGCAGCAGTAGAGATACAGCAGTCCAGCTAGGCCAAAGCGTGGAAAGCAAGTGCGTGATGTTCAGGATGAAATCTCAAGTCAAGCTGAGTTAGTTTTGGTTCTCAAAGCATTTTGATTGGACAGTTAATATTGCTCTAAAATAACTATTGGCTGGTTGAGTTTTAGTTCCATTTATTACATCATCATAATTACGTAAGAATCATATGACATAGAATAGTCTCGAAATGACGTAGTGCAAATAGATGTTGCTATTTTTAGAATAGAGAAGGAAAATTAATTTACGCTGCTAATGTAATCTTTTACATATTCTTTATTTTTCTTACGCATTGAAATTAATTTATTTAGTAAAGAGTGATTATATTATTCGATTAGATCGATTAGATTCGATCTTTATTCGATTAGAAGGCACCTATGCCTTCTAATCGAATAAAGATGTGCAATTAACGGTTAAATTCTTCTGTACGGTCCTTGGATTGAAAAGCTTCACTCATGTGCCCGACTGCTTAAATAACACACATATATTATAAATATGTATAGATATGTGTGTATGCGTGTAAGACAAAAAGTATGCAAACCAAATTTCTAATTTTTTTTGGCAATAGTCCTTTAGATTCTCCATTTTAATTTGGGTATTTCCCCTCTCTTTCCTAAAAATGGCAACTGCTTATAATAAGTATAATAATCGCTTTAGACTAATAATAATAACCTCTTTAAACTATGTCATTTCAAAATTAATCCATGTGATGTAGTTCTTGCACAAGGCTATTGATGCTGCCTTCACTAGTAATCATTTGAATTTGGGAACCGAAACTTTTATTAATCAGTAAATGCAAACTGAACCCAAACTTAGTCTTAGTACGAAAAGTGAATATTGATATGATGAACTGAGAAAAGACTGCGGGTTGCAAATAGAAAAATGTATGCCAACCCTGAACGCTGCATCAGGATTTCTAAAAGTATACTGCTATGCTGCTTTTAAAAATTTGTATTTTTGAAATTGAATTGTGTACGGCGTAAGTGCGAAGAAAATGATGCTTAATAAATAAAGCTAAAAAGACAAAAAAAGTTTTAATAAGAGTGAGTGTAACAGCAGACTTGTAAACTGCGAGATCAGCGAGAGGGCAAAAAACCCATAACAAACCCTTTTGGGCAACCGTTAAAAATTAAAAATCTGTTTAGAGCTTTTTTCAAATGTACAAAATATGTAAAAAATAATATTCTATTAAAAAGAACTTGACAGGAAATAGTCATTCAGGGTTTGTCATACTGAGATAGCTCGGTCACCTATGACTCTGTCTCATAGGTGAGTCAAAAAGTAATGCCATTCCATTGCAAGTCTTTAATGGCAAGCATTAGACAAATGAATTTGACAGGTAGAAGCATTTGTCCTTGAATACTTTTTATTTATCACTGTTTCAAGTAAGCTACCATGTATACCACGTGAGACCGTAATACGTTGACGTGCAGCAATCGGATTTCTTTGCAAACCTGGGGATAACACGGCAACAGAGATTCAGACTAATCTGTTGCCAGTCTATGGAAACAACGCAATGGAAGTCATGCATATCGATGGCTTTAGAGATTTAGGGGGTGGTGATTGAAATCAAGAACCAGCCACGATCAGGTAAACCGTCACAACCGATGAAAACGCGTCAGTCGCTGAAGAACTCACTCAAAATGACAGATACATCACCACGGAACAGATCATGGAGCACACCAGTGTGGCAAAAGGATCTGTGTCACTGCTAATCCAGCGATTGGGATAGAGAAAAATTTATGCTTGTTGACTTACATGGCTCTTGACAGGAAAGATGATGCAAATCAGGAAGAATATATGTCATGATCTTCGGCAACGTTTCTCTTGGGCTTGCCCAGCATGCTTTCATGGAATCATAATGCTTTCATGAAGGAATAAAACCCGGCTGTTTCAATTTGACCAACGCGCATTTCTGTAATGGGAACAAAAATGGCTCCAAGGTATTAAAGCAAATGGGCGTATAATTGAGTAACCCTTTCAAACAAAAGGAGGGCCAATGCTTCTTTCTAACACAAAATTTCATTTCTCCAATGCTGTTTTCCATCTACAATGGATTTGTGCGCTATTTTTTGACTGACATTTGCACAGATTTTATTAACTATTAGCTGTTACCCGGCATGCGTTGCAATACTCTTTAAAGAAAAGAAAGTGTCTGAGTATGATCGAGCAATCGATTAGCGTTTTGGTGGCATAACTGATTTTACAGCAAAAGTAATGTTTATATGATGAATATCACAAATTCACTCACAGAAAGCAAAGAAAATGCGTATGATGATAATTCTTGCACATGCTAATTCTTGCGTGTTAATGCGTGAAAAGTTTAATACTTTACGCTTTGTTGAACAACAACACACTTTAAAATATTTTAATTTGGACAGTGGCAACACATTTCTCTTATATAGCCGAGTTTGTTTATTAAATTAGAGACAAACTAATGAAATTGTGTTTTCCCGTGTGGCAACACTTTTTTTGGTGCTACTCTGGTAGACGGTTGCACGGATTTTTGGCGATTTACGTTGGCGCAATTGTTGGCGCGATTTCTACAAACGTCAGCCATCTTGAAAAACGCTGTTTTTACGCATAGTAAAGTACCCGAAACTTAAAAAAAAAATAAATATCGTTAGAAATAATGGATTAATTTTTTTGTTGAAAATGTTGTTTTTTAAGATGGCAGGCAAGTGTAAATAAATACATTTACTATGAGTATAAAATACTAAAGTAAGGTTATTATTACTTTCATATAGCAAAGAAGAGAATAAAAACACTGCTATAAAAACATTGTGCCAACGTTTAATTAGATTAAAATATTACTGAAATTGAATATCGAAATAAAAACATCATCCAACATTTAAAAGAATTAGAATATTATTAAATTTAAATACTTTAAAATACGTTATATATAATATAATATATATATATATTATATAGAATAAATACATTTACTACGAGTATAAAATACTAAAGAATTAAGGTATTAATGAAAGAAAGGTTAAATTATTACTTTCATATAGCATAGAAATAGAATAAAAATACCACTATAAAAACATTGCGCCAACGTTTAATTGGATTAAAATATTACGTAAATTGAATATCGAATTAAAAACCATCATACCAACTTTTAAAAGAATTAAAATATTACTTAAATTAAATACTTTAAAATAAGTAAATAAGAACGTTTCGTACACTAGAGCTAAAATGACTGCAATTAGTTTATTGTCGGTAAAAAAGGAGGAATGTCTAGTAATTTTCTTACCGTTACAGCGGTTATTTTTTCCAACATGACCATAATATCATATACGGCCGTCTCCGAATCGGCTCTTCTAACGGTCTTCATCTGTGATCTACATTTTCGCACTTCATTGAAGAAACAATTAGCGACGTTTCCTCCAAAAATTTAAAATAAATTTCCTCTGACCCTTGTAAGAATTTATAAATAAATCTTTGATTAGGAAAGCCAGGCTGGCGAAAATAAGGTCTCAAAGGACAAATTTTTTGATTCCGAAACCAAAAATTCTTGGTACTTTTCAAAAACAACATTCATCTTTGAAGGAGACATTTTTGAAGGAATTCGAAGATATGAATTAAATTTTAAAATGGCGCGGTAATGCACAAATTTTCAGCAACCTATCAGGGAGCTGATTACAGCTCATTAATGCACAAATATTCTATACCTGATAGAGAGCTGATTACATCACGCCTAGAATTAAAATTATTTAAATAATCATACATAATAAAATCATTTTAAAAAAGAAATGCAAAATTAAATTGTATTTTAATATTTAACAGCCATAAATAATGTTTAAAACATTAGATTAAATTTATAGATATTAAAACCAATTACTTTTAAAGTAAGGTGACGTCACTGATTACATCATCTACAGCATAAAATTTCATAAAATATGATAAAGAATAAAACTTTTATTTCAAATAAAAATGCAAAATTAAATTGATTTTTAATATTTAGAAGCCATAAATAATATTTAAAACGCGGAATTTATGCATAATAACACGCATTATTTTTTAAATAAAATGTCAACAAAGTATCGGTTACCATAAATAACTTGTCCAGCAATGCGTTTACCATAAGTCGTATTACTCGACAAAAGAAAAATTGCCAAAAACTCGCCAAAATCCGTGCAACCGTCTACCAAAGTAGCACCCTTTTTTTTTATATATATCGCCGAGTTTTATGTTTACATTTGAAACATATATATCTTACACTTTACAGAGTGCCAAGCAAAGATTTTAAATCGCTGAGTTTTTAATCAAAAATTCGTTAAATTACCGTAAAATATGTGTATGTAAAGAATAAGGACTCCATGCGGACGTTTTGAGAAATCTTACGCAGACAGTGACCTTCCTCTTGTTTTGAAGGTCAAGTGTGGCAAGTTTCATAAATATTATAATTAAACTGTAGATTTGTATAAAAGACAAACAAAGATTCATTTAATATATATACACATAGATAACGTATTTTCTTCATTAAATTAAGAAAATGTTATAACAAATTTACACTTATATTGCTTTACTCGGACCAGAGGAGCTCTGCGGTTAGGACAAAAGGGAAAAAGATTACTTAAAATAGACTCTAAAATAAGAAGTAAATTGCTTGTTTTTTCGGTTCCGTTCGAGTGAAAGTTTTCTCACAGCTAGCTTCAAGATGTTTTCTGAAATACTTTCTTGGCAACAACAAAAAAGCGGAAGATGCGTACTTAATGATCATTCCGAAACATTTCATGGTTGAGCGAAATTGTAAGAAACAAGAATCGTAGATTTTTTTATAGCGGTTCCATGTCATAAAAAATCTTTGATAATTGAATTCATCTCATGATCTAACTCCTAACGGCTGGCTATTAAAGTACAACGACCCTGGAAACAAAATCCAGGGATTAGGAAAACTGATGAGCATATTTTGAAATAGTTAAGTCCATTATAGGAATTTCTAAAACTGCGTTTAACTTAGCATGTATTTATGTGGAAACAAGGATATACTGTATGCAGTAATGACAGATTTTGAAGAAAGTAAGAGTTCGAGAAACGGTTCACAAGGATGACAGAAACTTCTTGTAGAAACTTTTGCCTTGAGGTATGAAACTGAAATATAAATTCATCGCCGCCCCCTCCCCCGGTGAGTGCCAAGTGCCTTTGTGAAAGGTTGTGTTTCATCGATGTCATAAAATATAGTTATTTGCAAATTAAAATGAAATTCATTTTAATAAATTTCTATTTATTTATCATATTTAATGTAAGTAATATCTGCGCTATTTCAAGACATTTTAGTCTAGTTTATATAATCTGTTAATCATTAACTTTTTTCAGCCCGAAGGGCTATTAGTCTCAAAATGGCGTTGTGCGTCGTTTCACTTTGTTCGTTGGTTCACTTTTCAAACTGTTGCCACCAAATACTATCTCCATGTATTATATTTAGAGAAACTAAATAATGAAGATCTGCATGAATGTTTCTCGCATTGTGAAAAAACAACGGTACCTAGAGTCATCAGATTTTGAATAACGTAGTCCTCCAACCGAACATTGCCACTTGGAAGCTCGAATTTTGAATTTCGAATTTGTATTATTATCTATTTACAATTTTGTAAAACTTTAACGAATTTTTGATTAAAAAAATTAACGATTTGAAAGCCAGCAATGGCAACACTGCACGAAAAAAACATTATCTCCAGCAGACGAGACTGTGTATCAGAAATTCTAAAGATATGCTCCTCTTAAATTATTTTGTGATAGTGATGTTGAATTGAATTTTATTCTTCGCACTTAACGATATAAACTAAATAAACACAAAACATTAAAAAAAAAACGCCCTTTTGAGCGTAATATAAAATCTAAAAACTTTCTTTTGGGGGGGGGGCTGTCCTTTTAATTTTTAGCTGATATAAAGTTCTTTTACTTCAGGTCTTTTATGCTTGAGTTATCCACAACATAATTTCCTCTTAATAACATTTATTGACATTGGAATTTTTTATATAGTATTGTTTATATAATTCATAAATTAAATCTTGCAAAAGTGTAAATTGGATTTTAATCAACAAATTAATTAAAAGATTTAATTTATGATGAAATTTTATTTCCTGAAATTAATGCTTTTGATTATATGTATGAACTGTAAATAAACTTAATTGTTACTTAAAATAGATTTATTTTATTTACAAACTTCAGTTAAAAATTATTAAAATTTTTTATATAAAAAATTCACATTTTCCTTAAATTTTCATTCCCCTCCCCCTCTAGGTCATAGATCATTTTAAAATTTAGGTTAAAATATTTTACTCAAAAATGAAAATTTAATTCCTTCATTTTAATCACAAAAGAAATTTTGTTGATTTCATAATGCTTTTAAGTGCTCAAAAGCCTCTATAAGATCTTTTATAGAAACGAAAGCAAAAGAATTTGTTCAGAATTATGGTTCAGTTTTCCATAAACTCTGTCTGAAATTTACAGTAGAATTCTATTAATTAATTCTGTATACAGTATGTAAGATGCTATATACGCGAAACCTTTGAAAACTGTATAAATATTGTGTAGAATTTCTGCACAAAATCAGTACATTTTCACATAATTTGAAGTAATCGCTATACAAAATTCTATAAAAGCTAAATCTAAAATTCTATATAATTGTACAGTAGATCTCTGACCTAATTAACAGAAAATTCGACCATAATCCTAAAGAATTTTAAACAAGGATTCTTTTATTAGAATAAGACTATAAGACTTTTTCGTAAGGGTTAGAATTATTAATCCTAGTGCAAGACAAATCCAATAGTTTTCTGTTCTCGAAATTTTCTTCGCTAAATTAAAAAATCTGATGTGTACACCACATGACTTCCTTGTACGGAATATTAAATTATACGCATTTTTTCTTGCATTTTATTTAAACTTGTTCGATTGAATTAAACCTACTTCGCCGACAGCGCATAAACCACAATAGAATAAATGCATTCTTTAAAATTCACTTTGTTTACCATAGCGACACTCTGGCGCTAGGTTTACTTAACAGTATTATATTTCGTTCATATTATAACTCTGAATGCACAAAATTTATATCATTTAAAGAATTATCTAATCGTTGCCACATGTTCTATTCAAATACTATAATAAAGATAGAACTATAAAAGAAATAAGCAAACAAAACAAAAAAAAGAAACAATTTTTCACAGACGAGTATTTCTCATTCAGTTCTCACTTCGCGACAAGGGAAAAGTACATAAAAACTCAACATATCTGTATTAGAAATTACGAAGTAAATCTTAAACGCTTATTTCCTCGAAAAAATTCAAGAAAGGATTAAGCATGGTTTAATTGGCAATAATAAATGAATGCGTTATCTTTGTTGTTGCGAAGCTAAGTTTTTCTAGATTGGCAACAAATCCACTAGTCTCCTGTTTCAAATGTAAACATCAATGGCCGCCATTAAAATAGGCTTAATGGCACTTAAACAATTTTAAAACTGTTGATAATTCTAAAAATATTGCATACAGATTTACTAAAGGCATAAAACCCTTAACCGGATGATAAAAACAACATAATTCAATCATTTTTAAAGCAAAAATTGTACAATTTACAAACATATAAGAGTAAAGAAACTGAGATGACTGAGCCGGGTAACAGAGTGGATATATATATATATATAAATATATTTATATACGTTTGGTGCGGCCGATTGCAACCAAAATGCGAGGTGCACATCTACATGTTACAGCAGTCCTATATACAAAATTTCAACGTTCTGAGACAACTGGTTTTTGAGTTATGCGAGATACGTACGTACATACGTTCGTACAGACGCCACGAAAAATTCTCTTCAGAATTTATTTTAAAGCAGTTTTATAATTTTTTTTTGAAGGAAAAGAGTTTTTTATTCTGTGCTTACGTACAGATATCACGCAAAAACATCGTTAAATTGCATTCGATAGCGGTCAAAATGTATATTTTCGTTGAAATATGCTGCTTGAAACTTCTCGCGATTACAGTACTTCCTTTTTACTTCGTACAAGGAAATAAAAAGCATTTGCAATCAAAGTACATCTTTTCAAACTTCTTTATGCTTCCTTTCTGGACATGAACCTTTAAAAGAATTGCTTAGCAGAAAATCATATAATGATGTGTAGCCCATATTTCTGGACACGCATGTCAACTCCAAAAGAGCCATACACCATCTTTCGAAGTTATTACCGCGTTTTCCCTGTTAGAAAGTAGCTGACACGCCTCATCAGATGCAATACAAAGAACAAGCACGCAAAGGTACAGATTTCGACAACACATCGTTCCGCCAGTTGATGCGTGCATAACATGCAAACATTCTTTCATTTAACTACAACTTTCGCCGAAGGAAACTAGACAGATAATGGCACGAGGTGGGCTTTTGTTATGCTAAGCGAGATAAATTCCTTGAAATTCTACAACACACAAAATTTGACAGTTGTTGCTGAATTTATTGAACACGCACAAGTGAACCTTGAAATACCTAACTTTGTATGTAAATTGCAGTACTTTTGTTTCTCTTTAAAGAACTGGTTACGGTTAAAATTTCAGCGCATGGAGCTTTCTAATTCCTTTACAAATTCATATGCTTTTTCACCAAATGCGTGTTCACCTGCTTGTTAAAAAAGAAACGACTTAAGAACTTCAGGTAGTTTAATAATGAATAAGAGTAGCAATAAAAAATAAATTAAGATTTATTTAAGCATGAAGATGATCTACAAAACGAATGTTTAACGACTACTCCGAGAGACTACTCCGACTCTCTGTAGAGAAGTGATTTATATACTAAAAACTGCGTATTTTGTATATAAATCACTTCTCTACAGACAATAGCAAAGATATAGCTGCCGTATTCCTAAAAGGGTGGACAATGACTCCTTTGCAAGTAGTCTATATGCGACTGAAACGAAATTATGGCTTTAAATATTTGAAAGGTATTTTACCTATTCGTATAGGCTTTCCAAGGTTATGATAGGTTAATACATTAAGGCAAAGCAATTCGAAGGCTCTCTGCTTGTGGGAAGGGATAGCTTCGTGAAGGACTTTCTAAGGAAATCTACGTTACACATGGGGAAAACTACGAAAACGCCCATCCAACCAGACCATTAGCCGGGATTTGACCCTGGAACGAACTGCCACGTTCTAGCGACTCTCTGCTTGGTCACTGCCTTTCCAATCACCATCACCAAACGATTCGTTCTATATCTAGCTGATTCTAACAGTTTTACTGAGTTAGGTGAAAAGATGATTTTATAGTTTTTATGAGAACGCCAAGTATATACAGAGTTCCAAAACTCTTCCACTCCACCAATAGCTGAGAGGTTCAGATCTCTGAATACTGCTAGTTCGATCTGGGTTCCATCCCGGGCAAACGGGCTGGATAAATGATTGGTTCTTCCCTTTTATAAACTTAATACAAGCCAGTGTCCTTAAGAATGTTTGCTATGAAGGCAACTCTCTCTGTAGACAGACAGCCTTTGCGTGTTTTGCTGTATTTGAGTAACCTATAGCATGACGAAAACCCTACTGAAGAAATATTACTTTACTGCGCTTATATGTATAATAAGCTTTAACTTCACTCAGACCTTTTGAATCCCATGATTTCAACTTTTCTTGAATGTTAGACAATTTCCGGCCCAAAATCCAATAGATGACCAAGAGAAATCGCGACTCCCTGAGAGTTCCTGGGACTAGACATTCAAAAGGAAAAAAGAATGTAAATTTGAATGATGATGAACGAGTTTTCAAAACTTTTCGGAGTAGTTTTCATTAAACTGCATTTTGCTTGTGTTTTTAATAGATTCTCTTTAGCTTTTGCAAATAAGAAAACATCCTCAAATTTAACTATTTCTGAGCGTTTTTAGACCGAAAGGGTAGTTAGTATATTGGTTTCGAAATGGCATTTTGCTTCGAAACACTTTAAATACGTTATATCACTTTTCAAATTGTTGCCACCAAATATTATCGCTTTCTAATATATTTAAAGAAATTAAATAATGAAGAATCTGTATGAATGTACAGTGGTGGCCAAAATTCTGGACACTTTTGGAAATTTTTATGTTTTTGAACTTTGTATGCTTATAGAAAACGTTACGTTTCACAAAATGCAAACTTGTATATATCATTTTAAAGAGAATTTATTACTGAATTCAATACAAAACACAAAATTCAATTATTTGCAATACAAAAAAAGTTAAACGATAATAGTTATCGATATACATTAGATAGTGATGATTGCAGTGAGTTATCAATACTTAGTAGAGTATCCTTTATTTTTGATTACAGCTTCACATCGACGTTTCATTGAGCTGACAAGAGTTTTAAGCTCTTCTTTCCTTATTACATGATGCCAGGAAACAATTACAGCCTCAACTAGTTCCCTTTTATTTGATGGGCGCCTCATTTGGACAAGAGTTTTCAAACGGTGCCACAAATTTTCGATAGGATTGAGGTCAGGACTGTTTCCTGGCCATGACAACAATTTAATGCTCTTTGTACGAAACCACTCTTTCGATATTTTGGCCGTGTGGCAAGTAGCAGAATCCTGCTGAAAAATAAACGAAGTATTGTTGGGAAAGAGATCTGTGATGGAAGGTAGAAGTTTTGGTTCTAGAATAGTGTCAATGTATTTTCTGGCATTCACTGTTCCATCGATGACATGAAAGCGACCCATACCATTTGCTGACACGCATGACCAAATTATAACACTAACTGAGTTCTTCACAGTTGCTTGAATGCAGTCAGGATGTAGCACTTCTCCTATTCTACGTCTTACATATTTTCGCCCATCACTACCGAATAACGATATCTTAGTTTCATCACTCCATATAACTTGTGACCACTGAATCATCTGTCCAATTAATGTGTTCCTTTTCCCACTGCAGTCTTTTTTTTTTTTTTTTTTTTTTCGTTGCTGAAAATTAAGATAAGGCTTTTTTCGTGGAATTCTACCTCTCAGTCCAACATCTGTTAATCTTCTCCTGATTGTTCTTGAACTGACAGAAACACCAGCATCATTCGGATCACTTCTGATGGCCGCTGATGACATTTTTCTATCTTGGAGACACAGTCTTTTTATTCTTCTGTCATCAATAGATGTGGTTCACCTTTTTCGGCCGTTTCCTTCTTTGTTTTTTATTGAATTTGTCTCCTGATATCGTAAACAAAACTTTCGGACTCCAGATGTAGTCACTGAACCACCCACCTGTCTCGCAATTTCAGCATAGGAAAGACCACTTTCTCGTAACACAATAAAATTACATCTCTTTCTAGGTGTCCAATCTACTCTTTTATTTGATGTTATTGCTTCTTGACTAAATATTAAAAATTTTTACAAAAATTCCTACTTGTAATTGCAGTGTACAAGAAACAGGTCCTCCTTCTGCAGAACAAAGCAAAACAATGAATTGTTTCAAGTGTAAACATGATGTCAGCTTCTACTGGCAGTTACTAACATCGGATTGGTTCTCAGAACAAGGACAGTGATTGGCCAGTAAAGCGAGACATTACAAACCACTTCATAACTGTGTTTTTTATTTATATTAAAGTACATATAACTTTTTTATATTGCAAATAATTGAAGTCACACTAGGAAGGCGCGATAAATACCTTATACTAAAGATAGGCTGTTTTTAAACAGTCTGTGATTTTGCCATTGAATCGAATTTTACGTGGAGTAACCGTCATGAACGTGATATTTAATGAATAAAGTATTTACACAAACCGTTAATAATAAAAAGACAAAAAAAAAAAAAAAAAAAATTTGTAAAGCCAACGTAGTAGTAAAACTCAAGATTGATATGATGAATTAAAAAAATAAACAGAAAAATGTATGCCAACACTTAACACTGCATCAGAAATTCTAAACATATATTGCTATGCTGCTTTTGAAATTTCTATAATTTTGCTGTTTAAATGTATATGACATAAGTGAGAAGAAATTGATGCTTATACTAAAGCTAAAAAGACAACAAAAAATTGCTTAGTAGAAGTGAGTGCAACAGCAGACTGGTAGATAGCGAGCTCAACGAGAGAGTTAAAAAAAAAAAAAAAACTTAACAAACTCTTTTGGGTGAACGTAAAAATCGGAAACCTTTCAAGATTTTTTTTTTAATTTTATTTTCATGAGAAAATTATACTTCATTTTCACTCCATTCCTTAATCAAACAAAATGATCTTTCGATGTAGACAATGCTACTCTCAAGTTACGGGAATAATTTATTTAATAGTACTCCCCAGGTACTTAGTCGCAGGCTGTAGCACAAGAATTAAGTTCCATTACAGTATGCAAATAAAAATTTTAAAATGCAAAACTGCTTTGATTACTAGTTATTCAAGCGTGTAATTACCGAATACCTTAACGTTTGTTATGGCTATCGGTGAACAAATCGCTTCTAGGTTTCAGAAAGTGGGTAATTTTGTGTAACTGCATCTTTCCCCGTAAGCCCACTCAACTTGGTGTTCCGGTCAAAGTCTCGAGAGACCGTTTCCCACGGTCACCGAGCAGCTTATTGAGATGCGACGATTTAGGTCTCCGGAGCAATCAAAAGAGCTTGAGAAGTTCTATGGCAAAGGACAGGAAGCTGGAGCAGTCATCAACATACTTGACCTGCTTCGTATTTTGCATAGTAAAGCCAAACAAGAAAACAAACACACACACACAACCCCCTCCTCCCCCCCCCCAAAATGAGCGAGCGGAAATTCGAAATTCTAAGCATGGTTTGTTTTGGTGGTGTTGCATTCTAAAATTCGAAAGCAGTCGTAATGTTTAATTCATGAGTTTTGAAAATTGATTTCCCGGACAAGAAAATGCATTGGCTATATATGCTTAACTGTCTGTTTCTCATTTCACTGTTTTCGTTCTTTGATCACAACTTTCCCAGTTCGGGTCCGAAAGTTTCATCTTAATAAGTGAGAACGAAATATCGGTTCTTGGATCGACGCCTAGGATGCAAAGTGACGCAAAAGAAGTTTTCAGAATTGAATACAAACAATAAACGCTTTATTTTCATGCTTTATCTTTAGCTGGTCTTTTCATGCAAGTATTATTTATTTAAATGTTAAATCATCGATTACTTATGTTCAATTTTTCGGCCTCTATGAAAATATTTCTCATGAACTTCTATAAAAAAGTATGTTAAACGTCTTTAAGAATCCATTAGAATTACGATCCACTTTTCTATAAACAAGGATCTTAAGCTTGTGGAGTTATTAGAATTTTTTTTTGAAGCTGCAGTACATGAAAAATGAGCAATGCCCTCACCAAGACTCGAACCTGGGCCTCTCGAATACGCGCCGAGTTTGCTAACCATTACACCACGAAAGCATGCCGGAAGGAAGGAGAAAATACCTTATATACTTTCCTTTTAAAGGGCGACTGGGAATTAGGTCACCCAATCGCCAAATCCTGGTGGTGAGCATCATCCACCATCTTCTAGTTCGGGCGCCACTGTAGTTATCAGGATTTTGGAAGTGGGAGACACGAAAAATGAGAAATGTCCTCGCCCGGACTCGAACTTGGATCCTCTCGAATACACACGAGTGTGCTAACAGTTACACCCCGAAGGCATGCAAAAAGGAGGGTGAAATATCTTACAAGCTTCAATCTTAAACTAAGAAGCTGTCAGTGCAACATCCTTTATTGCTGGGTTCTTGGACATGTGGATATAAAAGCGGACGAGGTACCTATAAAAAGGGGAGAATGAACCTCGTTGTTCAAACTGCAATGCTCTTATGTCAGTGCATCATTTTAACTTCCTTGTACGAAAGAAAGGAAGTATTATAATTGCAAAAAATTTCGCGTATCATATTTCAACGAAAATGTCCATTTTGACTGCTCTCGAATCCATTTGAACGATGTTTTTGCCTAACTTTTTACCAAAACGGATTGTAAAATGGATTTAAAAGGATTCAGAACAGATTTTCTTTGTGACGTCTGTACGTACGTATATATGTATCTCGTATAACTCAAAAACGAGTACCCTCAGAACGTTGAAATTTTGTATATGGAGCTGCTATAATATGTAGTTCTGCATCTCTCTTTTTGTATGCAATCGGCCGCACCAAAAGTAAGTATATATACATATATATATAACCACTCTGTTACCTTGCTCGGTGAGCTCAGGATTTTTATTTTTATATGTCAGTAAATTGCATATTTTTTAACTTTCAAAGTTATTGAATTATGCTCTTCTTATGTTCCGGTAAAAGAATTTATGCCTTTAGTTAATCTGCATGCAATAGTTGTAGAATTAGAAACAATTTAAAAGTGTATGTGGTTCTAAGCCTAACGAAGCCACCATTTGTTTGCATTTGAAACTCTTAGTAAAACAGTGAATTAAGTCAGTCGGTGCACCAGTGTCTTTTTCCACAGTGGGACCAGAAGTTTACTTTTAATTTTGTGCACCGGAAATTTTGTCTTACTGCACGTTGGCGGAATTGCTTTATTTTTGCTTAGGAACTCTTAATTTTAAGTATTTTATTTTGTGTTTTATGCTTTTCAGTTATTTTACAATTTTTAATGAAGCCTCGAAGTAACAATTGAATTGACTGAATGAAAGGTACCTCTCAGGCAAAATTTGAGAAAGCAAGTTTAAATGAAATGCAGCAAACAAAAAAAAAAAAAAAAAAAAAAAAAGTATAATTTAATAGGCCGTTCAAGGATGTCATGTGGTGTCCAAATCAGATTTTTTAATAGAATGTCCATACTTTAAAAGTCTTCGCCTGAAACATTTTAACGAATGTGACGTGCCCGTTGAGCGTATAATCGGGAAAGAGGTCAATACCAATTTATGTACGTACCTGACAAAGACAGTGCTTTATTTAATTTTGATTTTTTGTTTAAATTGTTTCTTTATTCTTGTTTCACATCTGACATCATCTGAGTTTTATTTATATCTAATTTTAATATCTATGTTTTTATTATCTCATTTGATTTTAATTCTACTGTAGTCGTAAACTAGTATTCGGAAAGATTTCACATCTGCCTGGAGAATATAACCTTTCAAGTATTGCGGGGAAAAAAATGAAACCTACTACCACTTCTATAAACATCCTCCACAGAGTTTTATAAAATTACAAATATAGCTTCTGTAGAGTTATGTAAACACATTCTTTAGAGATAGTGTAGATATTGTATAGGGATTCATGCAAAGGTTCTATAAATATCTACACAGTTTCCAAAGGCCGCATGTATGGGAACTTATAAAACGTGCATAAAAGCAACTAACAGAATTCTATTTAAAACATAAGATCCAATTTGAAGAAAACTGGGCCATAATTTTGAAGAATTCTAAACAACTTTCATTGCTTCAAGTTTCAATAAGAGATCATATAAAAGTTTTCGAGTGCTTAAAAGCATAATAACCCCCCCCAAACAAAATTTTGAAGGGAATTAAAAAGAATGAATTAAATTTTTATTTTTAGATAGAATTTTTTAAACCTAAATTTTGAAATATTCTATGATATGAAGGGAGGGGAGAGGTAAGAGCTTTCGAAACGGATGGAACTTTTATCCTAATAAAAAATGTCAGTATAGTTTCGATTAAAAAAAGAACATTTAAGCAAAAATAAATACATTTTAAATAATAGTAAAGTTTACGAAAATTAAGAAACTATTTTTCTCATCCCGAGAGTACATATACAATAGTTAAAAGTAATTTCATTTATTAGAGTTTTATCAAATTTCACATCAAGATTGGTACAATTCTAGAAATCGATTACGATGAAAATTAATTGGCACTGCACGATACTTTTAGTACATTGTACACTCCTTCTAACCCCCCTTTTTTTTACCTTTTTAGATTTATTATTAAGCATCATTTTCTTGGCACTTACACTTCGCACAACAACAAAATCACAAAATATTTAAAAAAGATATATTTTTAGAATTTCCGATATACAGTCTCTTGCGTAGGAGATAAAAATGCTTTATTTAGTACAGTAATGCGTTTGCTCGCTTTCATATCGTTGAGTTTGATAACAAAAAATTGATTTAAGTTTTAAAAAATATGAAATGAATAATAAAAACATTTCCATATTCAAAATTCCGGCTCGGCTTTTAGGTGCCCATATTCGGATGGACGACTAGGTTACTCAAAATTTAATGGCTTTAATTACCGTCGAGCAGTGCGAGCAGCATACATACATACATGCAAATTCTTCATTATTTAATTTCTTTAAGAATAATATAGAGCTATAATATTTGGTGGGAACAATTTGAAAACAGATTCAGACTTTTATAGTGATTCCATTTCGAGACTAATAACCCCTTTTGGGCTCACAAAATTTCACTTGGAATCATCAATTATGGGCACTGATTATCAACTGGTATATTTCTGAGCGTTCAGAGGCCAGAGTTTAAGAATTTCTGCTATAGATTCGATTAATTGCAAACATCAGATTATAGTAGTCATCTTAACAAGCGATGAACACATAAGATACTGTTTAAAAATGGCTGAAATCGAAACAACAAGATCTACTTTAATGAGAATAAACTTCATATACTACCTCACCGTTCTGCTCGGCAGTACGAAACCAGATTACGCATGATATCACCCAATGAAATATTCGCTTGAATGACCAAACAGAAGTTAATACGAAACTTAAATATATTCCTCTGTCTCGAGATAACATTTGTCGGTTGCAGAAGAGACAGACCAACCAAAAGTGCCCTATTTTTTATCTTGCCTGGTCTTTACGCTTCGAAGGTGGAACGAGATGACACGTAAATTTCATCCTTACCATTTCCCGGATGCATACAAATTGATAAGAATCTCCCTGCCAATTGATATTTCATTTTTTTAAGACAGCTAATCATTATTACTATTTCGAGAATTGTGGCGCGTGGGATAAGAGTTTAAGAGGACAAAATAGATAAGTATGTGTCGCATGTGAAGTATTTAAAACCCTTTATCGTTCGCAATGTATCTGATGGATACTCTCTGTTTATATCTATTTATTGTGCCGAACGAAAAGAGAGGTCAAATTTCGGGAATGCCTTCACGAAAATGTCTTACACAGGTTGATAATGCTCTATAGAAGTTTCTATAGTAATCCTTAAATCCTTCTCTGTAAAATTCTACGGAAGTTTTATGAAGCTTTGACAAAACAGAATTATACAGAATTTCCTATAGAAATTCATAGGAAATCCTCAAGTGAATAGCTTCTCCATAAAATTCTATAGAAATTTCATGAAGATTTGACAAAACAGAATTTGATAGTAATTCCTACAGAGCTTTATAGGTAACCCTCAACTAAAATGCTTCCCTATACATTTCTATAGAAATTTTACGTTGACAAAACAGAATTCTGTAGAAATTCGTACAGAACTTTATAGTAATCTTCAAGTGAAATGAAGCTTTGACAAAAGAAGTATACAGAAATTCCTACAGAATTACATATGCAATCCTCAACTGAAAGCTTCTCCATTAAATTCTATAGAAATTTTATAAAAATTAAGAAGACAGAATTTTAGAGAAATTCCTATAGAACTTTAACCATCGAATGAAATGCTTTTCTATAAATTTCTATAGAAATTTTACAAATCTGTGATAAAACAGAATGCTATACAAATTTCTATGGATTTCTGTGTGTGTGTGTGTGATTATGGCAAAGCCTCGAAAGCTATCTGCCTAAGGGGAGGGATGCCTTCGTGGAGGACTTTCTAAGGGAAACTGGCTCGTATACACGTTACACATAGGGAAAACCACGAAAACGCCCATGCAGGCAGCCCGTTCGCGGGATTCGAACCTCGGACCGAACTATCAGTGTTCAGCGACTTTACCGCTCTGCCGCTGGTCGGCTCCAAATTTCTATAGAACTTTGTGGGTAATCCTCAATTGAAATGCTTCTCTATAAATTTCTATAGAAATTTTGCAAAGCTCTAACAAAATATTATTCTAAGCTTTGACAAAACAGAATTCTACAGCAATTTCTATAGAACTTTATAGGTAATCCTCAGTTGAAATGCTTCTGAATAAATTTCTATAGAAATGTTATAAAGCTTTGACAAGACAGAACTCTATAGAAATTCTTATAGAACTTTATGGGTAATCTTTAATTGATATGCTTCTCTTTAGATTTCTGTAGAAATTTCACAAAATTTTGACAAAACTAAATTGTTAGCTTTGCCAAATGGAATTCTAAGCCTTGACAAAGCAGAATTCTACAGAAATTCTTACAGAATTTTTATTGGTAATGCTCAATCCTTCTCTATAAAGAAATCCTTCTCTATAAAGTTCTATAGAAATTTTATAAAGCTTTGGCAGAATTCTACAGAAATTCCCAGATAACTTCATGGCTAATTCTCAATTCAAATGCTTCTCTATAAATTTCTATAGAAATTTTACAAAGCTTTAATAAAATAGAATTCTATAGAAATTCTTACAGATCTTTATAGGTAATCCTCAACTGAAATGCTTCCCTACAAAATTCTTTAGAACTTTTACAATTGTTTTTTACACTTTCTATACAAATTTTCAAAGTTTTGTCAGAAAAGAATTCTACAGAAATTCCTCAAGAATTTCACAGGTAATCCTCAAGTGAAGTGCTTCTCTACAAAATTCTATAGAAATTTTATAAAGCTTTGACAAAACAAAATTCTACCGAAATTTTGCTTTATAAAATAGAAATTTAAAAAGCATTTGTGGAATGTTATTCCACAGAAATCTCTAAAATTTTAAACTCAAAGTAAATTTTCAGTTTCTGATTACTGTATGGCAGTGGTTTCAAACTAACGGCCCGCGAGTCGTTTATCAACCTCCCCCCCCCCGAAGCAATTTCACGTGGTCTGCGAAGACATTTCTGTTGCATATTTGTTGCAAATACGGTGTTTGTTCCAAAGATTTTAGTTATTTGAAGTCCAAGTTCACATTATTTTCATTTCCATTAAAAACGAACTGGAATAACGTTCTAGGAAATCTATAAATGGAGCTAATTAATTTATAATCTGATATAGATCTTATTCAAAGATTTGAAGATACAGATTTCTTTATAATTGTATTTGTAAAAACATTAACTCAGTTATTCGCACTAAGAACAATTACTTTGTTTGGGTATACATTTATATGTGAACACACTTTTTCACAGCAGAAAATTAATAAAGAGCCCGATTGAGAGAGAGAGTAACAACATTCCGCGAAGAAGATAGTTTCTAGTAATTTCTCTCCAACTTTATCAGCGGTAAAGTCGCTGAACACTGGTAGTTCGGTCCGAGGTTTGAATCCCGCGAACGGGCTGGCTGCATGGGTGTTTTCGTGGTTTTCCCCCATGTGTAACGTGTATACGAGCCAGTTTCCCTTAGAAAACCTCCACGAAGGCATCCCTCCCCTTAGGCAGATAGCCCTCGTGTGCTTTGCCATAATTAAATGTACCATACCATACTAACTTTATCAGAATTGACATGCCATCAAGTGTCAAGCTGCAGTAACAAATAAGAATGTTTATAATTATTTATACACAAACATATGCATTTTTATTTGTTCATCAAAGAAAAGTTTCATAAATAAGAGAAAGAGGCTAGGTTGTCATTATTTGTTCTCAAGTTTTGTCCTACTTTGAGAATTTTCTTTAAAAAGTTAAGAAAGTTTTCATAATTTCTTACAGCTCAAATTAAAATAAGTTATTTTATGATTAAGTAAACGTATTAAAACTATTTTAAATAAACGTTAACAAAGTTATATTGCAGGTACCAAATAGAAAATAAAAATTAATTTTAACTCTTATGCGATACTGCAATATTATTAGTAATGTTTCGATAAATATTGAATAATTTTAATAATACATAATACTAAAATATTTAATTATACATACTTAAAATTCATTTTAAATATTTTTTGTTTTGATAATAAAATTTTTTATTTTGTAAATAAAAAAATTTTTAAAAAACTGACGTCGACACGACATGATTTTCTCGTTACGGCCTGTTAAATTATACACGTTTTTTTGCTGTACGTTATTTTAACTTATTTCCTCGAATTATTCTAACTTAATTAATAGTTCCCTCTAGGCAATTTGAAAGTGACATCAAAACTTACAAATTTTGAAATTATATATCGCGGTTAATTTTTGCCGAACGGGAGTCAAACTTCTTACAATTTTATTTTTTCATTAGGAGTACAAAACTTTCCGAAATATAAGTATAGGAACACGGACATCGCATTAAAAGTTATTAGATTTCGTACCTTATCGAATTTTTTTCCAATTTGATACAGCCAAAACACGAACATTTTCATCATTTAAAATATATCTGCAATTGAAAGTATATGAATACAAACGATTGCAAAAATAAAAGTCGAATAAGGACTTTTAAGCCGACTAAGGAAATGGGTATGTGTGTGTATATAAATATGTACGTTTGATACTGCCTATTGAAATAGAAAAGGGAGGTGCACAACTAGTTGTTATAGCCGTCCCATTACAAAATTTCAACTTTCTATGCCTAATCGTTTTGAATTATGCGAGATGCAGATGTTACGAAAAATTTCTTTTGAATCTATTTTAAATCCATTTGACAATTTTGCAGAAAAGTTCTTTATTGTGTCCGTACGCTTAAACGTCAGGCAAAAAAAATGTCTATATGGATGCGTTAACGGTGAAAATAAGTATTTCCGTTGAAATATGATATAAGAAATTTTTCGCGATTGCTATACTTCTTACAAGGAAGTAAAAATTTTCTGGCCCATCAGCAATTCTGCCCATATGCTATGTCCTCTATACGGCTCACGTGCAGTTTAAGTTTTAGACTATTGCCTTGCAGGATATAGAACAACAAAACTAAACGTTTTTCTTTCATATTTTTCAGTCATTCCTCAATTGATATTTTCCTTTTTTGTTCTGGGCTTAACATTTTTTAGCTTCTAAACTTATATAGAATTTTGTGCAATTTTTTGCAGAGTTTTCATTACGTAATATAAAGGTTATATAAAAGCGTAAAATCAATTTAAATGTTAAAAATTAATTAAATGATTAAATTTATGTCGTTAAAAGTTCCTGAAATTCCTGAAAACAAATTATTTTAATTATTACGTAAGTAGCCCTGATAAGAACAACATTTTCTTAATTTTAATTAATTTTCTGTTATTTAAAATGTATTAATTTTTATTTAAGTATTTTTTAAATCGAAACAATATTCAATTTTTTTAAAAGAAAAATATCCGTTCACGACGAACGTTTTTATTCTCCCTCCCCATGTCACGAATCATTTCAAAGTTTAGGTTAAATAATTCATTTCATAAATGAAAATTTAAATCATTTTTTGTAATTCGCGAAAAGAAATTTTGCGGATTTTATAAAGCTTTCAAATACTCAAAAACTTCCATATGATCTTTCATAAAAACTAAAGCTTGCTTAGAATTTTCTAGGAGTATGGGTCAGTTTTTTATAAATTGAATCGGTTACTGTCCGTAGAGATTTATTATATGATTATACACACATTATATCTGGTTCTCTACGCGGAACCTTTAGAAACTTCATAAATATTTTTATAGAATATTCGCACATATCTCTGTAGAATATCTACACATATCCTCCACGTAATCTGTAGACATAACTCTGCAGAAGCTATATGGTAAATTTTATAGAATTCTACAGATCTGTGAGCTAGTTGATAGAAAATTCGGCCATAAGATTTTAAAGAAGTTTAATATTGCATTTTTTAAGAGAAATCTTTAAAGCATTTTTGCAAGGAAGCCCTTGTATTGAGCTCCTCCTTGATGAATATTTCTTTTTTGTATATGTTACGGTGAAACACCGAAAATCTGGAGAATGTCGACTTTCACCGGTGAATGTAAACATTCACATAGTCGCTTGGTGTATGTCCGAAATATTTTCCAAATACTCTTATTTCTGACTTACACCGGTCAATGTCGACATTCACCATGTACTAATGGTGAATGATGAACATATAAGAATATAATATTTCCTTCTCCGCAATTCATTCGCGCATGTGAGACTCAGAATAAGAACTTAAGAATATAAGAACTTAAAACACACAGTACATTCAAAATGAGAAAGAAAAATAATAGAAGTTATAAACTTACTAAATTATGTGATTCAAATCTTATTTATTGCAATAACTTAAACTATTATGACACTTTGAATTGCACAAGAGGCCCTGGCTTTTACAACTGCATTTATTTGTGGAACATTTCCTTTTGGAATGGCCAGCGTGTACATATACTCCTCTCTTTTCGACCTACACCAGAGCATATCTGTGATTGCCGACATATACCGGTGAGGGTCCGAATGTACAAGAATGTAAAGAAATATTCGATCTTTCACCGACGTATTTGGTGAAAGTCGACATTCTCCAATTTCGGTCTTTCACGGTAACATATACACTTATAATAGTTGTTGCTTGAATTAATGATATGTGTGCATTGTGAAATGTTATTGCGTAACATTTCCTTGACTGTTTTTGTCTTCTCTTATTTTCTCAGTTACAGGCTAAACAAGCATGTCTGTTTTCACTTAAATTATCATTGTGACTTAGAGGAAATCTGGAATATTTAAATGGCCAATAATTGTATACATAAATGGTGCAAACAGACACTCACAAAACAATGAGGAAATAAAGAAATGAAATCAAAAAGATAGAAGCAGATATGCAGCACACAATGAAGTAAGTAATTGAGAGAATGACGTGACTATGGTCTGCCACTTTAAAATAAGGACCTCAAAGTAGTAGCGACCCTCCCCTCATTTACGATCGTAAACGCATGTCGTCAGCACCGCACTGAGAGAATAAGAAGATACCAGGAAATTAGAGATTTGTGCTGAAATCTGCAGCATCGGCCTTTTTACTTCTTGGATGAAGCAAAGGAAGTATTTTTAGCGCAAAAAAATTTCAGGTATCAAATTTCAAAGGAAATATCCATTCTGACCCCTCTCGAATCCATTTGAACAATGTTTTTGCGTGCTATCTGTATGTATGGACATAATAAAGGACTCCTTTTTCCAAAACGGATTATGAAAGGACTTTTTCCCTGACGTTTTTATGTACGTACGTATGGATGGATCACACATAACTCGAAAACTATTAACCGTAGAACTTTGAAATTTTGTATATGGGACTGCTATAACATCTAGTTGTGCACCTCTCTTTTTTTGTTGCCATTGGCCGCACCGTACTTATATACATACATATATACACACCCATCCTCTTACCCGGCTCGATGAACTCTGTTTTCTTCTTATATGGTGGTAAATTGTACAAATTTTGCTTTAAATTTTAAAAGTTTTCATTTTACATGCGTACGGTTTTGTAATGAATTGAATTCGCACAGAACCGATGTAGCCTGATGAAATTTTTTTATTCCAAAAGAAACACTGCAGTTCTGGAACTTTTCCAAAATGCAATCGTATAGCTCTTTTCGGTATGACAGAGCACAATCAGTAATTATCACTTCAAACTCTGGTTATATATAGTTTTCCCCCGTCCGCCAAGAAATTTCCAGTACCTTCAATTTCTCAAAATTGCTGGAAAGCATACACAGTTACAGTTACACAGGGACGGATCGGGGGGAGAAATTTTAAGAAAAAATTTTCAAGTCTACCTTACTTATATTTTCGTGATTTCTCGATTCAAAAAAATTAATTTGCGATTTGCAAAAAATCCTGAAGCAATCGTTAAGAGAAAAGGCGATTTTCGGATTCAGCGCTGAAAATACATAAGAATCTATTACCAAAATTAAAAAACTGCGCCTCTTAGTCTTGTGTTATGATTTATAACCATCAATGGCCGCTAATCTTCCTTATTTTATTTTCCTTGAAATTAAGATTCTCAATAAACATAAAAATAACTTAACTATGGATATGGGCGTTGTTGAAAAGGTATACAATTTATCGAGTTTCATAAAAGTTATAAAATAGAAAGATGCAATTAAGTGCCTTGCACTGTAAAATAAAAAATAAATATGCAAATGCAAAACTAAGATAATGTTCGTAAATAAATCATTGCGAAGAGTGTAGTAAGATGCTGTGATTTCTCTATTTTATTGACTTTTATTTTTCATTTCATTCTATCCTCAACTTAATTATTTCAGTTCCGATATCTACTGTCGAGTTCCAAAGATTCGTAACCTTGATTATCTCTGGTGGAGTCGGTAAGTTAAATTAATTACTGTTTCAGAAAAACATATGACGTGAAAGAGAACAATAGTAATAATTCAAGACCAGTTTGGACAAACTCATCACTTGCATGTTAATTACCTGGAATGAAAAAACTATTGATTATATCCTGTCTTTTTGTTTTAGAAAAGAAATCAGCTGAACAAGTGACGCGTGAATCCTTACGAAAAATTTTTATAGATGCTGACAGAACTCAAATTCCTATAGAATTTTACGGAATTCTGCAGAAGTTTTATACAGCTTTCACAGAGCAAAATTCTATTGAAATGTTGCTTTTAAAACCATATAAAAATTTAATAAAGCCTTTATTCGATAGAAATCTGCAAAGCTAACCCATTTGTAATCAAAACAAATTTTCAATTTACGATGGACTATGTGGGGTATAGAAGTGAGAAAATGAGTACTTTATATTCATAAGTGTTGAACCATTTTTGAATGGAAATTTACGGCCTTTTACCTTCTAGCTTAACGTTTTTGTGCTTCTGACTTTCATCTTCTGACTTGTGTAATTTTTTTATACAGTATTGGTTACACAATAATAAAAAAAAATAATGAAATCTTCTAAAAGCGAAAAATCAATTTAAATCATAAAAATACCTCAAAATAATGATTTTAATTATTACATATGTACCCTGATAACAGATTTGTTTTCATAATTTTAATTAAGCTTAACTACTATTTGAAATGCATTAATTTTCATTTAAATATTTTTTTAAATCAATATGACACTGGAAAATTTTTTTATCCCCCCTCCCCCCCCCGACAATTTTTATCTGTTGCGAAAGTTTTTATCACCCTCCCCCCCTTCATGAAATAGATTATTTCAAAATTTAGACAAGGTCAAAAAAATCTGTTTAAAGAAGCAAAATTTATTTTTTTTTCTTTTTAATCCCAAAAGAATAATTTGTTGATTGTATAATGCTTTTAAAGACTCCAAAACTTTCAAAGGACCTTTTATAGAAAAAAAAAACCAAGGAATTTTCTACAGAATTTAGAATTATAGCCAAATTTTCTGAAAACGGATTTAATATTTTCAGTACAACTCTGTTAGTTGATTCTATACATTCTAAAAGATTCTATCCGTGGGACCTTTAGAAACTCTGAAGAAATGTTTATGCAATCTATATGCAAATCTCTACAGAATATCGACACATTATACCTGTACATTCTCTATGGATATCTATTTACATAAACCATACCTAAACCTTTATAGAATTCTATAAAGCTCTCTGATTAAGTTTATAGAAAAACTGAACCATAGTTCTGAAGGATTGTAAAAAAGTTTTACATAGCAATTTTTTTATATATAAAATTCTATTTTTTAAAGGAATCTGTGTTGAATTTAGGAAATTAAATTCATAAAATAAATTCGAATATTCTGTAAAATACTACTCTGTAAAGTAAATTCGAGGTCAAGTAACAGGAAATTTTAATCTTCGCACTGCTTAGTTCATCTGCAAGTTTTTCAAATAATTGATTAGGTTAGGTTATTCATTTTGACAAAAACACATTTTGCAGTTAGCTGTTGAAAATTAACATTTGTTAATCATTAAAATATACTAACAGCGGCACTGGGTATGAAATCAAAGGTCAGAGAATTAGTAAAATTTAATAGTTTATTTAACGTAAGAGGACATAACAGTACAGAGGCTGCTCGAACAATTTTCAGACGTATATTGCTGTTAGTGCTTCGTCGAGAGAGCGTGTTGAGCTCCGCGAACGACTGAACTGAAGATTCGGGAGCTGTGCTCTGTGTGTCATCAAGTGCATCTTGAGATGTAGTGTGGAGAGATTCGAGAGTATGTGGAGTTCCGAGAACGACCGAACAGAGTCAGGAGCTGTACTCTGGTGCTTTGCAGTAAAGCTGTCTCCACCGTTATAGCCTGAGAACCTGAAGGCTGTGTCGCTGATTGTGTCAGCGTGGTTATAGTAGTTATTTGACGACTGTAACGTGATTTTGGAGCTGTCCTGATTAGCACTGGCTAAAAAATGTGTGTTTCGATATTTCATCAAATGCTGTCGTCGTTATTTAATCCAAATTCACACGAACCTCGTACGAACATGAGTGAAAAGAAAATAACGCAACATCTGGTGTCAGAAGAAAAACGTAACAATATAATCTGTATAAAACTATGGGATGCATTGCGCACCCACAATGACCATATGCAAAGAAAAAGAATATGTGCCCTAAGAATTGTCCTAATTATCAAGCAATAAAATTATGCATGGAATTTATGGCTACGTCTTCATTCGAGTGTCATCAATCTAATAAGGCAGTAAAGCTTCACCAAGTTATTAGAACACACAGAACCATCGCCAATTCGTTGCAGTTTTTTCCAATTCATCCTATTGGCAGAAGACACTGTTTCTCTGTTCTCTTCCTATTGCAGCAGTATCAAAAATGTAATGTTCTTAAATAGGCACGATTAGAATGCCAACTGCGGCCGCAAATGTCGACTGAAATAAAGATGAATATTTAATCCGCGTCAACTGCCAACTTTGTTATTTATTACGGGTTCAACATTCTACGTTCTACGCCATCAAAATTGCTACGTCTTTTTCATTACACACACACATATATATCCGTCTTTCATATACAATACATACAGTACAGAGGCTGTTCGCACATTTTTAGACGATTTTGGTAAGCGGTAATTAAAACATCGTTTGCTGCAAAAGAAGTAATTGCAATTGTACTATGTTTTTAAAAGTCAAAATTTTCGTCTGTGGTTTGAAAGTTTTGTTTTTATTCAAAATGGAGAATTTAACAAAGCAGTGGTTCGAAGGTTACATTTACGCTCTTTCCGAAGAGAAATATGCATACTCCGTTATCCAAAAACGATGTGAGAGTCATGGTTTTGTGATATCTAAAGCGTCGATAGGTAATACCATCAACAAGAAAGAAACAAAATGTCAAATTGGAGACTCAAGTGGGACAAAAATTCCAAACAAGTATCAAAGGAAAAAACGGACATCTTCGACTATTGCAAAGGTACGTTGTTTAATGTTGAAAGAAAATCCCCCTACTCAAAGGACAGTTCCAAAATTATTACAATGCTCGGTGTCCACTGTAAACAAAATGATAAACGTTGACATAAATCTTAAGAAAGCGAAAAAACGCAATGTGCATCGTCTTCTTCCAAAGCATGTCGCTCGACGCAGGACACGCTGCAGAATTCTATATGAGAAACACTTATCCAAAGAAAAATGGAAAACAATTGTTACAATAGATGAAGCATGGGTGTATGTAAATGATTGTAACATAAAAAGAGCCATTTATTATCATAAAAGGGGAGAAAAAATTTAAGTACATGGTTCAAAGAATCGAAAGAAAGTTTTTCTAAGGGAATCATGATTGTTGCCGGTTTTTCTTATAATGGCAAGTTAAAAATAAAGAGAGTGCAAAAAAATGTCAAGATTAACTCCAAATACTATCAGGAACATATATTAACTGAATGAAATATCATCGCTTTACCCGCAGTGCCATCCATCTGTGAGACTCTATCAGGAAAAAGCTAGCAGTCACTCATCAAAATCCACTGTAAATTTCCTAAAAGAAATGGAACAAAAAACTGGTATCGAGGCCATACCCTTCACTGATATCCCTACTAAATCTCCCGATGTGTCACCTATGGATTTTTGTGCTTTCGGACTTTTAAAAACTGCATTATCCAAACGTTGTCCCAAAACTCTAACTGGACTCTGGAAAGCTGTTCGGGAGGAATGGGAAAGAATACCTCTTCTGCCACTTCAAAAGCCATTATTATCCTGGAAATTGCGGTGTCGAAAGATAGTTCAGAATAAGGGATGTCAAATACAACATTAAAAAAAGAATTTTATGTAATTTAGTTATGTGAATACAATACACGTCGTCTAAAAATGTGTGAACAGCCTCTGTACTTACATAGCCACTACGTTTATTCAACTAATTAACTTTTTCAATCCCTACTCTCACAGTGTGACTAATTGTGTTGTCTTCTTTGTGTTTATATTTTATCACCTTTTAGTGGGGACAAGGAAGAAGAGAACTTCGGAAGAATGTCAAAAAGCATCTATAATCATCAAAGTACAGCTTTACTGACAATAAAAATGTTAAAAATTTTACTTTAAATGACATGCATGCCAAGAGAAATTGTACGATTAACCTCGAAGTTCGACCACAGTCCATTAGACATTTACTCTATGATTATCTTTCTGATTAAGCTTCACTAGTTTTTGTAAGCGAACGAGAAATATTCGAAGAATCTGGAAGTTAGAACCCCCACGTTTTTGCAGGGATAAGACTACTCAGCGGGCCACAAAAACTGGTTTCCAGTTAATGACGCTTCATCAACAAACTTTCTTTCTTTAAACTATTGGTTTATGGAAAGGTAAATACAACGTATTAATATTCGGGAAACATTTTTGCAACTATATTTACGCTAGCTAGTAATAAATAATTAGAGTTAAAGAGGTAAGTTTATTCTTTTTAGTTGCTTACTTTGTTAATAAATAATAATATATCAAATTTGAAAGAGAAATTAAATGTCTTACGCTTTTCGCTTCGCAACGCACGAGTGCATGAAAGATAATATTCTTACGAATTCTATATATATATGTAATATATGCAGGAGCAGGAATTTGGATGGTGTAGAAGTGTTGATACATAAAGACTTGGAAATTGGAGGCGAAGGCAGATTAAATCTTCAGTTTTATTTTCAGCAACATGTTACGGCTACACACACGTCGGCACATTAAATGTGCATGTTCCAAAACGCTTACGTTTTTGATAACTTTGTAGCAAGAAAGCAGCAGCAGACAGACAGCAGTCTAGCTAGGCCAAAACGTGGAAAGCAAGTGCGTAATGTTCAGGATGAAATCTTATATCAAACTGAGTTAGTTTTGGTTCTCAAAGCATTTTGATTGGACAGTTAATATTGTTCTAAAATGACTATTGGCTGGCCGAGTTTTAGTTCCATTTACATCATCCTAATTACGTAAGAATCATATGACATAGAATAATCTCGAAATGACGCAGTGCAGAGAGGGGTTAGTATTTTTAGAAATAGAGAACGGAAATGAATTTACGCTGCTAATTTAATCTTTTACATATTCTTTATTTTTCTTGCGTATATATGTAAATAATTTTCGAGAACTTTTATGTGAAATTGCAGTATTTTTGGCATAATACAATATGAAATGCTTAAAAGAGATGAAGCTCTGCTGGAAAAACGAGCTTACAGGTGCAAGTGTATTTAATATTGAAGTAAATGGCTGCTTGGCAAAATTGGCGAGATATCGCCAAGCTCGTGGCAGTTCTGGTGAATCATTTCTGTCTCCAAATTTGGCCAGCAGGCGCCAAACTTGGTGACCATTTGGCGACATTTTAGTCCTTTCCCACTATAACTAACTGATATTGGAATGGAATAACTGTAATTGATCCTTATATGTAACTGTAACCGCATCCTGTCCTTATATTTAACTTATTATCAAGTATATGCTTTCCAGTAATTTCGAGAAGTTGAAAATAATTGGGATTTCGCCGCGGCGGGGGGGGGGAACAGAAAACATCGCGGAGAGCATCAGTTTCTCAATTTTTCAGCTCAGAGTAGACTTACAGCTATTGGAATAACACCGTGTGGGCTTCGCTGTTTAGATGCGCTTTGCAATGCTTTGTGTTTAACGTTCTTAGTAGTTTGAAGTGTCAACTACTGACTGTGCTCTGTGATACTGAGAACAGCTGTACGAGTATTTTCGTAGGAAGTTCCAGAACTGTAAATTGTTCCTTTTGGTGAAATAAATTTTATCAAGCTATCATCGATTCTGTGTGCACGCAATGCATGACGAATCCGTATGCACGCTGTTTCGGGAAGTGCCAATACACTTCTTTGAAATCTCTGAAATTGTTGACTAATTTGAAAGACATAGGGTAACATATTTCGGTACTATTCGGTTTCTAGGGCCGTAAAAAAATCGCCAAACTATTGTTGATGCCAATGCTGCCAAAAATAATTGCGGCAACCCTAATAATTGCGGCAAGAAAGGAAGTATAATAGTAAATAACTATCTACGATTGATGTTTTAATTTAGATGAAAGGTTAATTTCATATAATACATTTTTATTATTATAATTTATATGAAAAAGGCTAAACATGACTGAATGAAAGCATAAGGGTAAATAACTATTTCAGATCATTATTATAATTTATATAAAAATTGCTAAACATAAGTGAATGGATGCCTGCATCGCTATTTCGCTACCGACTTATCGCTAAAGCATATTTTTAACTCGTTGGTTGTTCAAACGTAATTTTCTATAATGAATGATGCCTTTTCTTTGAAAATATTCTCGGTAAAGTGCAGAATCGCCCACTTATTTGCTTGCCGCTTTTTACAAGGGTAAAAACAACTGGATTTTTGTCAATTTTCTTTTATTTTTTAAGTGAAAATAGGTCGATGTGTACATAGAAAAAGTCAAGGGTGTGCGCAGTGCCATTTTTGTGCAATTCTAAGATTTTTTTTTGAGTAAAAATAGGTCGATGTGCACATGGATACCGAGTACGTGCAATTCTTAAAATCGCGTCAAGCAGTTGGTGATTCTGCACTTTACCCAAAATTCTATTGCCGACTATTCGTCATGGGCAATTTCCAAATTGTTAAATCCATAGGATATCAAAAAAGGATTTAAAATCAAAAAAAGATTTAAAAATTAAACTAGTATTTCAATGTCGTCTTAAGAAATATAGAATTATATAAACTTACGCAATCTGAAATCAGCGCGTACGCTAGAATCAGGCGCACTGTTAAATGGGCGCGTTTGCTGGATTTGGCGCTTTTGCGCGTACATTTTCGCTGCAATTTTTTTACGGCCCTCAAAACGGAATAGTACCCATATTTCTTATCGCTTTTTAAATCGCTGAATTTGTTACTTAAAATTTTATTAAATTCGTGCAAAATTCGAAATAAATGAAAAACAGTTTCGAAATCTAAAATTCGGGCTTCTTGAGGCACATGTTTGGAAGGACCACTATGTGTGTTTACATTTTGGTGGTTCCATTTTTCGACAATGCGAGAAACATACATACATACATAAAGATTCTTAATTTTATAATAATAGGAATAAAATGTAGATTTAAGACTTAAACTGCTGAATCTATTTACCAGTGAACAGAGATTTAAATTTTGCTTTAGTTGAAAAGTTTAATATCAAGTAAATAATTTCATTACTAGCCTAAAAGGGACGTTAGTCCCCAATGGAATATTAGTCTCGAAACGACTGCGTTGAATCCAAGGAGGTTAGAATAGATGAATATTGTCACAAAAGTGAAGCCAAGAAAATGTCAATAACGTGGCTTCATGACTTAACATGGCCGCCACACAGAGCACGAATAAGACTTCGAAACATATTGTTAAATAAAATGACGTTGATTTTGAGAGCAAATATCAAAGTCTACAGTCTCAGAAAAGTGTCTCTAGGCACAATTTCCACAAAATACCCCTGAAACTTACATTGGTTTTTTAGGTCTCACAAGCATACATTTATACATTTTCATGTATTTAGATTTTATTAAATTTCAAACGGTTATTTGCAGTCCTTGTTCTATATACTAAGTAAAAAAAATCACTCATGTTAGGTATCAAAATTAGAAAAGCAAACTTATAAATGTTGAATGAGGTATAGCTAACATATAGACAACACCGATTAGAATGTAAACAAAATCAAACAGAAATTCGCCTTTGGCGGCGGGCATGGTAACATGGACCTTATAAGAAGTATTATAAGGCATCTCTTATACGGCCCATGCATGGTAAGTCGTGACGTCATTCCGTGACGTGTCATGGCTTCATTTTCATTGCAAGGAACATAGCGAGAAGGCTTACTCCTTTTATTCAAACATCCTCAGTTGAATCATTATTAACGGCGTATCACTTTTCACATTATGTTTCATGTATTATATTTAAGAAATTAAATAATGAAGAATATGCATGAATCTATGCATTCTCGCATTGCGAAAAAACAACGTTACGTAGAGTCATCCAGTTTTGGATAACGCAGTCCTCCACCCGAACATGAGCAACTGGAAGCTCGAATTTCGAACTTCGAATTGGTTTTATTATCTATTTCATGTTTTGTAAAACTTAAATGAGTTTTTTGATTGACAAACTCAACGATTTGAAAGCGAGCAATATCGTGATTGAAAGTGGCAATATCGTGAGGGAAAACAACAACAAAAAAAAAAAAAAAAAAAAAACATTTTTATCTTCAGCGCGCGAGACACTTTATCAAAAATCCTAAATACAGCTGTTTTTAAACACCTGGCGATTTCAATGTTGAGCTGAATTTTTATGTGGAGTAAATAGGAATATCATGACTTTTAATAAATAAAATTAACACACACACGTTAACACACGCTAATAATAATAATAAAAAAATCTGATGTGTAGCCCACATGAATTCCTTGTACGGAATATTAAATTATACGCATTTTTTCTTGCATTTCATTTAAATTTATTGGATTAAATTAAATCTACTTCGCCGACAGCGCATAAACCACAATAGAAAAATTTCATTCTTTAAAATTCACTCTAGTATTTCTTTACCATAGCGACACTCTGGTGCTACATTCACTTAACAGTATTATATTTCGTTCATATTATAACTCAGAATGCACAACATTTATATCATTTAAAGAATAGAATTATGTAATCGTTGCCACATGTTCTATTCAAATACTATAATAAAGCTAGAATGATGTATAAAAGAAATTAAGCAAACAAAACGAAAAAGAAAACAGTTTTTCACAGACGATTGAGTATTTATCATTCAATTAATTCAGTTCTCACTTCGCGACAAGGCAAAAATACATAAAAACTCAAAATATCTATATTCAAAATTACGAAGTAAATCTTAAACACTTATTTCCTCGAAAAAATTCCAGAAAGGATTAAGCATGATTTAATTGGCAATAATAAATGAAGTCGTTATCTTTGTTGTTGCGAAGCTAAGTTTCTCTAGTTTAGCTACAAATCCACTCCTCTGCTGTTTCCAATGTAAACAATCAATGACCGCCATAAGAAAAGGCTTAGCGGCACTTAAACAAGTTTAAAATTGTTGATAATTCTAAAAATATTGCATACAGATTTACTAAAGGCATAAAATCCTTAACCGGAAGATAAAAACAACATAATTCAATCATTTTTAAAGCAAAAAATGTACAATTTACAAACATATAAGAGTAAAGAAACTGAGATCACGGAGCCGGGTAACAGAGTGGATATATATATATAAATATATTTATACACGTTTGGTGCGGCCGATTGCAACCAAAATACGAGGTGCACATCTACACGTTATAGCAGTCCTATATACAAAATTTCAACGTTCTGAGGCTACTCGTTTTTGAGTTACGCGAGTTACGTACGTACGTACGCCATGAAAAATTCTCTTCAGAATTTATTTTAAAGCAGTTTTTTAGTTTTTTTTGGAGAAAAAGAGTCTTTTATTCTGTCCTTACGTACAGATATCACGCAAAAACATCGTTAACCCCTTCGCGCCGACTGTCACGTATACGTGCCAGCAACGAACGCACTTATCTACCGGCTGACACGCAGGCGTGCCAGAGCAATGTTGCGTTTTCTACCGAATGTCACGTATTTGTGCCAGTACCTTGGAACGTTTTTCAAACTATAATTTCTGTCACAAGATGGCACTGTATGCCCATATGGTTTCAGATACATGTACCTTAGACCTTCTACTCGAAATGAGAGAAGCATGACTCACATACACGTGTTTTTGATTATATAAACAAACGGGGAACTAAATGTTTCCGAATGGCGTGATTTATGACGTCTCTTTAAATCGCACTTTAAGGCCCACCAGCGGCCGAGCGGTAAAGTCGCTGAACACTGGTAGTTCGGTCCGAGGTTCGAATCCCGCGAACGGGCTGGCTGCATGGGCGTTTTCGTGGTTTTCCCCATGTGTAACGTGTATACGAGCCAGTTTCCCTTAGAAAGTCCTCCACGAAGGCATCCGTCCCCTTAGGCAGATAGCCCTCGAGGCTTTGCCATAATCACACACACACACTTAAATCGCACTTTATTCGCACGTGGTAGTTGTTTATTGTAAGTAGAAGTTTTATATGCGCTAAAGCGTTGAGTATTTCGGTTTACAGTTCAGTTTTAGAAAATAATTAGATCTTGTTAGACGTGAATTCTTTCTGTTTTTACCGTTTCAATGTCGAAGCTTCGAAAATGTTTAACAGAGCATGAAATAGCAGAAATGATGCAAAATATTTCAGATATTGATTCTGAAATTCTGATATTCTGATATTGATTCTGAAAGATTAACTGAAAGACATTTTCCAAAACTTTGTTCGGAAGAGACCGATAAGAAAATGAGACGACGATGCTTCGTTTGTTCACATTCCCGGAAAAATCCTCCAAAACGACAAATGAGTTATTACGAGTTCAAGGAATGTAACGTAGGACTGTGTGCAGATCCCTGTTTTAAAATTTTTCATACGAAAAGAGAATTTTAAGTAATATATTTAGTTTTCAGATGTATAATGTTAAAAGTCATAAAATGGTGAGTAATTAAAATAAAATGTGTAAAATATGCATTTAAACAAGAAATAAGGTAATTAACGTATATATATATATATATAAATATCTATAAAGTATAAGCCGTTTAAATACTCTATAGAGCATTATTAAACAATGCGTTGATACTTCGGAAATTTCATGGATTTAGGCTTAGTAGCAAAAAAGCCCCCGGCCCTGGAGAGACGTTCGCGGAAGACACTGCCGGCCTCCGCGATAAGCGCGCGTTTTCGCTACCCGGCTCGAAGGGGTTAAATTGCATTCGAAAGCGGTCAAAGTGGATATTTTCGTTGAAATATGCTGCCTGAAGCTTTTCGCGATTACAATACTTCCTTTTAAGTTTGCAAAGCTATCTCGGTAATAAAACTGAATATTGATATGATGAACTGAGAAACGACTGGGGAAGAAAATATGGTATGCCAACACTTAATGCTGCATCGAGAATTCTGTATACTGCTAATGCTGCTCTTAATATTTTTGTTATTTTCCCTGTTGAATTGTGTATGGCGTAGGTGTGGAGAAAATTATATTTAATAATAAAGTGAAAACGACAAAAATAAATTGGTTAGTAGGAATGACTGTAACAGCAGACTGGTAGACTTCGAGCTCAAAGAGGGTAAAAACGCTTAGCAAACCCTTCTTAAACCGTTAAAATCTAAAGCCTTTAAGAATTTTTAAAATTATTATTATTATTAACTCAAGAATTCAAAAGACTGGAGACATCCAACATTCGAGAAACCTCTTTGATTTCGATCCAGATTCAATAAAATTGAGAATTCATTTGACCTGTAGTAAATAGCTCACAACATTACTTACCATGTCGAGATAAGAAATAAGAGTACGCAACTTTACATCCAGAAGTCAGCTATGCGAAGCATAGATTAATGACCAAAAAAATAAATGACTTGTTTTGAAAAAACTTGAGATTAAACATTGAAATGACAAAAAGCGTAGACCTGCCCAGTAATACATGATAGCTACAGTCTAGTCACGCTTTCGAATCCCAGGCAATTAGGCACCGACAGGCTATAAGAAGAAAAATCCATTCCAAACAATATAACGAGAACTAGTATGTCGGAAACTTTCAAGTGCAAATCGCCATTCTTCGTTGTTGAACGGACCAGATGCTTATTCACGATTCTATTAAGTGAATTCTTTGACTTTGTAACTAGACATGGAGGAATTGGGAAGAGGTTATAAATTCAACGTGTGAATGAGAACGTCAGCCGACAGTTTTACGACGCGCATTCGGAATTTACACGTATATTGGAGCTGACAGATCTTGCTCTGAAAATTTCCTGGAAATCTTTAGTTGCTTGTATTTCTGGGTCTTTCTAAATTTTTGCAACTAACTGCGTTTTAAGCCTGAGATATGCTAGAAATATTAGGTTGCCAAAATTGAAATATTTTTGCTACAAGAAATACTATCTGTTATAATACCAAAAAAATAATATAAGAAGAAATAATATATGTATCTTTATTATTAAATGATGAATAATCTAGCGATTTAAAAGTAATCTGCTGCCACTACTCAATATAAACATTTTTATCTTCTGCGCGCCAGTGTGTTGCCATTCGTCGAACTGTAAGATTATTTCAAATTGAATCTACAGATTCGGTTATTTAAAAGCAATGTGTTGCCTTTGCAAGAAATGACATACTATAATCTCCGACGTGAAAGTGTGTTGCCATTCCACAAAGAGTAAGTTTTATAACTTTTAAATTTCTGATCAACAAGCTAAACAATTTAAAGGGAATAAACGCAGTTCTTGATTTTTAGCCCAAAGTTTGAATCACTTTCCAACTTGTTGCCACCAAATATTAAAGCCCTGCATTATATTTAAAGAAATTAAATAATAAATAATCTGCATGAATGTATGTATGTTTCTCACATTGTGAAAAATCAACGGTACCTAAAGATATCAAATTTTGAATAACGTAGTCCTCCACTCGAATATGGGCATCTGGAAACCTAAATTTGGAATTTGTTTTATTATCTATTTCATATTTTTTTAACTTTTAACGAATTTTTTATTAAAATCTCAATGGTTTCAAAGCGAGCAGTGGCAACACTGTACGGAATAAAACATTTTTATCTCCAGTGCACGAGACTGTGCATCGAAATTCTAAAGATATGCTCTTTTTAAATATTTTCAACCCAAAGGGACTTAGATGCTTTCGAAATGTGTATGTGTGTGTAAATTTTAAAAAATGCCCCCTTTCGGGTAATATAAAATCTAAAAGCTTCCAGATTTTTTTTAAATTTTTAATTTGCTTAGTTAAAATATAAATGCGTTTAATTCATAGTTTAATTTATGACATATTGGAACTGGTGAAAATAATTCATAAGGAAATTCTTCCGTATTCATAATGTTTAGCCCGTTGAGTCTATATTATATCTTGTGATAATATCTCTTTAAGTTATTTTCTTTTGTGTTTCCAGATTTGCTAGGCTTCGTTGCATAGGTAGACCAAAGAAAGAAATTTTACTGCAGAAATAATACATAGGGCGATTACTACAGAACTAGCACTCTGTTACCTATCATTGAATTATCGGTGAAGAACAAAAACAAAATAGGATTAAACAATTTATATTATTTTCGTTTTGCGATTTTGCGTTGAATCACTATAAATGTCCGTTTCACTTTTCAAACTGTTGCCACCAATGTTAGAGTCCTGCATTATATTTGAAGAAATTAAATAATGAAAAATCTGCATAAATGTATGTATATTTCTCGCATTGTGGTAAAACAACGGCACATACAGAAATCGAATTTAGAATGACGTAATCCTATTGCGAATATGGGCATGTGGAAGCCCAAATTTGAAATTTGTTTTATTATCGATTTCATATTTTGTAAAACTTTAACGAATTTTTGAGTAACAAACTCAACGATTTGAAAGCGAACAATGGCAACAATCTACGGGGGGGGGGGAAGAACTTTTTTATCTCCACCGCGCGAACTATGTATCGGAAATTCTAAAGATAGGCTCATTTGAAAATTATTTTGCGACATTGGTATGGAACTGAATTTTATGCAAAGAACATGATGTTTAATAAATAAAGGTAACACACAAAACGTTAAAAAACGTCCTTTTGGACGTAATTTAAAATCTGAAACCTTTCGGTTTTTTTTTTGTTTTTTTTTTTCCCAATCGCACGTCAAACCGCCCACAGACTTTGGCTACTACTAAGGCCAGGAGCGGTGGTCACTATATTATGGACGCACCTAATAGTGGGTCACCTTTGCCTCCTATGAGGAGACGGACAAATACACCATGACAAGTACTCCGGGATTCGAACACGGGTCCGTTAGTATCGAAACGGATCCCACTCCCCTAACCACTATTCTGTCTTGACGGCGAAAATATTAATTTTGATGAAGCTTAAAAATACGTTCGGAAGTCAAAACTCGTAAAAACAGTTTTAGCTTTTTCCATAGACAGAAAAGTTAAAAACACTTTCTTAAGCATAAAAAATGGCAGATTAAGAAGCGCTTCTAAGACTATGTTTGTCTGTTAGATGTAAGTTGTTTAGTAAGTTTAAGATAATTTTGTTTTCCAAATCATTTTAACGATTTAATTTTATGAGTAATTAAATAAGTGCTAATTATATACAGCGTTCGCTTTTAGTAAATGGACAAATTAAAAAACTAAAATGATAAAAAAAAGTGAAAGAATAAATGCATGTGTAGAAAGAGTGACGTCTCAATTCTTATCAAGGTCAGTTTAAACTGGTTATTTTTGTCGTTTGCATATCCAAGCTCGAGAATCATTTTCATTTACTGAGAAGATATTGTACAAAAGAATTTGAGAAGATATTGTACAAAAGAAAAATGTTACAACGTTATAACATTTAAACATCCGGGATTCGAATCATGTTAGGTTAGGTTATTCAATTGCGGCAAACCCTCGAGGGCTATCTGCCTAAGGGGAGGGATGCCTTCGGGGAGGACTTTCTAAGGGAACTGGCTCGTATACACGTTACACATGGGGAAAACCACGAAAACACCCATGCAGCCAGCCCGTTCGCGGGATTTGAACCTCGTACCGAATTACCAGTCTTCAGCGACTTTACCGCTCGGCCGTTGGTGGGCCGGTTCGAATCATGGCAAAAGGTTTACGTATGGGCGTTTCCGTGGTTCTCCCCATGCGTAACGTATATACGAACAAATTTTCTTTAGAAAAACCTCCCCAAAGGCATTCTTTAGACATACAGCCTTCGATTACATAGTTAAAGTGAGTCATCACTTTTACAGAAACCAAACCCATCGAACAGTATATGGTGATTCGTCATTATCAAGAACACAACTGTATGAGTGGTACAATTGCTTTTAAATGTCGGTGCGAAAGCGCTGAAAATAAATCAAAGATAGGGCGCCTTTCAACTTCAAAGGATAAGAAAAAAAGTGAGTAAAATTCGTTTTGAGTAAAAGCTGACAAACGTGTAACAACTCGGCAGCTTTCAGACATACTTGGGATAAGCAAGGAAAGCTGTAGGTTATTTTAACTGAAAATGTCGCCCAGGCGCGAAAGTGGTTAGTAATTCTAACTGCTCTACCAAAGGGTCCAGGTTTGAATCCCGCAGAAAAATGGTAAAATGAATTCTGCCATTTTACCATGGCAGAATCCATGGTAAAATGGCCACCGCTTCTGGCCTTAGTAATGGTTAAAGCCTAAACGAGCTATTGCCCGCCATTATTTTATTTATTTATATACTTATTTTTAAATTTTAACTGCAAATATGAAAATTAATAAGGCTTGTGCACGATTCGTGGCTCGGATTCTTGACAGAAGAGTCCCCCCCCCCAAATAAAGAGAGAGCATGGGTGTTGAAATTAAAGACTAATGTGATGATTGAATTTTTTTATTACAAAGGGCTTATTCACCATGAATTTGTCCCTGAAAATCAATCAGTGTTTTTACAAGCAGGAGAATTTTTGATCACGAAACAAAATAAGGCGAGTTAGAAAGGATTTTTTTTTAATTCCGGGCAATGGTTTCTTTTACACGATACTGCTTGGCCTCATACAGCATTGTCTGTATAACAATACGTTACTGAACATTCAAATGCATTGATTAATCACCCATCATATTCTCCCGACACATCGCCAATCCAACTTTTTTTTCTTTTTTTCAGAGGTTTAACATGGCCATGAAAAGACAGAGATTTTAAAACGTCTCTGACATTAAATCGAATGTTACGCGTATTTTGCTAGTGCTTTGTTCCAATGCCTATAAACAGTATTTCGATGACTTGAAAATAACGTAGGCATTCTCTAGAATGACAAATGCTGTTTAGGCAAAGTATAAAAGAAAGGTCACTCACTATAAGTCTATTATTTCAGAGACGTTCATTCCTCAAAAATAAGATTGCCATTAAAAAGTTTTTATTCAAAATTTTATTCAAAAGAAAAATGAAAGTTGTACGAAACAAAATTTATGCCTTCCTTGTTAAAGAAAAGAAAACTTTCATATAAAAAAATAAGAAATTAAAAATTAACTTATTTGTTGCAACATGGTAGGCTTGAATGACATTTAGAATTCACTTCATTACTTTTTTCAAGCAAAGACCTTTTGCATTTTGGCACTTTGATTTAACACATACACTTGACGAATCCTTGGTCACTTCCATCGGACTGAGAAACTGGTCGGAAAGGAATTTCGTGGTCAAGAATATCTTCAATTTAAATAAGTTCTTACACCATAAAATAAACTCTGATCTAGTATACAGTTGTTTTAAAAATTCTTTCATGAATTCCAAGTCGGTAGAAGCTATCCTTTGTCACGTTCATTACAACTGCTAGTGTACTGCACATATTACTGTTATATACTTTCCCTAGGCATTGTGTGTAATTTGGAAATGTATTTCATATTTTTCTGGCTTGGCATTTGGTATTCTGTAGAATGCCTAGGCAATGTGTGAAATGTTTAATTGTTTCATTTATTGCTGCCCAGTTTTCAGTATTCTATAAAATTCTACAGGTATTCTACAGAATACAAGATTTCATACTTTGTCGGTAATCATTGCTTAACGTCGCCACTCGAGCTGCGCAGATGCAAAATAGGTTTCTAATTTCAGCGAGTTTTTAGCCCTTCAGTTTCAGCAGATTCAGTTTTTAGTTCTTCAGTTCCAACTGCTGCTGCTGCGAGGGTGCTTTTGTGAGGCGGAATACCAGAGATTTCCGCGAGCTTGGAGACTCCCCGTTCTTCAACCTGTATGGTGTCTTAAATGAAGACTTATTATTAATACTAGCAGCTTCGCTGCCAGCCTTCGTCTGGCTTTTAAATGTACCGGAAAAATGGCTGAAGGGAACACGAAACGTTAAATTTAAAAACTGCGTAGAATTTTACTCTGCAGAACAACTTCATAAAAAAATAACTTATTACGTATAATAAAATTACAATGAAATAAGCTATATACCTTAATACAAATATTAATTATCCTAATAAAAACATTAACCAACTTTCCGTTGAAGAAATGAAATCATGCAAAGCTTTTCAATATCTTACAAACAGTGAGATAAGCAAAAAATAACATGAAAGCAACTCAAAAAACATAAAATTCCGCGCAGAATTTGACTCGGCAGAACAACTTTATCAAATTTAAAAAAAATAAATAAATAAATAAATAAATAAATAAATAAAAAATCTGAAATGTTTCAGATTTTAAATTACGTCCAAAGGGGCGTTTTTTAACATTTTGTGTGTTACCTTTCTTTATTAAATATCATGTTCCTCGCACTTAAACCATAAGATCCAGTGCAACAGCAATATCGCAAAATAGTTTTAAAACGAGCCTATCTTTAGAATTTCCGATACAGAGACTCACGCGCTGGAGATAAAAATGTTTTTTCTGCACAACGTTGCCATTGCTCGCTTTGAAATCCTTGAGTTTGTTAATCAAAAATTCGTCAAAGTTTTAAAAAATAGGAAATCGATCATAAAACAAATTTCAAATTTCAAATTTGGTCTTCCACATGCTCATATTCGTTGGAGGATTACGTTATTAAAAATTCGATGACTCTATGTACCGTTGTTTTATCACAATACGAGAAAAATACATACATTTACGCAGATTTTCATTATTTAATTTCTTCAAATATAATGCAGGACTCTAACATTTTATGGCAACAGTTTGAAAAGTGAACCGACATTTATCCGTCCGACGCAAAATGCCAAAACGAAACTAATAGTCCTTCGGGATTCAAATCCCTTTGGACTAAAAAAAAAAAAAAAAAGTAAAAATGTATTTTATATATATATATATAAATGACAATGAAATATGTCAATCTCTTAAAAACAGCGACATAAGAAATACGATGAAAAATTGTTGCCAAACCCATATTTCTAAAAGAATGAAACTATTCAAAATAATGCGATTTCATGAAAAATCTATGAACAACAATAAGACAGGAAAATTGTTGCCAAAATCACATTTTTAAAGATGTGAGAAGTGTACTCGGAAGCATCATTTAAAAATTTTTTTAAAAATACAAAATATTATCATTTTTCCGAAATTCTTTTTGTAAAAGCAGTCGCAAGGATAAAAGTTTAACGTGTCCAAAAATCAAAGAAAAATAAACTGTACATTTTTAAACATAAACGTTTTTAGAAAAAATTCCGTTAAAAAGGTGTTAAGCTCACTTTGTTAAATAAATTCGTATTGAATCGATTTATTGAAACACGAAATTTATTTCAAGTTCGTAAAATAGCTAATGCCTACCTTCCATGACAATGTGAAAATGGAGCGTGTAGAGTAAAATCTCGCTTTCCTATAGCCCATTATGTCTCGAAATGACGCGATTTCGTCACAAAACATAAAATAAAAAAAAATTCGAATTCGAATTTCGAAAAAATCGCTTCGAGGTGCACTGGCTCTTGTCTAGATGCATCTATGTACCAAATTTCGTAGCCGTGGGTCTATCAGCTTACGCGCAGCGCGAACGAAAGACACACACACAGAGAGACTCTTTCTTTCATTATATGTAGAGAAAAATAATGATATTTACTCAGATTATTTGCTAAATGGGCTATTAATTTCGTTTTAGCATTTTGCGTCGGAAACTTTAAAAGACTGAATCACTTTTCAAATTGTTGCCACCCAATATGATCGCCCTGTATTATATTTAAAGAAATTAAATAAATAAGAATCTGCATAAGTGTATGTACGTTTCTCGCATTGTGATAAAACAAAGGTACCTAGACACATCAAATGTTTAATGACGTCACTCGAATATAGGCATTTGGAAGCCCAAATTTGGAATTTTGAATTTTTTTTTGTATTATATATTTCATATTTTGTAAACCTTTAACGAATTTTTGATGAACAAACTCAACAATTTCAAAGCGAGCAATGGCAACACTGTACAAAAATGAATAAATAAAATTAAATTAAATTAAAAATTAAAAAAAAAAACTCCAACGCGCGAGACTGAGAATCGGATATTCTAAAGATATGCACCTTTAACGAATTTTCGATGAACAAACTCAACAATTTCAAAGCGAGCAATGGCAACACTATACAAAAATGAATAAATAAAATTAAATTAAATTAAAAATTAAAAAAAAAAACTCCAGCGCGCGAGACTGAGAATCGGATATTCTAAAGATATGCACTTTTTAAATATTTTGTGATATTGCTGTTTAGTCGAATTTTACTGTTTAAGAGCGAAGAACATGAGACTGAATAAATAACGAAACGTTATAAAAACGCCCCTTTGGGTGTAATATAAAATTCAAAAGCTTTCAGAATTTTTTTTCCCCTTTTATTTTAAAAGAATTTTAACACGTTCACGCCAGCGCGGGCCACTGATGGCCCGCACTAGTCTGTCTCATCCGACGGCGCGTACCACCGGTGGCCCGCACTAGTGTGTGTTATCGGACGGCGCGTGCCACCGATGGTACGCATTCGATTTAAACACAATCGCTGAAAATTAAAATAATTAACATTTATTTATTGTAAAAACTTTTTAATAACAATTATATTTTAATAACAATATATTGTCTTAAAGGCGGTGCAGCTGCTCATCTGATAGTAAATAAATAAATAATAACAATTATAATTACTAATAACTATTAGCAAACGTACAACTCGTATACAGGTTTGAGCAGGTAATAATCGTGCTCCGCCAGATGAAACGCGGCAAAAATTTGAACGCTGTTTCACGGCGAAGAACATTAATTGGCCCCGGCGTGAAGGTGTTAAACATGACAGCAAGCAAAATAAGAATCCGAATTTCGAGATACTCAGTTTGTTTCACTAAAGTCAGAATGAAAAAATAAACTCAAAATCTATAAGGATAGTTTACTAGACAGAGGAAAGGTGATGGCATATGTTTATCTGTTAACACTTAAAAGTGCACAGGTATACTAATATGTAATTGCGCGGAATATGCATGAGATGTTCTCATGTATAAACAAAAGTAATATTATAAAATAAAATAAAAATTAAGGTGGAATTCAATCTTAAGTCGTCTCCGGTTTCATAAAATCTCCAAGTATTTCGAGGGGTCTGAATACGGACCCAAACACGAATCTCACATCGAATTTTTATATGAAATTGATCGTCTTTATCTACTACATTATATTTATCTTTTACTTTATCTACTACATCGTATTTACCTACTACTCTCTTGATAAAATATTTTCTTCGGGGATCTCTTAAAATAATATTATATGCAAAAACACCTGAATGCATGAATACAGGAATGTTTTTCTGTAAACAATACGGTGATAATACAAACTGTTGTTGGTAAAGAAAATATACTAAAGCACTATTTTTTAATAAGCTAAGTTACAAAAGTTTTCCGCTTGTATTTCATTTTAAAATGCTACTCTGTAATCAAACACGACCATAAAATTAATAACATAATTACTCTCAAAACCTAAAATAATACAAATTAGGTGGAATTACATAAATTTCACATACCTGCTTTTATATTCGAAACAGCAAAATAATGTTTTTGGGAGGTTATTCTAAAACGGGCGAGAAGGTTTGGAGCAGACGATGCAATTTCCTCTCTCTTGCGGCAACCCACTTCGTTTTGTTTTGAAAACCAAGGCTCGAAACTGCGAAAACTCAACAGGCACTGGCGCATGCGCAGATCTCAGCCTTTGGAGTATCGGGCGTTTCGAGTTCTGGAGATGTTTGTAGCAGGTAAAAGTGGTCGGGTTATGAAATGAAGTTTTTCGTTAATCAATGAAGTTCGCTCATTCTTAGTTGCAGAGTGCAGCGGCGGATGGGGTGGTGGCGAAAAATCACCATCATCGTTCAAGGACAGGAAAAACGTAAACCTGTTTTCCCAAACGGAAAGGTGGCATCATGGTGCTTCTCAGGGAAGAACCAGCGACTGCGAAAGTCTTGAACTTACGGTACCTTCACCGTGGAATTGGTGTGAAAGTGTGGGGTTTTTTGGTTATTCTAAGATGCCCATTGATTTATTCCCTAGTTACAGTGTTCGTCTGCACAGCTCGTTTACGATGAGCAGTTGAATACTGCCATTAAGCAAACTGGAAAACAATAACTTCCTGGTACAGTAACGATAACGTAACACGTGGTGTAGTAAATTATAGATTTCTAACTATTCAGACATTTTTTTTTTTTTTTTTTTTTAAATTTAAAGAAAAGGAAATCCTCGTGCACCACAAAGTATCATTATTAAGACATAATACTATTAAGACATATAACATAATAGTAATAAATTATAGACATAATAAAATATTACTATTAAGACATAATAATCAAAATAATTTTTTATTTCATTATCCATGAAATATAAATTATTTGAACCAAACAATCTGTCTAAAGATCTCAAATAAAAATCAGATTATCTAAGATATTTTTAAACACATAATTTATATCTTTATAAAAATATCTAATATGGACACCACACGACTTCCTTGTAAGGCCTATTAAATTATAAACGTTTATACTGTATTCCGTTTAAACTTATTTTCCCGAATTTCATTAGAGATATATTTCTCATTCAAGCAATTCAGCTGTCACTTCGCGGTAAGGCAAACACACATGTGAACTCAAAACATCTTCATTAAAAATTCTAAAGTTAAAAAAAAAAAAAAAACTAAAACAACAAATGCAGTTTAAAAAAAATTTAAAAAAGACAACTTTTATAATTAAAATTAGAGTTTCCACACCAAAACAAGAAATTCGGACAACGAGGAAAGAAGAACAAATTTTCGGTTCACAAAACTGAAAGTTAAATTTTGGTTCCACTGGGCAGAAAGACACTGAAGATACTGAACCAACTGGCTTCACTCACTATTCTAAATTAAGAATCTCAAATGTGGCCTCCTTAAACTTAGCTCGACTTAAACTTTTAAATTGTTGATAATTCTACAACTATTGCATGCAGATTAACTGAAGGCATGGAAACATTAATTGGAACATGAGAATGACATAAACACAGTCTCTTCTGAATACATTTTACAATGTGTTCTGGAAAAAAGAGTTCTTTATTCTATCCGTACGTAGAGATGTCACTCAAAAACATCGTTCAAATGGATTCTCGAAAACTATAAAAATAGATATTTTCGTTGAAATAAGGTAGCCGAAACTTTTCATGATACAATACTTCATTTATTTCGTACAAGGACGTAAAAAAAGGAAAAAAAAAAATACTAAGAAACTTACTAGTAATCTAAGCATGTATCTTTATTCCTTACATTCCAGAATCTTTTATTCCTTGCGTTCTAGAATAACGGCGGCACCTAGAGAGGCCCAACTTTCAATAAAAGTCACATGAGCATGTGAATAAAAGTATGTTGAAAGTCTGTAGTGTTTATATTTATTTTAACTAACATTTATTTTAAGTTTAAACTATCTTTCCTGTCAAGCCTTACTTTCCCCTGGAACTGCCAATGCCAGAGTACGTAAATTTTAGTAGAACGCGCAAGGATTCAAATTATCAGCGGAAGTATTCTGAGTTAAATAGAAAGGAAACGAGTTTGAAAGTGCTGCTTTCTTGCTTCACGAGTGTGGAGGTGGCTAGTTAGAAATTGAAGAACCACGCGTTTCGGCCTGTGTGCTTGCCTCGGCAAATTGTTAATCTTTCAGCGTAATATTCAGAGTTTGCTGAATTATCAGCGGCATTTTAGAACGCGATGAGGTTAGTTACGTTTAGAGAACCTCGTAGTTAGTTACTTGTTATTATCTCTTTTTAGTTTCTTATTTTTATTTTACCGCCGGGTCGGCGTAGTTTGTGAGCTTCAAGAGCACGCATTTGTAACTTCTAAAGTTGAATAAAAAGGGACTTAAACCCTTCTCAAGACTCTGTCTAATTTCCAGTTTCAGCAGTCACCACTTTGTTGCGTGCAGGTTGGAGGCGCGCAACTTTACAAGTCGAAGCCCGATTTTTTTTAATTTCAAATTTATTTCATGTTTCGGTCAAATTTAATGAATTTTTATTAACAACTCAGGGATTAAAAATCGATGTGTTGCCAGTACTCGAAATAAAGCATAATTATTACTAGCGTGCCAGTCTGTTGCCATTCCACAAATTCGAAGATATTTATCTTCCAAATTTAATCAACAAAACTCGGCTATCTGAAAGCAATATGTTGCCAGGGCCGCAAATAACACAGCTTTATCTTCCACTCACCAATGTGCTGCCATTCAACGAAGCATAAGAATTTTAAAATTTAATCTCTCTGTTATTCGTTATCAAACTAAGCTATTTATCAGCAGCAAATGCAATTCTAAAGAATATACTTAACATTTTATTTAAAGAAATTCATTTAAATAAAAATGCCTTTAATTCAAGAAACATGTAATTAAAACCTTAACTATTTTTATGAAATTATGCAAGTTGAAAAAAAATATTACTAATTTTTCTATTCTTTTTAATAACTACTTTGTTTGCGCTAAAAAAAAAAAAAAATGTCCCATACAGCTTTGCAATACAGCTTTGCAATTCATCCCACATCAGATAAAATAACTTTCCTTCCTCTTTTATAAATTAAATTAAAAGTGTGATGCAGACAGAGGGAAGTTTAATACACTTACGCATTTGTCTGCAGAGAGAAATCGTCCGACAGTAATGAATTACCTTGCCCCCCCCAAAAAAAAAAAAAAAAAAAAAAAAAAAAAAAAAATGGAGGTGAGAGATAGTCTTATCTCAAAGATAATTTCATGACGATAAAAATTTCTTACTTAGTCATTAGTATTTCCAAAAGGAAAATACACATACATATATGTAAGGAAAAAATCTGTAAACAGAAATAATCTGAAAGGTTTCAGATTTTAACAGTCGCCCTACAAGCGTTTTTTAAGGTTTTTTACGCTCTCACTAAGCTCGTAGTCTACCACTCTGCTGTTACACTCACTCCTACTAACACCCCTTTTTTTTTATCTTTTTGTTCTATTATTAAGCAGCATTTTCTTCGAAGTTATGCCATATACAATTCAAAGACAAAATTACAAAAATTTAACTGTTTTGAAACAGCTATCAAGTATTTGTGGGCGGAAATGTCTATTGAAATAAAGAACATTTAATCTGCCTCGGCAGTCAAGTTTGCTCTTTATTACGAATCAATATCTAAGTTATCAGTATTTCTAATACGTTATTATATGTATATTAACAAAAAGTATTTTCTTCTGTTTAATCTCAATGACGCGCTGACAGTTAAATTATTCAATCGAAAAAATATTTAAAAAAAAGCGAATAATCATTCTGTCACTTTCAATAATTCTGCTACGTCATATGATTGAAAAATTCCACTGGTTTTTGCCATAAAATCAGAAATTACGTTAAAAAATCTCATATAAATTTCATTTGGAAGATTTCCTCCCGCCCCTCCCATTTCTGTTCTATATCTCTCTACTGATAATATTAGTTTGTTCGTTAAACGAGGACATATGCAAAATATCATAACAATAAATTTTAAAATCTTTACTCCAAATTTTGAAAAAAAAAAAAATAAAAAAAAATAAAAAAATAAAATAAAAATCTGAAAGGTTTCAGATTTTAAATTACGTTCAAAGGGCCGCTTTTTAACATTTTGTGTGTTACCTTTATTTATTAAATATCCTGTTCTTCGCACTTAAACCATAAATTTCAGTTCAATAGCAATGTCTCAAAATAATTTTAAAATGAGCCTATCTTTAGAATTTCCGCAACACAATTCCGTGCCCTGGAGATAAAAAGGTTTCCCTCCCCCCGTAGATTGTTGCCATTGCTCGCTTTGCAATCGTTGAGTTTGTTACTCAAAAATTCGTTAAAGTTTTACAAAATATGAAATCGATCATAAAAAAAATTCCAAATTTCAAATTTGGGCTTCCACATGCCCATATTCGCAGTAGGATTACGTCGTTCAAAATTCGATGGCTCTATGTACCGTTGTTTTATCACAATGCGAGAAATATACATACATTTATGCAGATTTTTCATTATTCAATTTCTTCAAATATAATGCAGGACTCAAACATTTGGTGGCAACAGTTTGAAAAGTGAAACGGACAATTATAGTGATTCAACGCAAAACGAAAACAATAGTCCTTCAGGGACTTAAGTCCCTTTGGATTAAAAATCTGAAAGCTTTCAGACTTTATATTACACCCAAAGGGACTTTTTCTAACGTTTTGTGTGTTACCTTTATTTATTAAATATCATGTTCTTTGCACTTAAACCATAAAATAGAATTCAACAGGAATATCGCAAAATAATTTTTAAAATGAACTTGTATCTTTAGAATTTCCGATACAGAATCTCGCATTCTGGAGATAATTTTTTCCCCTGTAAAGTATTGCTATTGCTCGCTTTGAAATTGTTTACTCAAAAATTCGCGAAAGAGTTACAAAATATGGAATCTCTACATATAATAAAAGAAAGAGTCTGTCTGTGTGTGTGTCTTTCGTTCGTGCTGCGCGCAAGCTAATAAACCCAGTGTTCACTTCCACGCCTATCGAATTAATTTCTACCTTTTCGTTGCCCTGCGTTGGCAACACGCTTTTGAGATTTGTCGTTCGTAGAATTCGGTCGCGAAAAGCGTAGCTGACCTGTAACTGTTGTAATTCCTATTTTATGTTTATCTGTACTGCTGAATTATTACTAAATGTTTACGTGTGAATGTTTTATTATTAAATGTATTCAGTTTGGTTTAAATAGACGAGAGTGACTGAATTTATTAAGTATGTTTAAAGTCGAAACTGCGTCATCCATGTCGGCGCCATTCTAATACGAGGAACGTAAACACCCATTGCTACGAAATTTGGTCCATAGGTGCATCTAGACAAGAGCCAGTGCACTCGAAGCGATTTTTTAAAAATTGGAATCAGATTATTTTATCTTTTTTGATGAAATCGCATCATTTTAAATAGTTTCATTCTTTTAGAAATGCGGGTTTGGTAACAGTTTTTCATTGAATGCTTTGTATACTGGACTGCTGTTTGTTAAAAATAGGAAATAAAATGCTGCTTATTTTCTTTTGATTTTTGGTCACGCAACACGCGCATCGCAATCTTCTTATTCTGACACGCATGTGTCTCGCGAGGCACAACAGAAAGAATTTCCTTTCCCCCCTCTCTCTTTAATAACTAATGGCAAAGAAGTTGGTATATTTTGAATTATGTCATCCACAAAGCACAATTTTGATTGGTTATTGCTTTCTGATGACTGTTACTTTCTGATGATAGTTTCATTCTTTTAGAAATAGGGTTTTGGCAACAGTTTTTCATTCATTGCTTTGGATACTGGACTGCTGACTCTTTTCTCTTGAAAATATGAGATTTACTGCTTATTTCATTGTAATTTTTATATTATGTTTCAATTATATATAATTTTAATTATATAAAAAGTTTTGCCTGGTTTTTTTTTTTTAGGAAACAATGTTTTTAACTTCTTTTATACGATTTGAATTCTTAAGATTTTGCAACGGGAAATTGGTTAATTTATTTATTAGGATAATTAATATTTGTAATTGTTTATTTCATTGTAATTTTATTTTATATGTGATACATTTTTATTGAATTTGTTTTGATAAAATTGTTCTGTAGAGTAAAAGTCTGTGCAAGTTTTAAATTTAATATTTGGTGTTCTCTTTAGGCATTTTTACGGTACATTTAAAAACCAGATGAAAGCCAGTCGATAATAAAACTAATTCCAAATTAGGTCTTCCAGATGCTCATGTTCGGTGGAGGATTACGTTATTCAAAATTGGATAGCTCTACGTACGTTGTTTTATCACAATGCGAGAAACATACATACATTTATGCAGATTCTTCATTATTTAATTTCTTTAAATATAACACAGGACAATAATATTCGGTGACAACAATTTGAAAAGTGAAACAGACATTTAAAGTTTTCGACGCAAAATGCCAGATGCCCTTTGGGCTAAAAAAAAGAACTTTTTCACCATATTATATCTTCTTCCACAAATCGTACGTGTTTTCAAAAATTTGAGTTCATACCTCATCAGGAATTGATTTAAATATCGATGACAATGTCTTGACCATAGCGATAAATGCCGCTAATCAGTTAAGCAACAGATTATAAAAAATGGTTCGTCTCAACAGAGATAAGATCAATAAATCGTTATACTGGATAAGATGTACAACTTTAATCGAAACCTATTTTAATAAATTTATGTTAGGTAAGATCATCTGTGAGTTACGATATTCCATAATCAGCAACCCAGCGAAGAAAGCGAATTATCTTGCTTAAGTACTAAAGAAGCGCTTACTGTTAAGTTTTAAAAATAGAGAAGGTTAAAAAAATCAAACTAACGTTTCGTTTCTCTTTTTATTTAAACAAAGTATTCTATGGTTGGCAACACATAAAACTAAAACAACAATTTGGGCTAATTTTTTTTTTTTTAAATATCTGAAAAAAGTTCAGATTTTAACGGTCGGTCGATAAGGTGTTTCACGACATCGCTGAGCTCGCAGTCTACCGATCTATTGCAGTCACTCCTGTTAAACCATTTCTTTTTGTCTTTTTAGCTTTATTATGAAGCACCATTTGTTATGGTTGCTGTTACTTATGTTCTCTTGTCTGACAGCAACATCTCCTACTATTAGCTTTATATGAATGACATAATGATTTTGTATTTGTTAAATTCAAATATATATATATATATATATATGTGATATATTAATGCGTAATCGTTCCACGTGTGTGGAAAGACGAACAGATGACGCCGACACAAAATTCCCAATCTTCATTTCCAAGCATATAAAATTCCCAATCTTCATTTCCAAGCATATAAAATTCCCAATCTTCATTTCCAAGCATATAAAATTCCCAATCTTCATTTCCAAGCGTATAAAATTCCCAATCTTCATTTCCAAGCATATAAAATTCCCAATCTTCATTTCCAAGCATATAAAATTCCCAATCTTCATTTCCAAGCATATAAAATTCCCAATCTTCATTTCCAAGCATATAAAATTCCCAATCTTCATTTCCAAGCATATAAAATCATCTCGGATATTTATCCAATCATAATGAATTATAATAATTTCTTATGTGCACGAGTTGACAGGGCGACATCATTTTAGACGGACAAGCAGACAAGCGGGGATATCTTAGCAGTGGCGAAGCCAGGAAAACTAGTTTTTTTGTGCCAAGAGTATTTATACTAAGTGCATGAAGAAAGTGCACTAAGCTGCGATTGGCTAATCTTAGGCTGTTTTATAACATAGAAGGATCTCAATTTTAGGAGAACTGGGGAGACCAGATGAATTTAGGAGGAGAGCACCAAAAATCGTTAATTTTGAGGTCGCCAATTATTTTTAAAGCAGATATCATATTTTCTTATATCTTACACACACATATATATATAAATAAGTGGTCAGTGAGTGAATACAAACTCAGCATATACTGATATGAATATATATTCATCAGTATATATTTATTTATTGGCCTTACGTAATGTAGTGTTCACATCAGATATTTTTCAAAGCGTTAGAATTAGCTTACTAATGCAGACTTTAACTTTTTGCAATGTATAGCAATTAAAAACGTTACTACATTTTTGACCTACAATTTTGGGATTAGTAATTATCTAACAAGCCTTTTTAAAACAAAATGAAGCTGAAACAAAGACATCTGGCAACAACAGGTATCTCAAAGATTCTTATGAAAGGAAATTACATCAACTCGTTAAACATTTATCCAGCATAGTTTTCGAAGAAAATCGTGCTGGCAGACATTCCAAAAAGGAAAACTCTCTTCAAAGATATCTTGCGTGTTCAAAGGAACTCAAATATTTGCAGTTTTCTTGAGATTTATGACAGGTTGTTTTATTCCGCAATGGATAATCTCCTAACTAAATAAATCGATACTTTATATCTAACAGCTGGTCACGAATGGTCTTTAAATCAAGACCTAAACTCTACGATCATTCGGTAATTTTCGTTTTCGAAATAATAGCAATTAAGTGAAGAAATATGTACCCAGAAATGTTTTAGAGAGAATAAAAGAGCTGGAAATGTAATGTTTGACAGAGAAACAGGTCATTATTTTTCAAAAAAAATTACTTTCGGTTTTAGAACAGTAAATTAACAGCAACGTGTACTGAAATAAGTAAGAAAACTGTAATGAAGATTTTCAGCTATTACTTATTTTTCATTTATAATAAAGATATAAATTATCACAAAATAAATTATCAAAGATTATAAAAGGTGACTATAATAAACACTACAGTGAACAAATTAATTGGAAGAAAACGATTTTTTGATACATTATATATATATTTAATAATAAAATTCCATAGTCAAGAATATACTTAAAATTCTAACTGTATGTTCTTTTCATTTTTAATGGCGACGGTCTCTTATTTGAAAGTACGTGGAATTAAATCTACAGCCCCGTAGTCAAGTTGTTTTTCCCGCCTTTTGTACACGTACAGTTATAGAATATTCTGGAAATATTTAAAGCGAACTGGATTGGCCGACGAGGCTGACGTCATTTCTTGGAAGCTCCGCCTTTCCAGAGGCTATAAAAGGACTCGCAAAGGAATATCGGGGTCATTTTCTTAAATGTCACGATGCAGTAAACTTCATACAAAAAGTTATTAGTAATTCTTTTTATTTACTCCGGATACCTGATTTTGTAACTGCTATTTCTCCTGAATAATAATAAATGGATTCTGTTTTTTAAACTTATCGTCTGATAATTTAAGCTACGACTACATTTATGATTCTTCTCCAATCTTTTTCTTCTGGACAAAAGCTGGTACATCATATATATATGCTGAAGTACACCTTCCACAAAATAAATAAGTAAAATAAAGGCAGTCAGTTCTATATCTTCTGATCTACTGGGACGTTTGTCGAAATTTAACTTGCGTTTTTCATGCCCAAAAATGCGACTTAGGATGTGCAGTTTTATATAAAGCATTGTTTTGACAAAGGTATTTTGACATAAACCTGTTTTTCTTTATTTCGATTCTACGACTCAAATTATGCCAAAATGTCAAGTTTTGTAAAAGTCACACGAGTAATTTAAACATTAGCTCTCGAAATTTTAGCTCTTCACTGTTAATTGAATTTGGTATATATATGTATATATATTTATTAATATATCTTTTTTTATTAAACTTATTTGATTTCTTCTTTCAAAATTCGAAATTTAGGTCAAGTTCAAATAAAATTCGCAACTATTTTCCGATTTATTTCTAAAATTTGCAATATTTAGTAAATTTTAAAATTTTTTTTAAAATATTTTCGAATTATAATGTATAAAATGTTTCTCATAAACTTAAATTAGATGTATTTGTAAGCACATCTGAAAAAAATTACAAGTTTTTATTCAAAATTTCCTAAAATATACGTGAATTTACATATCGGCAAGTTTTGATATTTGGAATATTTTTTATATGCGATAATAACGCCAAAAGTGGTTTACGCACTATGTTAAAATTATTTGAAAGTAATGAACTTATGACATTTGTTCCGCTCTTGTACAACGAAAAAAGGGAAGGATAACAGGTTGCTATAAAGTTTGCCGAGTTGCTATAAATTACGAAATTGGCCATTTTTGGCGCAAACTGAAAAAAACGCGCCAAGATAAATTTTTGAATTTCTCCATATATTTCTCACCAAAAATTATAAAATTTAATATATAGGCATTGTCGCAGAATCGAAATGTGGAAATGTCGCAGTCGCAGAATCGAAATGTGGAAAAAAATTGGTATTCAGAAATTTGAAAATTCAAAAAAGTCCCATTTTGAGTCAAAATACCCATGTTAGAATATCGCTATATATAAATCTAATATATATCATAAGTCGCGCTTTCGAGACATGGGAAACACAAGTTAAATTTCGACAACTGGTTCAGTAGGACGGTAGATGTAAAGTTTTTTTTTTTTTTGTTGTTGTTGTTGTTGTTGTTGTTGTTGTTGTTTTGTTTTTTGCTAGGTGCACAACCTTCCTTGATTTTTAAAAGCTCTTCAAGAGGTATGTTTATTTATAAAATACCATCAAGAACATTTAAAACACAGAAATTTAGATAAAATATTTGTGTAAACACAATGAAATTGTCTAAAATTGTGCGAAACGCCTCTAGCGTACCTTTTTACATTTTTAAATATGTACCATATATTTTAAATTGCACTTCTTGTATTTTATAATTCAACGAAAAATCAGGTATACTTAAGCAATTAACATCAAGTTCTCGAGATCTTTTAAAAGAAAAGGCCTCTAAATTCGCGATCTGTCAAGTTCCATTTCAAATATATGTTACATTTATTCTTTTTCAATATTTACGTGTCCCAAAGGTAGTGAAGTCAACCAGGAGTCTCATATTTTTTTCTAAAATAATCTTTTAAATATATATATCCTCATTCACTTTACGTTAGAACAATATTTGCGCAGAAAAACATCTGAATCCTTACAAATACCTTCTACATTATCTATGTGAAATATAAATAGCAGTTTAGAAGGATACGTTTAAACAAATGCGTAGACGTTTTATTGAAATAAAAGGAAATTTTTGTGTAGGGTATTGATTCAGAATTTATGCTATTTTATTCTCAACACTTGTGCCTTCTGCTTTTATATTTTCCGGCATTCTTTTGACGTAATTCTAATGCACACAATATCGAAAGGAGGATGTCAAAGTTAATTTCTAACATAAATAAACTCGAGCTATAAAATCTCCTGAGATTTAAAGCTACCAATAGGTAGAAGTTCGCCAAACAGAAAATTCTTCTGTATCCCCACAGAAATGTATCAACCTCTACAAATCCTGCAAAGAATGAATTCTTGTATTCTTCGTCAAATCCTGTAAATGCATCTTTTCCTTGTGGGATTACTTTTAAAAAAAACACCTGATGTGGACACCGTATGATTTCCTTGAATGATCTTTTAAATTATACATAATTTTTGCTGTAGTTAAAAAAATAAATAAATAATATGATGATTTATTATATCATACATTGGTTATCATAAATTAAGGAAAAATCACAAAAATCACGATTACTGAAAAAGTTACATGTAAAATTATATAAAACTTACCCACAATATACAACACATAGTAAGGTATCAAATAACATAAAAAGAAATTACCAGACAATTATGGAAGTATAGAAATTAGCACATGTATAAAATGAACAAATCGAAGATGTCATTTTGCTATAGTAAAAGTACCTTCAATGTGGAATATGATCGCCTCTAGAAGCAATACAGCACATACAGCGATGCGTGATGCTTTCAATTATGCGGTCTATCAGTTCCATAGGAAGCGAGAGCCATTGCTCTTGCAAAGCAGTTGCAAGCGCGGCAAGGGTCTAAGGGGGCGGATTGAGAGCAGCTAGACGTCTCCCTAAAGCATCTCAAACGTGCTCGATAAGATTCAAGTCCGGGAATCGAGCTGGCCAAGATAATAGCCCTCCATTGCTCAGGCGTCCAGTGGACATGTTGTCGCGCCCGTTGCAAATGGTCCCTCCTATGGCGTGACTTGAGCAGCACGCAAATGGTTGTTCGCCTCGCATACAGACCACCTTTGTGAAGCCTTCTACGCACAGTTGACGTTGACACCAAACTTCCGGTGGCTGCAGCAAGGGAGAATCTAAGAAGATTCGGAATAGCGGTTCTATTCCTGAGTGCACATAATGTCAAATATCGGTCACCGGCGCTCGTCTTAGCAGTTGGCCGTCCTTGGCTGAACCTCCTCGGTGCCGAATCTGTGATTTGAAATTGCCTCCAATGTCTATGAACCACAGAAGGACTCACATTTAGCCATCTGGCCACTTCTGTTTGTCTTTGCCCTGCCTCTAGTCTTCCAATAGCTTTCTGTCGTAGTTCTACAGGTAAATGATGCCTGGAGATCATTGTTACGAATTGGCTATCTCAGATTTCTGATGTCACTATCACAGTGAAATATGTGGGCTTGCTCTCAAACATGGACTTTTATGCTCCTCGCAGATGACGTATTCCGAGTGCAGCGCCACTAATTTGTATATTGAAGTTTACTCAGCTACTCTTACTTGGCAACTTATTCAAATTTTACACGGTTTGGCTTATTTTTGAGGGAGTTATCGCTATTTTTTTTATCTTTCCTTAATTTATGATAACCAGTGTATATTGATATAAATAATATAGTATTTATAAAATAAATAATATATTAAATAAAAAATAAATAATAATCCGATGATAAAAATTTCATTGGAGATATTTCTCATTTAACTTTTTCAGTTCTTACTTCGCGGCAAGGCAAAAATGCATAAAAACCTAAAACATCTACCATAAAAATTGTATAATAAAGAAAACCTAAAACACCAAGTACAGTTAAAAGCAGTTTAAAAAATTAATTTTACGATTAAAATTAGAGTTTCTCTGCGAAAAGAAGCATTAGGCCAGCGGACAGAAAGACAAAACTTCTGGTGCACAAAATTGAAAGTTAACTTCTAGTCGCACTGGGTTAAAAAAGCACTGAATTTGTTGCACCTGCTGACTTAATTCACTGCTGCTAAGAGTTTCACACGCAGACAAATGACGACTACTTAAATTCGGGGTAATTCTACAACTATTGCATGCAGACTAACTAAGCTCATAAAACTCAACCGGAACATAAGAATAACATAATTCAACCACTTTTGAAACAAAAAATACACGATTTAGCGACATATGAGAATACAAATACTGAGCTCACCGAGCCGGGTAACAGGTTGGGAGTAAATATATATATATATATACATACGGCGGATTGCAAACAAAAAGGGAGGTGCATAACTAGATCTTATACCAATCCCATATACAAAATTTTAGCGTTGTAGGACTATTCATTTTTGAGTTATGCGAGATATATACATACGTACGTACGTACAGATGTCACGAATAAACGTTCTCTTCTGAATCCAATTTAAAATTCGTTTTGGTAAAAAAATCCTTTATTTTCTTCCACAGGTAGAGACGTCAGGCAAAAGAATCATCCAAATGGACTGGATAGCCTTTCAAAATGGATATTTTCGTTGGATTATGATATCCGTAATTTTTCGCTATTACAGTACTTGATACTATGATAGATTTGAGACAACGCTTGTTAGACTCTTGCACTGCACATTTTCATCATCAAATTACTTTGAAATTTTTATTTCAGATAATGAAATCGAACTTTTAATGGGGTCTCTCGATTCCTATGCTTACGATTGGAAAAGTTTCACACTCGTTTTAAAAATTTAAATTTTAAAGAAGTTTGAATCCCTTGCGACAAAAATTTACTGGGGTATTTAAACCCAAAATGTGAAATTTTTTATGTCCTTCTCGACTCGAGAGATCGGTGAATGAGTTACAATAATTCGAGGAAATACGCTTAACTGAAGTGCAGCAAAAAATGTACATAATTTAATAGGTCGTGCAAAGAAGTCACGTGGTTTTCACATCAGGTATTTTACTGCAGCAGACAGAATAAACGAGATCATAATTCTCTTCACACAGAAATATAGGATTGGAAGCAAATGTTAGTTGTCAGAAATTCACCAAATGCGATTACAAAAGATGCACATGTTCAACATCTCTTTGATGAAATTAGGCTTGATGGGAAACATATTACAGAGAAACAACTGCTGTCCACAAGAAATAGTATTTGGACAGTAACCGTTTTGTTTTCCTAAACATTGTCAGACGCGCTCAGAGATCAGTTTTGTTGAATCGCACCGAAGGCAGAGAGTGGCGCAGAATATAAATCAGTTGAACGCGGAAAAACTTATAGGTGAAATAAAAATATAGATTTGTGTACTAAACTGTGACATCAAAGTCGTACTAATGATGATTATCCTGTTGTAGAAGAATTCTCGCCACCCAACCTGTACAGTGTTTAGCGTCGCTGGCTGCCGTGCCGAAGGGCCTGGGTTCGAATCCCGCAGAAGGCATGGATTTTGCAAATGTATAGTGTGGGTGCGGTATGACGACACTCTAAATTTGGGGCGAGCCTAAATTTCACTGGTGTGGTTTCGTGGAAGAGGAGAGGGCGGGAAAACCCTCTGACCCGTAACCCCGGGGTGTTCTCCATCAAAACTGGGAGCAGAACTGAGCTAAATCGCATTGTCACTTGTAATGTCTCAATCACATTATGTTTCGGCTACGCGGGACTTGAAAGGAACAGTTCTCAGAACCCGCACAATTCCAGGAAACCTACGTAGCTAGGTTACCATTTCCACTTACTACAAAGACTTGAACGCGAAACACTAATCGATTATCGCTCAGATTGGGATCACGTGAGGCTTCAGAAGCAGAACTTTCATCTGATTGGTTGTCTCTACCAGGGACTGAGGCTCAGCCGAGATATTTTCGGTTAGGTTTTGAAAATATCCCGCATAGACGCAACATTGTTTCCGTAGCTATTCTGGACTTCGCTTTAGGCAGGGATCTTTTTTCTACGAATCCTCCCGTTTAAACCAGTGCTACCAGAATCTCGTTTCTCAGAAAAGTCCAGTCTAGCAGAGACTGTTGCCATGTGTGATAACCTCTTTAGGTGCTCAAGGCTGTTGCCAACGACAGGCGAAAACTTGCGTTCCTTGCCAAGAGGAATTTCGTGAGCTTGGGCTGACTACGTCAGACAAGTTATAATGTATTTCTCCCACTTCCCTAGTGTGCCTTCGTGACGCAGTGGTAGCACGCTGGGCCGGTATTCCACAGGTCCGTGGTTCGATTCCCGGCGAATGCGAATGCATATTTTTTCATCTTTTCTGCTTCCAATCAAGTTAATGACTCTACAAGTGGCGCCCGAACTAAAAGGGTTGTGCATGATGATTCTCCGCACCCAGGATTTGACGACTAGGTCCCCTAAAACCCTAGTTGCCCTTTAAAAAGGGGAGTATATAAGGTATTTCTCCCACTTTCCTAGCGTGCCTTCGTGGTGTAACGGTAGCACGCTGGGCCGGTATTCCAGAGGTCCGTGGTTCGGTTCCCGGCGAAGGCGGTTGCATATTTTTCATCTTTACTGTTTCCAAAAATCCTAATTTCTCTACAAAGGGAGCATAAGCAACAACAGTTCACTGCAAAGCGTTGTTCATGTTAAAATAAACAATATCAAAATAGACACAAATATACAGATAATAAACTGAAGTAATTTAAATTAAAATAAATATTAAGTTCAAAAACCCAAATTATGCTTTGTAAGCGGCACTGATTCGGTGGTAATATTTATTAAATTCATAGCATAATCGACTTCAAATACCATATTCCAAATGGAACAATGGCGTGGCAAAAAATAGCAAAATTCCTATTGCATATATTAATGTAAAAAGTCTGATTTTTATGCCGTATGACTTCCTTGTACGCTCTATTAAGATATGTACACTTTTTGCTGCATTTAATATAAATTTTCGGCAAATTATCCCAACACGAATAACCGAAACCCTCAATGTGATTTAGATTAAAATAACGCGCGGAACAAATACTAATTTAGTATACTAACTAATTTACTATATTCAAAAAACAAAAATCAGCTTTTATTATATTTGCAAATTTTCACAGGACTAGTTTCGATGGTTTTACCGAAGCATCATCCTCAGCTGCCGAAGCTGTAACCGTCAAGGTAAGTTGAAAATGGCATCAAAAATTGAAAATTTTTAATTAAATATCCCGGTGAATTTTTGTCGAACTTCTTACAATTTTTGTCGTTAAGAAGTCAAACTTCTTACAACTTTATTTTTTCTTAACGAGTATAAAACTTTCCGAACTAGTATATGTATACGAACTGAGAGAATGAAGTTAGATTTCGTTATTTATTCAAAATTAATTGCCTGTTTTAAATTTGACATTGCCAAAGCATTAATATTTTCGCAATTTAAAACACTTCTAGAAGAATATGACTACGACAACCAGTTGCGTGACACACATACAAAAATTGTCAAAATGTCAAATTTTTTGACAAAAAAAATTTTGTCAAAAAATTTCAATTTTGAATCCGCTTTGAATCTGTTCAAATAGATTCGGAGACTGTCAAAATGGATATTTCGTTTGAAATATGATACCGGAAACTTTTATAGATTACAATACATACTTTATTTCGTACCAGGAAGTTAAAACAAATGATACCAACTACAGTTGTCCCAAAATTCCCACACAAACCAATGCAGTAAAAAAAAAGAAGGTGCAAATTATTTTTTTTTACACAGAAGTTACTTTAAAGAAAAGAAAATCTGAAATGTTTCAGATTTTAAATTACGCCTAAAGGGGCGTATTTTTAACATTTTGTGTGTTACCTTTATTTATTAAATATCGTGTCCTTCCCACTTAAACCATAAAAAATCACTTCAGGAGTAATATCATAAAATAATTTTAAATTAAGCCTATCTTTAGAATTTACGATTTAAGCCTGTCTTTAGATTTTAGGATAATTTACGATTGAGTCTCGTGCACTGGAGATAAAAATGTTTTTTTCTGTACAACGTTGCCATGACTCGCTTTAAAATCCTTGAGTTTGTTAATCAGAAATTCGTTAAAGTTTTACAAAATATGAAATGGATAATAAAACAAATTCCAAATTTCAAATTTGTGCTTCCATATGCCATTTTGGCAGTAGGATTACGTCATTCAAAACTAGATGGGCCTAGGTACCTTTGTGTTATCACAATGCGGGAAACATATATACATTTATGCAGATTCTTCATTACTTAATTTCTTCAAATATCATACAGGGCGATAATATTGGGTGGCAACCGTTTGAAAAGTGAAACGGACATTCAGAGTGATTCGACGCAAAATCACAAAACGAAAACAATAGTCCCTCAGAGAGAAAGCCCCTTTAAACTAAAAAAGTTCTGTAAAAATTGTTTATTTTAAACGTATACTACTCTACGTTTAAAATAAACAAATTATGTTGCTTTTAAAAGTTTTGTAATTTTGCTGTTGGATTTTTTAAGACATAAGTGCGAAGAAAATGATGCTTAATAATCAAGTTATAAAGACAAAAAAAATGTGTTAGGAGGAATGAGTTTACTAGCAGACTGGTAAACTGCGAGCTCAGGAAGAGCGTAAAAAACCTTTACAAACCCTTTTGGGCCATCGTCAAAATCTGAAATCTTTCAGATTTTATTTATTTTTCTTTTTGGTTCATTTAATTTATTTACATATTTTATTTACAAAAACTAGTAAAACTCGTAGACTAGTAATTAAAGTATTTCGAGCGAATAAAATTACATAATGGTATTTTCATACTGGTTTTATTTATTCCAGCCTTTTTAGTGCAAAGTATAAATCAAGTGAAATTTGAGTTCAATCTTCGTAAAACAATGCGTAAAACAAAGCCACATAGCCTTAGCTGATGTAATACACTGAAGTTTTAATCCGAAGTTCTTAATCTGAACATTTTAATCTTTCTCTAAACTAAATTTCAAACAAAAGCTAATGCTCTTCTAGTCAGCCTATTCAGAGCAATGAACTCCTTAGTTAATGATAAGCAAATCTGTTTTAGTTATGAAATGAAAGTTTTCGTTTCCTGGGGTTGATTAAGCTGTAGAAATATAATAAAGACCTTTATTCTGCATTCGGAATTGATTTTACAGTAAACGTCCGAAAATCCGTAACTGGGTCTGTAGGGATTTTTCAGAACTCTCAGACATTACTTTCAGAATCCAGATTTAAGATAAAAAGCAAAAGAATTTCAAGTAAATTTTGACGGCTCATTAATTAGCGAGCAAACGACGCATCATTTATCAACCCGAAGACGTTTTTAAAGAAAAAATAAATTCAATACTTCTCAAAAATGTAAGCAATAAAAGTCACCGTGAAAAAAAAGAGAATATATAATACGTGAAATTCTATGTAAAAGGGAAGAAATAAAACAAGTAAATATAATGTATTAAGGAAAGTAAAAGTTACGCAACTCTACAGATTAATTACTTGGCTTCAGTTCATTCACTAATCATCATCATATCCGAGTTACTTCCGTGTAACATAATGCTATGAATTTTATATATAAAATAATTTTACTGAAATTATATGATAAATTGTAGTATTTTTTGTATAATGTAACATAAAATGCTTGAAAGAGACAAAGCTGTACCAGAAAAATAAGATTTCAAGGGCAATGTCGTTAAATCAGTGAGATATTCCAAGCTAGCGATGGTTACGGCGACTAAATTTTGTTTCCAAATTTGGCAAGAAATCTCTTTGGCCGCCAAGAAATCTCTAGTATTTTCCCTTTCTCGAAATTATTAGAAGGCATATAAAGTTACACATAAGGGTCAGAAAAAAACCTAGCCACCATTTGGCGCCATTTTGGTCTGGTCGTTGTATAACTGTAGCCGGTAATCTAATTGGTCCCTATATGTAACTGTAACCGTATCTGGCTCTTATGTTGGATTGGAGGACGACCCGGTCCCCCTTGTCAATGAAGACCTTATGGCTAATATAGGTAGCCCTTATGTGTAACTTTATATGCCTTCTAGTAGTTTCGAGAAATGAAAGGTACCAGAGATTTCTCGGCGGCCAAGGGTAACTTATATAAGACAGACCAACGAGAGTACCAATTTACGAGTTTTCAGAAATTATATCAGAGCTGACTTCGGAGTATTCAGATATCAGGAAAGCTTCGCCTTTTAAATGCGCTTTGCACTGCTTTGTGTTTAATGTTCTTACTAGTTTGTAGTGTAGCTACTGATTGTGCTCAGTGATATTGAGAAGAGTTGTACGAGTGCTTTTGTGGAAAGCTCCAGAACCGTCAAGTGTTTCACTTGGTAAAAATAAATTTTATAAAACTATCATGGATTGTGTACGCATTCACTTTATTATGAACCTGTACGCGCGCAACCCTTTTTCGTGTCAGAAGTGGGACTTGAGTTCCGGTGACAAGAGCGATGTATGAGCAACTATGACAGCTCGTGGCAGCCTTTGTTTCATTCAAAGTGACGGAAGTGGGACAAGAATCCCCATCTTAAAGCTGTCAAAGTAGAGATGGAAGCGGGCCAGGAAGAGATGAAACCAGGGGAAGAAAGATGGAAGGGGATGTCAAGTCCGGCAAACGAGATACGAAAGCGGGCGAAGAATATGTTAAGGAAGAGATGAAAGCTGTTCAAAAAAAGATGGGAGGGACCGTCAAATCAGTTCAAGAAAGATTTCAAAATAACTTGTATTAGTAGGAAGGAATCCAAGAGCAAATTGGCAAAAAGTGAGCGCAGACAAAAAAAAAAAAAAAAAAAAAAAAAAAAAACCTCAACAAAACCCTTGGGGCGACGTTAAAATCTGAATCCTTTTATATTTTCTTTTAATCATCTGTTCTTGGGGTCTCAGTATATCAGCAACAAACTTATTTTGAATCTCAAAAATACAAAATTACGCGAAATTCTAAAATTTGGTGTCATTTTTCTCGCATACATGACTTAAAGATACCTCAAAAGCACGTTTTTCAATCAGTTTTTAAGAATCATTCATTTTTGCGTCCAATTTGCAATTCGAGAATGCAGTTTTAATGCTACATCAAGGAGAAAGTATGCAAATAGTCTGCATATTTTCCCATATGTGTATAATTTTTGTACACGTCGGTAGAGCTCTACAGAAATTATAGAATTTTATACCTAATTCTCTATGCAAATATTTCTCTATAAAATTCTGCAGAATTTTCTGAAGTTTCCACTGAACAGAATTCGATTCCTAGATTTAAAAAATCACTTAAAAACGTTAAAAAGCTTTTACAGAGTGAAATTTCATAGACACTGAAAAGTTTTTAAACTGAAATCAAAGCAAATTTTCGGTTTCTGTGGATATAGAAGAGCGAAAAAAAGCACTTTTTCTTCATAAATGTTGAAAAAAAAATTTTAATGGAAATTTTTAACATTTTTTTCTCTAGCTTAACGCTTATTAATAAATAAATTTAGCTTATATTTTGTCACCTTTTTGTAAAATATTGCTTAAGTAATAATTGTGTAAAAATTAAATCTTGCAAAAGCATAAAATCGATTAAAATCATAAAATTAGTTAAAAGATTAAATTTATGCTGTTAACTGTAATTGATTCATTTGATTTCAACAATATATGCTTTTAATTATTGTTTATGCATAAGTTAATAAGAGAAATTTTAATAAGAAATTCCTAATATAAGAAAATTTTATCTTTAACTAAATTTAACTCCTATTTGAAATTATTATTTTATTTAAATTTTGAAGTCAAAAAAAATATTAAAAAATTTTATCAAAGAAATCTGATGTCGAAACCACATTACTTTCTTGTACAACCTATTAAATTATACTCAAATTTTGCTGCACTTCATTAAAAGGTATTTCCTCGAATTTCATTAGAGATATGTTTCTCATTCAATCAATTCAGCTCTGACTTCGCGGTAAGGCAAAAATACATAAAAACTCAAAGCATTTTGAATAAAAAATAAAATGCATAAAAACCTAAAACACCAAATACAGTTAAAAAGCGTTCAAAAAGAATTTTGCGATTAAAAAAGAGTTTCTACACCAAAACAAGAAATTTGGTCAAAAGCAAGAAGACAACGTTTTCGGTGCACAAAATTTTAAAACTAACGCTTGGTCCCACTGGGCAAAAAAGACAGTGAAGTTGGTGCACCAATGGAGTTAATTCACTATACCTCTAAGTGTTTCAAATGTTAAAAAAAAATCACCATGTTTATCCCCTTAAAGTTCTAAATTGTTAATAATTCTACAACTATTGCATATAGGTTAACTAAAAGTATAAACCTTTTAACAGAAAATAACAACAATATAATTCAATTACTTTTAAACCAAAAGGATGGATATATACGTATATATGCACATTTGGTACTGACGTTTGCAGTAAGAAAACGAGGTTCACAACTAGATGTTATAGCAGTGTCATATACAAATTTTTAAAGTTCTACGCTTAATCGGTTTTGAGTTATCGAGATACATACATACTTATGTACGTACGTTGTGATATCAGGGAACAAATTAGTTTCGAATTTATTTTACAATCCGTTTTGGAAAAAGAGTGGTTTATTCTGTCAATACGTACAGTCGTCACAAAAACAAATCGTCCAAATGGATTCGGAAAATATGAAAATGGATATTTTTCTAATAAAATTCATAGCTATTTTGTCTGATACCGTTTAACAAAAAAATTCAATTTTGTATAAACTGGATCTGAAATTTTCAGCAGAATTCCATTAAATGATTCTGTACACACTATGTAAGATTTTGTGCATGGGAACGTCAAAAACTCCGTATAAACTTTGATAGAAGCTCTGAACAACTATGGAATATTTACTCATATTCCTATAGCATCTCTACGCATAATTCTATAAAAAATATTTAAACAATTTAGAATCTTATAGATTATCTTTGATATAGTTTATAAAAACTGAGTCATAATGCCAAAAGCTTCTAAAAAATTTTAACATTATATATTTTTTACAAAATTCTCTGAGACATTTTCGTAAGGATCAATTTGAAAATTGCGCTAAATTATATTAGGAGAGGAAACGCTGTTACGAATAGGGTTTATGGAATTCATAGACTAAGTCACTAAAACTAAGTCTTTTGCTATCAGCAATTCATTGCCATTTCCACATTTTTTAGGTTGAATCGCAGAAATACCATAAGAAGCATATTGGCTTCTTAACTTAAAAGCAGCATTCGGAATTAATTGCTAAAGAAGAAAAAATGTTTTGAAACGAAACTTATTCGTATAATAAAATTCCCTTGAGAGAGTTTCAAAAGATCAAAGATACTTCAATTTTGAAGAAGCAAAAAACTGTTTTTGATTTAATACCAGGAAAAAACAGAAAACATCATTTATGATAACCTGATCTTTTTTTAAGTCTCTTAAATCATACAGAAGTAGAATTAAAATTTAAGTAACTAACATATCTATGCCACACTTCTGAGTCTAATTTTTTATCATTACTCTAAGCGGAATCAGATGAATCATTTTGCAACGTAGGCAAGTTTTCTTTAGATAAATATCATTAATTAAATTTTATGCATTTTATAAATCAAGCGATTTAAACGTGTGCTCATTCATACATTCTAAAACGCTCGAGTTTTGCCATGTACTTTCATTTCTCTTTAAGCACTTCAAGATTTATCTCATAATATGCAGTTTGGTTTTAAGAAACTGATGCTATTATTTCTCTGAATTTCAAAGTGCTTCAGGCAGACCTAGACATCTACAAAAGACATTAAACTACCTTGGTCATAATCCAATGGTCATAAACATACACAGAGTGTTTCATATTCAATGGGACAAAGCGAAAAGCATAGTGCTAATTCATTTTAATCAATTTATTAAGTTGAAACAAATTACATCTGAAACTACAACTGTACAACATTTATCTGACAGCAGCTAAATGTCTTCCGGTTACGAAATCGCCGTAGTGTTTCGTAACGCCCCACCGTTACGAAAAGCACTGTTAATAAAAATGGGGCTATCCATCTACTGTGTTTTGATACAGTGCAAAGTCCGTAATCCGAACTCGTCGGGACTTCGGCGATTCCGAATTAGGGATTTTTCCGGATTATAAATCATCAATTTAAATCTGGTAAGATGGCATGCATAAATTATACAATTAAAAATATGAAATCGTAATTTATGAAATAAAAAGCAATTATGATCTAAAGGGTACCAAAATTTACAAAAAAAGCTTAATATTTATTTGTTTACTTTATTAAACATTTCTTTCAATGTAAGTTGTTTAAGTTGCTTCGTTTTTCGTGCTAATACTTTCTCTTTAATTTTCTCTTCTATAAACAGACATAATTTCTTGTTCAATTACAAAGTTCCACTGTTCAAATCCTGTAATTTCTGTGTTGAGAACAGCGTAACTTGTCAATCCAATTTTTTTCGTTTTCCAATAACCTCTCTGTCACTTTCTTCTCCATCGGGAGCGCGCATGTGTAAACAATTTACTGGATGTACGCGCATGCGTAAGTTTTTGGCTTTGAGGTCTGGATTATAGATCATTCCGGTTTACAGACTTTCTACTGTATTCAATAAAACATCATCGTTTATCGTCGTTCATCGTATAAAAACATCTTTCTACTCGTTTTCTCTCTACTTTAAATCCTATTTTAGAGATAAACTGGAGGAAGACGGTTTCACGAGCAGATTTGTGTTTACAGATGAAGATTTCAGATGTTACATTGTCCTCCTGGCAAACTTAATCATCATAATTTATGATTTGAGGGACACAGAAAGTTCACATGGTTTAATGGAACATGAGCTTGGCTCTCCAAAGGTTAGCGTTTTCTGCGCGAATTGCAACAATTGTATTTTTGGTCCCTTCTGGGGGGGGTAGAAAAAATCGATTAATCGGATGCATTTAGCAAGATATGTGTGGGGTTTTGAATGTCTTGGCAAGAAGACCAAATTTTTGATGCTCAAAATTAAAAGTTAAGTTTTTCAGGCTTTAATAACTATACATGGATATTCCCGTAATGATTTGTTAGTACAAGATGGAAAGAAGGATAATTTTTACTTTAATGTTTTTTATTAATCAATAAATTTTTGCTGAGAAAATAAAAAGGAAACTTAAGCATAGAAAATTAATGCAACTTATAGCACTTAATAGAATTTTAAACCGACATAGTTAACTAACAAAGGCCATTAATAAATCATTTTTATAAAGTTTTTACTGGTAATTTTTCATGAAAAGTATAATCTATTAGTTGCATTTAGTTTTCTATGCTTAAGTTTCCTTCTTACTTTTTCAGAAAAAATTTATTAGTTAATAAAAAAATGTGAAAGTAAAAATTATCCTTCTTTACATCTTGCGCTCACAAATCATTATGGGAATATCCATTTCCAATTATTAAAACTTGAAAAAAAATGTCTGCGATGTTATCGTCATGCGATGATTTGTAGATACTTCATTTTTTACCACGATATTTTCGACGACGATGTTTTGTACCACGATGTTTTAGAACTGCGATGTTTTCTCTTTGCGATGTTTTCTCCCACGATGTTTTGTAGCACGACGTTTTCGCCTTGCGTTGTTTTCTCCGCGACGTTTTCGTCCGCGATGTTTTTGCCGCGATGTTATCGTCGGACACCTATATAACTGAACTACCGTGATCACTGTCTTCCCTTTGCACTAGCATTTACATTGAAAACAAAACGAAATGATGCTGGTAAAATTGTCTATGTCTATGTTGTACATGTCTTTATATCCTTTTCTCTTTTTTTTAAAAATTTTATTTTTTATTTTTATTTTTATTTTTTTATTTTATTTTATTTTTTTTTTTTTTTTTTTTTTTTTATTTCTAGCTTTATGAGGTGGCAGTAGTAAATATTGTTTTCTCTGTTATCAAAAGCTCAAGAATCTAGTGCTATTAATCTAGTGCTATTCAAATTTGAACACACGTATAGTCTTTCACCCGAACAAGTGCACCTTTTTCACTGACTAGAGAGCCAGTGACTTATTTTCTTTTACTTCTTAATTGTCTCAATTATTTATTAACCCTTTAACGCTTTGTCCCGCATTAACTTGTGGGTGGGTGGCGGGAGGTAGGTTATCTGACTCCGTATAATGTTTGGTACATTTGTGAGGTTGCGTAATAATCACTGCATTTTTACTCAAAACATATTTATTACAACTACGAGAAGCTCTTTACAAATATATATAATTCCGGGATGCATATTTCACAAATGCATTCCCACAAAGGGAGTGGCTTCTAAGTTGGACCAATGGGCATCTAGTAATATTTCTGTCACGTCACATGACCTTTCTTGCGCTTTAAGGTTTAAGAAAGATGGTTGAAAATATTTCGCCACGCAGTTTTCTCTGCAAAATACCTAAAACATCGTCGATTTCTTCGACTTTTTTCTTTTCATTGCGAAGTTAGATCAAATCTAAGCAATTGCGAATATTTCACTACGGGGTTGAAAGAATTTGAAATAAATACAAACACATGTTGGATACTCCGCAAAAATATCCATGTGAAATATTACTTAATAAACGGTAAATAAGATGAAGAAAGAAATTTGTGATAAACATCTGAGCCCAAATTCTATCTTTACATAAAATTATGCATATGAGAAAAATATTTACACCAATTATATATGCAAATAGAAGTCAGCACTTTTTATTGCAGTCTACATGAAAAAATGTTCTGTAATAATAGCCAATGCAGAATGTTATTCAAAGTGAACTTTTCATTCGTACAGATTCAGTGTGCTAAATTTCATATTTACTAACTGCTCACTCTTAAATGTACTGTCTACACAAGAAATACTCATCAAACAGAATGAATTCATCTTATTCACAACGAATATATTCAATTTATTCACATATAAATTTTAATGTTAACAATGGATATAATCAAATCATACACAATATGTATTCTGAATCTTACACTTTCAAAATCAAAATAATGCAAGTACTAAAATAAGAAAACACTACATTGTAGCACTTCCATTTCTTTTCAGCTCAATAATAATAATAACTATACACTTGAATTTTCTTAATTCACAGGTGTTAGTAACTACATAATATTCCAGGCTAATTGTAGCTTGAGTCATTTTTTTCGATGTCAAGAGCAATAATATGCCGTAATTATCAATCCAATTATCAATGCGTGATAAAAATCGCGAAAATAAAATGTCAGCGATTAATTAAGCTTATTAAATGAAAGCATTATGAGATTTATTACGCCATACATTTATAAATGCGAAAGCGTAAACAAAATACGCTCACATGCACAAAGATTTAGCGTCACAAGAGCAATAGAAGCTCATTGGTCCATTTTCGAAACCCCTCCCTCAGTTGCTCCGCTGATGTGCACTTGTGAAATATGCTTCCGGGATAGCATAAAACAGTTAATGAGGTGAATTATAAATCTCGTGTCGTGAGGATCCTAATAGCGAGGGTCTCTCTAATTAATTAGAGTCTCTCTAGTTGAGAGTTCAATATCTCTCTACTCGAGAGTTAGGAGTATTCTGACGTGCTGTTCCGATAGAAAAAATCTTCACACTGAATTAACCGCGCCTCCTTACTTTTTCAGTAGTATTCTACATCCTCTGATTCCTTACATGTGGAAAATATATCAGAGAAAAAACAAGGTCATTTGTTCGTTAGTCCTCCTGAAATCGAGAAGCTTTGAATATAGACACAATGCAGAAAGCTAAAATCTCTTGATACTGGTCGTGAAGTTATATCTCTTCGTCTGTCAACTGGAACGAATTATTGCATCTGAGATGTCAGATCCATGTCGTGTCGACTGTAAAAGCTTGAAAACAGTGACTTGCGGGGACCGCACACACGATTTTCTCATCTCTGTGTGGTCCGTCGCAAACTCCTCTTTCATGTAGGTTTCTTAACGGCTCGTTGCGGAAAATTGCTATTTTAAATATACCATCAAATACAGGCCTGCCTGTGCTTTAAAAAAAAAAAAAACCACCAATGAAAACATACTAACGGCTAGCCGGCATTTTTATCTTAATTTTACCCTCAAACGCCTAAGAAGACACGTGTCCCCGCAACCCTGACGAAATTTCATAAAATTAACAATTTTTTAATATAAATAAAAACACGAATCTTATCAACAAAGTCATTAATTTAAAATAACTTGTAATTGTTACTCATTTGGATGACTGCGCGTATGTATAGGCTGATGGTAATCTAAATTTAGAGGATGTTTATCATTCTTTGTTTTTCACCTTCGCAAAACAGAGTTTTCGTGTTGTTTCGTCATCTTCTCTGAAAGATGCCTTTAATATTCTATTAAAAAAATAGCATAATGTTAAACTTCTTTATAATCACTCCAAGTTATGGATAAACTAGATCAGAAGTCATATACAGTAAGACCCCGCTTAACGCGGGGAATACGTTCCATCAAAGTAGAGCGTAATGCGAAACAGCGCTAAACGAGGCTATCTTTACATGTAAATATTGGGGTTAGGGGAAGATGGCTAGGAAATTGGTTAGGTATTAAATTTAAAAAGTATGTTTTTTTAATAAAAATAAAACCAAACATTTATTTCTTAAAGCCCAAATTAATACCACATTATTATTTCTTGCAAAAATAAAAACAAAATATAAATAACAAAACGAATATTCTTAAAAAAAAAACAAATAAAATTCTAAGTCAGTCATATTTAGTTAGCCTTCCGCGTTTTCGGTGTTCTGCCTTTTTGTGACAAAAGCATCTAATGTTGTTTGCCTTTTTCTTTTGCGTTGTTCTCTTAAAAGTTCTTCATAAACGGATAGAGCATCTCTAACACCACGCCTTACTTTTGAGCTCCTGTCAAAATTCGGTTCATTTTCAATGAATTGATCCATTATTTCAGTTATGGTAGACAAACTCCTTTTTACAAACGCCATCGAAAGTTCTTTTTGCTCTTCTTCTGAATCACTGCTGTCAACATTTTTGTTTTCTTCTTGTTCAGTTAATTCCTTGAGCTCATCATTAGAAAGACTAGCCGCTGCTTCTTGAATTATTTCTTCGACATCTTCCACATTTACCCCTTCAAAATATGTCTGTACAATACCGCCCCAAACGAGAAATACAAGTACACTCTTTCGGATATATATTTGAAACCTATCGCTGCATAATATTTCGGGAATCCCCGTATGCTGCGAGCGATTTCGTGGAATCCCCGGGTTGAAATAAAAGAGCGCTAAACCGAAACAGCGCTAAACGAAACAGCGTTAAGCGGGGTCTTACTGTATATGGAATTCTATAAAATTTTAGACGCAGCTTCTGAACAATTTATTATAGAGCTTCAATAGAAATATATGTGGATGTTCTGCGGAGATTTGTGCTTAGATTTATAAGGTATTTTCTCCCTTCTTCCAGCAACCTTCGGGGCGTAATGGTAGCACACTCGGCGCATATGCGAGAGGTCCAGGTTCGAGTCCCGGCAAAAGCACCAAAAAAGGGGAAGTATATAAAGTATTTTCTCCCTCCTTTTTGCATGCCTCCGTTGCCGTAATTGGAAGAGTACTCGACACGTATTCGAGAGGTCCGGGTTCGAATCCCAAAGACGTAATTGCAGACTTTTTCACATTTGATACTTAAGCAAAAAGGCCTAATGACTTTACATTGGCGCCCGAATAAAATGTGGTGGACAATAATTTGTCCACCCAGTCGCCACTATCCAAATGCTGCCGACTGGGTATTTTAATTCCCACTCGCAGGGTATTTTCTCTCTTCTTCCAACATTCCTTCGTGGTGTAACGGTAGCACAGTCGGTGAACATTTGAGGGGTCCAGGTTCGAGTCCTGGCGAGGGCATTGCTCATTTTTCATGTCTCCTGCTCCAAAAATATCTAATGATTCTACAGTTTCTTAATTCAATGGCAAGAGCGTCTTCAAGAAAATGCCTTCAACTTAAACGTTACTTTTTTTTAAAGATTATATAATGATCTCATTTTTTTTCAAGTATGAGATTTAGTTGAAAAAAATCATAATGTTAATAAAATGGTTATAAGGAGCAGCGGAATTAGGATGAATACGTTTTTAAAATGCATATGAAAAGACATATAAAATTCGATGTATTTATGTATTATATGACTTATATTTAGTCCCTAGCCTAGTAAATACTTTTTTCTCATTCTTAAGCAAAGAAATTTGATATTCCTAGTATGAATGTGAAAGAAATTGTACGTATATTTATATGCAAATTTTCATTTAACTGAAAGCCAGGAAAATATAACCCAAGGTCTACGTGGAAAATCTGTTTTCAAAATTAGTTCTCTAAGAGATGCATTCGAATAGCAGCTCTCACAACTTTTGAATTTGAGGACATGTTTCCTGTAATAGCATAGAGTTTGACTTTAAATCATTAATAAGCAAGACATTTTTAGAGCAGTTGTCGTAACAAATTAAAATGCTTATCTGCTAAGCATTTTAATTTAACATCTATTTGATTCATTTTAATTCAGTTTGAAATACGTTATGGTGGAGGTTGGCTGTTAACTTGCCTAAGTGAGTCTTGGAGACAAGATATAATGCATAAAATACAAATTTTTCTCGTAAACAGGAAGATTCTACACATAATATTTGCAAACCTTTGCTTTGCATTAAATGAGTGATGAGGATGAAGTCAAAATCATGCTACAAACACATATTCAGCTGAGATTTGGGACAGAGCAGATGCGAAAGCACATTTAAGCTTTATGTAGGAAACTTTTGATTATCGCTAAGCATGAAAGCCGCAAAAGAGCGAAGATGGCGACCCTCATGAAGAATCTCGTAGCTGAAAAGTTCAAAGTTGGTTCATTATACACTGACTACCAATAAGTATTTGGACACCTGTGATAGAAAAGAAAAACTAACTTTATTCAAAATCAATAGTTGGTAGAGCCTCCACGAGAAGTAATTACAGCGTGGACTCTCCGGGGCATACTTTCCACAAGTCTTTGTATGACAGTTAGTGGTATTTTCTTCCACTCGGCTTGGAGAAGACACAGAAGTTCCTTCACCGATTTTGCACGGGTAGTGCACCCCTGAATTCGGCGATGCAACTCGTCCTAGAGGTTCTCGATAGGGTTCAGGTCTGGACTCTGGGCAGGCCAATCCATTCGATTAATTCCATTGGCACCATACCAAGCTTTGGTTAACGTCGAAACATGATAAATGGCATTGTCGTCCTGAAAGTAACAGGGGTCCAACCCGTAAAACTGCCACAACGTAGGAAGCACATTGTCATCCAAAATAGTGCAGTAGGCATCGGAGTTGAGCTTACCATGAATGGGGACCAAGGGTCCCAGCCCATACCAGGAGAAACACCCCCAGACCATAATTCCACCTCCGCCGAACTTGACTGTTGGCACAATGCATTCTGGCAGGAGACGTTCTCCAGGTAGATGCCAGACCCAGACCCTGCCATCCGAACGGTAAAGGGTGAACCTTGATTCGTCACTCCAAAGAACCCGTTTCCACTGATCTACGGTCCAATTTCGATGTGCTTTGCACCAAAGTAACCGAGCAGCGCGGTTGGACTTTGTGATCAAAGGCTTATGGGCAGCAGCACGACCATGAAAACCAAGCAGATGTGCTTCCTTACGGATGGTATTCATTGAAACAATACTCCCGGATGCCTGTGGAAACTCCTCGCGGATGAGGGCCATCGGTTGGGTGCGGTTCTTCCGAATTTCTCTGGACAGCACTCGTCGGTCTCTATCTCCCAGTTTCGTTGGTCTGCCGACTCGGAGCACATTCCGACAAGCACCGCTCACCTTCCAATTCTTAATCACGTAGGCCACTGTCGATTTTGGCTACTTCAGATCGCTAGATATGTCCCTTAAGGATCTGCCACATTTGTGATACTCGATAATTATACCTTTCTCGAAATCAGAGAGCTCCGAACTTGGAGGCATCTTGCATGCGACTAAAGCCGATGCTATTTCCTACACGATATATACCGGCAGAATGCGTGACGTACCTTATGACCGCAGATATCGTCATTTGCATAGGTGTTCAAATACTTATTGGTAGTCAATGTATTACATTCTTATGCTTCCTGATAGAAACGTTCATTGAGTTTTCTGAGAACCTTAGCCAAAGGTTCAATCTTAAAGTCGTCGTGAAGACATTTGTTACGCACATAGAAGTGTGGGCATTTGTAATAATGCAAAGCACCACTTGAAGCTTCTGAATTTCCTTATCGGAGATAGTTGTCCATGCTGGCGAAGCGTAAGTCATGACTGGTCTGATAACGGAGAGGTAAATAAATCTCTTCCTGTTCAGGTCCAGTGCAGAGTATTTCCCAATAATTAGGTATAAGCATTTGATTATTTTAAGTACCCTCTCTTTTCTCCTGCCGAAACTCGGCTTTTAAATACTTCCTTCAAAGTAGAAATTTGCATTCCTACATGCGAGCTACAAAATTTACATATTCTGGCACTGACAATTAAGGGAATATGAAGGCTTATAGGAAAGTTTTAACTTTAACTTGTTAATTAAAATAAATATAAATCCCTACAAGGTCATCACCTTAGACAGTATGACTATTGAAGATGTTCAAAGCCAATGTTCTCAGAAATACTATTGGTTTTTGTGGTCAGAGATTTCGCTGTGTTTCACTTCATTTTTCATTACCGAAATATATGCTGAGCTTTTTTCAGTCTTTCCTATCAGCGGAGTTAGATTACAAATTTGTAGATTAGGAAAAATTTCTTTTGGTTTATTTTTGAGTGATTCCTTAATATTTCAGTATTTCGTACCTATTGAAAAAAAATTAACAACGTGTCATTCATTCATGAATATTTTTTGCAGAAATATTAACTTTCGGAAGTTCTCGCAACTCCACTCTCATCTTCGACGCGTTTAAATTTTTCATTATTTTCAGTAAGTAATCAAATGAGATTACTTCAGGTGATTTAATTTCATTGCTCATTTTAGAACTACGAAACACAGTTGAAATAGAAAGCCAAGTTCATTTTTTCACAAACCAGCCTTTTTGTGCAAAACTTTTTTTTTTTTTTGTCTTTTTATTATTACCGTTTTGTGTGTTAACTTTATTTATTAACTTGTAAGGATCTTAAGTTTTACTAACGTTTATTTTATTTTAAATCTTTACTATCACTTCTTATTTTCTACTTCCGGAAAGAATTAAAAGCTTTAACTTATTTATGCAAATTTGTCTTGCGAACGCCAAGTACTTAAGTTGTTGCTTTTTGCCAAGCAAGAGAGAGGAAGGAGTGATTAGGAGCAGGCCGCTTGCCATTGCAGTTTTACTCGGTTGCTGGTTGCCTTCAAGGCCAGAGGTTTAATCCTCTTGATAATTTTAAACGTATCGTGGTGTTAACAATTCTCTGTACTACATACGGCCTTTCTGTTAATATACGGCCAATCTTCAAGTAGACACTTGTTTATTAATCCAAAGTTAGTTTAGTTAGAATTTAGTTAATATTTTTATATTCTTACGTTCAGACCACAAGTGGTTGGTCTCTGTATTCCGAAGTCCGGAAATCATTGTAAAGAGAGAAAAATAAAGGGTTTCGTATACCCTTCCTGTGTATCTTGTCTACTTCCCACATTTATTGAACATAGCTTTAGTAAGCTCCCTGTTCCGAGTGAGGTCATTTAATGTTCCCAAAGCAAGTAAGGAGGAACACAGAACCTGATAGTGGCGCCCGACGAGGAAGAATAACCATGGCCGAGTTTCAAGAAGAACCTGTGCTGCCTGCAGAAGCGGCTCAGAATCCAGAAATGCCAGCTGTCGCCCTGGAAGGATTTGGTTACATCGTCCAGACCATGCGCGCATCGATGAAACCAGAAGCAACATTTAATGGAAACTCACCGGTAACCAGTTTTTTGGGAAAATTGGAGGACCACTTCATGCTGTATCCCGTGCATGAGTTCCAGAAAGTCACCTTAGCTACCAGCGCTTTGAGGGGCCAAGCGCTTAATTGGTTCAAATGTATCGGCAGAAGCCTCTTGGGTCAAGCGGGAAGTCCCACCTATACTTACGAGAATTTCAAGACTGCCTTAGTAAAAGCCTTCCCTGTCGTAAGAGATCGAGCAATATTAGAATCGGAACTTTTCAGCATATACCAGAAACGAATTGAAAATCTCTCAATCTTTATTCTAAGAAAAATCCACGTCTTCAAACTCTTGTATGGAAACCGTCCGGATCCTGAGATAATTCAAGTGATTTTGCCGAGGTTACTTCCCCAAGTACAAGACTTTATTGAATTAAGGAATCCGACTACACTTTAAAAGTTATTTGAGCTAGCAATCCAGTTTGAAAGTAGAAGAACGGCGGGCATTGAAAGAAGACGCCAGTATGAACAACGAAACAAATTTGGTGCGCCAAGACCACAGCAAAGTCAAGAACACGGCTACGGAAGCAAAGCGAATCAGTGGGCTAGGAAACCCGAGTATCCAAAAACAACCGGCGAACGTCGACAGTTCAATAGTAATCCAGGAAAAAAGTCTGAAGGCCAGTGGAAAAAGAAGAAAAGCATGGAAAGGAAAAATAATTTAAACTAAAACGGATTTCTGCTGACGAGAGGGTGCGGAAATCCGAAGGTCACGAAATTCCCTCTTCCTTCAAGTTAAATACAGTAATGGTGAAAAATTTGACTCTTCCGAAGATTGAAGTGTTGGTGAATAACATCCCAGCCACCGCACTCCTGGATACAGGTGCGCAGTGTTCCTGTGTGGCAGAAGATTTTTTTAGGAAGTATTTTCGTAAATACCGCATATATAATTCGGATAATACGACAGTGTTAGCTGCGCAGGGAGAAAGATGCAAGTGCATAGGTAAATTACCGCTATACATTCGCATCAAGGACGAACAAGTAAAGATTATGTTTTTTATAGTAAAGAATTTGCAAGCACATATCATCTTAGGGATAGATTTTCTTTCAGAGGCAGAAGCAACGCTGGATTTTAACGAAGCGTCCCTTAAGCTGACGATGAAACCAGTTCGAGAAGAATAAACGGAACCGCCAATGTTAAACCTTGACCACCTGCCTAAGGAAGAGCAACAAAAAATCCGACAAGTGGTAAGTGAATTTGCTTCGTTATTTAGTGATATTCCAGGATTTTCTCAAGTTACTAACCATAGTATCGACACCGGAGATTCACTGCCAGTTCGCCACAAACCATACCGGTATGATAAGAATAAAGAAAAAATTATAGAGTGGCACATTAGAGATATGTTACGTAAAAAGATCCTAACGCCCATCTCAAGTAGTTATGCTAGCCCGGTGGTTTTATGTAAGAAAAACAATGACTATCCAGTAACACATCCAAAAAGGTGGCGATTCGCGATTGACTATCGTAAATTAAACTCCATGACTAAATATCCGTTATATCCGTTACCTATTATTGAAGAAATTCTAAGGAACCTAACTTCTACCAAATACATGACGACTTTAGACTTAACGACCGGTTATTTTCAAATAGGTGTTAGACCGGAAGACGTGCCTAAGACTGCTTTTATAACCAAGTCTGGCACTTATGCATTCCTGCGTATGTCGTTTGGCCTTTCAGGGGCACCGGCAACATTTCAGCGATGTATGGACATTGTGCTAAGGCCTGTTCTTGGAAAGTCCACATTTATCTATTTAGACGATATCATTATTACTAGTGATAATCTGGACCAACATGTACAGGATTTAAGACATGTGTTTTCATTATTAAATGAGGCCGGTCTAAAAGTTAATGTCGAAAAGTGCAAATTTGCAGCCCCTGAATTAAAATATTTAGGTTACAAAATATCTCAGAAAGGAATCGAGACAGACGAATCAAAAATAATCGCTGTGCAAAAGTATCCGCCGCCAAATACGGCGAAGAAGCTCTCTTCTTTTCTAGGACTTTGTTCATATTATAGGTCCTTTATAAAAGATTTTGCAGCTATTGCTGAAACATTGTTAAAATTAAAAAGCAAAAAGGCAAGATTCTCGTGGACGGCCGAAGCCAATAGTGCTTTCGAAAAATTAAAGCAAGCATTAACGCAAGCCACTGTTTTGAAATTTCCTGAAAAGGATGAGAATTTAGAAATTTCAGCGGATGCTTCGGATTATGCGGTAGGAGCGGTACTTTCGCAAAATCAGCAGCGCGTGGCATTTTTTAGTCGAACTTTAAATCAAACACAAAGAAATTAATCCGCGACCGAGAGAGAGGCACTTGCAGTTCTGTTAGCAGTGCAAAAGTTCCGAGTCTATTTTGGAAGGGCGCCAATAACAGTGTATTCTGATCATGCGGCGGTAACTAGATTGTACTCAGGGAAAAACTTATCCCCAAGGTTAATAAGATGGGCACTCAAGTTACAAGAGTATAATCTGGTAATCAATCACACCCCCGGAAAGGAAAATATCGTAGCAGATGCCCTATCCAGAATAAAAATAGATGAAGAAGGTAATACTGTAAAGGTGGCAATGCTCACAGCATGTACAATAAATTCCCGAGAAACTGTAATAACCGAACTGGGTAAGGATCCTGAATTTAGAAACATTTATGAGTATTTAAAGGATCCTGAAAATTTTAGCCACCAAGATATTGTGGCGATAAGAAATAGGGCGGCCCATTACGAACTAATAGATGGTCTATTATTTTATACAAAAACTACAAATTCTAACAACGAATTTCGACCTGTTATCCCAGCTATCTTAGATTAAATATCCTGCAGGAGTTACACGACTGCCCTTTAGCTTTTCATGCTGGTATTCGAAAAACTATCCAACGCGTACGCGAAGCAGTCCATTTTCCTGAACTGCAAAAGTTAACAAGGGCGTATGTCCAGTCCTGCCCAACATGTCAGGCAGTTAATTATATTAATTTCCGCCCGGCCGGGTTTCTAAATAGTATTAAATCCGAATTTCCAAATGAAATAATTGGCATCGATTTATTGGGCCCTTTCCCAAAAAGTCAGTTAAATAAAAGTCGCTATCTCCTTGTTATGGTTGATCATTTTAGTAAGTGGACCGAAATTGTTCCCTTAAAACGAGCCTCCGCGAAATTAGTTACCGATTCTGTTTTAAATAAATATAATTTAAAATATGGGGCGCCCCTAAAAGTTATATCGGATAATGGTCCTCAATTTGTAAGTAATGTATTTCAAGACATGTGCCAAAAACTGGGCATACGTCATTTAAAAATGGTCCCGTATCGGCCGCAATCAAATATAGCGGAACGGGTCAATAGAAATATAGTGAAAATTATCCGTAGTTATGTTAAAAATTTTCATAAAAGCAGGGATAACTATGTCAATGAATTTGCTTTCGCCCTTAGGACCGCAAAACATGATACAACGGGCAAAACTCCTGCTGAGTTATTTTTAGGCAGAAAGATTATAACGCCGTTAGATAAATTATTTTATGTTCAACAAAGAGCCCCAGAATTTAAAATGGGTGATATAGAAAAATTAATTAAAGAAGCAAAAAAGAACACTGAAGTAGCACAGAGAAAACAGAAACTGTATTACGATATGAAACGACGGGGAGTAACTTATAAAGTAGGAGATGAAGTATTAAAAATTAAGCATTCACTTTCTTCAGCACCAGAAGATAAAACCGCCAAATTTTTTCCACGATTTGAAAGACCATATGTCATAGAAAAAATAACTCAGGCTGTAGTGGTGTTAAAAGCCAGGAATGGTGAAACATGCTCCGCAAACATTGACCAGATAAAACCATTCTATGACCGTAATAAAATGCAAATATTTAAAGATCTTTTGCAGGATCCGGCACGGCAGGCACTGCAGGCACAAGCTCCAGAGGTGGAACAACGACAATCACAAGGGCAAGCCATTAGGAGGCAGGAGCAATTGAAAAGAAAGTTTCCTCGTTGGAAAATTGAAGGTAACAAGAAAAAGAAGCCGTTCCACCGACCAGAAAAGAGAGCGCACGACCACCCCCAGAATGAAGAAGGAAGAAGTACGACGAATGCAAAGAGAGCCAGGAGAAATAACGGCAACTATAACCCGGCTGCCAAACGGAAGATCTACCCATCGGACAGGAGTCTACGCAGCAAATGTCGACGAATTGCGGAAGGAACACCAGCTGCAGAGGCAAAGAAACAAGGAAAATTTGAACAGCCAGCAACGAGATCCAAGCAGGAACGAGAGAGAAGTGTCCCGGTTCCGCCAAGACCAGCTGCCATCAAACGGCCAAGACCACAGGCAGAGGCGAAAAAGAAGGTCTTCAAGGGTGACCGAACTGGAAGGAAAAGAAAGCTCATAGAGGAAGGAACTGAAGGGCGAGCCCGCACAAGAAGGAAGATAAACCAAACGCTAATCTTCGCTACCTTCCAGGACTGGGCAGAAAAAAGAATGTCCGAATATCACAAAGATAAGTAAAACTTTATGTTACTTTGCAACCTTATGTTAATCTTTCATTCTTACTGCAAGTGGCAGAATTCAAGACGTTTTACCTCATATGAGGTCTACCTTTATCGCCAAAAAGGCGAGAAATGAGTTGTTACATATTTGGGTATTATGTTTTTCAATTACTCGCGAGTAAAACTAAAATTAATATATAATAGGAATGTGTAAATACTTGAATATTGTAAAAGTTATTGTATAAAATTCTATTTAAAAGATTCTGGCAAGAAAGAAGTTTTAGTCTGAAAGACTTTTGAAATGTAGTATTTCAATGTAGAAGAATTGGCACTTGCTTGGAAAAGAATGGAAGTTAACAATGTACTACTAATATATGTTTTAAAATGCGTAAAATTAACGGCATGTTAACATGTTCTTATATACAATGTGAACTGTTATTTTAAGCGTTAAGAAATACTGTGATATGTTAAAAGTGAAAGTAATGCAAAAAAATTTTTTTTTATTCATGTGACTGTAAAAAGAGAAAATTATTGTGAATATGTGTTAAAGGTTGAATGAATGTAGTTAGGCTCTCTGACGCTACACTTCAGAGTTAGCCACTTTTAGAATACTACCTCAGGATTTAGAGATCAATATAAGGTGTGTTATGAGGTCTTGTTATGTTGAATTTTAACACGTTAGTGTTTTGATTGCAGGCGGTAGTGTTGAACACTTGTACATAAACACATTCGTGTTTGGTGTTTTCTTTTACAACACATGTCAGAGAGCACGGGGAGAGATAATTAAATAAAGTCATGAATGAAATAAGAATGTTAAGAGAAATATAAATATTCATGTTACTTGCCATTTAATTGTGTAACATTTCATTAAACTAGTTTTCCTTCCAGATCTCTGGAAAGAACCAGATTTCAACTAACAACTCCTGTTTAGATGCAAGTACAGATGAAAAGTAATTGTCCATGGAATTGATAATGTAAAAACGATTTTTTTTTTAAATTTCTAGTTTCTAGTGTTTCTAGTTTCTAAAAGATTGGCCTCGCGTTTCAAACTAATTAACTCTGGCGGGAAGTATGTAAGGATCTTAAGTTTTACTAACGTTTATTTTATTTTAAATCTTTATTATCACTTCTTATTTTCTACTTCCGGCCAGAATTAAAAGTTTTAACTTATTTATGCAAATTTGTCTTGCGAACGCCAAGTACTTAAGTTGTGGTTTTTTGCCAAGCAAGAGAGAGGAAGGAGTGATTAGGAGCGGGCCGCTTGCCATTGCAGTTTTACTCGGTTGCTGGTTGCCTTCAAGGCCAGAGGTTTAATCCTCTTGATAATTTTAAACGTATCGTAGTGTTAACAGTTCTCTGTACTACATACGGCCTTTCTGTTAATATGCGGCCAGTCTTCAAGTAGACACTTGTTTATTAATCCAAAGTTAGTTTAGTTAGAATTTAGTTAATATTTTTATATTCTTACGTTCAGACCACAAGTGGTTGGTCTCTGTATTCCGAAGTCCGGAAATCATTGTAAAGAGAGAAAAATAAAGGGTTTCGTATACCCTTCCTGTGTATCTTGTCTACTTCCCACATTTATTGAACATAGCTTTAGTAAGCTCCCTGTTCCGAGTCAGGTCTTTTAATGTTCCCAAAGCAAGTAAGGAGGAACACAGAACCTGATAAACTATCACTTTCTTCGAACTTACGCCACATAAAATACGATTCAAGAGTAAAATCACAAAATATTTAAAAACAGCATATGTTTAGAATTTTACATAGACAATCTGGAAATGAAATAAAAATTGATACATGTGAGATAAAAATGTTTTATTCCAACATAGTGTTGCACAGCTCGATCCTAAATCACTGAGTTTGTTAATCAAAAATTCATTAGAAGCTTTACAAGATAGGATATAAATAATAAAAAACATATAACGTCATCCTATGAAAATAATGAATATTTTTAATTAGACAGAAATACTTAAGAACTGCATCATGATTTAAAAAGGCTTATTTTGTTAATCCACGACAAACAGATTCAATAAATATCTTATATTTTGCCGAATGGCAACAGACTTTAATGAAAGTTAAAAGAAAGCATTTATAGTCATTTGACGCAAAAATCTATTTCCAGACTAATATCCACTATTGAGTTAAAAAAGGTATATTTACAATTACAATTTTTTTCTTGCACACCCCCCCCCTTAATTTTTTTTTTTTTTTTATGTTGTACGTATGTGCGAGTAAACATTTCTTATCGCTGAAAAAAAAAAAAAAAAAAAAAAATCAATTTCGATTCTGTGTATTTCTTACAATATAAAGTTGATTTCGCCTTTAGTTGGTTTCCTCGGTGCAATTACATCGGTTTATGACCCATTTCAGACGTTAATCTAGAATCTAAAGGCTCAGATAGGAATTTTTTTTCAGGGGGGGGGAGGGGAATGCTCGCTTTTCAAAGTACAAAAATCTTACTGCTTTCCATTTTCCTGTATCACCTTCGCTACAGATAACTGCTTTTGAATAGAAAATAGTAATTTTCGCTCGCTGAATAATCTTTCATTGTTTGTTCCATGGAAGGTATAGGTTGTTTCTCGCCATCTAAGGTACCATAAAATAGGAGACTTGTTTGTTGAAAAAAAAGATACGTAGCTGTTGATGTTCGACACATAGGGATATCATATGAAGAGCTGCTATAGAATAGTTGCATGTATATAGTTTGCTGGTGTATCGTTTTTGCATGTACAGTTGTTTTATGCATAGCAGTTGATGTTCGAAAAAAAGTTTTTTTTGGAGTACGTTCGAAAGAAATATATTTTTGCAGAATGTTCGAAACAAAAGTGAATATTTTTTTTTTCAAATAAGTAATTTATACGTGCATTACATACATATACAAAATTTCCCAAAATAAGGAATATAATCTAGGAAAACAATCGCAATAACGTGGGTAGAAGTTTCATAAAAGTAAAATCTAAAATTTTGTATGTTTTTACCCGAGTGGGATATTACTCTCGAAACAGGATTTTGTGTAGTTCACTACAAACGGCGAATCACATTTCAAATTGTTGCCACCAAATACTATTGCCCTGTATTATCTTTAAATAAATTAAATAATTAAGAATCTGCATGTATGTATGTATGTATGTTAATTGCACTGCGATAAAACGACGATACCTAGAGCCATAAATTTTGAATAACGTTGTCCTTCACCCGAACATGTGCACCTGGAGGTCCGAATTTTGAGTTTCAAATTTTATATTTCATAAAACTTTGAATGAATTTTTGATTAACAAACTCAACGATTTGAAAGCGAGCAGTTGCAACAATAAAACATTTTTTATTTCTAGCGCTATCGCCTATCGAAAGTTCTAAAGATATGATGTTTTTAAATATTTTGTGATTTTGCTGTTGAATTGAAGTTTATGTTACATAAGTGCGAAGACGTGATACCTAATAAGTAAAGTTAACACACGAAATTCTGATGACGTTTAAAAGATGTTAAAAAGACGCAAAAAAAATTAAAACCATCTGACTAAGAAAACTGAACATTGATATGGTAAACTGAGAAAAGACCCAAAAAATAGAAAAATGTATGCAAAACACTGCATAGGAAAAATTCTAAATATAATGCTGCTTCTAAAGTTTCTGTAATTTTGCTGTCGAACTGTATTTGGCGTAAGCGTGAAGAAAATGGTGCTTAATAATAAAACTAGCAGGAGTAAGTACAACAACAGACTGATAGACTAGAGTAATACAAGAATCAACGACAGTGTAAAAAAAACCTTAACAAATCCCTTTGGGCGATCATTAAAAATCTGAACTGTTTCAGATTTTGTTTTCTTTCTTTTTTCTAAATTTGGAGTGGCAGAAATATTCATAATTCTCTAGTGAGGGTGAAATGGAAATCCCTGTGCCTTTAGATGCAAAATTCATATAAATATATGTAATAATAAAATTCCATAGTCAAGAATAATCTTAAAGTTCTAACTGTATGTTCTTTTCATTTTTAATGGCGACGTTCTCTTATTTGAAAATACGTGGAATTAAATCCACAGAATAGTCAAGTTGTTTTTCCCGCCTTTTCTACAAGTGCAGTTTTAGAATGTTCTGGAAATATTTCAAGCGAACTGGATTGGCTGAGGAGGCTGACGTCATTTCTTGGAAGCTCCGCCTTTCCAGAGGCTATAAAAAGTCTCGCAAAAGGAATATCAGGGCTTTTTCTTAAATGTCACCATGCAGTAAATCTTCATACAAAATGTTATTAGTAGTTCTTTTTTATTTACTCCGGAGATCAGATTTTTGTAATTGCTATTTTCTCCTGAAATATAATAAATGGATCCTGTTTTTTAAAACTATCGTCTGATAATTTAAGCTACGACTACATTGATGATTCTTCAACAATCTATTTATTCCTGACAAAAGCTGGTACATCACATATACATGACAGTTATTCTGAAGAACTCAACAACTTTATTAATTAATGCTGTTCTTCCCAATGAAAACTATTAAAGCGTTAAAACGAAGGTGTTTATTTTTTATTTATTTATTATTATTATTATTTTTTTTTTTTAAGTTACGAAAGTTAAGCTTTTAAAGTTTGTATAAAAACAAACTAATAGATCTCGACAGAAATTCTCACAGACCTTTAGAGGTGTATAACTTCTTCTTTAAAAAATTATACGGAAATTTTACAAAGCTCTCTCAGAACAGAATTCTTTTGAAATCCTGCTTTACAAAGCCATTTAGAAATTTTAAAAGCCTTAATAGATTGGCATTCTATAGAAATGCCTAAATATTTCAAACTTTAAATCAAAGCAAATTTTTGTTTTTGGTGGTTTAGTTTCTTATTTTTTATTTTATGGAATATAGAAGAGGAAAAGTGAATAGTTGTTATTCATGAGGATAATTTTTAAATAACAAATTTTTCTTCCTTTCTTCTAGTTTAAAGACTTGAGCTTCTAAATTTATGTAATATTTTGCGTAGTTTCTGTATAGTTTTTACTAATAAATACAAATATTAAATCATTTGAATGTTTAAAATCGATTTAATGCATAAAATAAATAAAAAGATTAAATTAATGTTGTTTATTATAAAATTTTAATTCCTGAAAGAAATGCCTATTATTTACTAACCCTGATAAAAGATGATTTCTTAATTTTAATTAAACTTAAGGGGACGGTGGACTTTAAAATAGCTAAAAATCAACCAATATACTGAATTTCTTTTTTTACTCTCGTAATATTCCATATACGTAACTACATCGTATGCAAAAAACCTAATTCGATTATTCTAATTTTTAAAGAAGTTACAAGCATTTAAAATGTGTAAAAAATGTAAACTTTGCCCTTTAAATTTTGGAGAAAATGTAAAAAAAAAAAAAAAAATGTATTTCAACAGTTATAATTTATATATTTGCCCAAAAAAGTGCTTATTTCTAAAAAAAAAAACTAGAACTGTCAAAGTATTAACAACTATTAATGAATTTAACGTTGGTTATGTAAATGCTGTACGCATAGAGCAGGGAAAAACAAACTCGTTTTCCCTATTCGTTGCAAAAACGCGGGATCAACGTCGCTTGAACCAAAGCAAAAAGAGAAGTTTACCTCCTTGGAAAGAAACAGAAATAGTAAAAAGTATTGTAAAGCATTAAAAGATAATGTAAATGTGACAAATGAAAGGTAAACCATAGGGTGCGAGTGAATTTTAAAAGTTTCATTGGATATAATGCATAAATTGTTTCTCCCTATAACTTCGAATCGCATACCAATTTGCGATATGTTTACATTTGTCATATTTAATATTATGAGATTAAAAATAGTTAAATGATACGAAAATGTTATCTAGCGTTTACAAATTCATATTTAAAGTTAATGTTTAAAGTTTATTACGGCCCAATTTTCTATAATTTGGGTCTATATTTTCCGTAAAATTCCGTTAGAGTAGTGTATATACAATATATATAAAATTCTATGCATGGGACCTCTAAAAAGCATACAAATTTGTATAGAATTTCTGAAAAAAATCTTAATAGAATATCTATACGTATCTCTATTGAGTCTTTTATATAACTTTATGGAAGCTAAATCTTAAATTTTAAAGAATTCTGCCGAAGAATTTTGACTTAGTTTATAAAAAATTGGGCCGAAATTCTGAATGATTCTAAAGACTTTTAACATTGTATCATTTTAACAGAATTCTATCAGAGATATTTTCGGAAGGTTACGTTTAAATTTAGTCTGAAAATTCTTATATTTCTTTAGTTCCCAGAAAGCATCTTAAGCCAGCAAATTCAAACTTGAGTATTCCTTCCAAATTTTACATTTACAGAAAAGTACTTTTTTTATTACTTTATAACAGCATAATAAATATTTTATTAAATAATGATTTTCGGTTTTTTGCGGCTACACAAAATGTTAGATGTGATATTTACATCTTCTCGCTCATATGTTTGAAACAGTTTTCATAAAATTCTGTAATTTATTTTGGACAGCTTTGGAAGTACATATTTCAGATTATAACTTAAAGATCATTAGCATTTTAGGACATTTAAGTATGTATGTTATATATAATAATACTAAATTTATATTAGTAAATACGTTATAAATTAAACTGCCAAATATTTGCATGAAACATATTACCGAATTCACAGAAAATAAACGTTTTCAAACTCGCATCTCGGAATTTTTGTTTGTCCCTTGCTGCAACAAATAACGATAAACAAAAAAATAAACACCATAAAAAAATAAACACCATCATTAGGCTTACTTCAGTCGGAAGCTGATCTGCGTTTAACATATGTTGCTGACAGTAATACTTTAGTGAAAAATGAGTAATGTCTTAGCCGGGACTCGAACCACGGACCTCTCGAATACGCGCCAAGTGTGCTGGCCACTACACCACGAAGGCATATGCTAAGAAAGCGGGAGAAATAACTTATATACTCTCCCTTTTAAAGGTCGACTGGGGATTAGGGGACCCAATCGCCAAATCCTGGTGGTGAAGAATCATCATTCACCACCTTTATTAATTCGGGTGCCACTGTAGAGACATTAGGTATTTTTTTGAAAGCAAGAGAGATGAGAAATGAGAAATGCCCTCACCGGTACTCTCGAACCACGGACCTCTCGAATACGCGCCGAGTGTGCTGGCCATTACACCACGAAGGCATGTTAAGAAAGCGGAAGAAATACCTTATAATATCAGAAAAAAGTCCACGAATTTAGGCATATGTTTGCTTATGTCATTGGCTTGGCGGGCACCATATAAATAACACTATAACCTAGCCTAGCCCAGTTTTTAGAGAAAATTCCTCCGAAGTGCGAATCCATGCGTCTTCCACCCCCTTTTCTGTACCACCAGACTACTCGTGGAAACTTGTCACATAAACACAAAATCTCTGCCATCGGTGAAAAAGATCGAAATAAATTTATCAAAAAGTTAAAAGAAATCCTTTTTCTTCTTTTTGACAGCAGTAGAATCTAGATTTCATTTATTGAAAACAACATTCCGTATCTTTGTCATATCATTTCTTTATTTCTTTCTTAAGGAGATGTAACAAAAGTTCAATGTCAAAACATATTCCGAGATGTAACACATATCCGGAACTTAGTTGAAAACATATCTCTAGTCTGTCTTCTCTTAAATCATACTACAAGATTGTTTTAACCTGATAAACCGTAGCTTTCATCCTCTTAATATTTTTTCTCCCTTCAATCTTCTTTTTTTTTTTTTTTTTTTTTTTTTTTTAAAATCCTTCACACTCTTGCACACAAATTCAGTTCGGTTCAGTTAACGAATGAATAGGACACGTGGTCTTTAGTAATGGTTAACAGGAATTGTCCCACATAAAACAATAATATTTTTTATTGCAATAACATTTTCTTTTACACTTTTTTCATATTTCAATGCATAATTTAAATGGATAAATTTTTACATATACGTGAACAAAAAATAATAAACTAAAATTAAAATAGAATGCAGTAGCATTAAAGATAAAGTTCACGAAATCCATAGTTCATGTATAAGGTTTCTTTTCCGCCTTCTTAGCATGCCTTCGTAATGTAATGGCCAGCACTCAAATGTTACAAAAATCTTTAAGTTTTAATACTAAACTTTTACTACGCATGGCCGTAAATGGAAGCCAATTTGTATAAACTTCTAAAAAAATAACAAAATTTTTAATTAAATTAAACCTACTTCGCCGACAGCGCATAAACCACAATAGAATAAATGCAGTCTTTAAAATTCCCTTTGTTTACCATAGCGACACTCTGGCGCTAGGTCTACTTAACAGTATTATATTTCATTCGTATTATAACTCAGAATGCACAAAATGTATATCATTTAAAGAATTATCTAATCGTTGCCACATGTTCTATTCAAATACTATAATAAAGCTAGAACTATGTATAAAAGAAATTAAGCAAACAAAACAAAAAAGAAACCGTTTTTCACAGACGATTGAGTATTTCTCCTTTAATTAATTCAGTTCTCACTTCGCGAGAAGGCAAAAATACATAAAAACTCAAAATATCTATATTAAAAATTACGAAGTAAATCTCAAACGCTTATTTCCTCGAAAAAATTCCAGAAAGAATTAAGCAAGATTCAATTGGCAATAATAAATGAATGCGTTATCTTTGTTGTTGCGAAGCTAAGTTTCTCTAGATTGGCAACAAATCCAATAGTCTCCTGTTTCAAATGTAAACATCAATGGCCGCCATTAAAAATAGGCTTAGCGGCAATTAAACAACTTTAAAATTGCTGATAATTCTAAAAATATTGCACACAGATTTACTAAAGGCATAAAATCCTTAACCGGAAGATAGAAACAACATAATTCAATCATTTTTAAAGCAAAAAATGTACAATTTACAAACATATAAGAGTAAAGAAACTGAGATCACCGAGTCGGGTAATAGAGTGGATATATATATAAATACGTTTGGTGCGGCCGATTGCAACCAAAATAAGAGGTGCACATATACATGTTATAGCAGTCCTATATACAAAATTTCAACGTTCTGGGGCTACTCGTTTTTGAGTTATGCGAAATACGTACGTACGCACGAAGGTACGTACGTACGTACATACGTTCCCCCTAGTGAATGCCCCTAGGGGCATTATATAGAATGGCTTTCATTTCAGAATGGCATTATATAGATGGCATTCATTGTTCTATATAATGCCCCTAGGGGCATTATATAGAACAATGAATGCCATAGAATAATGAATAGAATATATACATTGTTAAGTGCGTACCAGTTCGTAATAGATTGAATGCGCACAGAACAGATGATACCTTCATAAAATTAATTATTACACAAAGAAACATTTTATAGTTCTGGAACTTTCTACAAAACTCGTACAGCTCTTCCCAGTACTCCCTCCCGGGGGTCGACATAGAGAATTCTGCGAAGCTACTGCTAGGATCTGCTGTGATCTTGGCAGTCACGGCCAAGGGCGTATAAAATTTATGAACTTGGTGGTTCTGAAGGCCCTGGGAAAGGTCACTTATTGGCCGGCCCTGGGGTCTGGCAAGTCCTGAACGGTACGGCTCTAGTAGCCGCGGGGGTAACTCCCTCCGGTTCGCTCGGTAATGACCCACTGCGACGGGCAGCCCGAGGGACTGGCAGGTAGCAAATCAAGCGATCAGTGCTGCCTGGCAAAAGCCAGGTGGTGCGCTGCTCTCCTGGAGGGACAATAGCGGAGGTTGAACCTCTGCGACTTGTCCTAAAGGGAAGTGGACCTGTAATGTTGTTCAGTCTAACGAGGCAGGGAAGCCTATATTTAGTTAGCTCTTCCCAGTGTCCCAGAGTACAACCAGTAGTGATCCTTCAGACTACTAAGAACGTTAAACACATTGCAATGCAAAGTGTATCTAAAAGGCTAGGCTTGCATGGAGATCTCATTACTCCAAAGACAGCTCTGAGAATTGATGTTTTCTTCGGTCTTCTATAGCTTTCCCCGGCCGCCAAGAAATCTCTAGTATCTTCCGAAATTATTGGAAGGCAGATACGGTTACAGTTATATATAAGGATCAATTACGGTTATTCAGTTACAGTATAAATTACAGTTATACAGGGACCGAACCAAAATGTCACCGAACGGTCGCAAAGATTGGTGACTTCTCGAAATTTCTTACCAAATTTGGCGAGAAAAATTGGTCGCCAAAACCATCGCCGGCTTGGCAATATCTCGTCAATGTAGCGAGCTAGGCATTTACTGAATGTTAAATAGGCTGTATTCATATTTTTCCGCCAGAGCATCTCCTCTTTCATGCATTTCATGTTACATTGCACAAAAGATACTATGATTTCACATATAATTTCACTAAAATTATTTACATTTATCCAAAATTCGTAGCAATATAAAGTAATAAGTGCTATTTAGGTAAAGTATTTAAACTGAAAAAACTTTATGTAAAACTCCGTGATACTTATGTCTTTTTTAGTAACATAAATCAATTTACTTTCGTTTTTCATAAACTTATGCATAGTGATTCAACCATTAATAATACCATGGCTCCCTTTTTAATAGTCATCTTGACTTTTTCATCCCTAATTTCTGCTGAGTAGTTTTGGTACACAAGCTCGGACATCAATCAATCAAAATCATTGCACGACAATGATGATTTAGAAATTCTTTTTGGACACTACACTTTGCTCTTTTATTTTCATTTAGAAGAGTAGAGCCGAACAAATTCAAAAGGAGCGTATTTCTTCGCTTTCGAGTGAAGACTAAAACGCGATGGACGAATTATCCTTTACTCAAAAATTTTATAGAAGCTGAGAAAGCTGTTTAAAAATTTCTGGAGAATTCACAGGTAATCTTCTACAGAAATGCTCCTCTATAAAATTCTATAAAAATGTATAGAATTTTACGTATATTTTACGTATATACGCTATACGTATATTTTTAAAACAGAATTGTATAGAAAATGTCTTTTACAAAAACTCATAAATTTAATAAAGCTTTAATAGAATGTGATTCTATAGAAATCTCTTAATTTTCAAACTAAAATCAAAACAAATTTTCAGTTTCTGATTTGCTGTGTGGTCAGAGAAGAGCAAAAATGAACTTTATTCATAAGACTTGAAACATGTTTTGAAACACATTGTAGAGTTTCTCACTTTGGAATTCTAAGTTAATGTTGGAAGTGAAGAATCTAAGAACTGATAAGCGAATAATCGCTAGAGTTCGGTGACAAGAAACAACAAGATAGAAGGGTAACTAACCCTTTATTATTGCAATAAGATTTAACAAAACTCCGCCTGGGAGTGTACAAGCAAAGCCCGCACTTGGGCTTGAACTTAAAAGACTAAGAATTAAACTAAAACTAAGATTAACTAAAGAAGTATAGCCGAAGCTATCAAGGTTCAAATTGAGCTGGCCCCTTAACTTATTTGACTACGAAGCTTAGCAAGGGCCTGAGTACGGCCGAGCGTAATAACAGCTTTGACGGAGAGAGTGGCCAAAAGGCAGACGCGCGTAAATCAGAAACTCTGATTCTCTCTAACTCAGTAAGTAACTTCGTGGTTTAAATACCGGTCCTTCTCATTAACTATTCAGCAAGATTCCAAAACTATGTTCTGGCCGGAAGTAGTAAGTTGAAGTTAAGAATTTGACAGGAAAGGAACTTAACTTTTATTAACAGTTAAAATTTAACTGTTAATAAAATTAACATAATCCTTACAACATTTATGCCTTTGTTTGCTTCTAAATTTTTAAAACATTTTGTCCAATGCTTTATAAAGTATTGCTTGTATAATAAAAAATTAGATTTGCATAAGCATAAACAGATTTAAGTCCTAAAAATTACAAAAGATTAAATTTATGCAGATATTTATAAAATTTTAATTCCTGAAATGAATGGCTTTAATTGTTGTATATGTATCCCTGATGAGAGATAATGTTTTTTTAAATTTTAATTGAACTTAACTGTTATTTAAAATTTATTTATTTTTGTTTAAATATTTTTAAATCAAAACAATATTAAAAATTTTTATAGGAAAACTTTCGTCCGCTTTCAAATTTTTATTCAACTTCATCATTCAAATTTTTATTTCCCTTCCTCCAAGTCATAGATCATTTCAAAATTTCAAATTTTAGAAGAAGTTAAAAAACATCTAATCAAAAGGAACATTTAATTTATACTTTCTAATGCTGGAATTTCAAATCAAAAAAACTTTCTTGCAATGCCAAAATAAAATTTTGTTGATTTTGTAACGCTTTTAAATGCTGGAAAGCTTTGTAAGGCTGTTATGCTAATTAACCAGTTATTATGATTTTCATCTGTACTATAACTTCTTCTATCCGAATTCCTCATCAGAATGCGAATTAGTTTTTAGAGTATATAAGATGAGAATTTTGTATCTTAAACAGAGAAAGCGAAAGATTTTCTAACACTCGCGCTGCGCAGTTAAAATTACCCAGCTCTATCTGAAAGTGATTATTCTGGCTTTCGCATTCTATCGCAGACGATACTTCAAGCTTACGCGCCAATAAAAATAAATTGAGCCAGCTTATAGCTTATGTTACTGAATGTACAGTCTTCAGCCACGTTATCAACGTTTAAATTTATTTAACTGGTATTGCTTAATTTAATTTAACAACGAGTAGAAGTTCTTTTTTTGTCTGCAGCACAAGCCGTGCCTTTTATATTAGAAGTTCAGATTAAATAAAAAGGTTATTTAGAGCCTTTTCAAGACTTAAGTCATAATGCTTCAGAGGTGATCATAGCTCACTAATATTGTCTAGTAATGTCTGCATAATTTAATTTTCAGACCAAAAGCTTGTAGAGACGTTAGGTTATTTCGGAATCAGGCAAAATGAAAAATGAGCAATGCCTTCGCCGGGAATCGAACCACGGACCTCTGGAATACGCGCCCAGCCTGCAGACCACTACACCATGAAGGCGCGCTAAGAAGACAAGAGAAATACCTTATAACCTTACAGAGCTCCGTCTTCTTTGGATTTGTGTAGAAAATTACCGCAAGAAAACTGTTAGAATTCTTTAGAATTATGGCCCAATTGATTATGGTCAAATGAATCTAATATTTCGACTAGAATTCTATTAGCTGATTCTATACATATTATATAAGATAATATGTATGTGGGACCTACAGAAATTCTGTACAAATTCTTACAAAGTCTTTGTATAAATCTCTACGGAATATCCAGGCGTATCTCTGTAGAATCTCTATGTATAAATCCATTGAAACTATAACTAATATTGTATGGAGCTCTATAAAGGGACTTCAGATTCTGGAACGATCAATATTTCACACATTTCCTTAGCATTCTATGCAATACCAAAAGACAAATAAAATACTCTTTCAAATGATTCTAATTTTGCGTGGCAAAGCACACAAATTTCGACTCCCATCCCAAAAGAGCCTTTAAGAAAATGTCTTATAGATTTCTACACAACAACAACAAAAAACCGATGTTAAACTTCTTCAAAATTCTTTAGAATCATGGCCCAGTGTTCCACAGGTTGTTTCAGCAAATCGGTTACTAACTTTCAGGAGAGATAGACGATAGAAAAACACACAGAATGGTCGGAAAAGCTTTCCTAGCATGGTAATGACGACACAAAAACACAAAAAAGGAAGGACACGAACAAGGTGATAATATATGTTTATTATGCTTAGTGCAGCGGAAACTGTTAAACATAGAAAATGCCGTGGTTCGCAAAACAAATATATATTACTAAGTAATGCGCAGAGATACACGCAGAGTTACATGCAGAGAAATACAAGTAAACAGAGAGTGAAAAAGTTTACAGAGGTTATATATATAACTTTACAACAGATCATGGTTTAACAAATAAACAAGACACAATAAATAACCAATCAACCAATCAAAAATAACATAAAGAATGGGATTCAGTTTCAGAAAAATTCGGACCTGACTGAAAGCTAATGTATGTATCGGACGTGACAGAAAGCTATACTTCCTTTTAACCAGTAAGAATACAATTAGAAAATATCTCAACAGAAACGAAGAAATAAAAACAAAAACAGACGATCGTCATCAAAGAAGGTGTTCGAAATTACGTTTGAAACGTATCCTCAACATGAGATCGACAAGGCTGGTCCGGTGGATTGGCCGGTAAGATCTCCAGACCTCACTTGCACTGACTTCTTCCCCTGGGGGGTTATTCAAGACATTGGTGTACGAAACTCCCCTTAGAAGTGTTGAGGAACTTGTTACACGCATCGTGGCAGCTGCTGGGAAAGTCTGGTACATCTCCGGTGTTTTCCAGATTTTCAGATCTTCCAAGTGCTGGAGATGCTTGCATCGGGGATCGGGGTCGTAATTTAGAACACATTCTTTGATGGCGATGTTGTCTATTTTTGTTCTTATTTCTTGATTTATGCTGCACTAAGCATAATAAACGTGTTTCCTCCCCCTGTTCATGTCCTTCTTTCCTTATGTTTTGTGTTGTCTCTACCGCGCCAGGAAAGCATTTCCGACCCTGCAAATTGCTATATGATTTTCCGTCGTCTAGGTATACTCTATCTTTCTTGAAAGTTTAAAACCGATTTACCCTGTAGAACACTGGGCCATAATTCTAAAGAATTCTGAAGAATTTTAACATCGATTTTTTTTTTTTTTTTGATAGAAATAAGAAATTTTCATAAGGAGTCCATCTGGGATGGGAGTCGAAAGTTAAGTGCTTAGAAACATCACACGAGATTAGAAACATCATTAAAAGGATTATTTTATACTTTGCCCGCTTATGTTTTGGCATGGCATAGAATACTATCGAAATATATGAAATATTTATTATTCCAGAATCCGAAGTCCACCTTTCGGCACTCGGCACAGAATCTCAACCCCATCTTCTTCCCCAACGGAACCCAACGTCCCCAAAGGAAGACTGCGTGTATTATTTGCTTTCATACATTGCAAGCAGCATTTACAGTAGAAAGCAAGGGTATTAGAAATAACCTGCTGCTGTTGTTGCAAGATTCTTGCTTGTCTGATATCACAGCAAGCGCAAGAAATTCATTGGGTAAGGAGGCAATATTGCGCCTGTCGTTGGCAAGAGCCTTGCAGGTGGCAGCTCAGCTTCGCCTTTTGAAGGAGAACATCACGGGTGCGAGGGTCTCCCACTGCCTTTCCTTACATTCAACCTTTCGAGAGTACGTTCGCTTCGCCGTATATTTAGCCCCATGCCGCTCAGACACTATACATTTACAAATATATATGCCTTCTCCGGGATTCGAATCTGACCTTCGGTACGGCAGTCAAAGTCACTAACCACTATCCCGTTTGACTGGCTATACAAACAAATAAAGGTCAAAATGATATACAGGAGAATAGATAAAAATTCTATAATTTACTTATAAAGAAAACTATAATTTCAGCAGTTTTAAATTATATTATTATTATTATTTGTAAGCAGAACAATAGATGACATTGTAGAGGTATATGGGCTTGCTTTAAGTGTTGTTATGTAGATTGTATTGAAAGATTTCCTAAATGCAAAATCAACATTTGTGGTTCAGCGTCGCTAACCACGCTGGTGAATGGGAGGCAGAAATAAGCTTAATTCACTAGCGTAGAATAATTGAGATCATACACACACACTGTAGCAAAAATTATAGCTATGTAGAGGAAATTTTTATAGCTTTTTAGTTCAGCTTACCGACGGTGAAAGGGAATTGCTTTTTAAGCTTTTACTTGCATTAACTCGCGTAAAAAATATTAAAAGTGAAACATAATCGCATTTTAAGTCAGGGAGCTATTAGGGATTGTGGAAGATAGTCATTTTACCTCTTTTCAAACACATCATCTTGATCTGGTTTCTATTCCTTATTGCGATGATCAGTTAAGCTGCTGATTTTGCATATTACACAGCGTTACTCTCTCATCAGGAAGACCAAAAGTTGTCCTGCACTATTCTGCTCCATCTCGAATTCCATTTTCTCGAATACTGCGATTTACAGACAGACATTAATGCTCTTGTACCTGGTTGTTCTGCTATTCTGTTTAAGATTTCGTACGAAAGAGACAAGAAATCATAAAGCAAAGAACTTGAAATTATGTACAATAAATGCAGGATATTTCAAGAAGAATGATCTGAGTTTGAAATTTTATATCTGTGCAACCACGCGCCATCAGTAATTAAAGTTCGTAATATTTGAACGGTACTGTCATGGCCTAGAATTTCAAGTTACGGAGGGTGATCGAACGTTTTCAGAGAATTTTCAATGTATTTATCGAAATATTTTACCTAAAATTTTAAAACCTTATTCTTCAACTTTATTTTTCACTATCTTTCTACACAGTAATTTCCGAGACAATAAAAATAAAACCCTTTTCAAGAGGTATTTCACCCCATTCCTCCCGAACAGCTTGCCAAAGTCGAAGGAGGGTTGTACGTTCGTTTGGAAATCTGCTTTATATAAGCCTAAAAGCGAAAAAATCCATAGGCAATACATCATGAGATTTAGTACAGATAAATGAGTGAAGGGTACAGGCCTACCCGTTTCTTAGTCCAAAGGGGCTTTGTCCCTGAAGGACTGTTGTTTTCGTTTTGCGATTTTGAGTTGGTTCATGTCCTTTTCACTTCTCAAACTGTTGCCACCAAATGTTAGAGTCCTGCATTATATTTTAGGAAATTAAATAATGAAAAATCTGCATAAATGTATGCATATTTCTCGCATTGTGATAAAACAACGACATTGTGACAAACAATTCATAGAGCCACCGAATTTTGAATGACGTAATCCTAGTGCGAATATGGGCATGTGGAAGGCCAAATTTGAAATTTGGAAATATTTTATGATCGATTTCATATTTTGTAAAACTTTAACAAATTTTTTAGTAACAAACTCGACGATTTAAAAGCGAGCCATGGCAACAGTCTACGGCGGGGGGGGACTTTGTTTATCTCCAGAGCGCGAAAACGTGTGTCGGAAATTCTAAAGATAGGCTCATTTTAAAATTATTTTTGCGACATTGCTCTTGAACTGAATTCCATGCTTTAACTGCAAAGAACATGATATTTAATAAATAAAGGTAACGCACAAAATGTTAAAAAAAAACGCCCCTTTGGACGTAATTTAAAATCTGAAAACTTTCAGATTTTTTTTGTTCAATTTTCTTTTTTTTTTTTTTTTTTTTTTTTCCTCCTAGAAGTTAACTGTGGATTTGGACATGTTGTTGCTTGACACTGTCTTGATACAGCTCTACTGCTTGGTAGCGCTGTGGGTAAAAGGAAGGTACTTTATATTTGAAAAATAGAGTATAAAATATTCGGTTATAAAGAAAGTTTTCCGCCAAAAAACGTTCTTAGTAAAGTTAGAAAATGATAAAGTCTTAGTAAAGTTTTATGTATATACATATATCGATATATACACTGAAGTGACAAAAGTAATGAGATAGCAATATGCAAATATACAGATGGCAGTAGTATCGCGTAGAAAATGTATAAATGCGAAGTGCTTTGGCAGGGCTTTCATTTGTGTTCAAGTTATTCATGTGAAGAGGCTTTGACGTGATTATGGCCGCACGACGAGAATTAACAGACTTTGAACGCGGAATGGTAGTTGGAGCTAGACGCATGGGTCATTCCATTTCGGATATCGTTAGGGAATTCAACATTCCGAGATCCACAGTGTCAAGAGTGTGCCGAGAGTATCTAATTTCAGGCATAACATCCCACCATGGACAGCGCAGTGGCCGACCACCTGCACTTAACAACCGAGACCAGCGACGTTTGCGTAGAGTTGTCAATGTTCACAGACAAGCAACACTGCGTCAAATAACCACAGAAATCAATGTGGGACGTACGAGGGACGTGTCCGATAGGACAGTGCGGCGAAATTTGTCTTCCTTGGGCTATGCCAGCAGAAGACCGACTCGAGTGCCTTTACTGATAGCACGACTACCGACTACTCGAGTGCCTTTATTGATAGCCTGCAGCGACTCTCGTGGGCTCGTGAGCATATCGGTTGGTCCATAAACGAATGGAAAACCGTGGCTTGGTCAGATGAGTCACGATTTCAGTTGGTAAGAGCTGATGGTAGGGTTCGAATGTGGCGCAGCCCCACGAAGCCATGGACTCAAGTTGTCAACAAGGCACTATTCAAGCTGGTGGTGATTCCATAATGGTCTCGGCTGTTTTTATATGGCATGGACTCGGTCCTCTGGTGCAACTGAACCGATCATTGACTGGAAATGGATACCTTCAGCTACTTGTAGATCACTTACAGCCATTCATGGACTTCACGTACTCAAACAACGATGGGATTTTTATGGATAACAATGCGCCATGTCACCGGGCCACAATTGTTCGCGATTGGTTAGAACATTCTGGACAATTCCAGCGAATGATCTGGCCACCTAGATCGCCCGACATGAATCCCATCGAACATTTATGGGACATCATCGAGAGGTCAGTTCGTGCCCAAAACCCTGCACCGTCAATACTTTCACAATTATGGACGTCTATAGAGGCAGCATGGCTCAATATTCCTGCAGGGGACTTCCAACGACTTGTTGAGTCCATGCCACGTCGAGTTGCTGCACTTCGCCGGGCAAAAGGAGGACCGACAAAATATTAGGAGGTATCCCATGACTTTTGTCACTTCAGTGTATATACTCTGTTACCCGGCTTGTTGAGCTCAGTTTTTTATTCTAATTTGTGCATTTTTTGCTTTAAAAGAGATTCAGTTATGTTGTTCTTATGTTCCGGTTAAAATTTTTATACCTTTAGTTAAGCTACATGCAATAGTTGTAAAATTATCAACAATTTAAAAGTTGTTTAAGTGCTACTAACCCTAACGTAGCCGCCATTTGTTTAGATTTGAAACTCTTTAGTACAACAGTGAATTAAGTTAGATTCTGCACCTTCAGTGTCTTTTTTCCGAGTGGGACCACAAGTAAACTTTCAATTTTGTGCACCAAAAAGTCTGCCTTCTTGCCTGCTGGCCGAAATTGCTTGCTTTTGCGCAGAAACTCTAATTTTAATTGTACAAATTATTTTTAACTGTATTTGATGTATTAAGTTTTTCTGTATTTCACAATTTTTAATGAAGATGTTTCGAGTTTGTATGTGTTTTTTCCATATCTCGAACTCAGAACTGAATTAATTGAATGAAAAATATACTTCTAATGAAACTTGAGGAAATAAGTTTAAATAAATGCAGCAAAAAGGTGTATATTAGGTCATTCAAGGAAGTCATGCTGTGTCCACATCAGATTTTCATTAACTACGTAACATAGTATTATTGATGGAATTTCTACAGCAGTTATGTAAAACCAAACTTGCGTGAAAATATAGCTAGCGTTTGTAATTCTATATGAACAATGATTAAGATTTGAACTGCAATAAGGTGGGAGCCTTCAAAGTTTATTTTGCAAAGAAACAAATAACGGGGGTAAAAACGTGGCCTCTGTTTTGAACCCTCAACACGCTGTATCTTTACATGCAATTATTCTTTTTATTAAAAATTATTAGTACTTTTATATTCATCATAACTATAGTCAATTTCCTAAATATTACATATTTTCTACATTATATTCAAAACAAAATTCTATATTCATTTTTTGTACCAGTTTTTCAAAATTAACTCATTCATTTTTCACATTTAGTGCATTCTTAAAATTATTTAAAATTCTAAAATTCAAATTTCTAAACAATAATCTCATTTCTTATTATTACTACAGTAATATTAATAACCTTCTCCCAAATAAAATAATTATAAATCTTTAAAATTCGTTATTTAATTATGTAAAACATAATTAGAAAGAAACTAAACTTTTTTGTATCACAAAATTTTAATCATTTTCATAAAAATAGTACTAAATTGTTTAAAATGTAATGTAAACAACATTAGATACCTAAATTTCAAAGCAGTACTTAATTAAAAAAAATCACTTACTTCCGATTATTTAACTATGAAAACAATTTAAGAGAAGGACTCCTTCGTGGAAGACTTTGTGAAACAAATTGGCTCATATTCCCATTAATTCCATAGGAGGGAAATCAAGGTAACCCATGATGACATTCCGTTTCATCACTGCAAATAGAAAATAAGGTGAATTACCGGCATTTTTTCACTTAACTAGTGTTTCATATATTTATATATATGTTACCGTAAAAGACCGAAATTGGAGAATGTCAACATTCACCAAATACGTCGGTGAAAGATCGAATATTGCACTACATTCTTGTATATTCGTACCCCCACCAGTGTATGTCTACAATCACAGATATGCTCTGGTGAAAGTCGAAAAGAGAGGTCATAAAGTGCCATAATAGTTTAAGTTGTTGCAATAAATAAGATTTGAATCACATAATTTAGTAAGTTTTTTATAACTGTTATTTTATTTTTTCATTTAGAACGTACTGTATAATTAAGTAAGTTTTTAACTTCTATTATTTTCCTTTCTCATTTTGAATGTATTGTGTGTTTTAGGTTCTCGTGTTCTTAAGTTCTTATTTCAAGTGTCGAGTGCGTTTATTCGCGACTGAATAACGGAGAAGAAAATATAATATTGTTATATGTTCAATATTCACCATTAGTACATGGTGAATGTCGACATTGACCGGTTAAGTCAGAAATAAGAGTATTTGGAAAATATTTCGGGCATACACCAAGAGACTATGTGAATGTTGACATTCACCGGTGAAAGTCGACATTCTCCATATTTCGGTGTTTCACCGTAACATATATATATATAATTACAAAACAATTCTTTTGAAAACAAAACACAAGCATGCCAATTTATTTTCGCGCATTAAGCTGCAGAAAAATTATCGTTAAAGACATAAAGTAAGGAATTTAGAACTAATATTTCACAAAGACCAGAAATTGAAATTCACATTTAATAAATTTCAAATAAACATATAAATGCAACAATGAATTTAAAAATGTTAAAACCAAAACATTTCAAACAAGCTGAACCCCTCTTCAAAAACCATGAAATTTAAAGAAAAATGAACAAAAACAGAAGAGGAATTCAATCAATCTCAGTGCCACTTCATCAGGGGGCAGGAACTTCGAAACTAATTGAAATTTCTCTTACCCAACATCTTACTCGGCATATGTTTGCTATAAATATGTATATAACTGTATTGCAATGAAAAAGGGAAGCACAAAACTATATGTGATATCTATCCCAAATACAAAATTTCAGCGTTCCACGGGTAATCGTTTTTGAGTTATACTGTAGAGCTATTACGTTATTTCGAAGCAGGAGAGACGAAAAATGAGCAATTCCCTCACCGGGACTCGAACCACGGACCTCTCAAATACGCGCCGAGTGTGCTGACCACTACACCACGAAGGCATGCTAAGAGAGAAATACCTTATAAACTTTCGCTTTTAAAGGACGATTAGGGGACCCAATCGCCAAATCCCAGTGATGGAGAATCATCATCCACTACTTTTTTTTTAATTCGAGCACCACTATAGAGTATTATGTAGAGAAATTATCTGATAGCGTTGTAAAAATTAGGTGAATGATTTTATGATTTATGGAAATTTAAATTTTATTTTGATTCTGAATTATTTAATTTAAGGCTTTAATTTTGGGGAGAAACAGATGCTTCGGGAAATATTATTTAGTATAAATGAATATTATTTATTTTCTTTTATTTGCAAATCTTGTACAAACTTTTATTCATTGTGAAAGAAGCAGGGAAAGGGAGGCAATTTTCGCCAAGTCATGATTTCGCGCGCTTTAGAATGTTCGAGAAAGAATTTTCATTGTTAGTTGACCTTAAGAGAGGAAAGTACGTGACGGAAAGGTCAAAGGCTGCTACTTGTCTTTCAATGTAAGTCATTCAGGTTTTTGGCGATTGAGGGTCCGGTTGTTGGCTAAGTGAAGAAGGGCGCGCATGCGCGATCACCCTTATTTCCGCATTCTGGAGTTGAAAACGAAGATTTTGCCATAATTAAGGGGGCGATAAGTGAAGCCATAGTGGGAGCCCGTTTTGGTGAAGGAGACGAAGGAAATTCGAGTTGGATACACACTTTCTCTGGACTCACTTACTGGTTTGCTGGACTTGTGGACGTGGCTCTTGAAAACTGGCTTGAAGAAAATTGGAGTTGGATTCTCTCCCTTACTGACTGGTGGGTGGAACTTACTTGGGACGTTACCCGTGAAGCTTGCTCTTGGGATGAGTAAGAACAGGCGAGCAGTAATTTCCTAGCAACAACGTTTCTGACCGGCGAAATTTGAACGAGTTACCTGCGTGTTGACATAGGACTTTCAGGACCAAGCGGATAGCCGTCCTGGGCAGCAGTGCTCCTGTTTCTGTTCTACGGTAGTGAAGTGGAGTCTACATTTTTAGAACCAGTGTCAAGATGAGCCCGGCCGACATCAACGCGGGATAAGATAAGAGTCCTCCGCTTCAAGATAAGTTTTATTTTTTTTTTTTTTTTTTTTTTGTGTGTTTGAACTTTAGGCAAGCTTTTCAAAAGCGTCCTTAGCAGTAAAAAAAAAAACAACGTCAAATCTAAAATTTAACTCTCAGGCCTTAAATTGGTTCCCTTTCCTTTCTTTTAAATCACCAGACAAACCTCAAGTTTTTTTATGAATTTAAATGAACAGACTCTCAGATGAGGTTAAGATTTTTCTTATTGTGTTGTAATTGAATAAACTGATATTTAATCTGGAACCTCTTACAGTATGTTTTCTTTATATATTTAATATGAACTTTTCCTTTATATCTTGTATATGTTTTATGTTTTCGATCCTCTCACGGCGCGGTCCCGGAATGCATTTTTTTCACAACGCAAAAATGCTGTACACGCTTCACTATACGATTACTACCTTTAACGGAAAGTAGTTTCATATTTAACATTTAACAATATAGGAATTTCAGATATAACATGGTGCCTAGAAGTAAAACTATTTAAACTTGGTGTCGAAACATTCTTCTTCATAACAAGAGCTATTAGGTTATTTCGAAGCAGAAGAGCTGGAAAATGACGAATGCCTTTACCAGGACTCAAACCGTGGAGGTCTTCAATACGCGCCGAGTGTGCTGAGCACTACACCCTGAAGGCATGCTAAGAAGGCGGGAAAAATACCTTATAATACGAGATACATAAGTACATACGTACGTACAGAAGTCACGAACAATCAATTTTGAATCCGTTTTAAATCCGTACTGGGAAAAAAGAGTTCTTTATTCCGTGCATACGTACAAACGTCAAACAAGCATACAAAGAAAAAACTTATTCAGATGGATTTTGGAATGTTCAAAAAGGATATTTCTGTTGAAATATGACACCCGGAATTTTTCGTGATTACAATACTTCCTTTGATTTTGCACAAGAATGAGAAGGGAAAGTTTAAGATTTTAATGATTTACATTATTATCATTACCATTAAAAACGAATGTAAGTAACCATCCAAAAATCTACAAATAGAGCTTATGTCATAAAAATCTTAATGTGGTATAAATCTGTGCCATAAATTATTATACTGTGATATAAATTACGTTGTGTAATTGTGATTACACCGTAATATGAATCTTATTCAAAGCTCTGAAGGTACGAATTTGATAAATCTTATTCGTACTTGTGAAAGATAAATAGCCTCTTGCAAAACATTCTTCAGTGTACTCTAAATCATACAGAATATGTCTTTCGACGTAAAAAAAATCTTTGGAAAGCAACAGAAAAACTAATGTCCTTTCACTACAAGTATTTTTACTCACCGTGACACCTAATAATGATCTTTTGCTTACTAGGGAGGCCGAGAGAATCACATTACTTCCTTATTTTCGTGTTGTCATTTATACAATGGTTACTGGATATTGTTTTCCTATTGTTTAACAAAGAATAATACAAATGGCAGGGTAAACACCAATTCACCGTGTGTCAAATTCTCATGATTTTCTTCTCCGGAATTTCTAGGCCATAAGGCCACAATCTTTTCAGTTACTTCCTACCGATTTAAAACACGTATTTAAGTTTTATGGTGTGATCCAAACAAGACAGCACTGAAGTTATCAAACAATGAAATGTAGCATTGTTTCAAACTGAAGCTCTTTGAATTCCGGGTTACTTAATGGCAATGTCACTCGCATTTAATTTCCCTGGAAAATAAATAAATAAAGCGACACATAAAATAAAATCCGAAAGCTTTCAGATTTTATATTATGGCCAAAGGGACTTTTTTAACGTTTTGTGTGTTGCCTTTATTTATTAAATATCATATTCTTCTCACTGAAAACCACATAAAATTCAATTCAACAGCAGTATCACAAAAGTATTTATAAGCAGCATGTCTTTAGAGTTTCCGATACACAGGCTCGCGCGATGGAGATAAAAATGTGTTTTATACCGCACAGTGTTGCCAATGCTCGTTTTGAAATACTTGAGTTTCTTAATTAAAAATTCGTTAAAGTTTCACAAAATATGAAATAAATAACAAATTCAAAATTCGGGTTTCCAGATGCCTATATTCGGAGAAGTATTACGTTATTCGAAATTTGATGGCTCTAGATACCGTCGTCTTTTCACAATGCGAGAAACATGCATACATTCATGCAGATTCTTCATTATTTAATTTCTTTAAATATACGAGGTGATAATATTTAGTGGCAATAATTTAAAAAGTGATTCGCCGTTTATAGTGAAACTCCACAAAATATCGTTTTGAATATTTCTTCTGGGCTACCGCTTCTTTGAGCTCTTTTCAGTATTTCACATATGACGTCAGAATACGAAAAATAAGATCCCTGATTATATTGCCACATCAGCTGTAAATAGCGTACTAGAGTAACGAATTTATTTTCAGTAGGTTTAGTATTACGTTTTTTATAAGTTTTCAGAGAAATGCAGGGAAGAATGTAATAAAACACCTAGTTGGCAAGAAACTGATTTCGGATTTGAGTGTAAAATAAAACTCAGTATTTTCTATACAAAAAATCTAATGTGTACACCACATGACTTCCTTGTACGGAATATTAAATTATACGCATTTTTCTTGCATTTCATTTAAACTTATTGGATTGCATTAAATCTACTTCGCCGACAGCGCATAAACCACAATAGAATAAATGCATTCTTTAAAATTCACTCTAGTATTTGTTTACCATAGCGACACTCTGGCGCTAGATTCCTTAACAGTATTATATTTCGTTCATATTATAACACAGAATGCACAAAATTTGTATCATTTAAAGAACTATCTAATCGTTGCTACATGTTCTATTCAAATACTGTAATAAAGCTAGAACGATGTATAAAAGAAATTAAGCAAACAAAACAAAAACGAAACAGTTTTTCACAGACGATTGATTATTTCTCATTCAATTAATTGAGGTTTCACTTCGCGACAAGGCAAAAATACATAAAAACTCAAAATATCTGTTAAAAATTACTAATTATTAAAAATTAAATTACTAATTAATAAAAATTAAATTATTAAAAATTAAGTAAATCTTAAACAGTTATTTCTTCGAAAAAATTCCAGAAAGGATTAAGCATGATTTAAATCGCAATTCAATCATTTTTATAGCAAAAAATTCAATCATTTTTAAGATAAAAACAACACAATTCAATCATTTTTATAGCAAAAAATGCACAATTTACAAACATATAAGAGTAAAGAAACTGGTTTGGTGCGGCCGATTGAAACCAAAATACGAGGTGCACATCTACATGTTATAGCAGTCCTATATACAAAATGTCAACGTTCTGAGGCTACTCGTTTTTGAGTTATGCGAGATACGTACGTACATACGTACGTACATACGTTCGTACAGACGCCACGAAAAATTCTCTTCAGAATTCATTTTAAAGCAGTTTTTTAATTTTTTGGAGGAAAAGAGTCTTTTATTCTGTCCTTAGGTATAGATATCAAGCATAAACATTGTTAAATTGCATTCGAAAGCGGTCAAAATGGATATTTTCGTTGAAATATGCTGCCTGAAGCTTTTCGCGATTACAATACTTCCTTTTTACTTCGTACAAGGAAGTAAAAATGAACTTTAATCATAATTTTTATGATGTTTTGCCACCTTTCTGGTAAATATTTGATTCCGCGCTAGAAGAACTTCTGGTTTTTATCAAGAGAGAACGCAACCAAGTACGTTTTGAGGTCATCGTTATTACTGAAATTTTTACCATTTAACAAGTTTTGTAAATTTCGAAGTAAATAATAAGCCGCTGGTGCAAGGTCTGAGCTATATGGTGGATGCGACATCACTTCCCAGGCCAAATATTCATGTTTTGACATGTTGGATTTAATAATATTAATAATAATTTTCGACAAATAGCGAAATCTAACTTTGAATGGGGTCTCTCGATTCTTATATTTAAACTTAGTGAATTTTTATACTCGTTAGGAAAACGTAACGTTATAAGAAAAGACTAAATAGAAGACTAAATAAGACTAAAATATAAGGCTCCTATAACAAAAATTGACCGGAATATTTAATTTCAAAACTTGCAGTTTTTGTTGCTATTTTCAACTTGCCTCGAGGGATTAATTAAATTAGAATAATTCTAAGAAATCAGCTGAAATAAAATACAGCCCTTCCCCCCCCCGGAAAAAAAATGTATAATTTAATAGACCGTACTAGGAAGTCACGTGGTTTTTTTTTTTTTTTTTTTTTTTTTTTTTTCCAGCTTGGCCACACCATTTTTTTCCCCCCTCCTAATAAAGTTTTATGTACCTTAAGCTTAATTTTATTTAAAATGTCTTTCTTTTAAATATAAATGTTCTCCTTTTGTATGTAATCCTATATTAATTAAATTCTGCAGTTTATATCTACAAACTCTGATATAAAAACGTTTCATTTAGATATTATTACCTGTTAAAATTATTCTCTTTAAATACCCTACCTAGCCCATACCTGCTAGTGTTAAATCAACGGAGTATCTAATGAGTGAGCATTGTTTCTTTAATTGGCCGGCAGAGACAACCGAAAGGGTAGAATATAATAAGTGTGGTTAATGACACGAAAACAAACCTTTCCACCAGGGGGTCAACGATCGAGGAAAGGCTAGCGAAAGTGAAAAGAGAAGGATGTCCCGGGAGGGAGAGATGGGCTGCCGTTGAAAGGTCAATAGAATGCCAGTCCATTACGGTCATCGTCGGTCGCTTTAGAACACTTGCCTCTCGTCGTAGTTAAACCAAAGAATTTCATTGGTTAAACCAATGGGTAGAGGAAGTGCTGTTGTAACTTTTACCCCCTGAGTCACGCTTTCATAATGCTAACGAGAAATGCTCTGCCAAGAGTGTGGCAGAAATTAATTAGTATGCAGCCCCACGCGTTTTAAATTTTGTTCCATTCACATATTCCTCCTGACCTTTTTCATCTAATACACATTTCTGAGAATTTGTTTATTTGTTATGTTGCTGTTATATACGTTAAGGTGAATGAACGTCCAGATATGAAGTAGTTTTTATTTCGAATAGTGTATACAAAATTGAATTTTACCCCAGCATTTTAAGCTTAATGAATTTCCTGAGCGTATAATTTTATACATGCCATTACGCGTTGAATTTCGGGGAGGGGGGGGAATGTCAAGATAAAAATCATGTTAAAATAAAATAATAAAAATATCTGATGTGATTTCCTTGTACAGCCTATTAAAGCTACACACATTTTTTTGCTACACTTCATTTAAAAATTATTTCCTCGAATTTTATTACGGATATATATTTCTAATTCGATCCATTTGATTCTCACTTTGGGACAAGGTAAAAATACATAAAAACTCAACCTTCATTAAAAACTGTAAAATGCAGAAAAACTTAAAACACCGAATACAATTAAAAACAATTTTGCAATTAAAATTAGAATTTCGACGCCAAAACAAGCAATTCGGCTAACGGCAGGAAGAAACAGTTTTCGGTGTACAAAACTGAAACTTAACTTCCGGTTCTGCCGTGCAGAAAGACACTGAAGTTGGAACACCACTTGACTTAATTCACTAGTCTATTAAGAGTTTCAAATGTAAACAAATGATTGCTTCGTTAGGATTAATCCCAATTAAACAACTTGTTGATAATTGATATAGCATTATCAATTATTACTACACAGATATATTTATATAATTAAAGAAAAGAGACCAAACGATAAAAGACTTATGTGGTCAAAAACTTTGCGCATTGAGCTTCAAAATTTAGAAAAAAGTTAAAAGAAAATTCCTATTCGTACGCTAAAAAGTTGCTTAGATACTGTGATATATATATATATATACTATTACTATATATAATATATAGGCTTAGTACCACTTTACAACTTGTTGATAATTGATAAATGATAAATTGTTGATAATTCTAACTATTTTATGCAGATTAATTAAAGTATAAAAACCTTAACAGGAACCGAAGAACAACATAAGTCAACCACCTTTTAAACCAAAAAAAAAATACACAATTTAACAATATATAAGATAAATTTATCTTATTTTAATCTTATTTATCTTATTATCTCACTTTAAAATATATAGCTCAGCGAGCCGTTTGATAGGGTGGGTAACATACATACATGTTTGGTACAGCCAATTGCAAAGAAAAAGGGAGGAGCACAACGAGATGTTATAGCAGTCCCATATACAAAATTTCAACGTTCTACGGCTCCTTTTTTTTTTTTTTTTTTTTTTTTTTTAAAGTTCTGCGAGATGCATATATCCATACGTACGTACAGACGTCACGAAAGAAATCTCTTCTGAATCTATTTTAAATTTATTTTTCAATCCCTTTTGATCAAAAGAGAATTTTATTCTGCCGGTATGGATTCGAGAGGGGTAAAAATGGATATTTCCGTTGAAATAAGATACCAGAAATTTTTCGCGGTTACAATAGCTCCTTTACTTCATACAAGGAAGTAAAATGTTATGCTTGTTGAATTGTTTATTAGAAGAAAAAAGACTGGAAAACATTATTTTAAATTAAAACCAAATTTTCCTTAACCAAATTTCGGATAACCAAAAACAAAACTTAAACTAAACGGTTGAATAAAATAACACGCGAATCAATAGTTTATTTTCATCAGATTATTACATATTTTCAAATTAATATTTATTCCCCATTTCATTTGCACTGTTTTACATGGAACGTAAAGCTTTTGTATACTTACTTTTAACGTATATAAAAGCGTCATATGTGCTGAATTCTAAATGAAAATAAAAGTGATGTATACAACACATTGAGTAGAATTGATAGCTTTCGTCTTTGGCGCGATATTTCTCAACGCTTTCGAATGTCATAAAACGTAATGGTTAGAGGTTGGTTATACTTTGATCCATCTAATAAATAAATCGATGCGCACGTAACCTGAAATTCAAATGCTTCGTTTATTTCTTTTTGCCATGGGTATGTAATATTTATAACTCTACTGAAAGAAATTATATATAAAAAGGTAAAAAAAAAAAATGTCTTGGCTATACTTCCGAACAGAAATTTCTCTTTCTTTTTATGTTTTGAAAGTGCAGTGGACTCAAGATTTTACGACCATGCAAAACCAGAAAAAAAAAAAAAAAAGTCGTAAAATTTAAAATTCGAAATTGGGAATTGTATTAACGACTATATATCTTTTATGTAACACTACGACAATTCATAAAATAAGAAGTAATTTTTTTCAAAAAATTATAAATCTTTTGAAATTACGCGACAGCTTTCGAACTAGAAGTTGAAAAAAGAGGGAATTACAGAAGGTGTTTTACATATTTTTAGAATGATTTCGATAAAGGTTTTAAAAAAGCAAATGTTTGGGAGTAAAAAAATTCTGGCAACAGCTTATTATCTGAAATGAGAATATCGTCTGCTAATTTTAAAATTTATTCATCTTTCAGAATGTCACGTGTAAATAAGCCGTGGATTGAAGGATGTGTTTCAGCACTATTCGATGAGAAATATTTGTGTTCCATAATTCAAAAACGTTGTGAAATGCATGATATTAAAATTTCCAATTGCCAAATAAGCGACGTTATTAATCGGAAAGCGAAAAATCATACATCTACGCGGAAAGACGGCTGTAAACAATACCCGAAAAAGGTACGTACTGTTTCTAATGTTTCTAAAATTAAATTGTTGTTAATAACAAAATATCAATTGCTAAGTCTCCAAATACATCAGTCGAACTATAAAGGAAATAATAAACTAAGATTTACAACTTAAAAACGCTGAAAATGTTCACCATCTTTTCCCGACGCATATGGTTCAAGGCAGAACAATTTCTAGAACTCTTTATGAAAACTATTTAACAAGACCTAAACGGAAATCCATTTTAACCTTTGAAAGAAGCATGGCTTTACCTAAATGAAGGCAAGAACAAAAAGGTCTATTTATGATTGCAAACGGAGAGAAAAAAAATTCCCAACTTGGCTCTGTCAATGGAGAGAAATTTACTGACTTTAATTTTTCTATTGTTTTTCTTTTCCTTTCTTCCCCAATGACTTTCAAAGAATGAAACTTCATCAAGGCAAAGCAACAAGTTCGTACTATGGAAAGTGCCACTGCATTCCTAGAGAAAATGAAGACTGACACAGGTATTGCATATATACCTTTTCAACGTATTCCTGCGAAGTCTCCTGATGTTTCGCTTATGGCTTATTGTGTCTTTGGTCTCTTGAAAAGAGCTCTTTCTAAGCGCAAACCTACCACGATTGAAAAGAACTCAGGAAAGTATTGAAAGAGACATGGAAACCAATAGCCCTGGAAATTTTACTAAAAGCTCTTCTATCGTGGAAATCACGATGCAGATTTACATTCTAGAAAAAAGGCTATCAATTCAAACAATTAAAAGAATATTCTTTATATTTTAAATATTAATTAAAAAGTCCTGAAATCGTTTTAAAAATATGTAAACGCCGTCTGCACTAATTCCCGCTGTTTGCGAAAAATGTAATTAGAAATTAGGAGTTCCGGCTTCGAATAGCAGTTTTTTTTTTTTTAAATGAGTTGGAATTATTTAAATTAATTCTAAAGTACTTTGTAACGATTTAAAAATAAGTTCAAAGTTGAAATTCGAATTGTAGTAATTTAAAAATATTTAAATATACTATGAATGTACCCAAGCTGAAAAATTAGAATTTTTATATTTTCTCATCACTCAATTTTCGAAGGCGCTTGTTTATTATTTCAGGAGGTTTGTAAAAGAACCCTTGAAGAAAGGGAAAAAACTCTTTCAAAAAGCTTTTTATAAACAACGACGTTAAAATAGACGTTAATGTCTATGCAATTACTCGAAGGAGTTTTTCCCCCCTCGAAGAATCCAAGAATTACTGAAGGACAGGACGCATCGGTATTAAACTATTAAAGAGTATGTCAAAAAGGGTGCAATAGTTTTTCAATCCTATTAATACACTTTTTAAAACTGAAGAACTATTAATATTGTTTTCTGACTCTTCCTCGAGTATTTTACAGAGCGGTCATTTTCAGTTGTTGTTGAAATCATATGTGGCAGTCGTGTCAAACTCAAATTGCATGTGGGAAGAAAACACGATAGCAGATGAGAGCCGATTTATTTTCCAAATGAAACTTTTTTTTTAGCAGAACAAGTTTTTTAACTGAATTTAAAAATTGTTTTACTAAATATTTGTCAAAGCATACATAAACGGTAATAATAATGACATAAATTGAAAACTAACAAATTAGTAATTAGTATACATAATTTCTTGTAATTTAAATATATATCTTTATTATATGCGGCTTAAGTGTCTGTTTGTCGCCAATAATTTATTGGTTGCTTGCGTAATTGTACTGGCCAATGGGGTGAAGTTGCCACGGCATTCAAATACTCCATATACACTAATACCATACATGAAGTTATCATTGTTTTAAATAAATTATCATGGCATTTAAGAACATTTAAGTATTTTTATTTCATACAATTGTTTTTATTATGCATTTAACTATATTTACATATGAATTACCTAGAAACTTGCAAACGTTAAGAAATTAAAGGAGACACAACCAACTAACGAGTTGTGCGTAGTACATCTCATCAGGTAGGTTTACCCAAACTTCTATGTTAAATAGCCTTTCGCGTAAAATGTTTAAAATTTTGCCCGATTTTATTCTGAAATTATATTTTAAACTGAGTTTTCAGCTGAACGCAAATTGAGCGTGTCAGGGGAACGTGAACATTTGTTTGCATTAGCAATCATCTGTTTATAATCAATTTATAACCATCAATTTATAATATCTAAAACAGCAGTCATTTTGTATGACTGCCAGGCTTTCTAGTAGATATATATATGTGTGTGTGTGCGTGTAAGATAAAATAAAATACGTTGGCTGCTCTAAGAAACGATTGGCGACCTCAAAATTAAATATTCTAAATTTGGTGTTCTCCTTCGCCTACGTTCATCTGTTCTCCCAAATTAGAGATCTTTTCATGTTACATACCGCTGCTTTGAAAATGGAACTAAAACCCGAAATTAACCAATCACGAATTAGCTGTACTTATGCACCTAAAGTCTAGCATATATAGCTACTAACTGCGCAGTCTTTCTCTTTTTCGCCTTTTTCCGCCTCTTCGCCTGCCTGCTGATCGCGTGTCGTTCAGCCTCTGCTATTCGCCATTATTTAAAATGTAATTGCATATCTAAAATTATCGGACGCGTTAAGCACCTCTAATTTTCTACCGGTTATGAAGATATATACTAAGAAATTCGTCATCCAAAAATAAACGATATTTAACTATCAAGCTGGTCGTGCTTCTAAAATTCCATCGGGCCAGTCCACTATGTCGCAGTATTTTTGGCCATGACTAGAACGTCATTGTTTTTATCTCCTGCCAAAAGTAAAACATTACACTTCACACATCTCTACATATAATAAAAAGAAAGAGTCTGTCTGCCTGTGTGGTCAGTGTGTCTTTCGCTCGCGCTGCGCGTAAGCTAATAGACCCACAGCTACGAAATTTTGTACATACGTGCATCTAGACAAGAGCCAGTGCACTTCGAAGCGATTTTTGAGAAATTCGAATTAAAATGTTTTTAATTTTATGTTTTGTGACGAAATCGCGTCATTTTGAGACATAATGGACTAGGAAAGCGAGATTTTACTCTACGCGCTCTATTTTCACGTTGTCGTGAAACGTAGGCACTTAGCTATTTTACGAACTTAAAATAAATTTCCTGTTTCAATAAATCGATTGAATACGAATTTATTTAACAAAGGGAGCTTAACACCTTTTCAACGAGATTTTTTTCTAAAAACGTTTATGTTTAAAAATGTACAGTTTATTTTTCTTTGATTTTGGGACACGTTAAACTTTCATCCTTGCGACTGCTTTTACAAAAAAAAAAAAAAAAAAAAAAATTTTGAAAAATGATAATATTTTGTATTTTTTTTTTTTTTTTTTTTTTTTTAATTTTTAAATGAAGCTTCCGAGTACACTTCTCACATCGCATCTTTAAAAATGTGATTTTGGCAACAATTTTCCTTTCTTATTGTTGTTGATAGATTTTTGATGAAATCGCATCATTTTGAATAGTTTCATTCTTTTAGAAATATGGGTTTCGTAGCAATTTTTCATCGTACTTCTTATGTCACTGTTTTTAAGAGATTGGCATATTTCATTGTCATTTTTTATATATATATAATACATTTTTATTGACTTTTTTTGGATAAAGTTGTTCTGCAGAGTAAAATTGGGCGCGGAATGTTTTGTTTTTGAGTTTCTTTCATGTTATTTTTTGTTTATTTCACTGTTTGTAAGATATTGAAAAGTTTTGCATGATTTTTTTTTCTTCAACGGAAAGTTGGTTAATTTTTTATTAGGATAATTAATATTTGTATTAAGAGATATAGCTTATGTCATTGTAATTTCTTTCTCTTGAAAATATAAGATAAAATATCATTAATTATACTTTGCTTTTCAGAATTTTTTGTTTTTTGTATTCTTTTATGTTATTTATGGCTGATTTCACTGTCTTTAAGATATTGAAAAGTTTTGAGTGATTTTTTTAGGAAACAAAGTTCTTAACCTCATTTATAACATTTGAGTTCTTAAGATTTTGCAAAGTTAAGTTGGTTAATTTATTTATTAGGATAATTAATATTTGTATTATGGGATATTGCTTATTTCATTGTAATTTTGTTATACGTATTAACTTTTTTTATGAAGTTCTTCTGTAGAGTAAAATTCTAATCAGTTTTTAAATTTAACGTTTGGTGTTCCCTTCAGCCATTTTTCCGGTACATTTAAAAGCCAGACGAAGGCTGGCAGCGAAGCTGCTAGTATATATATATAAACAACAACGTAACTGCAGGTAAATAATAAGTCTGTTCATTACATTTAAACGTACTTACAGCTAAATATTAAAGTTTCAGATTGACAATTTATTTTTAATAATTCTAATGTGTCCAATTAACCTCTAAATTACTTACCTTAAAATAAACAAATTGCGGAAACTTTCAATGGGACAAAATTTAAGACTAAATAATGACAGACTATTTATTAAATTTTTCTTTGACGCATGCAGTAAAGATACATATAATTAGTAAATAATTATGAAATTCTTTTTTCTTTCCTTAATACGTTTTTCAGCTACAACATATGACGATCCGATTTTGATAAAGTTTTTAACCTTGGAGGAAAATTACTAGAAATTTCATCACGAATTGCAGATGCTCATCGGTCCTTTAAATCTTTAATCTTTCCTTTAAATTCAGGAATTTTCAAGTGCGAAAAAACATCTATTCATATACAGTGGTGGCCAAAATTGTGAACACTTTTGGAAATTTTTATGTTTTTGAACTTTGTATGCTTATAGAAAATGTTACGTTTCGCAAAATGCAAACTTGTATATATCATTTTAAAGAGAATTTATTACTGAATTCCATACAAAACACAAAATTCAATTATTCGCAATACAAAAAAAGTTATATGTACTTTATAATATATATATATATATATATATATATATATTAAAGTACATATAACTTTTATATACATTAAAATATAAATATATTTATTTATATTTTAACATAATATAAATAAAAAAACACAGTTATGAAGTGGTTTGTAATGTCTAGCTTTCCTGGCCAATCACTGTTCTTGTTCTGAGAACCAATCAAATGTTAGTAACTGCCAGTAGAAGCTGACATCATGTTTACACTTGAAACAATTCATTATTTTGCTTCGTTCTGTAGAAGGAGGACCTGTTTCTTATACACTGCAATTACAAGTAGAAATTTTTGTACAAATTTTTAATATTTAGTCAATAAGCAATGACATCTAATAAAAGAGTAGATTGGACACCTAGAAAGAGATGTAATATTATTGTGTTACGAGAAAGTGGTCTTTCCTATGCTGAGTCCTATAAGTGTACTTCCATATAAGGAGATTTATTCTTACTACAAAATTTCGTGACTGAGGTTGTTTATTTTTTTATGAGGCTTTTATCTTTTTATCTACGGTTGTTTTAACAGACACAAACGGTATTCTTTGCCCTATTTCTACTGGATTCTGCGCATATTATCTATTTTGAATTTTCTATTGCTTCTGCAGAATCACCTTTGATTTCAAATTCACTACCTATTACCCGGTGTCCCCCGAAAACATCTCGGAGAAAACAACGCAAGGCGAAAACGTCGTAGTACAAAACATCGTGGGAGAAAAGAAAGCAAAGAGAAAACATCGCAGTTCTAAAGCCCCTAGGGTACACAATATCGTGGTCGAAAATAAAGCAGTTCAAAAACTTCGCAATTTAAAAACATCGTCGTCGAAAATATCGCGGTAAAAAATAAAGTACATACAAATCATCGCATGACGATAACATCGCACATATGCGTTTTTCAGGTTTTAAAAGTAAGTGCATTTTCTCATAAGGATTTGGGAGCGCAAGAAAGAAAGAAGGATATTTTTGCTTCTATATTTCACATTTTTGAATGAACTAATCACTTTTTACTAAAAAAGTAAAGTTTTCGTCTGCGATGTTCTTGCCGCGATGTTTTCGGCTGTAACCTATTACCATGTCTTTTTCTTACAATTCTTACTTCATCGCTATCTTCATCTTACTTTCCTTCTCTCTGTCATGAAGTAGGCTATTAATAGACATAATTTCATTCTTCGTCAACGAAAAATCGAACTGGTCTTCACTGGAGCTGGTTCCTTCATCGTATTTCATGCTTAATGGGCTACATGACTAATATTCCTATTGCTACGATTCTCGAATTCGAACGTCGAAGACGTATATATAATAATAAATCTAAAAAACGTATTTAAGATTGGGAATTGTTTAATACGTATGTATGTGACCCACTCATTGAGCGATATTGCGCAAACCAAACCAAACATCGTTACTGCTTGAATTATGACATCAAATCAAGTCATCTCTGGAGTTACCTCATCAAATCAAGTAGTCACCAAGAGTCACATCTCGAGTTACCACACATTAGATCAAGCGGTGACCGAGAGTCAGAGTTACCGCCAGATCATGTTGTGAACGTGAGTCACCTTTTGAGTTACCACATCAGATCAAATCGTGATCTTGAGTTACCTCTCGAGTTACCGCATCAAATCATGTGGTGAAGGACAGTCAGATCTCGTATGCAAAGGATTAAATTTGTACGAAAACATTTGTATAATTTATCTGAAAAGTTTGAAATTGACTCTTGCATTATTAACAAACATGAGTGAGTGAGTTGGTATCGACTTATAATTTGGATTCGCTTGCAGCCTCGCTCTTTATGGTAATATCCACTGAGTCAAGACTGAATGCAGCTAAGCGACTTATGCCCAATAACAAAACAGAGAATGTAAGAAAGTATAACAACCCAATAACAAAACAGAGAATGTAAATGACGCTTTTATTAAGAACTCATGAGTTAAACAGAAGCCACTCCCTGTGCTTACAAAACAAGCCAGCATATGACGTAAACGCAAAAGTAAGGAATTTAAATTTAAACTAAAGCTGAATCGTTAAGTTAGCCAAAGACTATGCGGAAATTGTTAACGCGCATCTCTACTCAAACCTAAACCGACGTGACAAGCACTGTCGGCAAGAATAAAGCAACGCCGAAGACGGAATGCTATAGTAGAATATCAACAAATAACGTGGCCTTCAGCAGGCGGAACATGCTCTATCTAAGCAATCTAAACACCTTCTTCTAAATATTATCTCTTTCTACCTCATTTAAATACTAGCGAGCTAAAATTTATATTCCGGTAGGAAAACGGAAAGAAATAAGTGACAGTATAGATTCTGAACATGAAATAACTGATTAATTTAAAATAAATACCTTACACGCTTAGAAATGAAATAATATGTAATCATTTAATTTGAAAGATTTCTATACCTCATGTATGAAAAATATTATTACTTATGAAGTTGATTAACTTCGAAAAGATTTCTGTTCAAACAAATTGAATCTGCAGCTATAAAGACTATAGAAAATAGGCATTCATAATTGCATGACTTTCACCGAATATTAAAATTTTATTAAGTAATATTCGTAATGGCAACTATTTCAGTTTAAAATTTAAACTATCCAAAACCGCTCGCAGCTTTGCGTAACACATCAGCTTATAAAATCAACTGTTAAAAGTTATTCTACAATCAAAAATAACTCTTGATTTTTTTCACGGTTCGATGTTTGTTTACATTTATTCTTTACGCTTTCTAATGATCTGTTTAAACATTTTCGTTTAATATCTTTAAAAAAAGTTACTTCCGTATTTGGAACGCGAGCTTTACGTTGGATTAAACTCAAATGAATGCTACAGGTTGGTTTCCTGTTCTGTTTATCCTATTAAAGAACAAATCCAAACCCAAGCACACACAATTCTTGCTCTTATGTCGCGTAAGATTATAGAAAGTTGTATATGTCTTAGTAAAAGTTTTGTAGCCAATCATTTTTTATCCACATTAAAGAGCTTTCTTTTAATTTTCTTGTCGATGCTTTGATTATTAAGGTTTTCTGTTCATGTTTTTCTGAATGACAAAAGGACATTGCCAAATACGATTAAAAAAGATTCGCCGTGATTTGAGCCCAAGGTAGAATTATCAGTGTCCAGCTATTTTACTTACATCCAAAGAAAAAGTAGAAGAGTTTAAATAATTCGGATATTCATTTAAATAAAGTGAGAAAAATAGAAGCATCGGCAATGCATATACAAATAAAATGGTTTCTGATTAAATAGCAAATAAAGTGGCAGAATATAATGGACATCTGACTATGAAATACACTGCAGCATGCTTTACAATCAATGGGAATAAAAAGTGGGTGTTGCACGTTAACCATTTAGGCAGATGACCATGGCTCGACTCCAAGAAACGAGGAATACTTGGGCCAAAGATGGAAATCTGTATGCTAAAAATCGTGTTGACATGTTTTAGGAATACCAGTGGCATCAACCACTCGGACCAATCACCAAATGGACGTATAAATAAGCGAAATACTCCACCGAGTTACTAGGAAACTCATCATAAAGTGAAACCGAGAGCACCATATACACTATATACCATATACACATTACTGTGATAATTAAACCAAAAATCCGGCGGTTAGGATGGAGTACACTTATCAGCTCATCATGCCCGACCTACTTCCACTATATTACCATCTACTTCAAGATTCGAAGATTCTCATAATTTGAGGGGGGGAAGAAATCGACGATGAGGAAGATTTAACTAAGTCGCTTGACTAAAAGTTTCATTAGTTTAAGATCAAATAAAAAAAATTTAGACAAACTTTAAGAATCATGAATACCCATAGAAACACGAAACAGTAGTAAACTACAAAAGCATAACGGGAAAAAAAATGTAATCACTACTTTCCTTTTTACAAAACTTACAGTATTAATTACTTTAGAGAATATAAAAAATTCGGCAAAAATCAATCCTAGATTGGGATTGGTTTTATAACAGAGTTATAAAGATGAATTTTTCAATAAAACCAACGTTAAGTGCGGTTGGATTCATTAATTTTGCAATGCACAGTTATTATCAGAGTAGTTAAGACAGAAAATAAGCTAATTTTTAAGGAAGCAATATATAAAATTTGTTGTAATCGCATAATAGAATGTAAACACAGCTAATTTAAATTCTTACGTTTATGCTCATTATAATCCCATACCAATGCACACAGTTACTCCAGAAAGCATTCGACCTTCGCTCGATTATCTAAACCAAGGATAGGCAAAGGTCGCGGGCCAAAAATCGAAAAAAAAAAAAGGTTTGGCGGGCCAAGATAAATTTTTCTAAAATTTTAAAAACAAAATACAACTATTACAATTTAAATATGTTAATGAGATGAATGAAATCGCGATTTCATTTTTTAAAGTTCCTTATATTGAGGTTCGAAGTGAAATGTACTGATTCTAAAGAACGAGGCTAAATACTCATTTGTCAGTCTACTTCTGAAATAATTCTTTCTAAGGTTCATATTTGGAAACAATTTAGCACTGATTTTCTTAGCGTGAGATATTAAATTTTGGAAACTTACTTTCGATAATGATTTGTAAAACTCTTAATTTTGGCATATTTATAAACAACTGCTTGAGATGACAATTAGATTGCAACTCAATTAATTCAAGCAGCAAATCTGACCTCACTGCTTCACAATTTACGTTAAAAGGCACGGTAAACATGTCCAATTCTGTTCGAATGGTACTGAAATCTTGAAATCAACGTTCGAACTCAAAATGCAGTTTTTTTCAAATCATTTTCATAATTCTTAAACTTCTCTTCATTTACTGAGGGTACTGAATTTAACCTCGGGAAATGAGACAAGTTGTTCTTAGCTAGCTGCCCAGAAAATAGATTAAATTTTAGTTTAGAAGCTTTGAGATGGGCCCAGATATCGTCGATAAATTGATTTTTCCCTTGCATCTTGTCGTTCAAGTTGTTCATATGACAAAGAAGATCAGTGAAAAATGCAAAGTCCGAAAGCCATTCTGTGTCTTCTAAAATTTTGCACTCCGAAAAATACCATTTCTCATGGAAGAATGTGGTCTTTCAGCTGCCAAACTGGTTCGTTAAACAAATCCTGCACTAAGCAGTAATCAAAAGCACTAAGCAAATCCTGCACTAGGTACTGTATTACACTTTCTTGTAATACAGTACATCAGAGTATTCAGATCGTACGGACTGAAGAAAATCTCGAAATTGCCTATGCGTAAGCCCACAAGATCGAACAGTATTTACAAGCTTCACGACTGCATGAAGCACGGGTTTCATATTTAATTGAGATTTACACAGAGCATCTTGATGTCAAGCACAGTGTAGAAAAACATTGTTCCCGGGATAGTTTTTTTCCTGACATATTTGGTGCTCCGTCAGTCGTAATATTGCATATATTTGTTATAGGCAATTTCAAAGTTAAAAGCCCTTCCTGAAATTCACGAAAAATATTACATCCCGGTGTAGTTCCTTTTAAAGAACGCATGCACGCCGCTTCCTCAGTAATTTCAAAGTTCTCATCAACACCTCATATAAATAATACTAACTGAACAGCATCATTTATATCAGTGCTTTCATCCATAGCTGTGGAGCAAAATTTAAACTGGCCAATCTTTAATTGTGATGTCAAATTTTTGCGGATGTCTTCGATTCTAGAAGTCACCGATTTTCGAAATAAGTTTACAGTTTCAAAATTATTTTTCTTGTCAGGACATAAAGCAGTACAAACTTGGAGCATGCATTATTTAACGAACTCCCCCTCACTGGGAGCTTTATTATTTTAGCAATATTGTAGGGGAAGTTTCTTTTAAGTTTTCTTAAGATAACCTTTTCCTAGACCTATGTCCCTTGGAACCTTCTGAAGCTCTTGCCTGAACGATGGCGCACATTATAGTATTTAGTTCACCGGCGTCCGCATCGGCCGACAACGCAGAGACGTTAGGCAGCCTCTGGAATCGTGGTCGGGTGATACGTCTTCGTCGAAGGCTTTCTATATGACGGCAGCGTTTCACGAAGGCATCGACGCTGTCATAGTCCTGGGGCGACAGGACCTGGTACAAGTCTTCAGCAATACCTTTCATAAGATGGGCCACTTTCTCATCTTCAGACATGGATGGATTTTCTTTTTGGCAGAGAGTGAGAACGTCTTGAATGTAAGCTTCATACGTCTCATCGATTTGCTGGGCACGTATGAGTAGTACTCGTTCAGCTTGACGCTTTACATTAGCTGCTCGGGAAAAGGTGTTCCTAAGAGCAGTCCTGAAAACAGTCCAACTGGTAAATGTGTCTTCATTATTATCGAACCACAGTCGAGCGGTTCCGCCAAGGTAAAAAATGACGTTCGCCAGACACATTTGATCATCCCAGTGGTTATAGTTGGCGATTTGATCAAAGTCCTTGAGCTATCTATTAGTATCTTCTTTGCTGTCCCCGGTGAATACACACGGATTTCTGAGTAGTTGGTACGTCAGGATCGGTATTGGTGCCATGTTACTCGAAGCGGAACTAGCTCCTGCTGGAGGATTCTGCAAGTCTTCGATTCGAGAAGTCACCGATTTTCGAGATAAGCTTACAGTTTCAAAATTATTTTTCTTGCCTGGACATAAAGCATCACAAACTTGGAGCGTGCATTGTTTAACGAACTCCCCATCACTGAGAGCTTTATTATTTTATATTGTATGCTACAATGTAACTTGCATGTGTAGCTGCTTCTTGAATAGTGATGAGTCGGTACTACCGAACCGGGTATTTTGTAACGGGTACTTAGTTGTAACGGGTACTGAAAATCAGTACATCCAAGTACCCGTTACTTCAGTACCGAAATCGGTACTTTTCGGTATTCGTTATTTCTGTACCGAAACGGGTACTTTTCGGTATTCGTTACTTCTGTACCGAAACGGGTACTTTTCGGTATTCGTTACTTCTGTACCGAAACGGGTACTTTTTTTGTATTCGTTACTTCTGTACCGAATCGGGTACTTTTCGGTATTCGTTACTTCTGTACCGAAACGGGTGCTTTTCGGTATTCGTTACTTTGTAACGAAAATATGCGTCTCTTCTCGGTATTTCGGTATTCGTTACTGGAGGATCGATGAGGGTTCAGCTCACTTCGGTTTTGGTACGAGGACAGTAGTATCTGGTTGTATTTGCGAAATGGTGATATGCGCTCCTTGTGTTCATGAATGGTCTGCTCATCAGACACTTCCGCAGTTGACATGTTTTCTGATATTTAAAATCTTACTCCGTACAGATAAAATCAAACACGTGGTGACGTGGTAGAGTTCCTTCAGTGCGCAAAATCGTTAGCTGCGTATTTCGGTACTCCAAATCGTTACTAGGGTACTTCGGTACTCCAAATCGTTACTAGGGTACTCCCGTACAGCAAACAGTTACTAGGGTACTCCGGTACAGCAAATCGTTACTCCGGTATTTCGTTACTTCGGTACTCCAAATCGTTACTTGGGTACTCGGTACTTGAAATCGGTTTTCGCTACTTTTCAAAGTAACGGTTACTTGAGTAACGGGTATTTTGTACCGGGTACTTGTCTGTACCCGTTACTCTCGTACCGGGTACAAGAATGTACCGAAGTTGCCCATCGCTATTCTTGAATGGTGTTTACCTTATTGAAAAATTTTGTCGACCTGGTAATTTTTTACAAAGACTTTCTGCATTTTGTTTTCTTTCATATTCGACAGTACTCGGTAAATGTAATTCTTATAATTAGATGTGAAATGACGGGAAATGTTATATTCCTTGAAGACTGTTACAGCTTCAGTGCAGATGAGACACACTGATTTATCTTTTACAACTGTAAAAGTAATATTTCCAGGTCCATTTATCATTGAAAGCATGGCACTCTGAATCAACTTTACATTTTTAGTACCCAATTTGGCTTTGAAATATTTTACGAATAACCCAAACAAGCATTAGCTACATGTCCGCAATCTTTTCATACGCAATCAATAATATTAGAACTCGGGCCAAAAGAAAAAGCCGCTGGCTGGATCTTAAAAATGCGCGGTCTGCCATATTTGAGGTCTGATTCACCTATATTGGATTCCCATATGTCTGCTCCCCGAGAAAGAAATAACGCTTGTTGGCGCCAATCTACAGCTATAACTAACAAAGAACTTCCGCTTTTAACACTTTACCGACTGAAAGCTATCTGTGCTTGCTATTTCCGCCGAATTATATTTTGTAGGAAAAAAATAAATAAATAGAGAAAGCAAAGATCATCAGTCCTTTGAAAAAAAAAGGAAGAAAAAAATAATATTTAAACGAAGTACAAAATGAGATGGATATATAATATAAATAAATATTTCTTTTAATTTGCCTCGGACCGACAAATTAGAATTCTATCCGCGGGTCAGATAGAATTTTTTGATTGAGTTTTTCCTCTAACACTCGTAAATTTATGCGATCTGAGCTTTGTCAAAGAGTGGTGGTGGTTGTAGTACTTTGTAGTGGTTGTACTAAAGGTTTCCAATTTTTTTTTTAGATGGTAAGCGTTAGTCAAAAGGTTTAGAATCAATGCCATAGGTCAAAAAAGTATTCGACTTTTTTTCTAAACTGAGAACAAGAAAGGATTTATATTATAAATTAATATTCTACAGGATGTCCCTTAGAGTTAATAATGGCTTTCAGTCTAGATGGCATGCTTACAACTGTAACAGCTTTAAATAATATTCAAATCTTGTAGTTTAAATAATTTAAATAGATGAACATTAAGGTATTTGTGAATGGCAATATTTGAAACCAGACTCGAGTGCCTCGTGCGACTCTCACACGAAGAATGTAATTTATTTTTAAATGTAAGAATGTGTTTTCTCTTCTTGTTTGTATGTCGCCATTTTTTTTTAGTGTTAAATAAAAGTTACTCCTGTGTTCCATCATTGGAATTGCTTCATATCGCCAAAGAAGTATCACAGTCATAATTATTTTGGAGGCACCGATTGAGATCGAATAATCGTGCGTATTTTTATTTTATTAGTTCATCACTGAACATAATATTAGTGATACCAGATTATTACTTCCTGTTCATATAGAATTGCTTTATTTTATTAGTTCATCACTGATCGCAATATCAGTGATATCAGGTTATTACTTCCTGTTAACACTGAACTGCCTTATTTTATTAGTTTATCACTTGAACGTAAACTTAGTGATACCATTTTAATGCCGTTTCTACTAGAGCTCAAAGGAAAAGAAAAATAGCTGAAGAGCAGGTCTTGGAACCGATGAAGGAAGAAAATAAAGCATCCAGAGATGTATTTGAAGGAGAAGTTAAATCACCAGAATTAAACGTGGAAAGATGTTCACGAAAATTTGAAAAACGATAAAGAAATTAATATTGAGAATCAGTTTGCAATGCAGCTTTATCATCATCTTTCGGATTTTGATTTAATATCAAAGCCGCTACTAATAGACGAAGAAGACAATTGTCGAAAGCAAATGACAAATGAATATTATCCGAAAGGCACAGACGAACTGAGGAAAGGCTTTGCTGTGAATTATAGCCGAGGAACTGGTCCACCATGGAAGAAATCTAGGCGCCGTCAAGAAAAAAAAAAGAAGACTAATTTGAACACTGTCCATTTTCTTCCTATTTAAATGTGGTGTAAAAATATTTGTTTAAAATTTAAAATTTTCGGCCTGAAAATTTGAAAACTTATAAGAGAAGTTATCTTTTCTCTTTAAGCAATTGAGCAAGCCGAGCTTATAAACTTTCGAAATTTACAGAACTTTTCCCTTCGGTAAAAGTCTCTCCGTTGGGGGAGAGGTTGTAACAGCTTTAAATAATATTAAAATCTTGTAGTTTAAATAATTTAAATAGATGAACATTAAGGTATTTGTGAATGCCAATATTTGAGGTTCTAGTTTGATAGACGGTTGCACGGATTTTGGCGAGATTTTGGCAATTTTTCTTTTGGCGAGTAATACGACTTATGGTAAACCCATTGCTGGATAAGTTATTTATGGTAACCGATACTTTGTTAACATTTTATTTCAAAAATAATGCGTGTTATTATGCATAAATTCTGTGTTTTAAATATTATTTATGGCTTCTAAATATTAAAAATCAATTTAATTTTGCATTTTTATTTGAAATAAAAATTTTATTCTTTATCATATTTTATGAAATTTTATGCTGTGGATGATGTAATCAGTGACGTCACCTTACTTTAAAAGTAATTGGTTTTAATATCGATAAATTTAATCTAATGTTTTAAACATTATTTATGGCTGTTAAATATTAAAATACAATTTAATTTTGCATTTCTTTTTTAAAATGATTTTATTATGTATGATTATTTAAATAATTGGTGCTACTTTGGTAGACGGTTGCACGGATTTTGGCGATTTTTCTTTTGGCGAGTAACACAACTTATGGTAAACCCATTGCTGGATAAGTTATTTATGGTAACCGATACTTTGTTGTCATTTTATTTAAAAAATAATGTGTTTTATTGTGCATAAATTCCGTGTTTTAAATATTATTTATGGCTTCTAAATATTAAAAATCAATTTAATTTTGCATTTTTATTTGAAATAAAAATTTTATTGTTTATCATATTTTATGAAGTTTTATATTGTGGATGATGTAACCAATGACGTCACCTTACTTTAAAAGTAATTGGTTTTTATATGTATAAATTTAATCTAATGTTTTAAACATTATTTATGGCTGTTAAATATTAAAATACAATTTTGCATTTTTTAAAAAAATGATTTTATTATGTATGAATTTTTAAATAATTTTAATTCTAGGCGTGATGTAATAAGCTCTCTGATTGGTTATAGAATATTTGTGCATTAACGAGCTATAATCAGCTCCCTGATTGGTTACTGAAAATTTGTGCATTTCCGCGCCGTTTTAAAATTTAATTCATATCTTCGAATTCCTTGAAAGATGTTATTTAAATTATGATTCCGATTTTTTTTGTGGTACTTATCAATAAGCAATAGGTTAAATGACTAAAAAAATGTAAGTACATATTTTTCCTTTATTTTATAATTGTATATTTCAATTTTTTGTTGAAAAAATTAATACACTATTTTCAAAAATTGCTGAGATAATTATTGTCCATATGTTTTAATGTTAGTTATATTCTATATAACGTATTTTAAAGTATTTGAATTTAATAATATTCTAATTCTTTTAAATGTTGGTATGATGGTTTTTAATTCGATATTCAATTTCAGTAATATTTTAATCTAATTAAACGTTGGCACAATGTTTTTATAGCGGTGTTTTTATTCTCTTTGCTATATGAAAGTAATAGTAACCTTACTTTACTATTTTATACTCATAGTAAATGTATTTATTTGCCCTTGCTGCCATCTTAAAAAGCGACATTTTCAAGAAAAAATTAATCCATTACTTTTAACGATATTTATTTTTTTTTTTTTAAGTTTTGAATACTTTACTATGCGTAAAAACAGCGTTTTTCAAGATGGCTGACGTTTGTAAAAATCACGCCAACGTAAATCGCCAAAAATCCGTGCAACCGTCTACCAAAGTAGCACCAAATAATTTTAATTCTAGGCGTGATGTAATCAGCTCTCTGATTGGTTTTAGAATATTTGTGCATTAATGAGCTGTAATCAGCTCCCTGATAGGTTGCTGAAAATTTGTGCATTACAGCGCCATTTTAAAATTTAATTCATATCTTCGAATTCCTTCAAAAATGTCTCCTTCAAAGATGAATGTTGTTTTTGATAAGTACCAAGAATTTTTGGTTTCGGAATTAAAATTGTCCTTTGAGACCTTATTTTCGCCAGCCTGGCTTACCTAATCAAAGATTTATTTATAAATTCTTACAAGGGTCAGAGAAAATTTATTTTAAATTTTTGAAGGAAACGTCGCTTATTGTTTCTTCAATGAAGTGCGAAAATGTAGATCACAGATGAAGACCATTAGAAGAGCCGATTCTGAGATGGCTGTATATGATATTGTGGCCATGTTGGAAGAAATAACCGCTGTAACGGTAAGAAAATTATTAGACATTCCTCCTTTTTTACCGACAATAAACTAATTGCTGTCATTTTAGCTCTAGTGTACAAAGCGTTCTTATTTACTTATTTTAAAATATTTAATTCAAGTAATATTTTAATTCTTTTAAACGTTGGTATGATGGTTTTTAATTCGATATTCAGTTTACGTAATATTTTAATCCAATTAAACGTTTGCGCAATGTTTTTATAGTGGTATTTTTATTCTATTTCTATGCTATATGAAAGTAATAATTTAACCTTTCTTTAGTATTTTATACTCGTAGTAAATGTATTTATTCTATATAATATATATATATATATATATTATATTATATATAACGTATTTTAAAGTATTTAAATTTAATAATATTCTAATTCTTTTAAATGTTGAATGATGTTTTTTATTTCGATATTCAATTTCAGTAATATTTTAATCTAATTAAACGTTGGCACAATGTTTTTATAGCAGTGTTTTTATTCTCTTCTTTGCTATATGAAAGTAATAATAACCTTACTTTAGTATTTTATACTCATAGTAAATGTATTTATTTACACTTGCCTGCCATCTTAAAAAACGACATTTTCAACAAAAAAATTAATCCATTATTTCTAATGATTTTTTTTTTTTTTTTTTTTTTTTTTTTAAAGTTTCGAATACTTTACTATGCGTAAAAACAGCGTTTTTCAAGATGGCCGACGTTTGTAGAAATCGCGCCAACAATTGCGCCAACGTAAATCGCCAAAAGTCCGTGCAACCGTCTACCAAAGTAGCACCATATATGAAACCAGACTCGAGTGCCTCGTGCGACTCTCGCAGGAAGAATGTAATTTATTTTTAAATGCAAGAATGTGTTTTCTCTTCTTGTTTATATGTCGCCATTTTTTTTTTTTTTTTTTTTTTTTTTTTTTTTTTTTGAGTGTTAAATAAAAGTTATTGCTGTGTTCCATCATTGGAATTGCTTCATATCGCCAAAGAAGTATCACACAACTAGTTTTTTTAGTGTCGTCACTTTGTATTTTATACCATTCTTGCACTAAATGTTGTTTTAGATTCTTCTTGTTTGTAGCACCATTATTTCTGATCCTTCTACCTAATTCTTCCCATAAATGTTCAACTGGATTTATGTCTGGTGATTGCGGTGGTGTTTCAAGTACTTTTGTTGCGTTGTAACAATAGCCAAAATCTGGTATTGAGCGTTTTATGTTTCCGATCATTATCCTGCATGAACACAAAATCTGTCGTTAATCCCATACACTGAGCACTGGCATGTAAATCTGCGTTCAGAATGTAATATACACCTTATGGTCCATTATGCCCATCGATAAAATGTCTCTCTACACCTGCATAAGACATGCACCCTAAAACCATAACGGAACGTCCGACATGCTTTACCCTTGATCGGAGATCTCTCACGTCAAATTTTATTTGGTTGTCTCCATAAATTATGATTATCATCTGCTCCAAATAAGTTATACTTATTTCTATCACTAAACAAACATTTTTCCAAGTATCTAGGGGCTGGTTTACATATTTTTTCTCAAATAATTGTCTTTTATTTCTATTGAATTCAGACACGTAATATTTTTTCCTAGCTGATTGTCCTTTGTAACCAAACCCCTTAAGGGCATTTCTTACAGTTTGAATGCAAACTTCTTTGTGTAAATCAGTAGTTTCAATACTGAACCCTTAATCAGACACGTAATATTTTTTCCTAGCTGATTGTCCTTTATAACCAAACCCCTTAAGGACATTTCTTACAGTTTGAATGCAAACTTCTTTGTAAATCAGTAGTTACAATTCGAACCCCTTAATGTCGGATCTTTTTAACTTTTTGCAAAAAATATTGTTTATCATACCTGGGCAACTTATTTTGTTCGCCCACTTCTTGTCCTGTTTGCAAATTTTATTGGTTCCAGATGTCTTTTTACTTTGTACTTTACAGTTGAAAGTGGTCTTTTAATAGTCTGAGCAATTTTATCATATGTTTCACCAGATTTCCTCATATTAATTACAATTTTCCTTTCTTCAATTGGAATTTCTTTTTCTCGCAGATCCATTTTAAAATTTCCCGTTTAAAGTTGCAGAAATGAGTGTGATTCAGACACAGGAAGTTTCGGATACCCTTAAGGAAATACGCTTGTAACATTTAAGGATGTCTTCAAGTGTTAATTTAAACTTTGTAACTCTTCAAGCGACCTATGAATGATCAGAGTCGAATAGTTTTTTTGGTGAAACAGGTCTCTTTTATCCGAATCAAATCTGTTTCTTCAAATATGATTTTGCATTTAATGACTAGTATAGACCTTGTTAAAACCTAAAATAAAAGAACGATAACAATAAATAAGCAGAGCTGTGCTTTTATGTCATTACCATATACACCAATTCTCCTCAAAACATTCAGAGGCTGTTGTTTGTAGGTTTTCCGGACTCACAGTTGTGCTCTTTTCCTAACGATGTTTTCTTAGGATACCCAATTTTCAACCCTATTTATCTTTCGATCCAAAAAGGGTTGTGCATATGACGACTTGATCATGCAAAGTTTTCTCACTTAACTTGTGAAAACAAATGGCGGTTTGTTAGGCTTAACTCTTTAAAAACTTAACTAACCTTTATTAACTTAACCTTTTAAATCGTTGATAATTCTAAAACTGTTGCATGCAGATTAATTAGAGGCATAAAAACTTACCGGAATATAAAAACCACATAATTCAATCACTTTTAAAGGAAAAAAAAAAGCACAATTTACCAGCATATAAGAATACAAATAAAGCTCATTGAGGCAGTTAACAGAGTGGGAAAACATATATTGTATTTTTAGCATTAGCTTTTAAACATTCCTCTTAAACAAATTTTTAAAAATTTTGAGCTCTATGCGCAAAATTCTTGACCACTAAGGTCTCTCTAATTGATGTTGTCTTGCTAGTTACATACATATATATAAATTAAAAAGGAAATGTAGGAACTAAATTGAAAAATTATTTTTCTTCTTTGGGAAGGGGCCTTAAACAGTTTCTCTCCAGGAAAGGCATTAACAAATGGAGTACATTTAAATTTAATGAATCTTTAAATAAGTAAAAATAATACCCCAAAAAATGTATTAATCTTCTTTGTTTAACGCTTCAAACAGAACTTGTCAAGGTAAAGTGTTCTGAAGCCAAGTTAATTAATGTGTTCCGAATACATGTTTCGTTCCTCTGAATCATTTGAGACTCAAAACTGCTTTATTAGAATCACATCTTCACTTTAACACCACATTTTAGTGGTTCCCAAAGGTTCAGATCTTTTCCCTACATGTATTTGCACCCACGTGAGCCCAAAAATAATATGCAAAAGTTTAAAAAACAAAAAACAAAACATAAAAAAAAAAATTATTTTTTTACAAAACACCTAAAAAGTCAAAAAAATACAAAATCTGAAATGTTTCAGATTTTAAATTACGTCCAAAGGGGCGTTTTTTAACATTTTGTGTGTTACCTTTCTTTATTAAATATCATGTTCCTCGCACTTAAACCATAAGATCCAGTGCAACAGCAATATCGCAAAATAGTTTTAAAACGAGCCTATCTTTAGAATTTCCGATACAGAGACTCACGCGCTGGAGATAAAAATGTTTTTTCTGCACAACGTTGCCATTGCTCGCTTTGAAATCCTTGAGTTTGTTAATCAAAAATTCGTCAAAGTTTTAAAAAATAGGAAATCGATCATAAAACAAATTTCAAATTTCAAATTGGGTCTTCCACATGCTCATATTCGTTGGAGGATTACGTTATTCAAAATTCGATGACTCTATGTACCGTTGTTTTATCACAATACGAGAAATATACATACATTTATGCAGATTTTTCATTATTTAATTTCTTCAAATATAATGCAGGACTCTAACATTTTGTGGCAACAGTTTGAAAAGTGAACCGACATTTATGAGTCCGACGCAAAATGCCAAAACGAAACTAATAGTCCTTCGGAATTCAAATCCCTTTGGACTAAAAATGCTTAAAAACTTAAAAAGGCCATACAAACTAATGAAAAATCATTTACATCAAGAATTAAGGAAAAAATTTTTCGAAATTGAAAAAAACTTATTTGGTCGAATTATGTCAAGCCTAAACAAGGACGGGGAAATTACATGCACCAATTTACTGCGTAGTTGATGTCCGAATGATAGTAGGCGCGCATCTTCTTATAGAGGCTTAGTGAATTTGTGTATTATAAGGCGAGCATGTGCTAGGTCTTTACGTTTACACAAATAAATTGGAACTGAAAGGGTTAAAAAAGGCTTTTTTTAGAATCTGTGACAGTTTCAAAACTTTATATCCAATACATTTTTAGATGTTAGAATTTAAAAACCAAATAGTCTAAGAAGTCGAGATGTTTTCAAAAATTCAGAAATTAAATTACTGTTTTCAATCAAGTTTCACTGAAAAGAATTTTTTTCCTGTTATATTCGATGGTGCAAACAGTAAAATTCTGACATGTTTAGCTTCCCCCCCCCTCGTGATAAATGCGAAAAATCGAATAATCAATAAAAGAATAAAAATCTAAATCGAGTTCTGAAAAAATTTCTCTTCACCGTATGGCATTGTCGTCAACTAACAGTGTCTGCACAAAATTTGAATTCGATAGCTTATCAAGAAGTAGGTTAAAATTCGATAAAATTCCACTCACAAAACTCACCATGAGTGAACTAAAAAAAAATTGGAAAAAAAAAAAAAAAAAAATCCTTAAATTTGCACAAAATATGGAATAATTTTTTTTTTTTAAATTCTGATGTGGACACCCTATAACTTTCTTGTACGATCTGTTAAATTATGCATATTTATTACTGCATTTCATTTAAACTTATTTCTCCGAATTTCGGCAAATGTCAAAAGAATTATTTTTAAATTCAGTGTAATAATGTGTAAAGGAACGATACAAACTAACGTATGTAATGCACCGCTGATAATTAAAAGTTATATGTATATATATTATTAATCTAAATCACATTACAATGGAATTAATATATCAATTAAAAATTCCACTGTTGTGTGTAAGGGAAAGTCTGAACTGCTACTGTATGCAAAAATTCCGAGTATGTTTGGGGGGGGGGGACCGAATACAGGAATGAGAAATAGAATACAATTTTTCTAAGATAAACAATAGACAGGGAATCAACTGTTTATGCTCCCGATATGGTGCGCATCTCTTAACTTAGACTGGTATTCTCATTTTGCAATATACGTTACCTAAATAAATATATGCATTTATTAATTTTTATGCAGCAATAACTTTTATGCTGTCACACTACTGTTTTTCGGGATACATGCTATAAATTCGGGGCCAAAAAATGACTTGTAAAAAATTGGGACAGAGGACTGTCTCGAGAAATTCGGGACGTATGCTCACCTTAACGTATGTGACATATTATTACAAGGCTAATATTTATATAATATTTCGAAACATTTATTCCTTTGTTAATCGTTTCTCCCGTTGAAGAAAGGGAATTCAACGGGATGATCTGGTAAAAAGATCAATCTTTGCAATCATTTTGTGCAACCGCTGTATTTATATTTCCTCAATAGGCATCAAATATTTATTTAAATAATCATTTACCTGATGTTCCTACAGATGGCGATATCTGCCAGAGCATTTAGAATGTTTCTAATAAATTCCCGAAGATGGCGCCACTTGCAGTTTTGAAATTCCATTTTGATCAATGACCGACGAAATGGGATTTTACATTATGGGAAGATCATAAATAGTAAAACAGTTTAATAAGATTAATCAATACATGTTACCAATATTAAAAATGCTTCAAAGATATAAAAGAAATAAAATGTTACTAGAAAACTGGATTATGAAATCACTATTTACTGGACTATTTAAAATCACATAAAACGTCTTTTGATGATAAACGCAAAAAATATTAATATATTTTTAAGTCAATCGAATTTCATTACACATAGTGCAACGAAATACGTTTTACAAAATAATGTTAAAATTGTTTAAAGTATTAATAAGTTTGCTGAATTTTTTATTAAATTATCTTTTACGAAGTAGTATACGATTTGTTATTTTCTTCGATTAAATTATCCTTGCAAATTTATATTCTTAAAATTAAGTTTAAAAGTATATGAAAGTTAGGCTAATCTTTGGAATATGGTAACAGGTAGTTTGGCGACATTTTGGTAAGGGGATAAAGGTTACTAGCTAGGACTTTAGCAGTGTACATGGATAAAGTCAAGAGTGTGCGCAATACTATTTTTGTGCAATTCTGAGATGTTTTTTTAAGTGAAAATAGGTCGACGTGTACATGGATACAGTTATGTGTAATTCTTAAAAACGTGGCAAGCAGTGGGCGATTCTGCACTTTCTCCTAATTTCTCACCTAATCTTCGTCATGATTTAGCACTTTTGTTCCATAAAAGTTCTAACATAAGTGTAATTCGGCTAGCAGATTGTTGGAAAAAATGTTGAGTAAAAAAAAAAAAAAAAAAAAACCATGCCTTTACTTCGTGAAAACAAAATGACGTCCAAAACAAAACTAGCAGGTTGCTGTAGCATGGTTGGTCGCCAAAAAGTTGCCAAGTTACCATAATCCAAAGATTAACCGAAAGTTAAAATATGCATTTCATTTTGCAAGTAATACCAAAAAGGAGTTTAATCACTAGAGTCCATACTAGGCTAAACAAGCTATTAAAAAAATATATTTATTTGCAAATAAATTTTACATTGTTAGTGACATTTCTTCTTTTTTATGAACTAACAACTATAAACATTTTAATCTTAAATAGCCGCTTGTGCGGGCAGCCACCTGAAATTGTAATTAAAAAAAGAAGAAAATATATTATGATTTTAACGAATATAGCTTTCAGAGGTCCAGCTAGTCATCAGTAATAATAGAAATAAAGAACTACGTTTATTATTTTTAAATAACCCTTTCTTTCTTAATTAATAACACAAAAAATTCTAACGAAAAATTAAATTTCTTACGTTTTCCTGAACAACAGCTCATTGGCAAGTGGAATATAAAAATATTTTAATTCGAGCAGTGGCACTACATTTCTTTTATATTCCTGAATTTTTTGATTAAATTCGAAAACCAAATATATTGCGTTTTGCAATACATTTTGCGAGTGGCAACATACTTATTTTGCATCGTTAAGCTTCCCGATTAAACTTGAAGCACAAACACAGAGGGTGTTTATAATTTACAATACAAATTTTTAGAACGATTTCGGGATCATTTAACTAACATTTAAAACTTAAAAGAGTGTTTTAGTATTTATTTTAAATGATCGATCTAGTAGCCTTTTCCCAGGGGTGATGATTTCCATACCTCTTTCACTATTTTCCAGAGGCAATCAGCCGCGATGGCTTTGTGCTTAGAAACAGCTCTTCTCAAGAGAACAAAAGCACAATTGTATATAGATGAAACATCGGGAGACTTTGCAGGAATACACTGAAAAGGTATATACGCAATATCTACATCAGTCTTCATTTTTTCAAGGAATACAGTGGTACATTTTGAAGGACGACTTGGAGTTGATTTTGAAAATCATCGGGATAAAGAAATGGAATTTTGTAAATCTATAAAATATGTAAATCTGCAATTTGTGTTCTTTTGTAAATATCGGACATAAAACGTTCTCTTGACAGTACGTTGAACTGATTTTAGCATTTTTTCCCACTCTTCTTTTTCTTAATTTCCCATTGTAAGAGAATCTGTGACAATCATAAAACCTTTACTGAAACATTCTTTGCATTATCGCAACCCAGGTTTGTATATTTCTTTTCTTCTTTTTCGATATATACAAACCTGGGTTGCGATAATGCAAAGAATGTTTCAATCTTCTTCTTTTTCGATAGCGGCCCACCAGCGGCCGAGCGGTAAAGTCGCTGAACACTGGTAGTTCGGTCCGAGGTTCGAATCCCGCGAACGGGCTGGCTGCATGGGTGTTTTCGTGGTTTTCCCCATGTGTAACGTGTATACGAGCCAGTTTCCCTTAGAAAGTCCTCCACGAAGGCATCCCTCCCCTTAGGCAGATAGCCCTAGTGTGCTTTGCCATAATTAAATACACCAATACACCAATCTTTTTCGATAATAAATAGGCTTTTCTTTATTGCAGTCATTTAGGTAAGCCCGTGCTTCTTCAAGGGTCACAATGGGCTTCCATTTCTTTCCTGCTAAACAGCTTTCATACAGGATTATACAGATAGTTAAATATATATATATATATTAGTTGTATATCTTGGTTTATTATTAGCCCAAAGGAAAAAATTCGCCCCGAAGGGCTATTCCTTTCGTTTTGGCATTTTGCGTTGATTCACTATAAACGACGTTTCACTTTTTAGATTGTTGCCGTCAAATATTATCGCCCTGTATTATATTTAAAGAAATTAAATAATGAAGAATCTGCGGTACCTAGAGCCAACTAGTGATGAAACAACGGTACCTAGAGCCATCCAATTTTGAATAAGGTACGTCTCCACCTGAAGATGGGTATCTCGCAGCCTAAATTTGCAATTTGTTTTATTATCTATTTCATATTTTATAAATCCTTTTTGAGTTTTTGATTAAGAAAACGATTTCAAAGTGAGCAATGGCTACACTGTATGGGAAAATAAATAAATAAATAAAAATCTGAAAGCTTTCAGATTTTATATTACGCCAAAGGGGCGTTTTTTTAACGTCTTGTGTGTTACCTTTATTTATTAAATATCATGGTCTTCTTACTTAAACCATAAAATTCAATTCAAGAGCAATATTGCAAAATATTTCAAAGAGCATATCTTTAAAATTTCCGATACACAGTCTCGTGCGCTGGATATAATTTTTTCTTTTTTCTTTTTCTTCTTTCTTTCTTTCTTTCTTTTTTTTTTTTTTTTTTCCCTGCATACAGTATTTCCAATGTTCGCTTTGAAATCGCTGAGCTTGTTAGTCAAAAATTTGCTAAAGTTTTATAAAACATGAAATAAATAATAAAACGGATTCCAAATTTTAAATTTGGGCTTCCAGGTGCCCATATTCGGGGGGGGGGAGGACTACGTTATTCCAACTTTCATGGCTCTAGGTTCCGTTATTTCTTCACAATGCGAGAAACATACCTACTTCATGCAGATTCTTCATCATTTAACTTTTTTAAATTCAATTCAAGGAGATAAACTACTTTCAAATTTAACATGGAATGTTTTTGAATAATAAACTGAGTTATTTAAAAGCAATAAGTTCTTAATAATAATTTATTTTTACTTTTTAATGTGATTGATTTAAGTAAACATGTACTAAAATCATGAGATGTCTAATTAGAAATATTCAATATTTTTATGAAATTACATTAGATGAACTCAGTTCGAAGAAAAGGATGTTTAATAATGAAGCTAAAAAGACAACAGAATGATTGGTTAGCAAGATTGAGTGCAAAAACTGACTGGCAGACTGCTAACTAAGAGAGAGAGTAAAAAAGCTTAACACACCGCTCTGGACGACCGTTAAAATCTGAAACCTTACAGATTTTGTTTTTTTCTTTGTAATCTTTTTTTTGGGGGGGATATGCAATGAATATAGACCGTAAATAATAAAATGTCTTACACAAATCTTCAATAATGTATCAGATATTCAATTTTTTATGCGTTCTGTGCAATAGTTCTATCTATGTATCTTCTACCAATGTACATATGGATTTTAAATACATAAAAATATGTATTTGTTGTCAGTTATGGAACGAATCTCTTTTTGGCATTTTGCGTGGTGGCATTTTGGTGAATCACTTTTCAAATTGTTACCACCGAATGTTATCGCCCTGTATTATATTAAAGAAATTAACAAAGAAAAATCTGCATGAATGTATGTATGTTTCTCGCATTGTGATAAAACAACGATACACCATAGAATATGGGCATGTGGAAGCCCTAATTTGAATTTGAAATTTTGAAAAATAATCGATTTCATATTTTGTAGCACTGCAACGAATTTGTGATTAAAACACGAAACGATTTCAATGCGAACGGTGGCAACACTGTAGGCTCATTTTAAAAGTATTTTGCGATATTGCTCTTGAAATGAATTTTAGTTTTTTGTACGTAGAACATGATATTTAATAAATAAGGGTATCTCACAAAACGTTTAAAGTACGCCCCTTTGGATGTAATTTAAAATCTGAAACGTTTCAGACCCTTTTTTTAATTTTTTTATTTTTTTATTTATTTATTTATTATTTATTTATTTATTTATATTTTTATTTATTTTATTATTTATTTATTTATTTATTTTTATTTATTTATTTATTTTTTGCTTTCTTTCTTTTAAATGTGTTTGTTTTAAATTAAATGTTTTGGGTTCGCTACACGGATTCTGTAACGGAGGGAAAAAACGTCCTTTGAAGTTCCAAAAATGCTCTCCAAGGCATAAACAACCTATGAAAACAAAGCCACGTAAATAAGAGTACACTTTTCCTAACGGATGTGGTTAAATATGAAGGAAGATCAAACTCGTCATCCTCCACACCTCAGCCTACATTCTCAGTTACCACAGGTCGCTCCTCAGAATTACACTTTTCTTAATCGATCTTCCGCCTAATACTGTTAGAAAAATATTAGGAGCAGTCATTGTTCTCAGTGGTCAAAAGCATCTGATTTTTTTTCCCCTGCTCACGGATTATCCAGTTAAATTTCCCTACGTTCCGCTTTTAACAATTTTCCCTTTCTTATTAGCGACATTCCATCGCAGCTTTCCTAGCAAAAAAAATTTATTTACATTGCAATTGCTTCCAAGCGCAAAACAGCTATCAGATCTTTTAGTTACCCTCAACTGTGGTAGGCAGATAGCCCTTGAGGCTGTGCCGTAATTAAATAACCTAACCTAACCCTGCTAACCCATTTCTTCTTGTCTTTTTAGCTTGATTATTAAGCATAATTTTCTTTTCACCTATGCCATATAAAATTCAACAATAAGATCACAAAAATTTCAAAAGCATCATATGTTTCGAATTCCGTTGCAGTGTTATGGTTGGGCTATTATTTTTATATAGTCCAAAGGGACTTTGTCCCCGAAGGATTATTGTTTTCGTTTGGCGATTTTGCGTTGAATCACTATAAATGTCCGTTTCACTTTTCAAACTGTTGCTACCGAATGTTAGATTCCTGCATTATATTTGAAGAAATTAAATAATGAAAAATCGGCCTAAATTTATGTGTATTTCTCACACTGTGATAAAATAACGGTGCATAGAGCCATCGAATTTTGAATGACGTTATCTTCCTACGAATATGGGCATGTGGAAGATAAATTTGGAATTTGTTTTATGATCGATTTCATATTTTGTAAAACTTTATTGTTCTCAGTGGTCAAAAGCATCTGATTTTTTTCCCCCTGCTCACGGATTATCCAGTTAAATTTCCCTACGTTCCGCTTTTAACAATTTTCCCTTTCTTATTAGCGACATTCCATCGCAGCTTTCCTAGCAAAAAAAAATTATTTACATTGCAATTGCTTCCAAGCGCAAAACAGCTATCAGATCTTTTAGTTACCCTCAACTGTGCATCGAAAAAAAGTTCCTGAAATTTTCACTCCTAGAAAATCTGATTAGTTAACTTATGCGAAAAATTCCCCAAATATATATTCTGCCCTTCCTCTTCTCAGCAAGACAAAGCATGCGCAACGGAAAATTTTCTGTAATTTTCTGCGTTGTAAAAATATTCTTAAGAACAATGTTTATTGCTTTTAAATCGCTTTTGTTAAAAAGTAAGAGATTAAATTGGAAAATTATATATCTTACGCTTTGCGGAATGGAAACACGTTGGCGCGGGGAATATAAAAATATTTTATTTTACGCAATGGCAACATAACTTTTAAAGGGCCAAGTCTGTTGATTAAACACTCCAGTTACACTCACTCCTGCTAACTCAGGCCCACCAGCGGCCGAGCGGTAAAGTCGCTAAACATTGGTAGTTCGGTCCAAGGTTCGAATCCCGCGAACCGGCTGGCTGCATGGGTGTTTTCTTGGGTTTCTCCATGTGTAACGTGTATACGAGCCAGTTTCCCTTAGAAAGTCCTCCACGAAGGCATCCCTGCACTTAGGCAGATAGCCCTTGAGGCTTTGCAGTAATTAAATAACCTAACCTAACCCTGCTAACCCATTTCTTCTTGTCTTTTTAGCTTGATTATTAAGCATCATTTTCTTTTCACCTATGCCATATAAAATTCAACAATAAGATCACAAAAATTTCAAAAGCATCATATGTTTCGAATTCCATTGCAGTGTTATGGTTGGGCTATTATTTTTATATAGTCCAAAGGGACTTTGTCCCCGAAGGATTATTGTTTTCGTTTGGCGATTTTGCGTTGAATCACTATAAACGTCCGTTTCACTTTTCAAACTATTGCCACCGAATATTAGACTCCTGCATTATATTTAAAGAAATTAAATAATGAAAAATCGGCCTAAATTTATGTGTATTTCTCAAACTGTGATAAAATAACGGTGCATAGAGCCATCGAATTTTGAATGACGTTATCTTCCTACGAATATGGGCATGTGGAAGACAAATTTGGAATTTGTTTTATGATCGATTTCATATTTTGTAAAACTTTAACGAATTTTTGAGTAACAAACTCCACGATTTAAAAGCGAGCCATGGCAACACGAGGAAGAGGAAAAACCCTTTTATCTCCAGCGCTGCAGAACTGTGTATCGGAAATTCTAAAGATAGGCTTATTTTAAAATTATTTTGCGACATTGCTATTGAACTGAATTTTATGGTTTCAGTGCAAAGAACATGATATTTAATAAATAAAGGTAACACACAAAATATTAAAAAAAAAAAAAACGCCCCTTTGGGCGTAATTTAAAATCTGAAACCTTTCAGATTTTTTTCCGCCTTTTTCTGAGTTCATCATATCACTATTCAGTTTTTTTTTTAGTAAGATGCTTGTAAGGTTTATCCTAAGTTTTTGACAGTTATCTTTAGCTAAAGCTGTTTTCCTCTCCTTCCTAATTTCAGCTTACAATTTTCTACCAGAATGTGTTTTTAGACTCGCTTTTAATGCAAATAAGTAAGAGCGGTATTTAAGTCGGACCACCGACTTCGTTAGTGGAACTTCATAGGAGTTCTGACTAGCGCACGTTCGTCCTTTGGCTACGTCTCTCTCTAAGCTGTTACTACGCGCGGCCGTATTTCAGGCCCTTGATAGCTTGCTAGCTTATTCGATTCTTAGCGGCCAACTATTTAGAATCCTGAGAGCCTCAGCTATATCTTTTTAGTTAAGCATTAGTTAAGTTTTATTTCTTATTACTTTCCAAGTGGATTTATTATTTTATTCCAAGTGGAGGCTTTACTGTACGCCCTAAGAAAGGAGCCGACTGTTCAATTCTTTTTTTGAGAAATAAAGGGTAATTCACGCTTCTTGAGTTTACGTCTCTGTTCCCGAACTCAAGCGATTATTCGCTTATCTGTTCGAGGTTTCTACACATTTAGCTGTTAAATAACAAGGGAACCCCACATGCCTAACAAAAAATTTTCGTTGTCTTTTTATTACTAACTTTTCATGTATTAACTTTTACTTATTAAATATCACATTCTTCGTACTTACGCTACATATTCTGTTCAACGGCAAAATTATATAGTATTTAAAAAATGCATATCATTAGAATTCTCGGCAGACTGTTAGAGGTTGCTATACAGAGTTTTACATTCGCTATATTGCTTCTTCAAAAGGCTAGCGGGTCACGCGACCAGGCACGCTGCCGCGTGGAAGGCAAATGTTATTTTATTTCAGGCGGGGTAACACATTGCTTTCATACGGCGGAGTTTTTTAATTAAAATTGAAAGATAAATTTCTTACATTTTTCCAAATGGCAACAGTCTCACGCTGAAGATAAAACATGTGTTATTTCCAACAGACAAGCGACTTCTCGCTTTCAAATCGTTGAGTTTGTTAATCAAAAATTCTTTAATGTTTTACAAAATTTGATCTAAATAATAAAACAAATTCGAAATTTAAAATTTGGGTTATTTATTCAAAATTTTCAAAAATAAGTTATTCAAAAGTTGATGGCTCTACGTATTGTCATTTTTCACAATGACATAATTTATTCTTCGTTATTTATTCTTCATTTTTATTTATTCGGCATTACAGATTCTTCATTATTTATTTATTTTTTAATTACATATGGTGTTGACACACATGTGCACTAAAAATTTTGTTTTCCTGCTGTTTGGTCGAATGTCTTGTTTTGGCGTAGAAAATCTGATTTTAATTATAATTTTTTTAAACCCTTTTTAACTGTATTTGATGTATTAGGTTTTTCTGTATTTTTCAATTTAATATAAAGATGTTTTGTGTTTATATATATATCTGCCTTGCTGCGAAGTGAGAGCTGAATTAATTGAATGGAAAATGTATCCCTAATACAATTGGAGGAAATAAGTTTAAATGAAGTGCAGCAAAAAATATATGCAATTTAATAGACTGTACAAAGAAGTCATGTGGTGTACACATCAGATATTTTTCATCTTACTTTTACAGCTGGTTGATAATCAATTGAAATAAAACAATTGCTTTCGATCATCGGAGAAAATTAGAAAAATAATTACTATTAGCAATAATTAAGTTAACCTTAAAATTTAAAGATGTGCAAAACAAATTATATATATCTTGAAAAATTGATTTTGATCGAAGGCTTGGCCATTTTACTTTAGAACAAACATAACTTACAACTGCAAACCGCCAATGAATTTCATTGGACAGAGGAAGTGTTAAAAAAACGCAAAATCTATATCTATGCATACAGGGGCGGATGGGGCTGGTTTGACCGGAGTGCAAGATTTGTAAAAGACGCTTGCACATCTTTGCACATTGGTCAATGTACGCTAAGACACGGAGATGACAAGTACCCTTATGAAACTGCGTTTATAAAATGAAACATCTGTACTGAACAGCAGGAAAAATAACATGTGTTTCTTGTTGTTGCTATGATTTACCTTACTTATCTGACAGCAAGATCGGAACAAGCTCACGAAATTCATCGCGGCAAGAAGTGAAAGATTGTGCCTTTTATTGGCACCATACAGCTGATGGTACGACTTTGCTCAGTTCTGCCCCCAATTCTGATAGAGAGCTATCCGGGGGGGGACGGGTCCGACCATCTCCCATCTCTCTTTCCTACCACTACCCTCTCGAGAAGCCTTTCGGCTCGCCGCATATTTAGAGCGCCCCCATGCCGCGCAGACACTATACTTTTAAAAACATCCATGCTTTCTTCGGGATTCGAGCCCGAACTTTTTGGTACGCCAGTGAGAGTCACTAGCCACAATTCCGTTTGGGTGGCGACATATTAAAATTTCATATTTATAACATGAAAAATGTAATCTTTAGCATGATCCCTGAGTGCTATGTACAGATCTTTATATTACAGAATAGTAGCCGACTTGCATAAAGGCGCTGGATTCTGAGAAATTGTCCAGGCGATGGGAAACAAAAATTCCTCGCATTTAAGTTATGTACTAAAAAATTAAATGGAACTGTTATGCATTTTCGACGAGCTAACGACGACGGGATTAAAACGACAAGTTTAAAATGCTTACCATTTGCATAGTAGAAGTTTAACACATTTGAATTTTCTTTTCTGAAAAGTGCCAGTAAATCATTTTCTTCAATCAGTTTTCTTTTCGTTGTTTTTATTGTTGCATAATTCTCATTAATTCTTATTTATTTTTAAACCATCGATATCAGGTACCAAGGCGGACTTGTAGCCACCGGCGCTTAGACAAATTTCCGGAATTCCCGATAACCCAGTAAGTATTTATGTATGTCTAGCATTTTAAAAACATGACGGCACCCAATATCAATAAATTTTGAACTCACGTGGTCCTCCACCAGAACGTGTGCATCTCAAATTTTGAATTCCCAGTTTTTTTTTACCTATTTTATGTTTTGTATGATCTTAATAAATTACTGATTAACAAAGTCAGTGATTTAAAAGCAATGGTAAAGCGGAAGAAATTTATATTACTCATTTAATTGAAAAACTGAGCGATTAAAAAAAAAAAAAAATACACGTTGTCACTCCTAGAATGTAAGATGCTTGTGTTTCGAATTTAATCAACGAACTCGGAGATTTAACAGAAATATATTGCCACTGCCCAAAATAAAACAATTTTTATCTTCCACGCGTCATGATGCTGCCTGCCATTCGTCAAAGCGTAAGAAACTTAATTTTTTTTTCAAATTTAATGTCCGTTATTCATTAGCTAATTAAGCAATTCAAAAGCAATAAACAAAATTCTTTATTATTAATTACTAGCTAGCGATGAAATTGCACCAGGTGCAATCATTAAAATTATTTTTCTTTTTATTACAATTATTTTAGGCAGCTTCCCGCGCAAGGGCCTAGTAAGAGATAATTATTCAATTTACTTCATATATTTTTCAATATACCTATGTAATTGTTCGAATTCCGTGCCTTAAATAAAGAAAGAAAAAGAAAAAACAAAGAAAAGAGAAAGAGAAGTGACGACAAAATTTAAAGCCCCCGCTCAAGGTATGAGGCAAGCGTTGTTAAGACATATGTCCCCCCCCCCAAACCGGTTTCGAACTTCTTTTCACCGCCAGTTATAGAGGCCACGTCTTGCGTAGAGAGGCGGCTTCGTATTCAGCCCAAGTACCAGCACAACTACCTGTGGGTGACCGCCTAGAAATTCTCGAACTCTTGCCATTCAGGGTCTGATTCTTCCATAAAATCATGTAGCCAACAACTTGACGTTTTAAGAGATTCTTTCGAACGTACACCAGTTTATGGATTAACTCAGGTTTAAAGAATTTGTTCGTCTTCGAGATGGAAATCTGCAAATAGGTAAGTGTTTATTTCTGGAACAGAGTTTAACAGTTTTTAAACAGTTGTCTTTGGCTGTAAGCCGTTCTCTAGCTGAATCGTTTGGTTCAAAGAAATAGTACTTTAACGGGCATTTAGACTGTGGAATTTAATGTTTAATGAGAATTTCAAAGTTTTAATAGAGTAGTATGTAAGAAGCTTCCTTTTAAATTGTTGTTTACTTTCTCGCAAGCAAAGTATTTACATTCTAATTCTTATTATACTGACAATAGTACATTATTGCTATTATACTGATAGATAATACAGTAACGTAAACAAAGTATTTACATTTCTCGTTATTATTCTTATTAATTACTGTTACTTTCTGGTAAACAACGTATTTATTTCTGGCAACGCTGTCATCACAATGACAGTGTTATTTTTGTATTTACATATCTATATTTACTATGAAATTGTTTACGAATAAAACAAATTTATGTTGCGTTTATTAATAGATTACAAAATAGCTTATCATAAAATGACTACCATACATTTTATTTATTATTCTTTTACAAAATAGTAACACAGCAACGAGTACTTATTAAATAATTCATTAAAGTGTAAAAGACATTTTACATATTGTATAAATCCCCAATGATTGAATATATTTTTACATTTATAATTTTGCTATTATTGTTTTTATGCGGTCTTAGGTACGAGTTATAAATTACGTATGTAAAGTACAATGAGGTATACTTAAAAATTAATTTGAGCACTGAAAATTTAATCCTTGTACAATTTTATCAAATAAAGTTCTTTTTTATTACATCACCAATGTAAAATATAGATATCTATTATATTAGTTTACCAATATATATATATATATATATATATATATATATATATATATATATATTTGGTTAATGCTGCAACAACTGAAACAGAAGAAAGTTGCTAAATAACGACATTACGGATGCATTTCAAAGATATATTTTGTGATATTTTTAATAAATATTTTAAATGTGTTACTGCAATTTTTGGCTTTGGTGACTTTTGTTAAGACCTTGTTTTCTAACATTTTGAAGCAGATTATAATATAATATTTAAAAACATTCAATAAAATATGAATATCATTACATAAGGAATCACAGTTGCTGTGTTTTGATATTTGATTTTTTGGTTATTTTTCTCTTAAGGCATCCATCCGACTACGTTCAAATTGTCAACCTTGATTAAACATTTCAGAAAATATTTATTACTTTATTTTAAAGCCCATACATTAAGCTTCGCAAAACTACTTTTATTTTGTCTTTCCGATCATTAGAAGCAGAATTATGACTTGATCAATGCCATTAACCGGAAGTTCCTGGTTAAGAACTCTAAAGTAAAGCTGATGTCTAAAAGTACACAGACTACTCTAAATAGCTTTAATATGAGAATTTTTTTATTTGAACACTTTGGTTATGTTCAAAAAGATTATGCTGAACCTTTTAGCCCAAAGAGGCAATTTGTCATGAAGGACTATTAATTTCGTTTTGGCATTTTGCGTTGAAAACTATAAACGGCGAATCACTTTTCAAATTGTTGCCACCAAATATTATCGCCCTGCATTATATTTAAAGAAATTAAATAATAAAGAATCTGCATGAATGTATGGATGATTCTCGCATTCTGATAAAACAACAGTACCTAGACACATCTAATTTTGAATAATGTACATCTCCACCCGAATATGGGCATCTGGAAGCCCAAATTTGGAATTTGTTTTATTATGTATTTTATATTTCGTAAAACTTTAACGAATTTTCGATGAACAAACTAAAGGATTTCAAAACAAGCAATAGCACCACTGTACGGAATTTAAAATATATATATATATATATAATTTATTTCCTAAACAAAATATAACTTACCAGTATGGATGCACACTTTTAAAATAATTCTACTTTAATTAAACTTAGTAGATAATATAATCAATTAATCAATACTGTTTAGGAAATAAATTATTATTAACTAACTTTGCAGCAATTGCGCAAGTAATAATAACTTGTATTCGCACTAAATGGATTTAAGTTCATACAACATTATATATATATATATATATATATATATATATATATATATATTCGAGGGGAATCTTTCATAGAATATGGGCATGAGGAAGCCCTAATTTTAATTTGAAATTTGTTTTACTATCGATTTCATATTTCGTAATACTTCAACGAATTTTTGATTAAAAAACTGAACGATTTCAAAGCGGGCAATAGCAACACTGTACGAAAATAAATAAATAAATAAATAAATAACGATTTCAAAGCGGGCAATAGCAACACTGTACGAAATAAATAAATAAATAAATAAAAACTATCTCCAGCGCGCGAGACTCTGTATCGGAAATTCTAAAGATAGGCTCATTTTAAAATTATTTTGCGATATTGATGTTAAACTGAATTTTATGGTTTCAGTACGCAGAACATTATATTCAATAAGTAAAGGTAACACACAAAAAGTTAAAAGAAAGCCCCACTTCTTTGGACGTAATTTAAAATCTAGAACTTTTTTTTTTTTTTTTCCCGTTGCTGTTGTTCAGTGCTCCGGAACAAGATTACTTTTGCAATTTAATTTTCATGTTTGGCAACAATTTCTTTTCCTTCTGTTTGTGTTTGAATTGCAAACATAATTTTTGAAAAACTTGATGATTTTTTTCAACTTTTCTGTTACGAAAAAACTTAAAATATTACTACAGTAATTTTTTGAAACTTTCCACAAATATTCCACGAAATATTGTGAATTAAATGGAATAAATAGTTTAGGTTTATGTACATATCTAAAATTTTAATAAAATAATTTATTCAAACTAATCGTTAACCCACATACAGTGTCTCAAAAAAGTGATGGGACACTTGTGCTTTACAAAAGGAAACTGCAATAAAATAAATTTAAAAAACATGTAAAATTTTTTGTGGGTGTGTTTCATACTTAAATTTAGTAACAATTATTACATAACATACATTTTCTCAAAATATTAAAATATTAATTTAATAAAAATACAATTGTTTAAAACGGAGCAGAAAATGACTCACTTAAGTGATGGGACACTACGTACTATGCAACAAAAGTCGTCTGAAGTAAGCAATAAAAATATCTTTTGGGGTATTTATTTTTACTCAAAAGCAATTGCCAATAATTTATAAATTCGTCTGCAGTATTTCTCTCCAGTTTGTTTTGGAATTTTTGTGTTTTTTAGCTCTGTGCAAAAAATGCTAAACGAAAAGAAACTTTGCCTGGAATTCGAAAATTAGTTATTAATTTGCATATTGAACGTGGAAAATCTATTAGAGAAACTACTGAAACAGTTAACTTCAGTCATTCAACAGTTTTCAATATCATTAAACGATATAAAAAGAATCATATGATTCAGGATAAAAGAAGACCTGGCCGACCATCAAAGCTATCCAATGGAATAAAGCGAATTATCGTTCGAAATATTTAAAAAAAATCCAAGAATGAGTGCTCCTAAAGTTGCTGCTGATTTACAAGCATTATATGGAGTAATTGTTAATTCTGAGACTATTAGAAGAGTAATTCTATCTACTGGATATCACGGTAGAGCAGCCAGGAAAAAATTCTTCGTGAGTGAAAAGAATAGAAAACTCAGACTGGCTTTCGCAAAATCCAACATAAATAAGAATTCTGATTACTGGAATGAAGTTATATTTGCTGATGAGAGTAAATTTAATATATTTGGTTCTGACGGTAGAATCTTGGTGTGGAGAAAACCCAGGGAAGAATTTCACAAACAGAACTTGGTGCCAACAGTAAAACATGGTGGAGGAGGAGTTATGGTATGGGGGTGTATGTCGTTCGCTGGAGTTGGTAATCTTGTTTTTATTGACAGTATAATGGATCAGTACAAGTATATTGACATTTTAAATCAAAATTTGAAATCTTCAGCACGAAAATTGAACCTTCATAACGATTTTAAATTCTACCAGGACAATGACCCCAAGCACAGTGCTTTGAACGTTAGACTCTGGCTGTTGTATAACTGTCCTGAAATAATAAAAACACCCTCACAATCTCCACAATTAAATCCCATAGAGAATATTTGGCAAGAATTGGAATCATGAATTCGCAAACACACCATTTCTTCAAAACAACAATTAAAATCGGTGCTTCAAGAAGAATGGGGTAAAATCACTCCAGAATTCACAAATATTTAGCCGAATCCATCCCAAGAAGATTAAATCATGTTTTAAAAGTAAAAGGAAATCCAACAAAATATTAACACCTTTTAAAAAGTAAAATTTTTGGATAAATATTTGATGGAAAAGTAAGTGTCCCATCACTTAAGTGAGCCATTTTCTGCTCCGTTTTAAACAATTGTATTTTTATTAAATTAATATTTTAATATTTTGAGAAAATGTATGTTATGTAATAATTGTTACTAAATTTAAGTATGAAACACACCCACAAAAAATTTTGCATGTTTTTTAAATTTATTTTATTGCAGTTTCCTTTTGTAAAGCACAAGTGTCCCATCACTTTTTTGAGACACTGTAATTATGTGGACATTCGAAACTTTTCTTGAGAATCTGGCAAATCGTGTTTCTTGCCATTAGAGTTAAATCCGGAAAACGTATTGCTTAGTGTTAAGCACGAGATGGAGACGTAATGGTTTGGAGATGTTTCGCTGCCTGTATGATGGAGAATCTAGTCTTTCCAGGAAAAAATATAGATCAGTGTAAATATGTAAATATTCTTTATGAAATTATGAAAGTTTTTGCATGGAAACTTAGAACGCAAAATACATTCAAGTTCTATCAGGATAGACATGCTAAATATTCGTTTGTGAGTATTAACAACTTGAAGTTATCAAAACTCTTCCAGATTTATGTCCCATCAGATATGTATGGAAAGAGTTACTGAAAAGGATAAAGAAACATGTTTTTTTCTTCAGAAGCTCTAGTAAAAGCAATTCTTATGGAGGAATGGGGAAAAAATGAAACATTCTTACACGAAAACATCTGTTGAACTTATGACAGACTGAATGAAAAGCATAAGTTTTGTTAAAGAATATTCAATGAAATAATGAGCGTCCCGTCATTTTCATGTTTTTATCAAATGTGAATTATATGAAGGAATTGTCTAAATATCTATGCGAGTTCATTTTCAGAACATTTTGAATAAATTATTTTTTTATTTTGTTTATTTGTTTTTGGAAACCAAAATCGTTTTGAATAATATTTTTCAAAGCAAGTGGGCTTTAGAAAAGCTGACCAGTATTATATGCGGAAGAAAACTAAAGCCATTCCGATATATTTAATAAATGATATTTTCAAACAAACGTTAAAGCGAAAATAAAATGAGATACTGCATGTTATATTCATAATGTACGCATCTACAGGTAAAGGTAAAGGTAAAAGTATGGGGGACACCAGCGATGTACCATAGGTCAACTGGTAATGCCTTCCCATACTAACTCTTTGAGAATAAAAAAAAAAAAAAAAAAAAAAGAGGGGGGGGGGGTAATTGCAAGTTTTATAAGAATTTGCATAAACTGAAGCTTTTCAAAAGGTCTAAAGTTTGCCTATTATGGTACATCGTGCAATTCCACAGTACGCCCCGCATCCAGTATTTATTAAAAATAATGGTGTAGGGCATAAGTAGATTACAAAATAGTAGGAATACAATTTGAGATTCACAAGATAAATTGAACGGTGCAACAAAAATAGGAGATAAACGTAATTAATAAACAAATAAACATAATGAGATAATTATAATTAGTACTGGCAACACAATGTTAAATGAATTGTTATAATAATGCTAAAGAGGTAGGTGTCCATGGGTTATTTCAGATATATTGGTTTATTGCAGTTTATAAAGTTCAGTTCACGAGCGGATCCATTTTGTCCATAATTACAGCATGTAAAAGTTCACTAAGTTTGGAGAAATACCTTATAATGTTAATGAAAATTCAGACTGCCTGTAGACTGCCTGTACGCATCTACAGGCAGTCTACAGGCAGTCTGAATTTTCTGAACTGAAGGCAGTCTGAATTTTCATTAACATTATAAGGTATTTCTCCCACTTCCCTAGCGTGCCTTCGTGGTGTAGTGGTTCTGCACGCTGCGCCGATATTCCAGAGGTCCGTGGTTCGATTTCCGGCGAAGGCGGTTGCATATTTTTCATCTTTTCTGCTTCCAATTAACCTAATGACTCTACAACATATGATGGCTGTTTAAATCCAGGGTATGAACGAGTGTTCAGCCCTGTAGCTGTAATTAAAGAACATTATAAGAGTAAAAAATTTACTTATCCGCCCAAAAAAGGTCTTTTTAAAATCGTTTCGTTAATTTTTTCAAACTACTATATTAGACTGTCTTCCATCAATCCATATTCAATATTGCGATGATTCTCATTTTCCAACAATTTGTTGAATTTAATGTAATAATGTAAAATACAAAAACAGAGTTCTTAAAAAATAAATAAATCTATTTTGACAACGTTTCACTTACGCTGTTTAAAAAAAAAAAAAAAAAAAAAAAAAAAATCTGATGTGGGCACCACGTGATTTCCTTGTATGGCCTATTAATTATACATATTTTTCCTGCATTTCATTTATTTCCTCGAATTTCATTAGAGATATATTTCTCATACAATTACCTCAGTTTCTAATTCTCGGAAAAGCAAAAATACGTAAAACTCAAAACATCTTCATTAAGAATTGTAAAATACAGAAAAACATAAAACATCAAATACAGTCCCACCCCACAAAAAAGACAATTAAAATTAAGAGTTTCTACGCAAAAACAACCAAATCAACCAGCGGGCAAGAAGGCGGACTTTTCGGTGTTCAAACCAGAAAGTTTACTTTTCGTTCCACTCGGCAAAAAGACATTGAAGATGCAGAAACTGGCTTGATTCACTATTCCACTGAGTTCCAAATGTTAAAAAAATGGCGATTCGTTTGTTAAACTCGCCACTTATGGTAATTCTACATTTACTGCGTGCAGATTAACTAAAGGCCTAAATCCTTAACTGGAACATTAAAAATTACATAATTCAATCACTTTTAAAGAAAGAAAAAAAAAGCACAATGTACCAACATATGAAAATAATAAAAACTAGGCTCACCGAGATAGGTAATAGAGTGGGAATACATATAATATATATACGATGGTGCAACCCACTGCAACGAAAAAGAGATTAGCACAATTACAAGTTAAAGCAGTTCCCTATGTAAAATTTCAGTGTTCTACGGCTACTCATTCTACGTACGTATATATACGTATAGATGTCATATATACGTACGTTAATGCAAAATCTTTTCTGAATCCATTTTAGAATCGTTTTTGGCAAAAACAGTCCTTTACCCTGTCCGTACGTACAGATATTACGAAAAAACATCATGGTTTCGAGAAAGGTTGAAATGGATGTCTTGTTTGAAATATGATACCCGAAATGTTTCGCGATTACATTACTTGTTTTACTTCGTACAAGGAAGTAAAAAGAAAAAAACAAAGAACCACAAAAGTAGAAGCTACTCCATCTTAAATCTTTTTTCTATTAATACAATTTTTATCTCCTTATTTTTAAAATATCCGTCTAATGTTGCAGTTCAGGTAAAGATAAACTTTTTCTCTTTTGTTTGTGATTCACGATTTTTTTTTATTAACCCAAAAAGGTGTCAGCCTGAAAGGGTCTCGAAATGGGATTTTGAGTCGTCCGCTATGAAGGGCGAATCACTTTTAAAACCGTTGACACCAAATACTGACGCCCTTTATTACATTTAAAAACAATTAAATAATGAAGAATCTATATGAATGTGTATATATGTTCTTTGCATAGTGAAATAATGACGATACCTAGAGCCATCGAATTTTGAATAAAGTAGTCCTCCACCTGAACATGTGCCCCTGGAAGTCCAGATTTTAAATTTTGACTTGTATATTTCTTATTTTGTAAATCTTTAATGAATTTTTGATTAGCAAATTCAATGATCTGATATCGAGCAGCGGCGTGACTGTACGAAATAAATCATTTTTATTTGCAGCCTATGGGAAATTGTGAAGATATTCTGCTATTAAATATTTTGTTATTTTGCTATTCAACTGAATTTTATGTGACGTAAAGGCCAAGAACATGATATTTAATAAGTCAACACACAAAACGTTAATAATAAAAAGAAAAAGAATTTTTTTGTACGCCATCTTACTAAGAAAACATTGAAAAGATGAACTGAGAAAAGCCCGCAAAAATAGAAAATTGTATACTAACACTTAACACTGCATCTGGAATTCTAAACGTATCTGATATATTTACTGTTAAAATTCTTGTAATTTGCTGCTGAATTGTATATAGCTTAACTGCGAAGGAAGTGATGCTTAATAACAAAGCTAAAAAGACAAAAAGAAATGGGTTATAGCAGAAATGAGTTTACAGCAAACTTGTACAGTACAAAGTCCGTAATCCGGACGTCCATTATCCGGAATGATCTATAATCCGAACCTCAAAGCCACAAATTTACGCATGCGCTCTTCTGATAGTCAAGAAAGTGACAGAGAAATTATTGAAAACGAAAAAATTTCGTTTGACAAAGTCGGTATTCTCGACACGGCAATTACAGGACTTGAACAGTGGAACTTTGTAAACTGAACAAGAAATTATGTCTGTTTATAGAATTAAAGAGAAAGTATTAGCACAAAAAACGAAACAACTTAAAAAACTTACATTGAAAGAAATGTTTACTAAAGTAAACAAATAAATATTAAGCTTTTTTTTTTTTTTTGTAAATTTTGATACCCTTTAGATCATAATTGTTCTTTATTTCATAAATTACGGTTTCATATTTTTAACTGTATAATTTCTGCATGCCATCTTACCAGATTTAAACTGAGGATCTATAATCCGGAAAAACCCCTAATCCGGAATCGCCGAAGTCCCGACGAGTCCGGATTACGGACTTTGTACTGTATACGGTGAACTCGGTGAAAGCGCAAAATAGCCTTCACAGACCATTTTGCGAATCCGTTAAATTCTGAACATTTTCAATTTTTCTTTTTTATTTTAATTTATTCATTTATTTTTTACTCTTTTCAAAGATAAATTTGTATTTAAAACTCCCAAATCTGTACAATTATGTATGAATAACATAATTCAAATAAAATTTTAATGTTTCTTTTGTTGTATAAAAACGATAATATAAAAAAGACCTCGAACATTCTCGATTATAAATATTCAGCAACATGTAAAAAAGTTATAAAAAACTATCTTGAAACTAGTGAGTATTTGAAAACTTTCAGCTTTTTTTCCGTTAGGAGGACGGAAAGATGACTTCCGAATAACTTTCTTTCAGGGCATAATCCCTACAATTTTAAACCTGAAGGTCGTATGAAAGGCAATATCCTCTCTTCGTCACGCCAGACTTCACAAGAAGGCCAATCGTAAAGAAAAGGGTCAGCTACTAGAATCATATCTTCTCTTCCTGAAGAAAAGGGTGCAGATTTCAAAATCAATAATCTCTCCGTCAAATACTGTAAGAGTTTTTATTTGGTGTTCATGTGACTACTTTTACTTATTGCATTAGGTTCATTGAAATCAATGTTGTTAGTAGAGTTTTTAAGCGAAATTCCAGAAATTTGCTCATATTTTTATTGAATTTGTTAGGTGTCAGATAATTCATTTAGTTTATGACTTTCTTCTAATAGTGTTAAGATTGCGCCTGTCTTTGGCAAGAGCCTTTGGACGCCGTACAGGTGACAATACGACTTTGCTCAGTTTTGAGTGTCCCCATGCCTCACAGACACAATACATCCATGATTTCTCCCGGATACGAGCCCAAGCCCTTCAGTACGGTGGTCAGAGTCACTAACCACTATCCTGTTGGGCCGCACACACACATGGTATATATATATGTATGTATGTATGTATGTATGTATGTATGTATGTATGTATGTATAATTAAAAGTTAAGTTGTAAGAACAAACGAAAAAAGACCAATTTGGTCAAAATTTTGCGCATTGTGCTGCAAAATTAAGGAAATTAGAAGATAAATTTTAGTACGCAAGCCAAAAAGTTACCAGAAACTGTGGCTCCGTGAAAACTTTAACATAAGCATATTTAGTTGCTATGAAATGTGTGAAAGAGGAGGAAAAAAAACAATATTTGAATATTTACAAATTAATAAAAAAAGCTGTATGCTAAACAAATTAAGTAATTTTTAACACAGTAAAAAAAACAAATCAATTGAACGAGGTAAAATAAAGATAGTAAGCTATATGCTGAACAAATAAATTAGATTTTAAAACACAGTAAAATACTAATCAATTGATCAAGGTAAAATATAAAAATATTAAAATTAAGAAGCGGTAAGTGGTTAATTAGCCCAATTCGAAGTTCATTTTGGCTTGTCAAGGGAACTTTTTAAAATGAATTTTGAACCGAGCTAACTCCATTACGCGTTTCGCCGAAACAGACAATTGAAACTTTGCGCGACAAATTTTCTTAATGAATTAAATAAACTATGTCAAAAACCTTAGTCCCAATTCTCTGTTCCAATTTCCCGACGCGTCCGCATATATTGACATATTAAGGTGTAAAAAATGGAAAGGTAATTCCGATGTACAGAAAAATAAATAAATAGCGATATTAGTAAAAATAAACAAGAACTTATGGATATATGTATATATATATATATACATATTCGTACAAATGTTCACAATATCGCGCAGTAATAACCAGTAGTTATCCTTCAAACTACTAAAACGTTAAATAGAACGCAATCCACAGCGCATTAAAGAGAAAGCTAATCCGATCAACAATAACAACAGCAATTAACTAAACAACTGAGCTGAGATGTTCTCTGTCTGGCTTTTTATAGCTTTAAATCGGTCGCGAGAAATTTCTAGTAAATTTCTTCTTCTCGAGATTTCAGGAAAGCAAAAGAGTAGAATTACGGTTACAGCTAACATACTAGTCAATTACATTAATTCAAATTAAATACAAATTACCAAGATAAACTTTTAATGAATGTTAAATGCACGTGCTTTTGTATTTTTACTTTTCCGGCATAGCTTTATCTTAAAACTCGTCTCGCGCTACATTGCACGAGGAATTAAAACAATTAATTCTACTAACACTAGCTGTCTAAATACAAAATTCGCAACAATATAAACAAAAGGAAAGAAGATCTAAGAATCCTGCGCCTAGGCTGCAATGAAATAATTAAACATAATCAAATGAATGAAATGGGACTACTCCTATCTAAAACTCCAATAAAGTAAAAATTAAAGAATGCCGATAAAGAAAATAAAGAATTAAAATTTGAAGACTACATAAATTCCAATTTGCGAGGCCGTAATAAGAAAAGGAAGAAAGTAAAATTGAGACAGTAAAAACTGAAAGGTAAAACAAAAAAATAAAAAAATTGAAATATTGCAAAAGAAAAAGAACCAAGTGGAAAACTGTCTTACAAGCACTAGCTAATAGTTGTGAGAAAACAAATTAAACTGAGATGCAAAAAGGCAAATAAAAATTAAAGCAGTATCATACAAAAATTACCGAAAAACGAACAACTGAAAAGATAGCGAAATAATGCTGACTCTTCACGGGGAATTAGCTTATTTCGCCCGCTTCCTAAATGCTGAGACGTCATGTCATGCATATGTAAATTAAAAATTGAAAAATTTTTATACTTAAAATATTCAGTTCCCGAAATTTAGCTAACTCATAAGCATATCAAGACATAGTGTAAAGGGAATTCATTTTTTTTTTACTGAGGCAAATAAATCAAGAGAAGCAATATTTTAGGCAAGTTTTGACTTTGAGCCTAACACTGTAAAACAACCGAAACTATTTATTAATGACAAATTCTTTAACTACAAATTCGTTATCCTGCCACACTATAATTCTTTAAAAATATAACTTTCCCTCCCAACATAGTATGGGAACCCATTAACGAAATCGCTAGCGATATAAGATCTCACATGAAGGTAAAAATATAAGTTTTACAGCATTCCAAACAATAATTAATGAGAGTATTAACACCACAGATACAGCGCAATTTACCGTTTTCGTTGGAAACGTTAGTGATGAATTTGAAGTAACTGAGGAAATAATGGGAATATTTCCTGTGAAAGGAGAGGTACACAATACGTTTTTTATGAAATGAAAATTAAAATAGATAAATATAAATTAAAACGGGATAAACTGCGTTGTGCGGCCTACTATATTATACACATTTTTTGCTGCACTTGTGCGGCCTATTAAATTATACACTTACGATTTTTCTGGAAGCATGAAAGAAGAAAAATGAGCAACGCCTTCGCCAGGAATCGAACCACGGACCTCTGGAATACGCGCTCAGCGTGTAGGCCACAGCACTACGAAGGCATGCTATGAAGGCGGGAGAAATACCTTATATACTCCCCCTTTTAAAGGGTGACTGAGGATTAGAGAACCCAATCGCCAAATCCTGGGTCTGGAGAATCATCATCCACAATCATTTTAGTTTGGGCGCCACTGTAAAGACATTAGGTATTTTTTTAGAAGCAGGAGAAATGAAAAATGAGCAACGCCGTCGCCGGGAATCGAACCACGAGACCTCTGGAATACGCCCCCAGCGTGCATACCACCACACTACGAAGGCATGCTAAGAAGGCAGGAGGAATACCTTATAACTTCATTTAAATTTACTCCCTCGAATTTCTTTATAGATCTATTTTCCATTCAATCAATTCACTTCTCATTTCGTGGCAAGGCAAAAATATATAAAATCTCAAACCATATTCATTAAAAATTGTAAAATACAAAAAAATCAAAAACACCAAATACAGTTAAAAACAGTTGAAAAAGAATTTTTTGCAATTAAAATTAAAGTTCTAACACCAAAATAAGCATTTCGCCCCCCAAAAGTTAACTTTTGGCCCCACTGGACAGAAAGACACAGAAATTGGTGTACAAACTGACTTTTCACTATTCTAACAACAGTTTCAATTGTTAACAAACCCGTTAGCCCTAGAGACACTTTATCAGGTTCAATGTTCCTTCTCACCTTCTTCGGGAACATACAAGGACCTGACTCGGAACAGAGAGCTTACTAAAGCTATGTTCACTAATTGTGGTAAGTAGACAGGATACAGACGAAGGGTATACAAAACCCTTTATTTTTCTCTATATACAATAACTTCCGTACTTCGGAATACACCGACCCGCTACTCGGGGTCTAACGTAAAAGTATAAAAAGAAAACTAAACTCTAATTTAACTTTAGAATAATAAACGTGGAAGATTGGCCTTATATTAACAGGAAGGCGTATGTAGTACAGATAACTGAGAACACTACAATACGTTTAAAAGTTATCAAGAGGATTAAAACCTCTGGCCTGGAAGGCAACAAGCAACTGCGTAACTTCTAAGGTAAGCGGCCTGCTTCGAACTCACTGCTTCCTCTCTCTCGCTTGGCAAAAAGCCACAACTTAAATACTTGGCGTTCGCCAGACAACTTTGCATAAAAACCTTAACGCTTATAATTCTGGCCGGAAGTAGAAAATACGAAGTGATAGTAAAGATTCAAAATAAAAGTAAACGTTAGTAAAACTTAAGATCCTTACAACTTAGCCTTTAAAATTGTTGATAATTCTATAACTATTGCATGCAGATTAATTAAAAAACTAAAATCTTTAACCGGAGCATAAGAAGAACATAATTCAAATACCTTTAAAGCAAAAATTGCACAATTTTCCAATAGGTAAGCATAAAAATACAGAGCACACCGAGGCGGGCAACAGCGTGGAAATATATATATACTTTTGGGTGCACTCGGTTTCAAAAAGAAAGGGAAATGCACAACTACATGTCATAACAGTTCCATATTCAAAATTTCAACGTTCTACGGCCATACCATAGATATTTTCGTGACGTCTGTACGCACGTACTTATGCATATATCTCGCATAACTCAAAAACGATTAGCGCTAGAACGCTGAACTTTCGTATATGGGACCGCTATAACATGTAGTTGTGTATCTGATTATTTTTTGCAACGGCCGCAATATAAAAGACATCGACGAGATACATATGATGCATAACCTTTCTCTTTTACCTTTCTCTATTTAACCTTTCTCTTTGACTCGTCGACTAATTTAAATATTCTCAATAAGTTGAAAGGAAAGACTAAACTTGTCATTAAAGCTTTAGATTGTAGTTATGTGAAACACAAGTGGAATAAAAACATTTCGTACATTTCCTATATCTTTAATTCAGCCCTATTATTTTAACTGAAAAATCTGAAGAATATAAGGCAAAAATTATACCATTATTACAACAAGAATTTGAAGAAAGATTTAAAGATTTGGACTCCAATTTTACATTCTTTTCATTAGCATTAAAAACGAACATAAGTAGCGTCTTAGAAAATTGACTAATGCAGTTAATTAATTGACAATGTGACATAAATTTTATTCAAAAATTTAAAAATACAGATTTGATTAAATTTTGTTCGCATTTTTCAAAACGAAAATACTCCCAGTTTTTCGCAATAACAAAATTGGTTTGTCTGTTAATACATTTATACGTGAACAGTTTTTTCCGCCGTTGAAAATTAATGAGAAGATCCGATTGACTGAAGAGCATCTGCAAATCTTTATGAAGACAGTTTTTAGTAATTTTTCTCTAAAGTAAAAGACGTTATAAAAATCAAAACGCCATAAGGCGTTCTAGTTGAAAATTATACAAATTGTACTTTTTTTTTCCTGTATGCTTCGAAGAAAATTTTAATAAATAAAAGACAGAGTCATTATTCATTATCAAGTTTTACCACACATGAAACATTTTCAAGACCTTGTATATTTTTACTCCACGTAAGTTATTTAGAGATTACTTCAACCTATTAGAATTAATTGAAGTAGATATCAGTTTTGAAAATCTAATGTTCATTAAAAGGGCATAATAATAGTAATATGCCAATACAGTTGAATTACAATGTGTAACGGAAAGAAATTTCTTGAAAATACCAAACTTTAAGTCTCAAATAAAAAGTAAATATAAATCCGAATTTCTTCCTTTGCATCATTATTACTACTGTTAATGAATACCTTTAAAAAAAAGTCACCTATATCACCCGTTTTAGTGAGTCGATTGACCAAATTAAATTTGCATTTTTCATACGTCGAAAGCGAGACTTAGTATATATATTAGATTTATATATAGCGTTCTTCTAACATGGGTATTTCGACACATTTCGGAATTTTTCTAAAACGACATACCGATTTTTTTCCATATTTCAATTTTAGGTCTCCTATTAGGCTTAAATAATAAATTTTGTAAAACTTGGTAAGAAACTTAGCGAGAAATTCAAAAATTTATCTTGGCGCACTTTTTCAGCTTGCGGTAAGAATAATTCATTTGCCCAAATTCTTAATTTATGGTAACTATTTTCCTTTCTCTTTCATTGTGCGCGAGCGGAAATAAAGTTGCTTTGTTCATTCTTTCAAATAATTTTAACAAAGTGCAGAAATCTGATTTGGTGCTGTTATCGCTTATAAAGAATATGCCAAATTTCAAAACACGCTAGTATGTAAATTCATGCTATATATCTTGGGGAATTTTCAATACGAAAATCTTAATTTTATCCAGGTGTGCCTAGAAATTCATTCACTTTAAGTTGACGGTAAAAGTTTTATAAGATATAATTCAAAAATCGCTTCGAAAAATATGTAAAAATTAATAAATAGGAATTTAATCTTAGGAAATTACTAATTTTAGGAAATTTTGAATAGAAAACTCTAATATTTTGCAGGTATGCTTAGAAATACATCTACTTCAAGGTGATGGCAAAAATTTTACAAGTCACAATTTGTTTCGAAAAATTTATGAAATTACTTTAAAATACATTTGAAAAATAAATCATAAAAATAGGCGAATTTTATTTGGAATGAACCTAAATTTCGAAATATGAAAAGAAGAATAAAATAAGTTTAATAAAAAAAGAGAGATTAATAAATATATACCAAATTTCAATTAGCATTGAAGAGCTAAAATTTTTAGAGCTAATTTTTTAGAAACTACTCATGGGATATTTAGAAAACTTGACGGTTTGCCATAATTTGAATCTTACGAAATATGAAACATATCGCGGCATGTTTTTTTTATTAGAAGTTTGATTTTGTAACAAAATATCTATGTTAGAACAATGCTTTATAAAAATACAATACATATCCTAAGTCACGCTTTCGAGACATAAAAACGCAAGTTAAATTTAGTTAATCGACCCAGTAGAAGGGGTGATTTGGAAATGTCGTTCTCCCCCCGTTTTTTGTGCAGAATATACCTTTTGATAAATATTCAGTAAGTGAAATTTAAAATTAAATGAATTTTTTTAAATTTTGCTAAAAGGATTTTAAAATTTTGTTTAAAATTTCCAATTTGTCACCTGTTTCAAGATTTTGTATTCAGTCCGTATCCAATCTGAATTTGAGACCACAAAGTTAAGTAATGAGTAATCTTAATTTAGAACACAAATAGAAATTCTTATGCCAAGTTGAATGCCAGCACCTTTCAAAAGTCAAAAGTTGAGATTCGCTAGGTTATAAGCATGGCAAACGCGATTTAAAAAAAAAAATGGCTGATGCATTCAGTGATATGATAAGAAATGTTTCTAATGTCAAAAGGCTGAAAAATTATTGCCAGCAACCTATAATGGGAAGAGAATACTAGAATTTCTGGTTATTGCTGTCGAACGGTCAAAGAAGAAAGATTACGTGAGAGACGGAAAACTTGACCTGAGGACTAATTCATAAAGAATGAATGAATGCGGAAGAACTCCAGTTACCTTAACGGTAGTCACAGGGCAGGGTTTTTAAAATTTTTCTTTGAATAACATGCATGTGTTTTATAATAATGATTTTATGTTAACAGCAAACGTCGAAATTTTTCTTTGAATAACATGCATGTGTTTTATAATAATGATTTTATGTTAACAGCAAACGTCGAAATTAAAATGGCTGATGCGTTCCCTTTTAGCTTAAAATGCTTTTAAATCATGATGTTATTGCAGGCAAATATTTTGATTTGACTAAAATAAAAATTTCATTAGCAAGCAGTTTTAATACGCAAGTAAATTTATGAAAATATATAAAGATGAAATACAAAAATTAATGCTGTCAAGTAAACATATTTAATACAGACTGCAAAACATACATAAATTATTACTAATAGAGCATTACTAATATACAGGGTTATCCAAATTGGTGCTACTTTGGTAGACGGTTGCACAGATTTTGGCGATTTTTTAGCGATTTTCCTTTGGCGAGTAATACAACTTATGGTAAACCCATTGCTGGATAAGTTATTTATGGTAACCTATACTTTGTTGTCATTTTATTTAAAAAATAGTGCGTTTTATTGTGCATAAATTCCGTGTTTAAAATATTATTTATGGCTTTTAAATATTAAAAATCAATTTAATTTTGCATTTTTATTTGAAATAAAAATTTTATTTTTTATCATATTTTAAGAAATTTTATGTTGTGGATGATGTAATCAATGACGCCACCTTACTTTAAAAGTAATTCGTTTTAATATGTATAAATTTAATCTAATGTTTTAAACAGTATTTATAGCTCTTAAATATTAAAATACAATTTAATTTTGCATTTTTTTTAAAAATGATTTTATTATGTATGAATTTTTAAATAATTTTAATTCTAGCCGTGATGTAATAAGCTCTCTGATTGGTTATAGAATATTTGTGCATTAACGAGCTGTAATCAGCTCCCTGATTGGTTACTGACAATTTGTGCATTTCCGCGCCGTTTTAAAATTTAATTTATATCTTCGAATTCCTTCAAAGATGTTATCTAAATTATGATTCTGATTTTTTATTGTGGTACTTATCAATAAACAACAGGTTAAACACTCAAAAAAATGTAAGTACATATTTTTCTTTTATTTTATAATTGTATACTTCAATTTTTGTTAAAAAAATTAATACACTATTTTCAGAAATTGCTGAGATAATAATTGTCCATATGTTTTAATGTTAATTATATTCTATATAACGTATTTTAAAGTATTTGAATTTAATAATATTCTAATTCTTTTAAATGTTGATATGATGGTTTTTAATTAGATATTCAATTTCAGTAATATTTTAATCTAATTAAACGTTGGCCCAATGTTTTTATAGCGGTGTTTTTATTCTCTTCTTTGCTATATGAAAGTAATAATAACCTTACTTTAGTATTTTATACTCATAGTAAATGTATTTATTTACACTTGCCTGCCATCTTAAAAAATGACATTTTCAACAAAAAATTAATCCATTACTTTTAACGATATTTATTTATTTATTTTTTTTTTTTTAAGTTTCGAATACTTTACTATGCGTAAAAACAGCGTTTTTCAAGATGGCTGAGGTTTGTAAAAATCGCGCCAACAATTCGGCCAACGTAAATCGCCAAAAATCCGTGCAACCGTCTAACAAAGTAGCACCTCCAAATTAAACTTCCCAACTCAGAGGCCTGTGCAGAGTGTTGTATGGGTCATAATGTGATAAAATTTTAAAAACAGACATTTCTGATCATGCGCTCGAGATTTATTACTGTTACGGATTTGGTATTTAAATAGCTAATGTTATTTGAATTGTAAATTAAATGGTTTTATTTCTCGCACAGTGCAGCGCGTGAAGAATATTAAAAGAAAGCTAAGCCGGAAAATTGAAAATACAAGAGCGCGTGCATTTAACATTTAATAAATATCACTTTTTTTTTTTTTTTTTTTTTTATTTGGAGAATGTACTAGAAAATTCTTGCGCGCGATTTTAAAATCTTATAAAAGGAGGAAAACCTCTCAGTTCGTGGTTGAAATTCGTCGAAACAGAGGAAGACAGCAGTAAAACCCAGATGAAACCTCTCTACAGTGATAGAGTAAAGAAAAAATTGGAAAACCCACCCACAGAGTACAAGGATATCATAAACTGGATCCAAGATCCTAAAATCAAAAAATTTCTGAACAGTATGGTTGAGCACGTTGAGAAGATCCGCGCTGCAAAAACCACGGCTGAGAAGTTTACTGCCGGGTTCAAAGCAGCCATGACACTGATGAGATTTGCTGAAAGTGAAGAGTAATCACCAGCTTAGAAGCATTTGAGGGAATTTCGCTATGTTTACGATTTCTTTTCACTTTTTCAACACACAGGTTCCCCTGTTTACAGCAGCAGAGCTCGGAGTCAGTACTTGGGTGGGTGACCACCCACGTGACTGGCCTCGACGTATCATCTTTCAAGGATCAAGGAAGTTTGTGTTACGGAGTTCTTAGGCATAAACGCCTTTACCTCCACATCATCTGAAGAATAAAATGTCATCATCAAAAGAGGGAATATTCTAATAAGGTAAAAATTTTTGTTAAGCCGAAAAAAGCTTTTAAGAATAAGTGCCTTCACACTGAAAACAAATAAAAAACTCAGAAGGTCTAATTTTGCGCCAAAATAAGAGCCAGAATAAATTAGATAGGGGCAGTCATCTTAAACAAAACTTTTTGCTAAAGACTAGAAAATAAAAGCAGGTGTTTCCTTGATACTTGATCTTTCTTTGCGAACGTCAACTTCGCGGAGGGGAAAGGACGGGGGGGGAACGCTCTTACGCGTCGAAAAAAGTTGCTGTGTCAGTTGGTCAGCTGACGGAGGGAGCAGTTTCGTTTCCGCGCGCTATTCAGTGCGGTCTTTAAGGCCAAATGATTGACACCTCTTTAGGGGTGCTAAAAGCAAGTAAAAGCCCTTTTAGAAGGGCTGAAAGAGCTATTTTGAAGTAGAGAAATAGTCAATTGACTTTAGATTTAAAAAGTTAGGTTCAGTCGCCTGCGACTGTAAAGCTTCTTCTTAAAGAAGCAGGAGGGGTTCCTCCGGTCAATGACTTAAGCATTCAAGACTCGAGAGGCGGGAAGGAGAAGGAACGAGAAGTAATTATTCACATGCATGTTAGTGTGAGCATACCTTGCCCGTTTAAATGGGTTTGCAGCATAGTCCGGGTCAAATTGGATACTTCGCCTGTGCAATTGTGTACTACAGTGTGCAATTCGCAACCAGAGCAAATCACCCCTGCACCGGATGATGAACGGGGAAGACTTGTCAGTCAGTTTTACGAACTCAAACATCAGTTCGAATCAATTCAGAAGCAGAAAAACTTCATGCGACGAACACCGACTCCTGTGGATACTGCCAGCTACAATCAGCTTGACAATGCTGGTAAAGTACTTTTTCATAAGATCAACGAGATAGCGAACGTGTTAGAAGTTCCTATCTTTCACTTGCCTCCGACCAGAGATGAATTTCTGAAAATCATCGAGACTGAGCGGTTAGCCAAAATGGCCGCTACAGCCGTTGAAAATCCTCTCCCTGTCCAAACGGAGGCGAAAACGACCCACGAGATCCGAGGAAAACCTGTTTCTGCCCGTAAGCGCAAGACGCAAACAGTGGACTCTGAGGGGTTTATTACTCCCGCCACGAGAAAAATGGGTAAACCTCCCATAATTGATTTAACTGTGGATAGTAACAGTAACCAAAATACTATTCAAAATTCAAATACTCCTATTTCAAATTCTTACTTATCTAGTACTAATATTACTAGAAAAAACAGTAAAAATAAATATGAAGCTATTAAAGAATGGCTCATCAACGGCGGTGACCCCGTCAAGGAGCAAACCCCCGAGGGAGAAACCAGTTCCGAGCAGGCACGGAGCGTTCCCCCCCCCCTCCACCACAGCCTCAAAATCAAATCCCGGCTATTCATATGAGGAGTAGCAAGAACTGGAAGACCCAGGTGTCTTTCTTAAGAGAAATTGCCCCAAACCTTAAAAGTACTCTCACTGGACCATATTTAAAAATTTTTGTACAGACTGAACTGGAGTTCAGGGAGGTCACACGTTGGATGAAGCAAGCCGGCATCCAATTCAAAACTTTTGATCTTAAACAGGACCGGCCAGTCAAAATTGTAGTCAGAGGCCTCCCTGTGGAAACTGATGTCGAGGACGTCAAAGAGGAAATCGAGTCACTGGGATTTAAAGTGCATCGCTTCGTTCGGCTTTACCAGCCAGGCTCCAGACATCCTATGCCACTTGTTTATGTACAAGTCATCCCACATCCTTTCCTCGACCAAGTGTTTGCCGTCAATGACATGTGGGGCACAGAGGTCAGCATTGAGCGTTATCGCGGCCGAAAGGGCCCTACTCAATGCTTTAGGTGCCAGGGATTTTTCCATTCTTCGGAACTCTGCACTTTGCCAATCCGTTGTGTGAGATGCTCTGGACCCCACTGGGCACGTGAGTGCACCAAGGGGCTTGATGTACCTGCAACTTGCTGCAACTGTGGTGGAAGTCATCCAGCCTCATATAAATCTTGTCCTCGACACCCAGCTAATAAGCGGTCTCGTGGAAAGAAAACCACGCTTAAAAATAGGGAAGCTGCTCAGACAGCCCCCTCTCAAGGTTCTTCTAAGCCCCAAGCACAAGCTACTAAAGCACGTCCCATGCCTGCTCCCCCTAACGACGTCAACTCACCGTCGTATGCAACGGCGGTGAAGAACGCCACCGGGCACGGATTCAGAGCTCAGAATCCAAGACTGCCGGCCGCAGAAAAACCTGTAGCCCCAGCAGTATTAACCTCAGCAGAGTGTGCAAATGATTCCGAAGATGTCTTCGCATCCACACTAAAATGCTTGATTGAAATCTCCCGTGACCCTACGGTAGACAAGCATATTCTGCTTCAAGCCTTCAAAAGAGCTATGCCAAAGCTTAGGCAGGCAGACGCTCTGATGAGGGCCTTTTACTTATATGAAAGCTATATCGAGCTTTCAAATTAATTTCGACCTTCATTAGACCCATGTCTTCTGTTTTTCAGCCAGGAATCTTTTTAAACGGCCTAATATTCAATTGTGTCAGAAAAAGTTCATTTACCAACTCTGAACTAACCATTGGCTCCTGGAATGCCAATGGACTTCAAAACAAGATCCATGAAGTAAGAGACTTTGTGGTAGAACACGATCTTGACGTGTTTTTAGTCCAAGAGACTCATCTAAACTCAGGGAATACTCTCAAAATTGGGAATTATGACATTTACTCGACGGACAGGGTGTCACAAGGCAGAAATCCGAGTGGTGGCACTTGTATTTATGTGAAACATTCGATCAAACATCACATAATACCGTCCCCTGATTTAAATATTTTGGAAGCGACTATTATCCAAATTTTCCTTCAAAATTCTCCCCCACTCACAATTGTTTCAGCTTACTTACCTCCACAATCAACTGCACGTGGAAGGCCTTCTTTCCCTGTCAGTGATTTTGACAAACTTTTGAATATTTCAAATCACCTGATCATTGCTGGCGATCTAAATTCACGTCATACCGCATGGTTTTGTCCTAACAGGAACAGGTATGGCATTAGTCTAAATTCATGGTGCCAGAGTAACCATGTACAGATCATAGCTCCTACCCTCCCGACTTACTACCCTGTAAGAGGGTCCCCTGCAGTACTCGATCTGGCTGCTTTCTATAATATTTTCTTTAGGCATGAAATTGAAGTGATACAAGACTTAAACTCTGATCACTATCCTATTTTGATAACCTTAGATGTTCAAAATCGTTACTCAAAATTACAGGAGCGAGTCTCAACAAATTGGGACGATTTTCGATTTATTTTGGAAAACACTGCACTCCCTCCCATACAAATTTCCAGCAATGCGGACTTTGACAGGCAGATTAAAAATCTGGAGTCTTTACTTAAAGAAGCGAGAGCTGCGGCTTCAAAACCTATTCAGCACCCTGGTGCTAGACTCCCACCTGAGACTAAATTCAAAATTAAGCAGCGGAACTACATGCGAAGAATCTGGCAAAGGTCGCGCGATCCCAATATCCGCGTCCAATTTCGCAAGATACAAAACGAGATAAGGACTGAAACCCGCTTATTAAAACAAGCGGAGTGGAAAAATTATATTGAGTCCCTAACGACTGAAAACAAATCGATTTGGCGTGCAGCCGCCCGATTACGCAAACATTACAAGCTCATTCCGCCCCTTGAAACGGCCGATGGCGCACAGATGGCCTACACAGACTCAGAAAAGGCCGAAGCTATTGCTGACAGCCTTGCTACTCAATTCACACCAAACAACGACTCCTACTGTAACCGCCCGGTTACACAGGGGCGCATCCATTCACGGGTTGAAGACTTTCTATCACAACCTTTCACGCCTGACCTCAGGCCAACTGATCCAACTGAAGTCATGGTTTACATTGATAAAATTAAACCTGACAAGGCCCCCGGCATAGATTCAATTTCGAATCGCATGATCAAAAACTTCCCCGTAATGTTTATTGTCTGGATTACGGTCCTTATTAATTTAATGCTCAGGAGAAGCTATTTTCCCGACTGTTGGAAAACTGCAGCTGTCGTGCCCATTCCAAAACCGGGACAAAATTTAAACTTACCCGTCAATTACAGACCAATTAGTCTGCTCTCGTCTCTCTCAAAAATCTACGAGTATGTCTTGCTTAATCGCCTGAATGAATTCTGTCGAGATCAAAATTTGATCATCCCGGAACAATTCGGCTTCCGACCTAAACACTCCACTGTACACCAGTTATTACGTGTAGTGGAATTCATTCATGAAGGCTTTCACAAGCGAGAGAAAACTGGTATCGTCTATCTTGACGTAGCCAAAGCCTTTGATAGGGTTTGGCATGACGGACTTATCTACAAGCTCATGCGGCTTGGTTTCTCGGCTCATTTCATTAAAATTATTAACTCGTACTTGACCGGACGAAGTTTCCGTGTGCGAGTTAACCACGAATTCTCCACTCCCCGCCCAATCTATGCCGGCAGTCTCGTCGCGCCTTCAGTTTTCAACCTCTACGTAAATGACATTCCTAAGGCCCCTAGTATCGATCTTGCTTTATATGCGGACGATACAGCCATCATCGCACAACATTCCAACACCTTCACGGTAATCTCTACACTACAGAGTTACCTTTCAGCCTTAGAACTCTGGCTCGGTTTGTATAAAATCAAAATCAATGTCGCAAAATGTGCTGCTACTCTGTTCATCCGAAGAAATATCCCCCGTTTAGATAACTTAATTCTCTTCGGTGAACCTATTCCCTGGGTTTCTTCATATAAATATCTTGGTGTATTACTTGATTCAAAATTAACTTGGCAACCTCACATTCAAAAAGTCATTGCGAATGCGACGGCTGTCAAATCCAATCTGCGCCCCTTCTTCGCTTTAAATAGCGACCTGTCAATTGACAACAAGATTTTGCTCTACAAGTCTATCATAAGGCCTGTTCTGACCTATGCATGCCCCATTTGGGGCCCATCAGCACTGACTAACAGAAAACATGTCCAAACTTTTCAATCTAAATTGCTTCGGCAAATACTCAAAGCTACGTGGTATATAAGGAACGAAGAGATTCATAACGATCTCAAAATTATGCCCATTAATCGCTTTATACAGCGACTTTCGGAAAACTTTTTCAAAAATATTCAACATGTTGCAAATCCTGTGCTGCATATGCTACCTGTATATGACGTATCATCTTTCTTCATACTAGTGAAGATACATCACAGCTTGTACGGCGGCCAGATGCTTGAACCCTCCTTCTCCAAAGTCTACTTGACCAACTCACGTGCATTAGCACATGTTCCTGCTTCACCTTTGTCGGTGCGGTGTAAATCACCTTAATTTTTAATTCTTCCCAACGCCTTAGGGCATATCTCCAACAGAGACGGTTAAAGTAGCAGAGGCTACTAAATGCCGCCTAACCATTCACTCGATTTCGATTTCGATTTCAGTTCGTGGTAGTTACTTAGTTTGTTGTTATTTAGAAAACTGCTCTTGTTGACTGTAGCGAATTCGCGGATTAGCTTTCTTTAGCTGTTTTGAATTAGGTTCTCTTGAACGTTTGAGTAGTTAAAAGATAACTACTGTGAGATATTGTTATACTCCACGGATATTTTAGGAAATTTAAGCATATTTGTTGTGATAATAATAAATTTTTGTTCATTTTTCATCGGACTTGTGCATTCATTTCGTAACGAACCCGTACGCACGCAACAATACTAATACAGCATTATTAATGGATGAGTAAGTTCAGATAGTAAATTCGAAACCGTTCCGGCTATTTTTAAAAAAACTGCCGTTAGATTCTAGGCTTGCAAAGATAATAATAAAAGGCATATCAGAAGGGTAGTAAATATTAATTAAAAATTTGGGGGGAAAACTATGAATTAATAATGAATATATTTTATCAAAATATGAAATATCTGCTTTTCACGCACAGTGTCCACCAAGCAGTAGAACTGCATCAAGGCAAAGCAAGCAGCCACTCGTCAAAATCTACTGTTAATTTCCTGATAAAAACAGAACAAAAAAGTGGTATCAAGGCCATACCCTTCACTCATATCCCAACTTATCTCCTGATGTATCTATCACCCATGAATTTCCATGCCAATATAGTAGACTTTTAAAAAGTGTATAAGATACTTCTCCTTCGTGCCTTCGTGGTGTAGTGGTCAGCACCCTGAGCCAATATTTCAGAGGTCCGTGGTTCGATTCTCGGCGAAGGCGGCTGCTATTTTTCATTTTTCTGCTTCCAAAAATATATACCTAATGTCTCTACAAGTGGCTTGTCCGAACTTTGACCTGCAATCCTCCTTGGACTTTGGAAAGCTGTTCAAGAGGAATGGGATAAAATACCTCTTCTGATGTCTGCATCAAAGGTCAGCGTTATCAAATAGAACATACAAAAATGAGTTAAATTATTTCTGTAAATACAATAAATATCGTCCAAAAAATGTGCAAACAGCTTCTGGTATCCTAGCCATAGAAATATTTAATAACTGGACAGTTTTTAATTCTGCACGACAGCGTTTCTTATCAAAAAATCAGATCTTTACCTTCTTGGTCCAAAGACATACAGTAAAAAGAGCTTAATTGCTTGGTACGAAGAGACCTCGACCTGAAATCCTAGCGAGCTTCCTTTGAAATAAATGTCGTTACGTTATCACTCGGCAACAGTTCGTAGTGTAGCAGAATAAATGGGATTAATATCATGGAACACTGTTGCTGATGTCCAGCTCCTTCTGCAACATTACTTCACATCATTGGAGTTGTAACAACCATTAAAAATTGAATTCGTCCTCTGATTAATCGCTTCGGGAAAGTTTAGGGAATTAACAGCAGTAATTGTTCAGTAACTTTTACCTACTGTTACGAATTTTGTATAAGTGTAAATAATTTTAATGAAATTATAGTATTTTTTGTATAATGGGGTTTTCATCCGCAGAGAACCCGTTGGCGCTTCGGGAAAGGACCCGTTGGCGCCGTTGCAATTTTTACTCACCAAGCTCGCGGCCGTAAACGTGATTTTTTAGTGCATGTAAATTTAAGTTAGCAGACAAAACAATATATTAGGCATATGGTAGTAAAAATTCACAGATAATAAGCATGTATACGTAAAACTAACCGGTTAAACGGGATATACGAAAATAAACCTGTCTTTTTCATAATATACGTATTTCACAATACTCACCTTCAACAGTAATCAAAGTTTCTTCGGTAGGGTACGAACTGCGCCAAATTTGATCGAAGTACACCCTTTTCTTCAATAGCATTGTTAATAAAACTAGAACTTTATACATTTTATTATTTTTCAAGAGTCATTTGAACTGTATTCCTTACACCAGCAGTGGTTTGCTAATTTTGATGACCATGGGGATGCATCAAACTATTCTGTCGTCTTAGATAATCAATAATATTTTTTATTTCAATTTAATCAGCTATTTATGCCACACCTGCCATCCTCTGAAAGGTTATTATTAGAAAAGCATTAACAATATAGTATCTTGTTAAAATTTTACGCCATAAAAATTGGAGCCGAGAACCGGCATCTATCGACGAAAACTTTTTTAATTATACGAAAATATTTATATCTATTCGTTGTTAAAAATTCAGAAAAAAATAACGGGGAAATCAGAAAAAATAATAATAAATAAGAGAAGAATAATATAAATCTCCAAATGCGAACAACGACGGTGATAATTCAACAAAAAGAACGCAAGAGGAATGGTTGCAACCTTCGAACAAGCGAATAGGATGAATCCGATAGGTTACCAGGTTTGAACTATTATCGCCAAAGTTGGCGATGTTTACATTTACCGGGTACTCTGCGGAAGTGCTTCCGTATAACGTAATATGGAATGCGTGAAAGAGAAGATGCTCTGCCGGAAAAATAAGAATACAAGGACAAGTTTATTTAACATCGAGTAAATGGCTATCTCGCTAAATTAGTGAGATATCGCCAAGCTGGCGATGGTTTTGGCGACTAATTTGGCGAGTGCGGTTTTTGTGTAACTGTAATGAGTATTTTAATTAAATAATTGCAATTTATCCTACATGTACCCGGCTTTCAAATGTGTTCCAGTAAATTCGAGAAATGAAAGGTACTAAAGATTTCTCGGCGGCCAGTGGAAAACTAAGCATGACTAGGAAGAGCATTAGTTTTTCAGTAGTAGTTATTTTGTTTAATGTGAGTTCGGAGTACGAAGAGATCTCCGTACGAGCTTCGCCTTTTTAGATGCTCTTCGCATTGCATTGTGTTTAACGTTTTTAATAGTTTGGAGGGTAACTACCGATTGTGCTGTGTGATACTGAGAAGAGTTGTACGAGTATTTTTGTAGAAAGTTACAAGCCTGAAAAGTGTTTCCTTTGCTAAAATGAATTTTATGAAGTCGTCATTGATTCCGTGTGCATTCAATCTATTACGAAACCATATGCACGCAATCCTAAAAACATAAGAGTAATGTACAGGATGTTGCTTATTGTATTAGAGGAAAAGAAAACATACATGTGAACGCTCTAATTATTCTATTTTGATAAATCATATTTACAGTGAAATTATAGTTATCCAAAGGCGTTCTATGTGTGACCCTGCGGTGACTCGGCAAATATATATGTGGTATTCCAGTTCCTGACACACTAGTGATAGAATATTTTTTTTCATGATTCGAACATTTAGTTATCCGTTGCTTCTATTGCTGTAAGTCCTGGGGAAACCGAGGCAGAAACACTTTTCCATTAATAATACCCTATAAGAAAAAAATTACAAGGCTTAGATGTGGAGATCTCGAGGGCCAACAAAGCAATGATATACCGTTTAACCCAGCAGAGCCAATCCAGCGATGGAGGCAGACTATCGTTCAGGTACTGGCGTACGTTTTTATGCCAATATGGTGGGGATCGTTTTGTTGCAGAATAAAGCCGGGAACCACTTCCTCCAGTGAGGGAACAACTCCTGCGATAGCCCATGTTGGTAAATGGACCCGTTAATTCAAAAACTACAGCTGTCGGAAATGGCTCAGAAAACGTTCACCTTTGGAGAATCAAGCTTATGTTCCGTTACACCACACGGATTTTTCGTGCTCCAGAATCGTGAATTACGGCGATTAACTTTCCCGGAAACGTGAAAAGTGGCTTCATCCGTAAATACATGTCCGTTCAAGAAACGATCTACCTTCAGCTTATTTTGCAAATCTCACAGAAATATTTAAGCAATGGTTTGTCGAAAGGTTTTAGCGCCTGCATCATCTGAAAGGCGTATAACAGGAATTGTACACGTTTCCTTAAGACTCATCACACCGATTGGTGTTCTGCCCATACGGTGGTTCTTTACCAGATTTCGTGCGAAAATGTCTTTGACCGACTATAAGCAATGATGTTTTGGCGTATTCCAAAACGCAGTACGTTTTCTCATGCATGGACTGCGCCATTTCGATTAACAGTGTCTCTAGCGGCGATTTCTTAACCGGAAGACTTCTCGTTGTTGCCACATAAAAGTTATATAATTGTAGTTTCAGAATTAATTTGTTTCAGCTTAAGTCAATTACAAAATTTGTACTCTGCTATTCTTTTTGCCCCATTCAGTATAAAATAACATGTTATGATTTCCTGTCTATTTAAAATTTATATGTTGTGTTGAGTTGAGGTAATAGAATTTTAATTTATTTTGCAGTGTCTTCATTTAAAGATTTAAAGAAAAATGAAAGGAATTAAAATGTGGATGTTCGCTGTTGCTCTATTTTCTTGCAATTTAGGTGAGTATAACTTTGAATAATATTCGTATTATTATTCAAAATGATCATACAAGAAACTTATCTTTTATGTTATGAAATTATTAAAATGTAAAATGCTTACAAGTTAGTAAATTTAAGAATGTTTTTAGGAACAAAACGGTTGCATGCCATGTAAGAAAAGACTTGTACAATCAATGTTGTTTACTGTGATTTTCCGAGCACTTTCAAGATCTTTTTAAAACTTCATCGTTATACTTTGTGTGTGAAATAGAATTCTTTTATTCACTGTATACATCCTGATTGGGAAATTTGTTTCATTTCATATTTATATGTTTCAGTGTCTTTCGATTTTAACAAATTTAAATTAAAAATTCTTTTGATTAAAGGAAAAGAAAAATATTTTAGATTAAAGCATTTTTCTGCCAGTTGCCCGAGATTTTTAAACCCTGGATTCTCCTTTGTTTATCTGTAGAACATATAATACACACACACACACATATATACGTATATACTAAATAGTAAAGTTTTGCTGAAACATGTTTTCATAAAAAAGCTTTATCACAGAGAAATATTTTTTAAACATGTTAAAAATTTCCAGCATTATAAATTTATTCTGTAGCTTAGCTAAATTTTACAAAATTATTTTGGAATTGAACTGTATTTGATATGCGTCCTAATCAAAAATTGAAAATGATTTCTTCTTAGTTTATCTTAAAGATTACTTTAAGTGAGAAAAAATATAACCTTTTTACTTCCTTGTACGAAGTAAAAGAAGTATTGTAATCACGAAAAATTTCGGGTATCGGATTTCATGAAAATACCCTTTTTGACCGCTCTCGAATCCGTTTGGACCATGTTTTTGCGTGACATCTGTAAGTACGGGCAGAATAAAGGACTCTTATTTCCGAAACGGATTATAAAAGGAATTTAAAGTGGATTCAGAAAGAATTTTTTTTAGTTACGTCTGTATATACGTATTTATATATCTCGTATAACTCAATAAAGAGTATCAGTGAGCTCTGTGTTTTTATTATTATAATGTTGGTAAACCGAGGTATTTTTGTTTTAAAAGTGATTGAATTATGTTGTTGTTATGTTCCGGTTAAGGTTTTTATGCCTTTAGTTAATCTGCAAGCAATAATTGTAGAACTATCAAAGTTTCAAAGTTTAAGTGGCGCTAAGCCTAACGAGGCCACCTTTGTTTACATTTGAAACTCTTGAGTCAGTCATTGCACCATCTTCAGTGTCTTTTTACACAGTGGGACCGAGAGTTAACTTTCAGTTTTTTGCATTGGAAATTTTGCCATCTTGCCCGTAATCTTCGTAAAAACTTAATTAATTCTATTTGTAAAATTTTTTAAACTGCTTCTAACTGTATTAATTGTTTTAGGTTTTTCTGTATTTTACAATTTTTAATGATGATGTTTTGAGTTTTTGTGTATTTTTGCTTTGCCTCGAAGTGAGAACTAAATTGAATGAATAAGAAATATATCTCTAATGAAATTCGACTAAAAAATTGTATATAATTTAATGGGCCGTAGAAGAAAGTCATGTGGTCTCCACATCAGATGTTTGAAGTTTATCTTGAAGTTTACCATTTTTAAAGAAACGTACAACGAACTGGACACCAGTGTCTAAGTCCAATTATCTCACTAACGTATATTAATATATGTTACCGTGAAAGACCGAAATTGGAAAATATCGACTTTCACCGGAGAATGTCAACATTCACCAAATACGTCGGTGAAAGATCGAATATTTATTTACATTCTTGTACATTCGGACCCTCACCGGTGTATGTCGACAATCACAGATATGCTCTGGTGAAAGTCGAAAAGAGAGGAGTATATGTACACGTTGCCATTCCAAAAGGAAGTGTTCCACAAATAAATGCAGTTGTAAAAGCAAGGGCCTCTTGTGCAATTCAAAGTGTCATAATAGTAGTTTAAGTTGTTGCAATAAATAAGATTTGAATCACATAATTTGGTAAGTTTATAACTTCTATTATTTTCCTTTTTCATTTTGAATGTACTGTGTGTTTCATTTTGAATGTACTGTGTGTGTTATGTTCTTAAATTCTTATTCTGATTCTCAAGTGCGTGTTTTCGCGAATGAATTACGGAGAAGGAAATATAATATTCTTATATGTTCAACATTCACCATTAGTACATGGTGAATGTCGACATTCACCGGGATAAGTCAGAAATAAGGAATATTTCGGACATACACCAAGCGACTATGTGAATGTTGACATTCACCGGTGAAAGTCGACATTCTCCAGATTTCGGTGTTTCACCGTAACATATATATATTTGCTATTACGATTTTGGAACTTAGGTATTGATGTCTAACTTATTGTGCCTTACTCGATGCAGGCAATGAATATTGATAAACTTGGCTGTTTTTAGTAAACTGTGAGCATTAAAAAATGTATTGACATTTATCAATTTATTGTAAAATGGAATGTCACGTGTTTTCTATTTTAGGCTTGAGTTTGTCAAATAGTCCGCCAATATTTTTGAGAAATATCGATTTGGCTGTCATAAAAGAAAATACACCAGTAGGTAAGTAATGAGAATTTATTTTTAAAGCTCATATAACATGGCTTTTGATATTACGTAATTATTAAATAATGATTGTTTAGCTTGATAATATTTAACGTGGAGGGTTACTCTAAAATTATACCATGGCATATTAAATAATCGAGTATAACTCAAATGCGCGAGAAAGTTGTGAAAAATGGTCCATTTGAGCACCGAATTTTATGACCTCGTAATTGCACGAAAAAAGCCTTGCCCCCAGACGTCACCATAGGAGGTCTTCACATCTCGTTCAAATACCATATCTATAAAAGTTATCCCCTTTCAAAGAACTGAGAGCTGCCGTCCAGACAGGAAAGTGGATAGTGAATCTGACTGCCCCGGGTTCGAATCTCGAAGAAGGCATGGATGTAAATTGTCTATCCCTTCACAGGAGGGAACAGTGGCCCACCTATTACGTGCCTGCTTAAAAAATGATTACCGTTTCGGCCTTAGTTGTGGCCAACGGCAATAACGGCTAATGCCTGTCACAGGAGGGGGGGGGGGGAGGAAAGAGCAATGAGGTGCGTAAAACAGAGATAGAAATTGGTAAATTTATTTATTTTTAGGTAAATACTGGTAAATTAATTTTAAACAGCATATATTCAGAGTTTCCGGCAGATAGTCTCGCACGCTGGAGTTAGAAATATTTCATTCCATGCAGCGTTGCCACTCTCGCTTTGAAATCGTTGAGTTTGTTAATTAAATTTCGTTAAGGCTTCACAAAATATGAAATGGATAAACAAATAAATTCCAAATTCGGGATTCTAGATGCCCATGCTCGGGTGTAGGACTACGATATTCAACATTTGATCGGTGTAGGTATCGCTGATTTTTCACAATGCGAGAAACATACATCCAGCATATTCATGCAGATTCATACGAATTCTTCATTGTTTAATTTCTTTAAATATACTACAGGACGATTACAATTTGGAAAGTGATTCGAAACAAAAGGCCGTTTCGAGAATAATAGCCCCTCTGGGGTAACGTCCCTTTGGGCTACTAATAACCCTAGGATAATGCTACTGCTAAAATACATATCAAAATAATAATAATACAATTATACGTAAATTAATACTAATGATATTAATAGAAAGATGTGATATAACAACAATATAATGCATTAATTCAAAACTTAACCATACATAGATAAAAACATGAACTTTTGTCTTCTTAGTGAAGATTATGGCAAATGTTTTTTCGACGTTAACCTGAATTTTCTATTTCAGTAGGCAGGCCTCCAGTGCATTTACACTACGGCTACCTGCATGAGGGAAGGACTCTGTTATGCATGTTACACGAGAAACATACATCCAGAATATTCCTTCAGATTCATACGAATTCTTCATTGTTTAATTTCTTTAAATATACTACAGGACGATTACAATTTGGAAAGTGATTCGAAACAAAATGCCCTTTCGAGACTAATAGCCCTTCTGGGGTAACGTTCCTTTGGGCTACTAATAAAACTATGATAATGCTGCTACTAAAATATATATCAAAATAATAATAATAACATTATACGTAAAAATAATACTAATGATATTAATAGAAAGATGTGATATAGCAACAATATAATGCTGTTATTAATTCAAAACTTAACCATACATAGACAAAAACAATAAAAATTCAATGCCACATAAAAAGATAATGTTGGTACATTATATAAAAATAATGATAATAAATGTTTAAATTGCTGATAAAGTTGCTCAAAACAGCAAAGGCTTCAGGGGTATCAGAAAACCCTATACCGACAATGTTAAATTGGCCATTTTCGATGTACCTTTTCTCAAAATCTGCTGTAGATACAAGATTGAAATTTTTTCTGTAATTAAAGTATACCTATCAGATTATACTGAAATGAGCTTTTGAAGCATTTTGAATTTTAGAGTAAATTACAGAATATTTTGTTAGGTATAGTAAAATTTAACACTTTTCTCACACACAAAAAAAATTAAAAACAATTTTTTGTCTAAGTTTATTACAAAAAGCTCATTTCAGTAAATATTAAAGAACCTAATAAATAAGCCATAAAAAGTTTAGATACCTGTGAGCAGTAGTTCCTGAGAAAAGGTTCATCGAGTGTAAAAAAATCACTTTTGGAGAAAAACGCGTTTTTATGTAAAAATCCTCATTGATCAAAGCAGTAGATGACAAATTAAAACTAGATTTTTTTACAGTTCTAATTTTCATAGAGATTAAAGAATGATATTTTTAGAAAGATAAAAGTGTAGAGAATTTGGAAATGCAAAAATCCGAAATCACATTTTTTTGAAGATTTTGGCGTTCCAACACCCCTTTAGAACACCTGACAAGGTCAAAGAAAGCAGGAGGCCAGAGAAAAGAGTTATAACTTAAATGTAGTTCTGGCGCTCGCATATAACATGCAGGAAAATAAGATATACTCTACACCTGCTACAGCTTTGCCGCAACCATAAAATACGTTGTTCACGATATTAAAACGAAATAAGCAATTTCTAAAATTCCCATAATCAGTTAAAATCTTAGTTTATAATTGGTTAAAACGCGAACTTCGTTTGATGGTAATAATAAATGAAATGGGTCATTATTTCGGAAAACGAGCAGAATATCTTTCTTCTCCTGATGGAAATTATTGCAGGGATTAATTATTGAATTATGATTAATTATTGAATTATGATTAATCATTAAATTATGCACATTGATCCTTTCCATTTGTATTTAATAGAAACGGTTAAATTTTACCAGTAAATGAAGCGCATGTCTGGATACCTGTCAATAACCAGTAATTCCAAGGTTATATAGCAGTTTATTATTTGCCATATAAACTCTAAACTTTTCGGGTTTTCTTTTATCCACTGTCATTTTTATTTTTATTTTTATTTTTATTTTTATTTTATTTTATTTTAACATTCAGGAACTGAGTTTTTCCACTTGTTCGGAACTGATCCCGAAAATTCCACTGTCACATACGGCTTAGAAGGCACGGACAGGTTCCATGTGGATTCCAAGACAGGTATCGTCACGGTGGCTGCTCCCATAGACCGTGAGGTAAGAGTCACTTATTTAACTCTCGTAGAACATTTTTTAAAACTTTAAAAAATTCATACCTTAAAACTAAATTCATTGTCAGCAAATTAAAAGGGATGTATTTCCCCACCACCACCACCACCACCGAAGTCTATCTGCGAAGCGTAAATACACTTTGACGTTTTGATTATCTTTAAAACTCGTGATTTAAAGCGAAGATAAATTCTGGTCTTTTTCCCTTTTCAGACGTTTTCATCGAGCAGTAGCACTTGCGGCCACATTTAATAATTTTCGAAAATTTATAAATGTTAGAGACGTAATAAAACAATTTAAATTTTTTATTATGCTGATGCTTTACGATCGTTCATATACACTCATGTCCATAAATTAAGGATAATGCAAAATCAGGCAAAGGAAGAGTTAGAAGCAAAACAAATTTGACTTATTTGTAAAGCTTATTTATTAAACAAAAGGTAAAGAGCAAACAAAGATGCTATATGTTTGATATTATTAAAAAAAACTAGCGATTTTTTCTCCCTGGAGCAAATTACAAAAAAAAAAAAAAAACCTATTTACATAAAACCAATATTACATGGTTGGTATGATTGTTAATACATTGTATGTTTCCCAGACTATGCAATGCAGTCCGTACAATGCCTAGGCATGCTGAGTATCAAATTATCGATCTGATCTTGGGGGATATTACACCACTCAAAAAGCAATACTCTCCAAAGTTCCGGTAGACATGTAGGAGGGCTGCAACTCGTCGGCCAAACATCTCCCACACGTGCTCTACTGGATTCAAGTCCGGTGAGAATGCTGGCCAGTCTATACGGGAATATGCAGGTGATATACTCCGATTGAAGGCATTCGCCTACGATGTTTGCACGCTGAGGAACAGCGTTGTCATCCATAAATACAAATTGTGCGCCCATGGCGCCCCGAAACAAACGCACAAGTTGTTCCAGAATGACGTTTGATATATTTGGCTTGTCATGGTTCCAATTTGAACATGCAGGTCAGTTCTGGAACCCAGAATAATTCCACCCCAAACGAGCACTCCTGCACCACCGTAATGGTGTCGTTCAATGATGTTTTCTTGGTGGTAACGGGTACCTGGAGCTCTCCATATGAAAGTCCGGCGAGAATCAGACTGCAAGCTAAGCCTGGACTCGTCGGAAAACATCACACAAGCCCACTGTTGCGGTGTCCACAATGCATGCTCTCTACTCCGGGCTAACCGCAGGAGACAGTGAGTTGCAGTAAGTGGAACGCATCTGACGGGTCTTCGAGCATATAGACCAATCTGCCCTAAGTGTCTGTACACGTCTGCCTTGAAATTGTCGTACCAGTGGCTGAAGAGAGCTGACGCGACAGGTCTGAGGCTGTGCTCTGCCTGTTTCTTTTGGCAGTAACTGCCGAATACCGGTCCTCATTCGGCGTTGTAACTCTGGGGCGACCTGTGCTGTAACGTCTACTCACATTACCATCATCTTGGAATCGTTGCCAAAGCCTGGAGATGACACTCTGGGCAATTCCAAGTTCGTCTGATATTTCCAGTTGGGTACGCCCATATTCCAGGCGGCCGGTAATTCTATCACGTAAAAAAATCCTCCAAATGCGTCCTTTGTGTCATAACTATTCGGTTATTGCACTGAAATGCTTATAAAGCCCCTGCGAACAATTTTACTTCTTTGCCTACATTTCTTATATATTACTCTCTTACACTCTCGTCATTGTGACGTACAATCGGTGCCATCTGGTTACTTGCTGAAATTTGCATATGATTCTTGAAGATGTGTGTAGTGATTTTACAGGTGATACATTTATTTTAGAGTTCGATTTCCGCGTGACTCCGAATTATCCTTAATTTATGGACATGAGTGTATATCAATGGTCTTCAAACTGTGAACATCGGAGTTCCATGAGTCATATCCTGGGTTTCCAAAAGTCAAAATAAAAATTCGATATATGTCAATGGCAATGACGTATAATGCTTTCCAAAAGTAAACAGTTTTCTAATGTAATTACATTTACACGATAGCGTTAAAAAGTATGCAACGGAGCACCTTTTTCAGGTGAGAAAATTTCCTAGAAGAGAAAACTAAGTACGGCTGGATAAAAAATCTCGAGTACTACGAATATAAGAAGACTTTCCAATGAAGTATAGGGAACAACATATCGATATATAAAAAGATTCCACATTAAAATCAGAATTTAAGCAAAAGCAGCTCCTAAAGTTTTGGTTGCAGATTCATGCAGAATATTTAAAAGTTTCTAAACACAACTCTACATATTTTATCTTTATTCAGAGCATCAGATTTAAGTGAAAAGTTTGCTCAATATAACTGGCAACAAAAATAAAATAAAGAAAAAAAAATTTCGTTAAAGTTTTCCAAAATATGAAAGAGAAACAAATCTGAAAGCTTTCAGATTTTACATTACGCCCAGAGGAGCGTTTTTTTAACGTTTTGTGTGTTATCTTTATTTATTAAATATCATGTTCTTTGCACTTAAACCATAAAATTCGGTTCAATAGCAATGTCGCAAAATAATTTTAAAATAAGCCTATCTTTAGAATTTCCGATAAACAGTCTCGCGCAATGAATATAAAAAAGTTTTTTTTTTTCCTGTACAGTGTTGCCGTTGCTCGCTTTGAAATCGTTTAGCTTGTTAATCAAAAATTTGTTGAAGTTTTACAAAATATGAAATCGATAATAAAACAAATTTCAAATTTAAATTAGGGCCCATATTCTATGGAAGATTACATTATTCAAATTTTGATGGCTCTATGTACCGTTGTTTATACCGTTGTTTTAGTGCGAGAAAGAGACATACATTCATGCAGATTCTTCATTATTTAATTTCTTTAAATATAATACAAGGCGATAATATTTGGTGGCAACAATTTGAAAAGTGAAGCAACGCTTATCGTGAATCGACGCAAAATGCCAAAACGAAATTAATAGTCCTGGGCAAATTGCCCCTTTGGACTAATAGTATGTTTAATGTATCGCGATGCTATTTTTATTTCACATTTTGTAAAACTTACAACTTTTTTTTTATTAACAAACTATATGATTAAGCGAGCGGTGGCAACACTTTTCGCAAAAAGGCGGATTTTTATCTCCAGCGTGCGAGTCTGTTGCCACTCGGAAAAATGAGTGCGAAAATCAGAGCTTTTGGAGTTTTTAATTAATATCTCGGCTAATTAAATTCGTGCCAAGGTGAGAATGGCTGAAGTTGCTTCCACGAGTTTTGGAATCCGGGAGTGGGGGAGGGTATCTCTCTCGAAACTCAACTCTTCGCCATTCGGTGGAGATGATGTTGCAAACAAACAGGCACACGCGAATGTCTATAATGAAACGTTTTCAACAAAATGCATTTAACATTTGAATATATAATTTATTTGCAGATCAATGACAGTCTGAGATTTCATGTCACTCTCGAAGATATTGTCGGAGGCGGACAAGATAACAATATTGTAAGTAACTAAATAATATTTATTTTATTCATTTGAAGTGAAAATCTCAGCTTGTTGGAAACTTTTTTTTTTTTTTTTTTTTTTTGTTTGCCGTTTAAGGTTGGAAGAAATAATTAACAATTAACTCAAAATTCTCAATTTACAGGGCTTAAATTATTTCAAAATTTTCAAATTATTTCTCTCAAAATTATAGGGAATTAATTTTAACACTGCTTAGTCAAGAATGTTTTGTGTATGCATACATATTGTATGTATGAAAAATTCAAGAATTGCCTTGTTGGTAAAGAGGAGGTTTTTCTCTTAAAATATCTTTTTGAAAGCCACGTTCTGTTTAGAATTGCAGCCAACCTTAAAAAATTAGCGAAAAATAATTCATTACATATTTATTAATTTTTACACTAAACGAAAGTATGTAGAGACATTAGTATATATTTTGGATGCAGGAAAGATGAAAAACAGCAACCGCCTTCGCCGGGAATCGAACCACGGACCTCTGGAATACCGGTCCAGCGTGCAGAATCACTACACCACGAAGGGCGATAGGAAAGCGGAAGGAATACCTTATACACTCCCCTTTTTAAAGGGTGACTAGGGTTTTAGGGGACCTAATCGCCAAATTCTGGGTGTGGAGAATCATCATCCACAACCCTTTTAGTTCGGGCCCCACTGTAGAGACATTAGGTATATTTTTGGATGCAGGAAAGATGAAAAATAGCAACCGCCTTCGCCGGGAATCGAACCACGGACCTCTGGAATACCGGCCCAGCTTGCAGAACCACTACACTACGAAGGACGCTAGGAAAGCGGAAGGAATACCAGCTATCAGTTCTGCAATTACATATGCGAACACATGTCAACAGGAGAAATTCTGCATACTCAGTGATTCTTCATCAAGTCTGGCGGCTATCGCAAGTCAAAACAGCCGGAGTCCTTTGGTATACAGAATTCAGAAACAGCTTTTGACAATGCCTATTTCGCAAAGACCCACTTTAAAAGGGGTTCCCGCTCACACAAGGATTCAAGGCAATGAAGCCGTTGACCAACTGGTCAAGCAAGTAGCCAACAGCACGGATATATTAGAAAGAGCAACTAAACTTCCTTGGTCTCATATTAAGCGAACAACTTTGACATGTCTGCTACAAAATTGGCAAAGTAGATGGACAGAGGCAGAGGTAGGACGAAGGACATTTCGCTTACTGCCAAAAGTTAACATGGAAATAAAGACCCACTGTGCTAGCCTAACACAGTTCTTGACAGGTCATGGACCATTCGCAGTATACCTGAACAGATTCAGACTTAGGGATACTCCTTTCTGCGAATGTGGAGAGGAAGGCGACACGGACCATTATTACTTCCATTGTGTACATACAAGAACCTGGCACTTGAAGAAACCAGCGGACTGTGCCTGGGCAATGTGGACGACTAACACACTCAAAAACAGAATAGCCCTTGATAAAATAGAGAAAATCTCAGGACACTGCCTAAGCAGAAACAACCGTGGATAATATTATAATGTTTCAAATGTTCAGAACTTAAAGCAGATAACCAGAATAACTCTTAGTACCTTGCAGTTATCAATATGTAAAAACTGTTATTAGTATATAATATTCAACCTTGTTACTCTTGAGTCTTCCCCGTCGTGATGGTATATAATTCCGTTTGGTTCATGTCCGTGGTTGGAAGCCATCATAGCGGTGCACTCACTCATTCACCTTATAAGTATTGTTGCGAATTTTGTATATATGTAAATAATTTTAGTGAAGTCATTTTTAAAACTGTTCGCATAGGTTAGAATAATTCGAGGAAATAAGTTTAATGAATGCATATATTTAAAGAGGTCGTACAGGGAAGTCAGATTTCAGTTTTAATATGCACTATTGACACTAATTTTTACTATACATTATGCACCCGTTCATCTGCACTTTTCTTTTTTCTCTCAATTTATATATAAGGCTGTTTATGTATACGTGAAAACAACATGATTAATTTTCAGAATTACATTAATCAAGTGTAAATCATATGTTCATTAAGTAATTATATTTCATTATGAAAATGAAACAATATATTATTATTATAACTTAATAGAAATGTGATGTTCTATAGGTAAGGGTACCCGTGACGGTTATAGTTCTGGATGAAAACGACAACGAACCTCTGTTCCATAACATCCCTTATGAAACAACTGTATTAGAAGTAAGTTCAAGAAAATAGTTTTAGTTTATCATTTTGATCCTTTATGCACGTGTCATGATATCATTTGTTTCATCTTAATTTTCAAGAGATTTAATATTCTGCCAATATCATCTCGGAAAGATATAAAATAAATCTATTTTATTATGAGTTTATGTTCCTTTAGATAAAACTACTTATTCTTTACAGGACACACCTGTTGGTACTACTGTATACGAGAACATCAAAGTTACAGATGCCGATGACGTTGGTGGAGTTTTACAAATACGATGTGATTTCAGTCCCATGGTATGAGATTTTAAGATTGTTTCGAAAGAGCCGATTTAGATATTTATTACAGATACCCGCTAAAATATCTTTTATCGATTGAAACATTCTGAATGCATGAATGTCGTAGGGAAGCTATGCTCCAGTTGTAACAAGTTTTGAAAAGATTTTCATATTTTTAAATATATTTATGATTCTTTGGTTATAACTGCTATTTTTTTATAGCACAACTATCCCTTCATCATATTCCTAAAACAAACATTCGGCAGTTTTGTTGATTTTGACGCAATATTTGACTAAACTAATCGTCTGTTACAATTTGCTCTGTACTGTGGTCAAACTGTAACAGATCTGATGCGAATAATCGACAATGAAGGCGTTTCGACAATCGCGACAATAGAGGCATTTCTACGTTTGTACATATATATAGTGATAAAAGAGGGCTAATCTTTGGAATATGGTAACAGGTAGTTTGGCGACATTTTGGTAAGGCGATAAAGGTTACTAGCTAGGACTTTATCAGTGCACATGGATAAAGTCAAGAGTGTGAGCAATGTCATTTTTGTGCAATTCTGAGATGTTTTTTTAAGTGAAAATAGGTCGACGTGTACATGGATACCGTGTATGTGCAATTCTTAAAAACGCGGCAAGCAGTGGGCGATTCTGCACTTTCTCCTAATTTCGGACCTAATCTTCGTCATGATTAAGCACTTTTGTTCCATAAAAGTTCTAGCATAAGCTTAATTCGGCTAGCAGACTAGTGGGAAAAAATGTTGAGGAAAAAATAACAAAAAAAAAAAAAAAAAAAAAAAAAAAAAAAAAAAAAAAAAACATGCCTTTACTTTGTGAAAACAAAATGGCGTCCATAAAAAAACTAGCAGGTTGCTGTAGCAGGGTTGGCAGCCAAATTTTCGCCAAAAAATCGCCGAGTTACCATAATCCGAAGATTAACCAAAAAAAGTTTTGGTTCAATATAAACCATACTTTTATTTTCTACTCAAAATGCTCAAACTAATTTAGGAAGTTTATACGGCATAATCTTGCTTTATGAACCACAGTTTTGTTTTCTATCAAAAATGCTCAAACAAATTTAGGAAGTTTATAGGACAGGAAATCTTGAATTATGTTCTAAATTGATACAAAATTTAGCGTGTTAATTCAAAGAATTTCCACGTGACTAAAATTTAGCGTGTTTATTCAAAGAATTTCCACGTGATTTAAAAATGTGCAGATTCTTTACAGAATTCCATATTATGGTAAGCTGGTATGCTCCTATTTCATCGCATATCTGAGGAACCTATTATTTGTTATTTTTTCAATCTAATTTTTTAAAAAAATTCTTTGAAAACTAAAATCAAATATGTAAAAAATTTCAATAGATTGTTTATTTCTTAATGTAATTAATCTAAAAATTGGTACCTTTTAGTTCTATTGGGAAATACCCAGCTGCGGTAAGATAGCTTCTGCGCAAAGCGGGGTTAGGGTTGCCAAAAAAAGCAGGGAAACGCAAGGTTGCCCGATCTGTCGCGAAATCGCCCATTTGGCGACAAAACTGGAGATATGTCATAGACAGAGAGAGAACCTTCTAGAACTTATTCTTAGTGGTTTCCCCAAGAATGTTCTCGAAGGTAGGTTAAAGCTATTTATACCGTGCCTGTACGAGTAGTATCTTGAGTTCATAGATTAGCTTGAGAGCAATCGACTGAGTCGGGAGGTGTGCTTTGCCGTCAAGCTGTCTTCATCGTCATAGCCTGAAGGCTGTGCTGATGACTGTTTCAGCGTGTTTATCGTAGATTTCCGGCAACTGTAAACGTGTTTTTGGAAATGTCCTGTTTAATACTGGCGAATAAATTGTGTTTCGATTCTTCATCAAGTGTTATCTTCAATTACTAAAAAACCACTAACCCCTAGAACGCAAAAATTCAACATTTTTGGCAATTTAATTGAGATAATTAAACTAGAATTTAAAATGCGTTCATTTCTCGTCCCAAGTACAAAGGCTGAAAGTAATCATTTGTTGAAATCAAGCAGCTAACTCATTATTTTCTGTGTTATAGCGTGTTGCTGTATATTTTACACACACTGGCTTATTACTTAATATGATATTAGTAATATGATCCTGTAATATAGCTGCTAAACCTCATCTTGGAGCTACAAAATGTTTTCTCCTTTTAGTTTCCGACTGCATGTGATAAATTCTCTGTAGTTAGCCAGTCATCCAGCCCGCAGGCTTCTACAGCATCCATTGTACTACGGAGAAATCTCGACTACGCCGAAAGCAACAGATATCTTGTAAAACTTGTTGCTGATGTAAGTAGAACCAATATTTCAGTTTTATGCTTCAAGTTACTAAGAATAGGCTTCAAGTTACTAAGAATCGGCGAGATTCAACATTTTTCGCGAAGTTAATGCACTTTTCAAAATGGTATCGCACTCTGAAAATGATAGTATGAAGTTTACGAAAGATTAATCAGTCGATAAAATTTAAGAAGCAGGAAGCGTCAAATTAGAATAAAATAAATATAAATTAAAACTTACATTTATTTTTTCCCGCTTGAATAGCAGTCTGTGGCTTGTAAAAGATTGTGATACACTCGTAGAATGCAGAAAAAAATTCTTTCTGAGCTACCTTTCTTTAAACTTTCGACGCCACGTAAATTCGCCGAAGTAGGAATGCAAACAAAAAATAAACAAGTGAATAAAATAAATATAAATAAAATAAAAAATAAAATCTAGAAGCTTGCAGGTTTTATATTATTTAACGTTTTGCATGCTACCGTTACTTATTTATAACCATGTTCTTCGCACTTAAACCACATTAAATTCAATTCAACAGCAATATCAAAAAATATTTAAAAACAGCATATCTTTAGAATTTTCGATACACAGTCTTGCGCACTGGAGATAAAAATGTTATCTTCCGTACAGTGTTGCCGTTGCTCACTTTGAAATCGTTGAGTTTGTTAAGCAAAAATACGTTAAAGTTTTACCACATATGAGAAAGAGGGTCAAACAAATTCGAAATTCGCGCGTCCAGGTGTCCCATGTTCGGGTGGAGGATTACGTTATTAAAAACTTCATGGTTCTAAGTACCGTCATTTTTTTTACAATGCGAGAAACAAACATGCATTCATGTAGATCCTTCATTATTTAATTCTTTAAATATAATACAGTGAGACAATTCTTGGTGGCAACAATTTGAAAAGTGAAACAGACATTTGAAAGTAAAACGAAAAATGCCGTTTCGAAACTAATAGCTCCTTTGGGCTAAAAAAACTCACTCAGGTTAGTGTTCTCTAAACATCTCAAGAAATAAAATTGAAAAAAATAAATATTCAACTAAAATTCACTGCGATTTTGTTTATACGGCGAGACGGGAAACAAACTCGAGGTCTTCAAATGCGACCGAATGAAAATAATAAAAAAAAAAGTTAAATATTTATTTAAATTTCGTTGTCATTTTGTTTTATCCAATAATACAAGAAACATAATTTTTAATGCAAGAGAATGTGCCTCTCCATTATGAGCTCAAAGACACTCGCCTGTGTTAAAAATGTTTTAAAGGTTTCAGATTTTCACAGTCTCTCAAAAAGGTTTGTTAAGTTTTTTTATGCTTTCGCTGAACTGGCAGTCTACCAGTCTACTCTTGCAGTGTACAAAACTCCTTCTTTCCTTCTGCTGCTGCTGCCACCCCTTATTCCGTAAAAATCAACTTTGCGGAAACTCGACAGTGTCTAACTCCATATTATGTCGAGTTTGCGGGGTTCTGCTGTATTAAGCTTTTAATGAATACGACGAATGCAACTTCGCATGGAACCAAGTAGAAATTGAATAACAGTAGAGCTAAGTTTATTGCTTTCAAATCGCTCAGTTTGCTAATCAACGTAGATAATTAATTTTGACAGAAAAATTAAATTAAGTACCTTACGCTTCGCCGAATGACAATACACTGGCGCGGGTAAATAAAAATACTTCCTTTCTGGCAGTGACAACACATTTTTTGAAATCGCGGAGTTTGATGAATAAATTTGAAAGAATTTGTCGAGTGGCAACACATTGCTTTTAAATCCCTGAACTTGTTAATTAAACGTTCACTAACTTCGTCCAGAATATGAAATAAGTTTTAAAAAAATTCCGAAATTCTAAAAAAGTACGCATATTCGAATGAGATATATGTGTGCTCAAAATTTGGTGGCTCTAGGGGTCTCCGTTTTTTGAAGAATGAGAAGAACAAACATACATACATGCAGATTCTTCATTATTTAATAACAGATAAGATAAATTATTTTTTCTTAACTTTTGTTAAATATTCAGATATTGATCATCTTTCCTTTCTTTCTATAAAGATATAGTTTATTTATCTTAGAAAAGAAGAAAAATTAGACAGACGAATTCCTTATTATTTAATAATAATGAAGGATAACTCATTCTTCCTTCTGCCATTCATATGCCTTATTTTTGGTATTCTGCTATTTTGTATATTATAAAAATGTATTTTTCCTGTTAGAGAATTTGATTTTTCCCCCCCTTTCTACAGGATGGACGCCATAATGCTATTGCTACTGTCATCGTCAACGTCGGGGATGTCCAAAACCGACCACCTGTTTTCGTAGGATCTCTGACTGGAATTGTGGACGAAAATGCGCCTGTTGTAAGCATTTAAAAACTGTAAAGTTTATAATAAAATGTGCTGCTTATAGTTGCAGAGTATAGCAACTAAGTAGGTGTCCGTCGAAAACGCGACGCTTTCAGATTTTTTCGAGCGAAAATTCATCGCAAGCGACTGAAAATGATAGCGTTCGAAATGATTGACAGGCGTGAAAACAGGGTCATGCTCATATAAATACGATACGTAAAAAACATCAAATGCGGTCTGGCGAAAGATTCGTTGAGGGGATGTGAAAGAAGTTATATCTGTATTCTGTACCCGTTTTTCTAATGCATATTGTTATCTCGCTTGGCTGACAGAAATATTAGAACGTGCCCACGATATTTTAAAAAACTATCGCTGGAATGGGCCTTAGCACCTTATTTGTGAGAGTGTGACTTCTCGTAGCTCTGTCCCGGTTTTGAGGGAAAATCCCCGGACAGACGGGTCCAAGGGTCTCTCACCCCTCTTCTCCTACCATCAAATCAAATCATTCAATATGCTCACAGTGTATTTTAAGTATTTCAATGCCGGAAATAGCCAACCAGCAGCTAAGCGGTAAAGGTTGCTAAACACTGGTATTTAGATTCGGGTTTCGAATGCCTGCGAACGAGCTACCTATATGGGCGTTTTCGTGGTTTTTGTGGTTATAACGTATATACCAATCAGTTTCCTTTAGAAAATCCTGTATGAAAACATCCCTCTCCTTAGGCAGATAGCCCTCGAGTGCTTTGGCATAGTTAAATAAACCAAACCATGCCGAAAAAACACGATACGCGTACAAACATCCAGCCTTTGAACCATTTGGCGGTATTTGAACCCAGAGCTTGAACTAAGTCAGCTAGCTACGCTAACCGCTGCATCGAATCTAGGAGGCTTTGCCCATCTTAAATCGCCTTCACCAGTGATCGAGGGGTTAGGACCACTGAAAACTAAGAGTTCGATCCGTGCTCTATCCCAGACGAACGGTCTGGCTACAGTGTTTGTTTTCGTGGCTATTCCCATGTAGCTGAATACGAGCCATTTGCCCTTAGAAAGTCCTTATGCAATATTTTAATGAGTATACTAAACAGCGTGTGTTATTTATGTAACTTTGTCTAATTCTATATCATTATCCTCTTACGTTTAAATTAACAACTCCGATGTATAACTCCAGTATTACTTAGAAATAACCTATAGTCAATAAAGCTTTTTATTCTGTAGCTGGTTAGTGTATTGGGGCAATACCTGTTCGATTATGTACTGAAGTTTCGGGTGTACCATGCACCTTTACCTGTTTAGAAAGTCCTTTACAAAGGTGCTGCCCTTCCTTTAGGCAGATAGCTGTCGTGTGCTTTGCCATTTTCAAATAATCTGATCATCTTGAATCAGACATGAGTAAAACAGAGACTGAAAATGTTATTTGAAATTTAACTTTATCTACTTCTAAGGTTTCTAATTTTAGTAAGAATGCATATTGATCAATTACAGCACAAAGGTAAGTTTAAGGAAAATTAAACTACGTGATAAGGCACTATGAATAAACTATGTGCTGTTCATTTTCTCTGAAACTACCTTGTGAAAATAAAATTTGAAAACATATTTTTTGTAGGGGACATTGGTAATGACCCTGAAATCAAGAGATGGTGACGAAGGAGACCCAAGAAATGTCACATACGATTTGGTAACAAGTGAGTATAGCAATAACTGATTTCTAAATCAAATATTTCAATAGAATGTTTTTGAAAAAGCAATTTTCACTTACTTTTGGAGTATATATATTTTTTAATTTTCAGCGTTTGTATATTTTAATTCAAAAAAACCTGACATTTCAAACACCAAGTATTTATCAGAAGTTATTTCTTCTATTTAACCATCTTGCACCAATAAAGTTGCCCAGGATGCATCACAAAGGGGGACTAACGCTATACCTACATAGGTGAGAAATATAACACAATATGTAGCCAAGCCTTAGCGGTGTTCGAATCTTCTTTCCTGGTTTCGGACTAGTAACCCGCCCTCATCTAACCACCAGACAGTTCAGGGCGGATTCAGTATTCCAATAAGAGAACTCTTTTGATGGTATTTCCTTATTTTACTTGGCTTACCAGCGGCTGATTTTACCAATCGCTGAATACTGGTAGTTCGGTCCGCGGTTCGAATCCCGCGAAAAGGCTGGCTCATGGGGAGGTTTGGTGTTTTTCCCCATGTATAAGTTGTATACAAGCCAGTTTCCCTTAGAAAGTGCCTCCTCTTAGGCATACGGGGTGCTGGAGATAAATTTCACAGTTTCGTAAGTAAAAAGAAAATCCGCTTTGTATCTATTAACTTGTATTTGTTTTGTCAATTCATTAGATTGAATTGACAAAACAAATTACAGGCAAAGTAAATTACAATACTATCAACAAGATTCACTCAAAATAACCACAATTAGCATCGATCCCAGCTTCAATCCTGCTTCGAAACCTCGAACAAGTTGATGCTACAGTCTCCCTGGGAAGAGCCTCAAAAACTGTTTTAATTTTATCCATTAACTGGGCTTTTGTATTACTGGAGTTGCGATTGGTGTCTTTTTCAACTGCGCCTCATACCAAATAATCCATGGGGTTAAGGTCTGGGGAGTTTGGAGGCCAAACATTTGGACTGGTGAAGTCGTAGAAATTTTCAAACAACCATTTTTGACTCTTCCCAGAGGTGTGGCAAGGGGCCGAATCCTGCTGCCATACATACGGCCTACCTTTGGCTACCCTTGTTATCCAAGGCTTGACTACAGTGTTTAGCACGTGACAAAGCCCGAATTCCAATGCCAGGGTTCTTCAACATCTGTTCTTGCAGATTTGCGAGGAATTCTGCTGGACGAACGCAATCAGATCGTCTGCTAGGGATCTTTCTTCTTGCTACATCCTCGTAGTCACCATTGCAAGTCTCTAGTTCATGCCTGATTGCTTTTACTGTGTTCAGGGAGCATTGGGCAGCAGTCATAATATCCTTATTTTGATGGCCGGCACGAATCATCATGATGCAAGTTATTCTCTTCCATGATTCAGGTGGCTTCCAGTCATCCATCCTTTCTGACATCTTGTATATGAATGAAGAAGGGTCCAAACTTTTAAATGACGAGTAGTGTGTGTCAATACCTCCAACCTACGGAAAAATATAATCAATTATAAATATGTCAAATTTATCCCAAACACCCTGTATAGCCCTCGAAGCTTTTCCATAATTAAATAACCCAACGAAACCTTATTTTACTGTTCCATCATAAAGGCGTCAAGACTGCCAACCAGTTTATGTTTATTTCTGACACACAGTCCCTGGCTGAAAAAATTTTGCGCTTGCATATTTATGTATGTCATAAAAATATGGCATCAAAAGCATTTGCTCGTACCAAGGAATTTCAACACATTAATTCCACAAGCTAGGATTAAAGATAATGAACGAGCCGTATCGCTTTGCTTTTTATTTCACCATTTAGCAGAGCCGCACATTCCTTCGATATTATGTATATAAACAGTTGATATTTTCGGATCCACAGAATGGAATTTAAGATTCTCAGTGAAGTGAGCACACCCAACTTTTTCCAGTTCTATGTTTTGTAATTTCTCCAACAATCGACAGTCCGTTCTGATCGTGATCCACAATTGTTGCCGTAAGAGTTGCTATCTCATCCTAACAAGAAAGCTGGCACCACTTGACTGCGAGATCCGCACTATGGCCACCCCGGTTACAGCCAAAAACATCGCGGCAAAAACATCGCGGACGAAAACTTCGGAGAGAAAACAACGCAAGGCGAAAACGTCGTGCTACAAAACATCGTGCGATAAAACATCGCAAAGAGAAAACATCGCAGTTCTAAAACATCGTGGTACAAAAACATCGCTGTCGAAAATAAAGCGGCTCAAAAACTTCGCAGTTTAAAAACATCGTCGTCGAAAATATCGTGGTAAAAAATAAAGTATCTACAAATCATCGCATGACGATAACATCGCAGACATGCTTTTTTCAGGCTTTAATAACTGTAAATGGATATTCCCATAATGATTTGTGAGCGCAAGATGTAAAGAAGGATAATTTTTACTTTCACATTTTTTTATTAACTAATAAATTTTTGCTGAAAAAGTAAGAAGGAAACTTAAGCATAGAAAATTAAATGCAACTTATAGATTATACTTTTTATGAAAAGTTACAAGTAAAAACTTTATAAAAAAATTATTTATTAATGGTCTTTGTTAGTTAACTATGTCGGTTTAAAATTCTATTAAGTGCTATAAGTTGCATTAATTTTCTATGCTTAAGTTTCCTTCTTATTTTCTCAGCAAAAATTTATTAGTTAATATAAAATATGAAAAATAAATTATCGTTCTTTCCATCTTACGCTCACAAATTATTATGGAAGTATCCATTTACAGTTATTAAAGCCTGAAAAAAAGCATGTCTGCGATGTTATCGTCATGCGATGATTTGTAGATACTTTATTTTTTAACACGATATTTTCGACGACGATGTTTTTAAACTGCGAAGTTTTTGAACCGCTTTATTTTCGACAGCGTTGCGTTGTTTTCTCTGTGACGTATTCGTTCGCGATGTTTTCGGCTGTAACCGAATAGACACGGATGGTTGGCGATGTTATCGGCGGACACCGGCCACCCCTGTTACAGAGTTTCATTTTGTGGACATTTCGCGTATTCGAAAGGGAGGAAAAATGCATCCGTTTTTAAAGAATCTTATAGTAGTTTCCTCAGTCTTCGATAAATAAAAAAATTTACATTTAAAAACAAAACAAAAATACATTAGCACGTATCCTACTTAAGCTCTTCTTCTTGTGGTATAAAAATATTTTAAAATAAATATATTCAGTTCGTTCTTTTCGAGCAACAACCAAATTCGTAAATGCTCTTTTGTTGCCAAATCAAGAAACAATAACTTTTGACACTTCAGATATACGTATGACATAATGATTTAAATTTAACGCAATATAACAACTTTTTCTCAATATTAATAAAAGAATTAGTGTGGCAATAACATAGCGCGTCAGTTATCTTAACCTGAAACAAAAAAAGTTGCCAAAAGCAGCTATTTATTTAAAATGCTGACACTAACGAACAATATTCGACATACAATGACGGCACATGCAATCGCGTGCTTTCTTCAGCGTCAAAATATGACCTTGATTTTCCTCTTCAGCAGGCGATATTGCGAAAATTAACATTTTCAGAGTTTTTAATTAATATTTTGGCTGAATAAAATCCTACAAAGATGAGAATGGTCGAAATGGCTTCCCACAAATTTTTGGAATCCTGGGGTGCCTCTCTCGAAACTCAACACCCCGCCGTTACGGAGAAGATGGTGTCACAAATAAAAAACAAAGAAACAAACAGACAGCAGTGTCACAGATTTTAATAGTATTGGTATCTCATACAACTACCTAATCGTATAATTTTATAAATTGAATGAATGATAATACTGACTTTTTTTTTTTTTTTTTTTTTTTTTTTTTTTTTTTTACGAAATAGATCCTGAAGAATTTTTCAGCATCCACCCTATCACCGGTGAATTGAGAACTGCAAAACTTCTAGACAAGGAAATTTTCCCATCCTCCAATGGTGTTATCAACGTAGGCGTTAAGGTAAGTTCTAAAATCCTTTTTCTTAGTTAAAAAAAAACACAGAACTCAAGAAAGTTGATGAGAAAATAATGTGCTCTATTCAACAGTTCTTAAATTTGTGTTGAAAGAATAAGCAACAACAAGTATTAAAATTAAATGCAATTTTTGTAAATATACTAAAAAGTAACCGTACTTAAGAAAAGGAGTATAGCGAGAGTTGAGAAATGGGCGAAATTATATCTATTTTTAAATTTTAATAAATTTAGTTGTAACAGATCAAATCACAAACTTTTCGATTTTCTCCCCGCCTTTCTTTGTCTTTTAGATATATATGTTACTCAAAAGTTAGTATTATTCCATTTTAGCATAGCTTTACTTTTAAAACTTTAAGTAAACAATGCAGATTTAAATTTGCAAAATTTATACATTTTTACAGTTTATTTATATTCCAATAAATAAAAGCAAAACTTGAAGATATTAGATTTGGGTATGACAAATTCAATACATGTAGTGAAATCGATTACATTGTAAGTTGCACCACATATAATATAATATGAATAATGGAATAAGATATAATGTAATATGATATAATATAATACAATGTAATATTATATAATATTGTTGCGTGCGTACGGGTTCGTAATAAATTGAATGCAAAAGTCCAATAACAGATTAATAAAAATTTACTTTTATCAAAAGAAATATTTTAGAACTCTGGAATTTTCCACAGAAATATTCGTGCAAGTATCACACAGTATAATCAGTAGTTACACTTCAAACTACTAAGAACGTTAAATACAACGAAATGAAAAGCGCATCTAAAGAAAAAGCTAACTTGGATATCTCAGTTCACGTGAAACTAACAAATCTCAACAACATTAACAAAGCAACTAAAAGCAGATGCTCTCTTGTCGGCCTTAAATAGTTTTCAACCGGGCGCGAGATATTTGTAATACTTGCTGCTTCTGTAAATTACTGGAAAGAAATAACAATGTTGTATTATGGTTACAGCTAACATAGCGGTCAATTAAATTTATTCAATTTCAATAAAAATTACCGAGATACCCTTTTACTCGGTTACAGCCGAAAACATCGCAGATGAAAACGTCGCAGGAAAAACAACGCAAGGCGAAAACGTCGTGCTACATAACATCGAGGGAGAAAACATCGCAAAGAGAAAACATCGCAGTTCTAAAACATCGTAGTAAGAAACATCGTCGTCGAAAATAAAGCGGTTCAAAAACATCGCAGTTTAAAAACATCGTCGTCGAAAATATCGTGGTAAAAAATAAAGTATCTACAAATCATCGCATGACGATAACATCCCAGACATGCTTTTTTCAGGTTTTAATAATTGTAAATGGATATTCCCATAACGATTTGTGAGCGCAAGGTGTAAAGAAGGATAAATTTTACTTTCACATATTTTATTAACTAATAAATTTTTGCTGAAAACGTAAGAAGGAAACTTAAGCATAGAAAATTAAATGTAACCTATAGATTATACTTTTCATGAAATATTACCAGTAAAAACTTTATAAAAATGATTTATTAATGGCCTTTGTTAGTTAACTATGTCGGTTTAAAATTCTATTAAGTGCTATAAGTTGCATTAATTTTTTATGCTTAAGTTTCCTTTTTATTTTCTCAGCAAAAATTTATTAATTAATAAAAAAATATGAAAGTAAAAATTATCCTTCTTTCCATCTTGCGCTCACAAATCATTATGGGAATATCCATTTACACTTATTAACGCATGCCTGAAAAAAGCATGTCTGCGATGTTATCGTCATGCGATGATTTGTAGATATTTTATTTTTTATCACGATATTTTCGACGACGATGTTTTTAAACTGCGATGTTTTTGAACCGCTTTATTTTCGACGACGATGTTTTGTACCACGATGTTTTAGAACTGCGATGTTTTCTCTTTGCGATGTTTTCTCCCACGATGTTTTGTAGCACCACCTTTTCGCCTTGCGTTGTTTTCTCCGCGACATTTTCGTCTGCGATGTTTTTGCCGCGATGTTTTCGGCTGTAACCAAATACAAGTGCCCCTGTATTCTTGCTTTTCCAGCAAAGATTTCTCTTAAAATTTGTCTCGCGCTACATTACATAGAAAAATACAACAATTTTACGTATAATTCTACTAAAATTATCTGTCTAAGTACAAAATTCGTAAAGATATAATATAATATATAATGTAATACAATGTAATAAAGTTACGTAATATAACAGAATATAATAATGCAAGGTAATGTAATGTGATATAATATAATGTAGTATAAACCAGACACAGCGGCGAGTATGAGAACCTCGCACTGTGGTGATACAATGATCACATTTTCACAAGTGATCATGATCCTACTTCTTCCTTTACCTCCAAGTATCACTTAGCGTACCCTCTGGGGTATGCGTATTCCACTTTGGATACCACTAACGTAGACGACAGACAGAAGTTTAGACATAGTAAAGTAGAATATAAACTATTGCTTCTACTCACAAAATTATAACAAGATTTCTATACCGTGCCCTCAAAAATCCTTACCAGTCTTTACTTTCGCAACCTTTGGTAGCAGAGCTATACTTCTAAATTCCAAAATATGTTAAAATTTCATAAAAAATCATGCTATGGCATTTTAAAATTTTTAAAAATCAGTTTTGTGTTTAAAAAAAATTAAAATTAAAAAATTCAGTTTTGTGTAAATTGCGAAATCTATTTTTTTATATGGTTCACGATCCCTATACTTAGAAATAATTATAAAGAATAAAACACAAGAGTATCAAATTGAATATGAAAATCAAAATTCGCAAATTTCGAAACTAAACGTCTCGGCCAACTTTTGTCGTACAAGAGTTAAACTTTTTGTGTTTTATTTTATACAATCAGTGCACAGATTTATGCATATAAGTAGAAGGAACGTGTAAAAAGTTAGATTTAGTAATTTTTACTAAACAGTTTTTTTTTAAACTTTCAAAATGTCAGAACATTGAATACAACATGTTCAAAATATACATGTTCAAAAAGTTCCCAGACTGGATTAATGAAAACTACAGAAAACTTAAAGTGATGGCTTTTATGCTTCAGGTGTTCTATATAGTCTACCCGCACTTAAATACAATGTACAGAGCGTTCTTTCAACCATATGAAACTGTCAGTAAAGTTCTGGTTTGGAATATCATTCAACATGCGTGTCATTGTGGCTTGAACGTCAATTATGACGCGATAGCTTTGATCCTTCGTCTGAAGTTGATTTTTGAAAACAAAACAAAACAAAACAAAACAAAACAAAAAAATCTTTCGGTTCCAAATCGGGTGAATATGGTGGTTGGTTAACATTTTTTCACTTCAAATAACAGTATCTAAAATTTCATTTCGATTGGTTCAGCCAATAGGGTTTAATGTATCGGGAAAGTATTTTTATGACCGTTCTTCATAACAAGTAATATTTGCAAAAACTTGCCCTACGATTAATGTATGCAAAAATAAAGGCTTGGTAAGGATTTCTGCTGGCATGGTATATATTATTATTATTATTATTATTACAGAATGTCTACTAAATAAATATTCTTCGCAAATTGTTGGTTTGTCATCGCCCAAAAATAATTAGATTGAGTTTGCGCCAAAATGTTGAGATTATCCTGATAGTTTAGTATCGGAATTGAATTTCTAAACCCTTGATTATCACCGTGCAAAAAAGACATCTTTATATCACGCCAAGTATCATCTTTTCATTAGTAATTTACTACGCTTGCATTGTTGTATATAAATCTGTACTCTTCTTAATTCTTTGCTCTTAGTATGTTATAAATTATATAATTTCAACGATGAATGAACGAAGTAATATATCATTAAAGATGTTATGAAAATATTGTGAATAATTATCGGTAGATTATTAAGATTATGAAAATACAGTCATAAAATGCGACATAAAGTCATAGATATCATAAATTTATTTCAGTTTGAAGCTTTCCTCGACCATTCTGTATTAATCATTTACAATAAACTTATAGTTTGATATCCACGTGTTTAAATATAGTATAATGAGCATTTCAGATAAGTTTAATCCAATATTATTAATTTTTTGTATAAACAGGCGACAGAAGTTTTGCCTAATGGTGCTCTAGCTGTCGGTACGGAAGCTTGGACAGTGGCTGCCTTGACTATTACAATCCGTGATGTGAACGACGAACCGCCTACTTTCAATAAAATCAGTTACACTGTCAATGTGAACGAGAATGTAGCCAATGGAACTCCTTTACCTAACCTGGACATGTTTGTGCAAGATACAGATAGTGTAAGTTGAATTTTCTTTATTATTAGCTTTTATTTATAAAATTGTTTTAACAGCATTTTATGAATAAAGTTTTTCTATGCCGTATACCAACTTATACACTGGTCTGCAAAAATTAAGGACGAGACGGTTTTTTCAATATAACTTTGTACAAAAGCTTTCCAAATCAACACATTTAATACCGTAAGATCCCCAATATGTAAGGACATGAGTAATGTAAGCAACACTTACTAAAAGAGAAATCAAAGAGATAAAAAGAAGCTTTATTGAAAAAGTAGCATGGAGCGCAATGCGACTGAAGGCCGAAACATCCCTGTGATGGGTGTCCAGCAAGAAACATCCGGTTTTTAATAGGGGATATGATCTCCCCTGACTGCTAGGCATGTTTCACAGCGTCTGCCCATGCTGAGAAAGAGGGTGTCAATGAGTTGTTGAGGCATTGCTGCCCATTCGTCTTGCAGCGCCAATCGAAGCTCCGGAATCGTTACTGGTGGTAAGGTACGAGCTGCCAAGCGTCTGCCTAGAAAATCCCATACGTGCTCGATGGGATTGAGATCCGGAGATCGTGCCGGCCAATCCATACGTTCAATATCCTCACTTTCTAAGAGCTGTTCGGCAGCTACTGTGCGATGACACGGTGCATTGTCGTCCATGAAAAGGAACTGCGGACCCATAGTGCCTCTAAAAAGACGCACATATGAAAGAAGAATCTCGTTACAATAACGGGTCCCGATGACTGAACCTGCGTCGAAGATGTGAAGGTCTCTACGACTACCAAACATGATGCTTCCCCAAACGAGAACACCGCCAGCTCCATACCTGTCCCTTTCAATGATGTTCGAGGGATGATTGCGGCTTCCCCGCTCTCTCCAGATGAGTATGCGATGAGAATCGCTACTCAGACTGAATCTGCTCTCATCTGTAAAGAGTACTCGTCCCCATTCATTGTCTCTCCAATTCCGGTGTTCTCGGCACCACAGAGAACGCCTTCTCCGATGGGCAGGCGTTATAGGTACACACCGTACAGGGCGTCGTGCAAACAGACCACCACCGTGCAGTCTTCTGGCCACGGTAAAACGCGATATCGGTCGTCCAGTCGCCTGTGTCGTGTGTCTAGCGATTTCTCCCGCTGTCTGCCGCCTGTTTCTTCTGGCCTGTAAGGCAATATACCGGTCATCTGCGGGTGTGATTCCTCGTGGACGACCACTACTAAACCCCCGAATAGCTGTTCCTGTAGTTTGAAATTGTCTCCAAAGTCGTGAAACGATGCTGTGAGCAATTCCGAACTCTGCAGCCACACTTGTCACACTGCGGCCTTCCTCCAACTTCCCAATGATTCGACCTCGGGTAAAAGCATCCAGATGTCGTCTAACAGATTGATTATTCGCCATTTCTCGCTGAGGCAGCAACTCGGTGTGATTTTAACTGCTATACGGCGTGCAATCTCTTTGCCAAAAATACTGATCTTACACCGACAACATGCTTTATACTACTCAGACACTCCCCCATTACGTCTACCTGCATATCTGCGCATGTGCTACCGTACATCACCTTACTTAATCTCCTGACTGGTCTTTCTGTCCGCTCTGCCTCTTCGTTCAGCTGATATGCTAATTTTTCGACTTTGTCCTTAATTTTTGCACACCAGTGTAGATAACTGAAGTTAAATGGAAAGAATTAAATGGTTTTAAAATCATTGAAAGTGTTTTAAGGGAATTATTAAGGTCACGAAAAAATGATTACAAAGCGTAACTTTTTCTCTAAAGAATTTTATAACATTCTAAATTCTGAAATTATTTTGCTCCTAAAATCTGAAGTACATGACACTTAACTTAGAATTGTAGGTTCTTAGTTACCCTTACATTGAAATCCCGTTTACTTGATTCCGACACGCAGTGCAGTATTCAAGAAGAATAACCCTTACGAAAAATTTTTATAGAGGCTGGTATAGGCAGAAAATAAGTGATCTAAAGATAATTCTATAGAAAATTAGTACAGTAAAACCCCGCTTAACGCTGTTTCGGTTTAACGCTCTTTTATTTGAATTGTGGGATTCTGCGAAATTGCACGCAGCGTTAGGTTTCCGATATCCGAAGCAGTTTATCTGTGTTTCTTCTTTTCTGCGACGAACGTATTTTTATCGTTTCAAACATTTGTGGACGTTATTGTAAGTATAAATTTATATAATATAACGATTGATATAGTCACAAATATTATGATTTTTAGTTTTTATTATGGGTGATAATAAAAAACACGAAAATAAAGAAACAAGAAAAAGCATTCACTAGAAACTAAAATGCAAGTGATTAGAAGATTAGATACTGGTGAACGTCAATCTCAAACTGGTGCTGCATTGAATTTGACAACTTCAACAATAAGGACTATCCTTAAGAATAAATAAAAAAATACTGTCATCGGCAACTACGACAAGCTCTGCAACGAGAATTACCCGTTCTACAAATAATACAATAGAGGAAATGGAAAAACGACTTTCGATATGGATTGACGACGAAATTGAACGCAATATGCCGTTAAGCCAATCTATTATAATGGAAAAAGGAAGAAGAATTCTTAATTACACTCAGGTTGAAGCAAGTGACTCAAGTGAAACTTTCGTTGCAAGTCGAGAATGGTTTAATAGATTTAAACATCGAAATAATCTTCATAACATACAGATTAGAAAAGCAGCAAATGGTGATACGAAAGCGGCGGCTGAATTCTCAGCTACATTAAAAACAATAATTGAACGAGGAAACTATCCTCCAGAATTGGTTTTTAATGCTGATGAAACAGCCTATTTTGGAAAAGAATGCCAAAACTAACATTGCTAATAGTGAACGAAAGTAGTGATTTTGAAGAAGAGCAAAACGAACTTTCAACAGCGTTTCTATATACCAATTTGACCACTATTAACAGAAATTATGGACCAACTTATTAAAAATGACCCAAATTTTGACCAAGAGTTCAAAGACAAGACGGAGTGTTATGGATGCCTTATCCACTTATCAACAATTTCTTACAGAGCACAAAAGGAAAACGCAAATTACATTAGATACCTTCTTGATAAAAAGGCAGAAAATTGGAAATACAGAAGAGACTGAATGATCTGAAATGTAAACATACTGACTTATAATTTTATTTATTTTCATATGTATATTCGTTTATTATGTTTCTATATTTGTAAGAAATAAATTTTTGTTTTATTGTTATAAAAACATAATTAATAAATTTAATGGTAAAATACCTGACCAATTTTCTACCCATTTTCCCCTAACCCCATTATTTACATGATGAGATAACCTCATTTAACGCTGTTTCATATTACGCTCTACTTTGATGGAACGTATACCCCGCGTTAAGCGGTGTCTTACTGTGGTTTGAAGATAATTCTATTGAATATAAGTAATCTAAAGATTAAAACAGATATACGACGGTCAATCAAAAAGTTCCTGGAATTTTCATTTTAACTTTTTATCACTACAAATAATTTAATTTTTTTTTGCACCACTATATTTATTTATTACCGGAATTCATAACAGGTAGTGTAGCTGAAGGTAGGCGTGTGTAGTGATCAGTTGGCGCGATGTCGAATTGCGAGCAAAGGGCGAACATCGAGTTTATGTATAGATTGGGGAAATCTGCTTCAGATACATTGCTAGTCTTACAAGCAGTATAAGGTGGCGATTATTTAAAGAAAACAGCCATTTACGAGTGGTTTTCAAGACTTCGGTGTGGACAAGAATCGTTGACAGGCAACAGCCGCAGTCGGAGACCGTCATCCTCCAGGAACGAAGGAATGGTCGGAGAAGTGAAACAGTTAATCATGTCAGACCGAAGAATGACCATCGACGAGTTGGCAGATGAAGTGGAAATCTCTCATGAATCCATTCACGCAATCCTGAAGACGAAACATGTCAGTACAAAGCCTGTCCCGTGGCAACTGAACCCAGATCAAATGGAGACGGCAGTTGATTGCGGCCGAATGTTTTGAAAAAAAAAAAAAAAAAAAAAAAAAAAAAAAACAGAGGACCCGATGTCTCTTGCGACAATTGTTACTGATAACGACATCTGGATGTACGCTTCCGACCCGGAGACAAGGATGCAGTCATCAGAATGGCACACAATATGCTCCAAAACAACAGTGATGCTCATTGCGTTTTGCGACAACGAAGATGTTGTGCAGCATGAATTTGTACCAGCTGGACAAACTGTGAACGGCCCTTTTTAAGCACAAGTTTTGAAAAGACTGAGGAAGGTAATCCGAGGAAAACGTCCCGCCAAATGGCAAGGAGGATGGTCACTGAATCACGATAATGCTCTCTCCCACACATCGATTATTGGGCAGACATGGCTCGCATAAGAGCTTCCACTACTCCATAAGCTTTCCTATTCATCGGATTTAGCCATCATATTTCTGCCTCTTCCCCCAATATCAAATTGAACCTCTAAGGTAACCGTTTTGACACCATAGAAGCCGTCAAAGCCAACGCGACTGCCTCAACTTCGGAAAGTACCACAACAGGAGTTTCATCGTTGTGTCCAGCAATGGCAGGAGCGGCGGAGCAAGTGTGTGATCTGAAGGAGCCTACTTTGAAGGCGATTTAATAGATGTGTACCTGTATTGTGGGTAATGAAGAGTTACAAACGGTATTCCGGGAACTTTTTGACTGCCCTCGTACAAATCTTAAAGCAACAACAAGAAATCGAAATGAATAAATAAAACCAATCAAATCAAAATATTAAATTTATTATACCAATGAAATAACGAAATATTGTCAACTGTTAAAATAAAAATTAGGTTTTCTAAAAGAAAAAAAAAATGCATGTACCTTATTTAAATGCGAACCACATTTCTATTTTTTAAATAAGATGTAAAAAAAAATTAAGTCATTAAAAGATTATTTGCTGAAATGACATGCAGATGACGATAAAGGGGGGAAAATTATAATATTTTACACAAGACTATATGATAATCAGATTGATCTTTAGACATTATGCTAATGTACTTAATTCCTCCCTTGACTCATCTTTTTTCATTGGGTTTCAGGGCTCAAATTCCGTTTTCAACATAGAACTCCTTGATGACTCGGGAATCTTCAGCGTAGAACCTAATTTGGCAACTGGATCTACATCGGTGAGCATCCGTGTTGCGAATGGACCACTCGATTATGAAAATCCCAACCAAAGAAAATTTATTCTATTGGTAAGTTGTAATATTTTAACTACGTTTCTCTTGCTTAATTATACAAAATTTTAGCTTAATATATTTTAAATAGCTTATAGAGTCTCACTCTCTTTGATAGCATAAAATCATGAACTATAGGAAAATTATAGAAGGATAATCCTGTTATCTTAAACTGTAGACAAACAAAGTCATAAGAAGAGTGTAAACAGCCCTTTTATTTGAATACAAAGATGTGACAATGACCCAACTTGGGTTTACACAAGCCAAAATGTTGAGAATATCGTTAGATTATCCTAACGGCTCACAGGATAAACCAACGCGCAGGAAGGCGAAGGCTCTGGTTTGTAGAAAACCGGTGAGGCAAGCCTAATGGTTAGAAGCACTCAACGTCACAGAATTAAATCGCTATTTAGTCAAAGTAATAACATGGCCTCAAGTAGGCAGAAAAGGCTATAAAATCAACTTGCGAAACATTCCCTTAAATAGCACTTTTTTCTCCCTCACTCTGAATAAACGCTCGCTATCTCATTTACATGCTGGCATGAAAAGCGTGGGTCAAAAGGAGAGCGACAGAAAAGTTACTTAACTCTAAATTAACTATTTATCAAAAATAAATAGATAAATCATCACAAGCTGTTATAACGTCATTGAGGATTATCAGATTACTTTAGTATCTATTCCGATCTGAATAGACACATTTTACTGCTAATCAGTGGCAGCGCAATAAATTGTAACAGAGCATTCGATTTAGATAAATAATAAATGGCAACAACAGAAAAAGAACATTCTTTAGATCTGTGTTTTAAATATATGCTTGAAATGTTATAAATTAAATTACTTGATTAGATTATTGTTTGTTTTATTTTCTAATGCGTTCGGCTTAAAACTAAATAAAAGTATTTGGTTGAAACAGATTTACTATTGAAAGATTAGATGTAGAATTAGATGCATCAGTCTATCTCATTAGATTTAGATTTATTACAGAATTTGTAGATAGCCGCGCCAATATCAATTTCATTTCGTGAAAACTACAGCAATATTCTCCAATTATCGACAGTAAAAATTAGTTTAAATTTTAGAAAGCATTCACGCCAAATCTTTATAGGAAAACTCTCTATAATATAGTTGCGTTAAGTTTCCTCGAAATCATCTTAATTATTAGCCTAAAAAGGATGTTAGTCCCAAATGGGGTATTAGTCTTGAAACGGCATTTTGAGTCGAAATAATTAAATGCGTTGTATCACTTTTCAGATTGTTGCCACCAAATATTATCACCCTGTATTATATTTAAAGAAATTAAATAATGATGAATGTATGTATGTTCGTCGCACTACGAAAAGCGGTACCTAGAGCCATCCAATTTTGAATAACGTAGACCTCCAACCTAATATGGGCATCTGGAACCCCAAATTTTAGCGCCAAGTTAAACAGTTCGCAACTTTTCATGCAGAACTGCTCTGTATTTAACTTGTCGTCAAGCGGATGAACGATGATGGGGCAGCATCGTCAAGTACCTTATATATTCTAATTTTTTTCATCCGTTTCACCTTTTTAACAATGTTACCATCAGCTACAAATTAGTAATCGAAACTCTGTTAGTTGGCAGTTCGCTTAGAAACAGGGAAATTGATGTTCGTTTTGCTTATGTACGTGGTCATGGATTTTATGGAAATGAAGGAGCTGATTTCTTAGCTACAGATACTTCAAATTTACCCATCTATATCAAAATTAGCATTCCAAAGAGTTATTGTCCTTTTATTATAAAAGGAGCTTTTATCTAAGTGGAATGAGGAATATATATGATTTTATAATGCAGGGCAGCAAATACTTTCCTTCTATTTACCATATACTGCATTCGTAGTCTTTATGAATTTTAAAATACCTCACCTTTTTTTTTTTTTTTTTTTTTTTTTTTTTGGTCACCGTACATTTTGCAAGTTACCTGTTTCCTTTCAATCTAAGATCAAATAATTCATGAGAATGTTAAAAAAACGTATCTCAAGACGTGGAGCATTTAAATTTTTCCTGCACTACCTCGATGACGCTGATGCTTGCAGAACGATTTGAAAACGTTTGGCGCTACTTGGACAGTGAACTTATCAGTTTTGGGGAAATCTAGACTGCTGTTCTCTGTGTTTTTGTTCGTTTTATTTAATCGTGTGATATCTAATGTTTTAGTTAATATACTTTTGTAAGTCCCGTGCAGTACATTTTTGGCGCACGAGGAGACTGTATGTGTTCAAATTTAAAAAAAAAATATATCTTATAAAGCTTTAAAATTACATGCAAATATGTTAAAGAAAAATTCAACGGTTTGAAGTTTTGAATAAAGCAAACCTTAGTCTTTAAAACACGTTAATTTTACGTTGATTATTGATATTTTTGTAAAACCAACGTCAGTGTATTGTTTAATTTTATCTAATTTTAAATTTTTATCATCTTTTGAAAAGTTATTATTTTTATATATATATATATCTTTCACCTTCCTAGAAATTTGTTTATTTTGTCATAGACAGTAACCTCATTCAAAACAATCTTCCTTTTGTTTCTTAATATTTTTTCCTTTCCTTTCTTTGTTGCAGAAGAAGCTGTTGTAGGCAACACGATTTAATCATGATAACTTTTAGCTTTTTATATATATCTTGCACCTTCCTAGAAATTTGTTTAACTTGTCATAGACAGTAACCTCGTCTATAACAGTCTTCCTTTTGTTTCTTAATATTTTTTCCTTTCCTTTCTCTGTTGCAGAAGAAGCTGTTGTAGGCAACACGCTTTAATCATGATAACTTTTAACTTTTTATATATATCTTGCACATTCCTAGAAATTTGTTTAATTTGTCATAGATAGTAACCTCATCTATAACAGTCTTCCTTTTGTTTCTTAATATTTTTTCTTTTCCTTTCTTTGTTGTAGAAGAAGCTGTTGTAGGCAACATGGTTTAATCATGATAATTTTTACCTTTATATATATATATATATATCTTGCACCTTCCTAGAAATTTGTTTAATTTGTCATAGACAGTAACCTCATCTATAACAGTCTTCCTTTTGTTTCTTAATATTTTTTCCCTTTCCTTTCTTTGTTGTAGGCAACATGATTTAATCATGATAACTTTAATTATTTATTTAAACTAGCTGAGGACGAGATAACTCTTTAAAAATATACCTGTTCAATACTTCTTATAAAAGAGAATTAAGATATTTAAACCAATATTTGCTTTTGAGTTGTATAATAGCAATGATGACTTCTTTCAGGTTGTAGCAAAAGAAGCGTTCACAAATCCTCAGCTGTCTGGAACCGGTACAGTTACAGTGAATATCGTAGACACAAATGATAATGTGCCTCGATTCGAAAAGCCAGAATATAAAGCCACCGTAATTGAAAATGCTCCTGCAGGGACCGTGGTTGATACAATAACTGTAAGTTAAATCAAATAATTTAATCTTTAAGATATTTTTAGATAAGAAGCCCTAGTCTATAAAACAAGTATTGCATTTTTATATTTGTATAAACATTCTGCATTCTGCAAAATCTTTTTTTTGTCATTTTACATGCTAAAAATAAGATACGATGTTATTTTAAATTTATATTATTTACGCAGCCGTTTTTCAGAGACGCACGCACATACACACACACACATATTGAGATAGATAGATAAATATAGAAATATGCGCGTGTATGTGTTAGAAAGCAAATAGAAATGTTGATCCACATTGAAAAGCGGCCAGACTTCACTTGGCACTCTAATCATGTCTATTCAAGAACATTTACGGTTTTGATACTGTTTCGAGAGGAAGAGAGCAGCGAAGCAACGTCTTAACGAGAACAGAGGTAGAAGCAAAAGTGCGCAGCTATACTAGTATTGCAGCTTATTAAGAGAAAGTTTTCAAAAGTTTTGAATCAGCTACGTCATAAGCGTTATACCATATGGTATGGATAAGTAATATGATATGGATTGATCTAGAATTGACGCATTCCAGGAAAAGTTATTTCTATTTTTAGAAACAGAGAGGAAATATCCAATTTAAAATTCATGAATTAAGGGTCTACTGCTAATTTAAATTATAATTTTGATTTACATAATTTTACCTTAATTTTGTATTTGCACACACACACACATATATATTCCCCTAATTACAAAAGTGTTTTAAACGCCACAAATATTCATGTTCTGGCATTTTTAAAGTTTAAAATCAGTTTTATAAAAATAAAGAAATATAACTTTTTATATGTATTATAGAAAAAAAGGCTACAAAAATATAACCCTCGAATGGCAAAGATTTAGGTTTTGTACATAAATTTAAAAGCGAAAATTTCCATTTGCACATAATAAAAATAGAATATTAATTTAAAGAAAGATTTCCAATGTTAATAGATTAATTCTATGTAGAATGTTATTGAATGTACTGAACATGTTTTTCCCCCCAAAAAAGGGAAATTTTATTCGTAGTTTTAGAGATTTCGTTTTCTAAAAGACACTGGCTAGCTTTAGTATTGGCACGTAGATAAAGCGTTACATTATTTCACAAATTTAAGCTGAAAAACTTCATGTGAATATGAATAAATAAACTTTTATACATTATTTGTGTCAAACAGTTTTTGGTTTACCAGGTATGACAAAATTATAAACTAGAGAATGTTACACACTAGTACATTATTACTGTAGTTTATATCCATTATTACTATATTTACACACTAGTACATTATTACTTAGTTTATATCTAGTCCATTATAACTTAATATATTGCAAAAATATAATTGAATGACATCTAAGAAGAAAAATGAACCTCGAATTATTTAAATTTATTTATTAACCGACCCCACAAAACAAGCTGGGAATGAAGTCAAAATCCCAAATTTTAAAAATTAAGCATCTATATTAATTATTGTGATAACATTATCTGCCTAAATTAAAAATAAATATGTTTCTAATTCAATTATTTTTTTCATGATTACTTTATTATGATTCTAAAGTAATAAAACTGCATGAAAGCACTAATAACGCTAGCACTTGAAAACTTGTCAAAATGCTTTTAGCATATGGAATATAACAAAATCATAAAAAAGTAAAAGTCAAAATATCATTAAATTACATTTAAAGAGAAAATCAATCTCGAATTATTTTAATTTATTTATTAATCGACCCTTCAAGAAAATTTGAAAATGACTTCAAATGTCCAAAATTTCGAAATTAAATATTTTTTTCTTTGGTCTTAAGAAATCAAACCTTTTTGTTTTTATTTTTATAATGAATATGTAGCGACATTAGGTTATTTTGAAGCAGGAGACATAAAAATATGCAATGCCCTTGCCGGGATTCGAACCTGGACCTCTTAAATATGCTTCGACTGTGCTGTCGTTACACCACGAAGGCAAACAGAAAGGAATGAGAAAATACGTTATGTACTCCCCTTTTAGTTCGGGTGCCACTGTAGAGTCATTAAGTTATTTTAAGCAGGAGATATGAAAAAATATGCAATTCCCTCGCCGGGACTCGAACCTGACCTCTCGAATACACATCGAATGTGCTACCGTTACATCACGAAGGCATGCAGAAAGGAGAGAGAATATATCTTATGAGTATTCAAACCAAGGAAACATATGAAAAGTTAGGTTTCGTAATTTTTAAAATTGCATTTTTTTAATTAATTTTTTTTTAATCAATAATGCGGAACCACAAATATTAGCATCATTTAAAGCATTTTAGACTGAAATTTTATACCTAAGATCAACGGTTGTGAAAACAAAAAAGGGTAAGAGCTCTTCTGGATACGGTGTATGCATATATGCAATGAATTAAGGGTACAGTAAGACCCCGCTTAACGCTGTTTCGTTTAGCGCTGTTTCGGTTTAGCGCTCTTTTATTTCAACCCGGGGATTCCACGAAATCGCTCGCAGCATACGGGGATTCCCCGAAATATTATGTAGCCATAGGTTTCAAATACATATCCGAAAGAGTGTACTTGTATTTCTTGTTTGGTGCGGTATTGTACAGACATATTTTGAAGGGGTAAATGTGGAAGATGTCGAAGAAATCATTCAAGAAGCAGAGGCTAGTCTTTCTAATGATGAGCTCAAGGAATTAACTGAACAAGAAGAAAACAAAAATGTTCACAGCAGTGATTCAGAAGAAGAGCAAAAAGAACTTTCGATGGCGTTTGTAAAAAGGAGTTTGTCTACCATAACTGAAATAATGGATCAATTCATTGAAAATGATCCGAATTTTGACAGGAGCTCAAAAGTAAGGCGTGGTGTTAGAGATGCTCTATCCGTTTATGAAGAACTTTTAAGAGAACAACGCAAAAGAAAAAGGCAAACAACATTAGATGCTTTTGTCACAAAAAACAGAACACCGGAAACGCGGAAGGCTAACTAAATATGACTGACTTAGAATTTTATTTGTTTTTTTTTAAGAATATTCGTTTTGTTATTTATATTTTGTTTTTATTTTTGCAAGAAATAATAATGTGGTATTAATTTGGGCTTTAAGAAATAAATGTTTGGTTTTATTTTTATTAAAAAAACATACTTTTTAAATTTAATACCTAACCAATTTTCTAGCCATCTTCCCCTAACCCCAATATTTACATGTAAAGATAGCCTCGTTTAGCGCTGTTTCGCATTACGCTGTACTTTGATGGAACGTATCCCTCGCGTTAAGCGGGGTCTTACTGTATTTGTATTAAACAATTAAGTTTTCTGGAAATGTATTTTCTATAATCGCTAAAAGTAATTAATTTTTATAAAATTCAAGCTAATTAGGATCTTAAAAATTAGTTAATTTTGACTTTGTGATGAAAAATCTATTATGTTTAAAAGCTTTCTTCCAAAAAACGTAATTTTTAACTGACGCAATTTAATAACAAAAAAGATGAAACTCTTTAAAAAAATTTAATTTTTCATTTATTTTTTTCTTTTTTTATTACAGGCCACCGACAGGGATACAAAATTATTTGGTGAAGCAGGAATTGTGTATTCTATTTTTGGAAATGGAGCCGAAAAGTATGTTACTGAATATCCGTACTCTTAACATTATAACAAGCATGAAATTAAATAATTCAATGTTGTTACTAGGCTATCAAGTGCAGAAGAAGGAAACATTATCTGTCTCAGTGTTTATCTTAATTTTTAAATGCATTCAGTTATATGTAAAATTTGGATTTTAACAGTTTATTTTCACAACATTCTTTTTCTTATATACTTTTGAATTACAGACATTATACATTCATTCATTCTTGTATCACTTTCCAAAATGTTGCCACCAAATGTTATCGCCCTATATTATATTAAAGGAACTAAATAATGAAGAATCTACAGGAATGTATGTAGTATATTTCCCGCACTGTGAAAAAACAACGGTACCTAGAGTCATCCAGTTATGAACAACTTAGTCCTTCATCCGAACATGGGCATCTGGAAGCCCGAATTTTGTATTTCGAGTTTGTTTTATTATCTATTTCTTATTTTGTAAAACTTTAACAAATTTTTGGCAAAGATTTCAGAGAGAACAGTGGCAACACTCTAAGGCGAGGGGGGGGAATCTGAAAGTTTTCAGATTTTAAATTACGTCCAAAGGGGCGTTTGCGTTTTTTTTAACATTTTGTGCGTTACATTTATTTATTAAATATCACGTTCTTCGCATTTAAACCATAAAATTCAGTTAAACAGCAGTATCTCAAAATAGTTTTAAAAAGAGCACATCTTTAGAATTTCCGATACAGAGACTCACGTCGCTGGAGATAAAAATGCTTTTTCTGCACAACGTTGCCATTGCTCGCTTTGAAATCCTTGAGTTTGTTAATCGAAAATTCTTTAAAGTTTTAAAAAATAGGAAATCGATCATAAAACAAATTTCAAATTTCAAATTTGGTCTTCCACATGCCCATATTCGTAGGAGGATTACGTCATTCAAAATTCGATGGCTCCATGTACCGTTGTTTTACCGCAGTGCGAGAAATATGCATACATTTATGCAGATTTTTTATTATTTAATTTCTTCAAATATAATGCAGGGCTGTAACATTTGGTGGCAGCAGTTTGAAAAGTGAAACGGACATTTATAGTGAACCAACGCAAAATCGCAAAACGAAACAATAGTCCTTCAGACACAAAGCCCTTTTGGACTTAAAAACATTTTTATCTACAGCGCGTGAGACTACCTATTGAAAATTTTAAAGATGTGCTTGTTTTTAAATCTTTTGTGATTTTGCTGTTGAACTGTATATTTTGTAAGTGCGAAGAAAATGGTGCTTAATAATAGATCTAAAAAAAAAAGAGTTAGCAGGTGTGAGTGCAAAAGCAGCTGACAGACCGCAAACTCAGCGACAGCGAAAAAATCTTAACAAACCTTTTGAGCCACCGTTAAAATCTGAAACGGTTCAGATACCCCCTGCCCCTGTTTTTCACTTTTGCTTCAAAACTACTTTTAAGACTGCCTTTTACGATTTCTGATTGGTTTCATCGTAATGTTTCTCCAAACATAGATCTGTCCCCTTATTTGCATTCAAAAACATTGATGGTGGAGTGGGTTGTTTTCATGGATGGTTTCCTTCTGACTGGGCATCTTCCCACCTCTCTCCCATCTTCAAGAGAAGAGGTAGCGCATGAGCTGGTGCAATTGTTGTGGTCGCACGGGGCGGCAAAATTTATAGAATTTAGAGATGCATCGAATAGCAAAATTTAGGGATGGCAAATTTTGTAAAACTCAGAAGTGGCTCTAAACAGCAAAATTTAGTGGCAGTGAAATTTTTAAAATTTAGGGGCATAACGCACAATTCCGCAACAGAATTGTGCTGTGACTCACTGATATTACGGTAGGGGCAAATTGTTTAGCGCCGGCTTTGACTGGCATGCAGTAAATGAAAGCAAAACATGGTACTCACATATTTTAGACGAAGGAGATTGTAATGAATTCTTAAAAGAGGAACTTCAAATCCGTATAATTAATCGATTCTTCCCCACCAATGACAATTTTTATTTTCGAACGGTAACACGCTCTTCTGTCCGAGTGTTATGTGACTTCAGAAACTCCTAAGTTTTGCAGAACGATCTCTCATCAGTGCTGGGAGTTTCCCATTTTTACTTTGATTAGTTTCTGATTGTAAATGTACATGTTATTTGCTACAGTTACCTTTTTGCATTTATCTCACTTTAATATCTCTATTGTATTATGTAAACAGTGGGTCATAAATGCCCTGTATCAGTGGAGCTGAAGACATCCACTGGTTCATAAAGAAGTGGTTGCAATCATGGCCGATTTTAATTTTTTTTTTATTCTCGCAGTTGGTTTCAGTTCACATCTAATCCATATTGGTTAATAATAAGTTTCGGTTTCCAAATTTAAATCATTGTTATCTATATAGACTTACATAAGTGACTCCATCGCTAGCATCACGTAAGGATCATATGACATGCCTTCATTTTTGAAATGATGCAATTTATTATAATCAATAACTATTTTTAAAACAGAACAAAGAAATGCTCAAATTAAAATAGACAATTGAATGACTATTGCAAATTAAAGTTAGAATATTGCTTTACATATGTTTTAGTCTTACGTGTACGCATATTCATTCTGCACTTCGCAGAGTGATCAGTAAAATATTCTTTTCGAAGGTTCCAAGTGGGCGAAACATCAGGCGTAATCACCGTTGCTCCCTGTCAGACTCCAGGCTCCGGTAACTGTCTGGATTTTGAGACGAGACCAACTTACTACCTATCTTATCAGGCTGTAGATGAAATGGGAAAAGGTCTGGCGACTGTCGTTCCTCTGACAATTGCTCTCTCGGATGCCAATGACAATGCCCCAAATTTCCTTCACGAATCCTATTCTGCCAGTATAGACGAAGGAGCATTGAAATTCGATACACCTCTTCGCGTACAGGTAAATTAATAATGTAATATTGTTCGAGGTAAATTTATGATCTAACCATAAAGAGGTTATAACACGTGATTTTTTTTTTTTTTTTTTTTTTTCAAATTAACATTGCAGGCTGTGGACGCTGATTCAACGTCTGTTGTTACTTATTCTATCATTGCTGGCAACAGTCACAACATCTTTGCCATCGACGGCAGGTCAGGGGAGATATCTGTTACTCAAAGGAATGGCTTGGATGTTTCTGCTCTCAAAACAGATTTGTAAGTAATTAACTGGTGTATCAGTTTGGCATATTCTGTATTGCATTATTTTTTTTTTATGCATAAATGTTTCTAGCTTAATAATATCTGTTTAAAGAATCGTGTAACGTTGAAGCTATTTTTTAAAGCTTTCTTTATGTTTAACTTGATTATGTAATTTGCCATAAAACTCTGTGTTTTCAAAAACTTGCTTTATTTAGAATTTTTTTATGTAAATTAATAATGAAAATTAAGCGATAAAAATGCTGGGTGGTCAGCAGATGTGGCCTTAAAACAACTATCAGCTTTTGGGCGCGTGGGAAGAAATATTTCCGGGAATCTTCATTTCCAGAAAATCTAGTTGGTTGGTCTATGCGAAGTCTTGCCAGAAATATATTCTCTTCTTCCTCTCCTTTGCGAAACAGAGGTGCAGTGCAGATAAAATATTTTTCTGAGCCTCGTATGTCCCGGCTACATACACGAAACATACAGCTGAGCGTAACGTTTTCGGTTAGGAACACTCTCATTCAAACTAATGCTGGAAGAAAAGCGCTTCTCGGAAAGTTCCTTTTATCATCACTGTATGTGATAACTTCTTAAGAAAACCAATGATAATATAGCATAGATTTTATTTTTGAAGAAACCGGTACTATGGAATCTCTGAAATTGTTTTTACTACATAAAATCTGCTCCTACTGTATGTTCCCTTAGAGTCAGTTTCATTTGGTATTTCATTATTTCCCAATCAGAAGATTCTTTAAAAATTTCATAATCTGTTAGAAATTACTATTTTAGTAATAATAAAGCATTTAATTGCCTTCTTGTTGGCATGATGTATCCTTATTTCCTAATCAGAAGACACTTTAAAATTTTCATAATTTATTGGATACTATTTTAGTACCAATAAAGCATTTAATTGCTGCCTTATTGGCATCATGCCAAAAGCCCCGGCTGTCATAGCCTTTGAACCCAATTCAAACATCGGAAAAGGCTTGGATATTTGTTTTTGCGGCATGGGAGAACTGAAACTGCGACGGAGTTGACAAATTCATACCGTAGTGCGTACAACATCTAAGCCAACAACAGACACAATCCTTCTTTCTTTGGTCCACAGTAAAATTCATTGACTTGATCTGATATTTCTGTCAGACAAGCGAGAGAAGTCACAGCAGTAACAACAGCGGATGTCAGTTCGTTGTGTCCAATGCTTAAGCCAAAGACAGGTACAACTCTTGCCTCTTGGCGATGGTAAAATTCGTGTATTTTTATTCTCATTTAGAGATTCTACACAGCAGCAGTTGGTCTTCGTTTCTTCATTTAATATCGTCAATGAGTACCTGGAGAGAGTAGGCATTTCTCGTGTAGACTGGTCTCCTCATTTCCCCCGACCTGAATCCCATTGAAAATCTCTGGGATGCCCGTGGGTGTGCTGTCTCTACACGTTTACTTCCTTCATGCATTTGGAAACTGCCCTGGCTAAATTACCATTTGAGATGGTTGATCACTTCATTGAAAGCATGGGCAACCACTGTAAAATTTGTCTGGAGGTATGGGGTGGTCAAATACTTTAGTAACATAAGATTTGTTTGTTTGTTTTTAACGTTGTGGAGTTGTATCTTGTGTAACTTGTTGCAAATCCTCGAGCGGACGTATCAACTTATCGCTAGGTCTAAGATAAAACAGAACTTATTTAAAACTATGTAAGTTGAACAGAAGACATACCTGGAACTCACAAATCAACAAGTATTTATGGCGTGAACTTAACCTAAGTAACTACTTGGCAAAGGCTACGCACAGATATTTAAACGCGGAAGTTAGCTCTTAAGCCTACACTGGCGTGTCAGCATTATCGATAAGAATAAAAACAAAGCTGTGGACAGGAGCGCTTATCATTGAATAACAACTAGTAATGTGGCCTTCAACAAGCAGAACACTCATCCAAATGGGACGTTATAGTATAATTTACGAAAATTAAGCATCGATTTCATCTTTGTACATAATGCTTTTCCATTTTTACTGATTTTATTGTCGCATGCTTAATTTCTGGAAGCTAAGGTAATTTATATCGCGTTTCTAAATTCACTTATACATTTTGCATATTCTTCTTTTTAGAATTCTGCTAACTGTCCAAGCGAGTGATGGTGGAAATGGAGTTGTTACCACTACAGTTAAAATCACCGTTAAGGTATAGGTTTGATTTTCTTCAAAATATGTTTAAAATTTGGACAAAATGTATATTTTTATAATATTTAACATATTTTATATTTATATTTCGATCATGTAACTATGTATAATAATCATTTCTAAAAATACTTGTTTATTTCCAAATGTCACAGAAAAGTACTAACAGAAGTTTCCATTTTAAATTAAAAAAAAAAAAAAAAAAAAAAAGTTCATACTGTTATTTCTTCTAGGATGCGAACAACAATGAGCCTATATTTCAAAAATCCACCTATACTGCGATTGTTCCGGAATCTTCCACACCGGGTATGATAATTATGTCAAATATTCTTTCGTTACTTGTATTGAAATAAATATTTATTCTTATTTTATTTAAAACTTTTTGTCTTACCAACAATTACGAGAAACATTACGTATTTTTAATATTTTAACAACAATCATTAATTTGACTGCATAATGCATTTGCCGTATATTCCGAAGTATAACGCGCAATTGTGATACAAAATATAAGATCGAAATTTACGGATTCGCGTTACATGTCAGATATAAGATTTAAAAATAAGGAAAAGATGAGCATGCAACAATTAGATTTTACATGTACGTAAATTACCATTTGAGATGTTTGATCACTTCATTGAAAGCATGGGCAACCACTCTAAAATTTGCGTGGAGGTATGGGGTAGTCAAATACTTTAGTAACGTAAGATTTGTTTGTTTGTTTTTAACGTTGCGGAGTTGTATCTTGTGTAACTTGTTGCAAATCCTCGAGCGGACGTATCAACTTATCGCTATGTCTAAGATAAAGCAGAACTTATTTAAAACTAAGTAAGTTGAACAGAAGACTGTTTGTTTATAAGAAATGACATTCTTTATAAATTTAAAAATTTCCTTATAACATGAAATTTCGTTATATTCGTCTTCCGTTCGTCGTCATATCTTCAAGCTCGTCATCAAATTCTGTTTTATCTTCGCCATCACTATTATTCTGATTCATAAGTAAATAATCATCTTCTGTTTCCATCTAGATTGTTAGCTATCTAAATTTTTAATGTCTTTTGAATTATATTAATTTAATTTCATTCCAGGCTTTTATTATCCACTCGCGCGCTATTTCTTCTTTTTCCTTCATTACCTTCGATGTGCACATCAATATCACGGCTTAAGATAACCATAGAAAGAGAAAACATCTAGCTGCTAATAGGGCCAATTTATTGGAGTTGGAAGTGCATTCTTACCTCAAATAGGCCCACCAGCGGCCGAGCGGTAAAATCGCTGAACACTGGTAGTTCGGTCCGAGGTTCGAATCCCGCGAACGGGCTGGCTGCATGGGCGTTTTCGTGGTTTTCCCCATGTGTAACGTGTATACGAGCCAGTTTCCCTTAGAAAGTCCTCCACGAAAGGCATCCCTCCCCTTAGGCAGATAGCCCTAGTGTGCTTTGCCGTATTCTCAATACACACACACTCTTACCTCAAATAATGTCTCTCTTTTCTCAAAACCCTAGAATAACATTCTTGTGCACACTACATTGAACACAACACACCCTCTTTGCAGAATTATTTACTTCTTCAAGCATATCCTCCACATACGTATCGTTTTATTAACTCCTATACCATTGTTCGAAAGCCTGGGTAAAATCTTCTAATGAATGACTTCAGAAGATAAGAACATCACACATGTATTTCTTTCTTTGTAAAAAAAAAAAAAAAAGAGTTAAGGTGCTCGTTATACGGGGAATATATAGAAACTAAAAAATGTAGTCTGAAACACGATTGCATTGCTGCTTATTATACTCCAAATCTTTCTAAGTATTCTTTGTCATTAAGTAAGAAAGAATGTGTATGTATGTATATTTGTTCGTTCCTAACATTATAGAAAAACGACGGCGTTTAGAGCCACATAATTTCGAACACAATAGTCCTCCATCGAACACGTGCACCTTGAAGTCAGAATTTTAACATTCGAAGTTTTTTTTATTCCATATTTCGTGAGAATTTAATGAACTTTTGATTAACAAATTTTCATCATGTTATGAATATCAAAAATCACGTTATGAATGTTATTAGTAAATAGTAAAATTATAGCTTTAAAATTTAAAAGAAGTTAACGAACAGTTATAATTAATGAACTTTATCTTAAAAGATATTTTACTTTTTTAGTTTCTTAAGCTACAATTTTATTTTTGTTTATGAGATGATACTGTTCTGCAATTAGCTGGAGAAAGCTTGTTCAAGTTTTCTGCCATCATGTTTGTTTAAAAACTGGTCTTTTTTTTTTTTTTTTTTTTTTTTTTTTTTTTTGTAATCATGTAAAGAAATTATATAAGTTCTCTGTTATGTAAACTATTTATTTCAAACTGGCAGTTCAATGCTTTTTTCACATACAGGTGGCTATCAAAATAATGGGAACACCTGTAAATAAAAGTGACATTTAAGAATGCGTTTCGTAAGCAATAAAATATAATCCTAGCTACCAGTTTTTATTAATATAGAAGTATGTATCATAAAAGTAGAAGGTAGCTTCTCCGGCCTGGGCAACAGTTCAGAAAAAGGAGTTGAACACGCTACAAATTATTCAAAATAAAGTACTTAGAAGGATAACAAATGCTCACTATTATGTCTCGAATCAAACCCTGCACAATGATCTGAAAATGGAATCTGTAGAAACATATCTACACAAAGCAAATAATAAATTCTTCAATAAGGCACAAGAATGCAACCATATGACTGATTTAAATGTATTAGATTATGTTATTCTTGAAGAAGATGCTGCACTTAGACCGCTCGCGGCCCACCTCGCCAGGGACTTAAATTTTCCCACGTAAAATTATCATGATGGGAATGCACAGTGCCTGTATATATTGTATATAGTGTATAGTGTATTTTATTTTATTTCTCATTTATTATATTGTATGCTTAGTTTGTATGTTCTTTTCACTTGTTTTTATATAATAATGTATGCTTATGTTTAATTGTTATGATATATATTAATTCAGATATCATGATTGAATCTATTGGATTATGTCTGTGACTTCTTTTATGATACAACGCAAACACATCATACAGATCCTCACGGCTCCTGCTTTGCAAATTTCTTGATGCGCGCGCCACTCTTTGGCCTTGCGACTCATGGTCGCCCCCTGTAGCCACCTTTGACCTCCTTGAAACTTGTCATGAAAAATTCAAAGTCTTGCGCCCTTCGGGCTTAATTTTCAAGAGCCGGATAAGTTGCGCAGCTGCGCGACACTTCGGCAATAACCGTGCAGACTAGACTAGACTTTAGAAGTTGGTTGTATACGTCTTGGATTTTCGTCAAAAGCGTAAAATGTCAGACCTCACAGAGTTTCGAAGAGGCCATATTGTAGGAGCCCGACTGGCTGGAGCAACTGTGACTGAAACATCCGAACTATTATAGACTATCTAGAGGTCTAAAGTCATGGACAGTGTCTAAAGTCATGGACAGTGTCTAAAGTCATGGACAGCGTACACACAGCGCGATAAGAGAAGTTCGGCAAAGCAAAATAGTGGACGGAAGGAGAAGCTGATAGTAAGAGATTGACGGGTATTGAAGCAGTTGTCTAAAAAGGAAACAACTGCAGCCAAAGTGACTACACAGCTCAATCAGTCCCAGTTTCAATGATTACAGTTAGGAAGTCCCTTCATAAACACAAAATCTAAGACACAGCAGCAATTCCGAAATCACTTTTCCCGCATGGTTAATGCCAAACGTGAGTATGATGGGGATTGTCTCACCCAGAGATGGATCTGTCATGGTATGGGCAGCCATGTTGTGTTTTTCTGCTGGTTCAATCGTAACTCTGCAAGAAAGGATTACTGGGACGAATTATAGAGAAATTTTAGCTGACTAGATCCATCCCATGATCCTGCAGGAGAGAGAATTTTCCAGAATAATAATGCTCCTATTCATGCAATGAGACTTGTCCGATCATGAACATGAGGATGAAGTGAAACATCTACCTTGGCCCGCACAGTCCCCCGAACTCAATATAATGGAACCGTTATGTTCTGTTTTACAGCGTTCGATTCGGAGTTGATAACCCCCACCAGCATCTGTCCCGGAACGTTCAAATATCTCCATGAAAAAATTGTATAATATTCTTCTGTACACTATTTAGCACTTGTATAAATCGATTCCCAGGCGAATCCAAGTTGCATTACATGTCAAAGGGGGGTCATACGCCATATTAATAAAGAGTTTATAAATCTACAGTGTTTCTATTATTTTGATAACCACCTGTATATTTTCTGCATATTTAACATTTGTTTAACATTCAGCCCGTCTTCCCTCGCCCTGGGAAAAAAAAAAAAAAAAAAGAAATTCCATTTGAGTAAGCGAAGTTTCTGATTCACTTCAAAAATATTGCATTGTTTCGATTAAGAATTTATTTATTTTTTATAATAGCATAGTGGTAAAATATAAAGAATACATAGAATAGCATGGTAATTGAAAACGATTATTTCTTTGTATAATTGAATGTGTAATGTTTATAATAAAATAATTACATATGCTTTGACATAAAACATACTTCCCTGGCAGCCTTTGTTAAAACTAACGTGTGGAATTAAGATATTTAATGATTTTACAGGAATTCGACAAATCCAGGAGACCAACAAAAGACGAAACGACTGACCTACTGAAAACATGAATTTAAGCCATACTTAAAATAGAAGTTACGTTTACTTCATATTGCTGCGGGCGTACGATTTCGTAATGGATTGAATACATCCACCGAATAGCTTGATAAAATTTATTTTCCCAGAAAAAACACTTTATAGTTCTGTAACGTTCCACAAAAATACTCGTGCAGCTCTTCTCAGTATCAGAGATAACAATCAGTAGTTGCACTTCAAACTACTAAAAACGTTAAACATAATGCATTAAAAAGCGCCTCTACAATGAAAGCTAACTCGGAGATATATCAGTACTCCGAACTCACGCTGAATTAGCAAATGAGAACTGATGCTCTCTTCGAAATCTCTAGCACTTTGCACTTCTGGAAATAGGGTTGAATATGGTTATAGTTACATATAGGGATCAATTAGATTTGTTCAGTCACAATTACCAATTGCAGTTGTACAGAAAGCAGCCCAGAAAGTCGCCAAAAGGTCGCCACGTCGAGCGACATTTGGTGATTTCTCGTGAAAGCTGGCAAAGAAAAAAAAAAAAGTCGCCAAGACCTTCGCCAGCTTGAAGATACCTCGCCAATTTAGCGATATATCCATTTATATGTTAAATAGACTCTCCCCCTTTAATCTCATTTTTTCGGCAGTGCTTAGTCTCTCTGAATCATTTCGTGTTATATTTCACAAAAAACATTACAGTTTCGCATATAATTTCACAAAAATTATTTACATATATACAAAATTCGCAACAATATTTACATTATAAAATCGTGAAACCTTTTTCCCTTTTGCTCGCTTCATTTGAACAGCCGATGGCATATTATTAAACTTATCTTTCTTTTTAGGTACAACAGTGGAACAAGTTCTTGCTACCGATGCCGACACGGGTGTTAATGCCGAAATATCTTACAGAATTCAAAAGGGGGCATTTAATGATTTCGATGTCGATCCTAAGTCTGGAGAAATTACAGTCAAAGCTGGAGCAAAACTGGATTATGATCGAAGGAAAGAATATAATATCGAGGTATTAATCAGTTTGTAAGATTCTGTGCTACGTACTTTTAAGTTACAGTTGAAGTTGAAGAATCTTAAGAACTGATGAGCGAATAATCGGATAATCGCTCGAGTTCGCAAGACAGTAAATAAAACTTGAGAAGGGTTAAAGACCCTTTATAATAAGTGCAGAATCGCCCACTGCTTGCCGCGTTTTTAAGAATTGCACATACACGGTATCATCCATGTACACGTCGACCTATTTTCACTTAAAAAAAATCACAGAATTACACAAAAATGGCACTGCGCACACTCTTGACTTTATCCATGTACGCTGCTAAAGTCCTAGCTAGTAACCTTTATCGCCTTACCAAAATGTCGCCAAACTACCTGTTACCATATTCCAAAGATTAGCCTTTTTCGGCTTTGCGTGATTGCTGCCGACGCTGAACTGTTACGCCGGTGAGAAGTTCTGAGCCAACTTAGAACTTAAAATCTATTGTGTATTCTTGGACTGTTAGGCTTAGTTTTAAATCTGAATTTGATTGTTACTTTATCGACACAAGAGGTGACCGATACTGTGAAGCACGAGAAGTGGGTTTATGTTCAAATTCTATTTGAATTAAAAAGGTTGTTTTAAACCTTTTCAAGGCTCTGTTATTACTTTACAGCAATAATTCACTCTGCTGGACGTTTTCTACTAGAAAAAGTCAAACTCTATAAATTTAAAGAAATAAATTTTGTAAAAAGTTACGAAATATAACTTTTTCTATGCTTCCTGATTTCAGTATTTGTATTTAAGAAAATTTTACACTTATTTAAAAAATAAAATAGAATACGTGTGTTTTCCGTGCGATAAAAATTCACCGCGATATTTCATTTTAAATTTGAAAATCATATTTACAGTTACTACGCGAATTCAAGAACGAAATCATTACGATTAGTTACATTTGCATATAGCTAAAAATAAAATATAAGTTTCGGAAAGCGTTTTTGAAATTGAGTATTTCAATGTAGATTGATATGAAAAGCACTGATCAATATAATGTTTCTCAAAATGGAGATCTTATTCACAAAATCGTATAGAATTCGCGTTCTAGAAAATACTGACAGGCTTCGGTATTGGCACGTAGACAGTTCGTAACATTATTTGCATAAATTAAAAACGAAAAATATTTTTAGTTTAAAGAATTTTTTATACAATTATTAGATTATGTTTCGAAGGCAATAATCTTCATAAGAATAATAATGACTTTTTTTTAGCTTTTGAAAGCTTATAAATTACTTGCGTGAAAATTCTTTCATTCTACCGGTTGTAACAAAATTATAAATAAAAATATGATACACACTAGTCAATCACAAAAGAATATCATTAAATTGTATTTAAAGGGGAAAAAATCAGCCTCGAATTATTCTTAATTTATTTACTAACTTACCCATTAAGGCAAATAAAAAATGACGTCAAATATTTAAAATTTTGAAATTAACTTTGCAAATGTCGAATTCGAACTAACGTCGAAGACGCATATGTAACAATAAATCTGAAAAACTCATTTAAGATTGAATATTGTCAGTTGTTTTATACGCAAGTATTGTTGAATACACTCGTGAAACGATATTGCTCAAAACAAATCTCAACAAAGATCATCACCGCTAGAATTATCACTTCAAACGGAGTGGTGATCCAGATTCACATCTGGATTTATAAATGAAATAGTGACCGAGAATCACCTGTCAAACGCAAAGCGTTAACACGAGGAAAGTCAGGAAAACTAAACATAAGCCAGCTCGTTTGCGTAGGATCGAACTTTCGGTATTCAGCCGTCTTCGAATAGTTCGCCACTGGTAGTCTATAATAAGTAAAAGATACGATTCGGTTTCGAGGGCCGTAAAAAATCGCCAAACTATTGTTGATGCCAATGCTGCCAAAAATAATTGCAGCAACCCTAATAATGGCGGCAAGAAAGGAAGTATAATAGTAAATAACGATCTAAGATTGATGTTTTAATTTAGATGAAAGGTTAATTTCATATAATACTTTTTCATTATTATAATTTATATAAAAATTGCTAAACATAACTGAATGAAGGCCTGCATCGCTATTTCGCTACCGACTTATCGTAAAGCATAATTTCATTTCGTTGGTTGTTCAAACGTCATTTTCTATAATGAATGATGCCTTTTCTTTGAAAACATTCTCGGTAAAGTGCAGAATCGCCCACTTATTTGTTTGCCGCTTTTTACAAGGGTAAAAACAGTTGGATTTTTGTCAATTTTCTTTTACTTTTTAAGTGACGATAGGTCGATGTGTACATAGATAAAGTCAAGGGTGTGCGCAGTGTAATTTTGTGCAATTCTGGGATTTTTTTTTTTTTTAAGTGAAAATAAGTCTGTGTGTACATGGATACCGAGTATGTGCAATTCTTAAAAACGCATCAAGCAGTGGGTCATTCTGCACTTTACCCAAAATTCTATTACCGACTTTTCGTCATGGGCAATTTCAAATTATTAAATTCATAGGATATCAAAAACGATTTAAAATCAAAAAAGGATTTAAAAATTAAACTAGTATTTCAATGGCGTCTCAAGAAATATAGAACTATATAAACTTACGCAATCTGAAATCAGCGCGTACGCTAGATTTGGCGCCCTGTTAAATGGGCGCGTTTGCTAGATTTGGCGCTTTTGCGCATACATTTTCGCTGCAATTTTTTTACGGCCTTCAAAATGGAATAGTACCAAGTAAAATATTATATTACTGCATATAGTCTTTTTTTTTTTTTTTTTTAATTTTTTTTACGTTTATTTTTTTATTTCAGATAATAGCTGTGGATGGAGGCAGTCCCACGCAAACTGGCACGACAACCTTAATTGTAAACATCCTCAACAGTAATGACAAGGCACCCTATTTTACTCCTTCCACGCAACGTACACAAGTTACAGAAGGTAGCTATTATTTTCTCACTTAATTCATTTATATATATATATTATAGATATCTATATTACAAATTAAAAAATAAAGGAAAGTTACAGGAATTTTTATTTAAAATTCATTGCTCAGATTTCTGAAACTCCCGTTTGAAAGTAGAAAATGCATTTTGAACGATGAAATTGGGTCAAAGTATTTACCAAAGCTGATTTTAATAAAATGGGTGCGTGGTTTTCATTATTATAATAAAGTTTTGAATATTTCAAAGCTTTTTTTAACTTAGAACATTGGGGAATGAATATAATGTGACATCTGCGTTTTAATAATATGTAAAAAATTTCCTGCTTCCTTACCGTGTGGCTTCGTTTTATAATTGAATAATATGAGGCAGCGGCATTCGAGTCCCGGAAAGCATTGTGGATTCTTCATCTTTCCCCATTTGAAATGAATTTTAAGTAACTTTACAAGTGGAGCCCGAACTAAAAGATGATGGACAATAATAATTCGTCACCGAGAACTGGCGAGTATGTCCTCTCCTTCCAGTTGCTCTTTAAATAGAGAAAAATATAAGGAGACATTTTCTCCTTCCTTACAAAGCGCTTTTATAGTTAATTAGAAAGGTGGTCGGATAAAAGCGCACACCACAAAAGCGCCCTTCCCCTCCAAATAAAACAAATAAAAACCACTTTGCTGATTATCCACGGGACAAATGGCGAATGTATGAAAGCACACATGAATGAAAGCCCACATTGATTTAAAAAAATATGAATAAAAGGGCACATGGTTCTTATCAATATTAATATATTTATGATTGTAAATGAAGTAAAATAGAGTATTTGACATAAAATTATGAAAGCAACAACTTTTTGTTTGGCGTAGATTTAGTCACGATCGCAAACGATTTTCAAGGAAAACAGGTACCGATCCCTCTTCACCAGGAGCAAAGAAACCGGCAAGACAGAATATAACTATATTGACACAAAATCGGACTTTTTCTGAAATGGCATCTTCTTCCATATTTCGATTCTACGACTCAAATTATCCCAAAATACGAAATTTTGTAAAATTTGGGGAGAAACTTGTAAAGAAATTTAAAAATTTGTCTTGCACTAAGAATAATTCCCTTGGCAAAATTAATTTATGGTAACTTATTTTTCTTTCCGTTTCATTGCGCACGACGGAATTAAAAGGTGCTCCGTTTATTTTTTCAAGTAATTTTAACATTATCATCGCTTATAACGAATAAAAAGGATGCAAACTTTCATATTATGTTCTAAGTGCTATTAGTTAAAATAACTTTGGTGAAAATAACGTTATTCTTCTCCCATTTCAGATCAAAATGAAGGCCATGTCTTCTATACTTTGAAAGCAGCTGATCCCGATATCAGCAGCCCCGAATCTTTAGTGTATGCCATTTCTGAACCAATCACAGCTACCGACAAAGATGGAAGGCAGCTGCCATCTGTAGTCACAGGATTTAAGGTAATACTGAAATGTCTTTTCATATAAAGTTTCAATCAAATGAATGATTTGCGTCGAAATAACATTCATTTAATTACAGTCCATACATAAAAGGCAGAAATAAATTTTCATCAAATATGTTTTTATTAAGAAGAGTTAAATATTATGTTTAATGAAATATCCCTTGTTTAATGATACTTTTATCTTATTCCTTAGTCCTACTCTAGTAACATGAATTTCAGCGCATTTTGGCAAAATCGCTCACAACTGAAACACACAAATAAAATGATTTCATTTACTAGGATTTATTTAAAATAGTAGATTTTGACCAGTTCTACATTCATAATTGCCTGCCTGTTATTATAATCTGTAAAAGAAAAAAATCTGAAAAGTTTCAGACTTTAACGGTCGCCCGAAAGGGTTCGTTAAGGTTTTTTACGCTCACTGTGAACTCGCAGTCTATCAGCCTGCTGTTATGCTCACTCATAATAAACCTTTTTTTATGTGTGTGTTTAGCTTTATTATTAAGCCTCATTTTCTTCACACTTACTCTGTATACAATTCAGGCTGAAAAATTACAAAACTTTGAAAAGCAGATAGCAGTGTACGTTTAGAATCCTCGATGCAACGTTAAATGTTGGTATTTTTTAAACTCTTCTTCCACCTTTTCTGAGTTTATCATATCAATGTTCAGTTTTCTTACTAAGTTAATGGCTTTACAAAAAGTTTTCTTTCTCTTTTTGGTTATTAACGTTTCGTGTATTTATTTTATTTATTTAATATCAGCTTCTTTAATATTACCTCACAAAATTCGATTCAATGGCAAAACCACAAAATATTTAAAAATAGCATATCTTCAAAATTTCCGATACACAGATTCGCGCGCTGGAAGTAAATATGTTTTATTCCATACAGTGTTGCCACTGCTCACTTTGAAATAGTTCAATTTGTTAACTTAAAATTAAATTAAATTAAATTAAATTAAATTATTAAAATTATTAAATTAAAGGGGACTTAAAATTCATAAGATCTTCGAATAAGTGACTGTTGCAAGAATTGGAGTAACTCATTTATTTTAAAAGCAATTACTTTCAACTTCTTACAGCTGACTACAAAATATAGCTGCTTTCTGAAATAGCAATCAGAAAGTTTGTGTTGCCACAAATATTTTGATAATTTAATCCGCTTTGTGACAAAAGTTTTCGTCATGTTTCCACCTTGCATGCACAGTTTAAATCATTCTGTTGCATAATTTAATTTCATATTTAATATATAGCTTTTATAACATTTGAAAACTACTTAGAACCAAAAATTTTTAAAATTTCGTGTTACATTTTTATTTTATTTGGAGTTGCTTTTATAAAACGTATTTTATTTAAAAAAAATCTGTAATGTTTTCGTACATAAAATTTTTTAATATTATAATATTCATCAGATTTTTGGTTCAGTTAGAAAATAGTGCCATATAAAGAATTCCATGAAATTTCAAGTATGTACCATTAGCCATTTTTAAAATATCATGGGCGGAAGTTGGAAACAAGACGAAACATTTTGTCACAAAGTGGATTAAATTACAAACATATTTGTGGCAACACAAACTTTCTGATTACTATTTCAGAAAGCAGCTTTATTTTTTAGTCAGCTGTAAAAAGGTGGAAGCAATTACTTTTAAAATAAATAAAATATCCCAATTCTTGCAGCAGTCACATGTTCGAAGATCATAAGGGGTTTAAGGTGTATGAGCCCCCTTAATCAAAAATTTGTTAAATTTTTACAAACTATGAAATAGATAATGAAACAAATTCAAAATTTAAAATTCGTGCTTCCAGGTGCCCATGTTTTCGGGTAGAAGACTACGTTATTCAAAATTTCATAGCTCTAGGTACCGTTGTTTTATCACAATGCTAGAAAAGTACGTACATCCATGCAGATTCTTCATAATTTAATTTATTTAAATATGATATTTGTGGCAGCAATTTGAAACGTAGCATAACGCATTAAAGTTTTTCGATGTAAAATACCGTTTCGCGACTAATATCAGATTTAAGAGTAATGTCACCTTTTGACTAAAAACAAAGAAATATTATACAGATTTTTTTTTCTTTTGTTTACTTTGCAATGATGTATATAAAATCTTAAAAGATTCCTGATATTATGTGGGCTTTAGAGGTATTAAAATACTTTCTTCAGACTATTGCGCAGGTTTTAAAAACATCCCCTGTTTTATGAGATCTTTTAATCAATTACAGCTTGCACTGTAAATAACTTCATGTTATTTATGTAAATGTTAACTTTATGTTCAAGTGTTATGTTAAAAATCAGCAGGCTGATAGACTGCGAGTTCACAGAGAGCATAAAAAACCTTAACGAACCCTTTCGAGCGACCGTTAAAGTCTGAAACTTTTCAGATTTTTTTCTTTTACAGATTATAATAACAGGCAGGCAATTATGAATGTGGAACTGGTCAAAATCTACTATTTTAAATAAATCCTAGTAAATTAAATCATTTTATTTGTGTGTTTCAGTTGTGAGCGATTTTACCAAAATGCGCTGAAATTCATAAATATGAATAAAATATAGAATAATATGCCACGAAACGGATAGTATGGAGAATTTTCTGGCATTTCAGATGCTTGGTAGGGTAAATAAAAAATTCTGAAGTTTTAATTAAAATCGAGATCCAAATGCAGTAAAATCTCTCCTAAACGGTCCGCAGTTGACCGATAATATCAAAATAGCTGCACTTTGAAAGGTCTGACTTTAAACACGAAATTTAGGTCTCTGATATTTAGAAAATATGCAAGGGACCAACAATCGGAAAATGTCGAAAAAAATTGTATTATATATCTGCCTCTTAGTATAACAAGCCTGATCTAACTAAATAAATATTCAATTATCCAAAAATACTTTTATCTGAAATTTCTGGAATCTTGCTGCCGTTTAAGAGATATTCTACTCTATGTTCTAAGTATGCATTTGTGTTATGTTTGCATTTGTGTTTGTAATAATAACTACATAGCCACTATAGTTTCGTACTTTTTAGTGGGGTTTTTTTATTTAATTTTGTTTAACTGTAAAAAAAAAGTGGATTATTTGAATGACAGAATGATAGAATCTGCTGTCTTCTTCTAGTCGTTCTTTGACGTGATTCCTGAAACTGGAGAAGTGAAAGTTGCCAGTCGTTTGGACAGAGAAATGGCGGCTATAGTAACTCTTACAGTAATTGTCACTGATATCACTGCTACTCCTCCTCAGACGGGAACAGGTAAGATTATTATTCGAAACACCCTTTCCTGTACACTTTGAAAAAATATGCAAATTACAAATATCCGTATTTATTTAAACACTAATATAACTTACAAAGTAAAGGACATTCAGCAGCAAAGTGTTCAAACAATCAATCAGCACTTTCAACTACAGAGTGGGGCACGAAATGTAATATCCTTTGCTTTGTTTATTAGTCATTGAAGTTTTATACAATGAATGTAAATATATGTCTGAGTATGAAAAGAGAATTTAGAGAAGAATGTGTTGAATTTGTCCCACCATTTTGTTTCACAATCTCTTTCAAGCGAACTTTTGCATTTGTTGCAGGCCTGTGACATGCGTCTTCCAAATTTGCATGGCACAAATGTATGGTTTAGTTTATTATAGTAAAGCAAACTAGGGCTATCTGCATAAGGATCGGGTTGCCATCGCGGAGGACGTTCTGAGGCAAACTGACTCGTATACACTTTACACATGGGGATACCCATGTGTAACGTGTGTAAGAGACATTTTACGACCTGTATACGAGCCAGTTACCCAAAACCACGAAAACACGCTGAACAGGCAGCCTGTTCGCCTGAATTCAAACCCAAGTCAAAACTACCAGTGCTCAGTGATTTTACGCCCGGCCGCTGATGGCCGCACGAATGTATGATAAGAATGCTGAGTTTTGCTACATTTGTATGCTTCTTTGCGTATAACCTATATTTCAAAGGTCCTATAAAAGGAATTCACATGTTATATGACACATGAATTCACATGTTCGGGTTGTGCAGAGACTATTGTTTTCCAATTTCATGATGTTCAGGAAATCGATGCGACATTACACGCACATTAAATATCTCAAACAGCACATCAAGAACATTTGCAAGCGGGCTTCTTGTTTTTCAAAAACCCTATAAAATGAATTCACAAGGATTATTATTTGGGCTATGCAGGGAACACTGTTTTCCAATTTCGTGATATTCAGGAAGTAGAAGTGACATCACACGCACGTTAAACATATCAAACAGGAAATCAACGGCATCTGCAACGTGCGGGCAAGAACCAAAGGGAATTTGTTCCATGTCCAGATGTGTGAACACTTGATGGCTAGCGTCTATTTATCAATACAGATCCAATGGCTTTCAGTTGCTCAGTCTGTGAATGGTATGTTTGCAGGAACCCCATGCTGAACTAATGTGTGCCTGAAAATGTTTTTGTGTCGTCACCAAATTCTTCATTTCTTCAAAAAACGTTATAGCTGCTATTTTCTTTTCAACATTCAATGATTCGTTATTCACCATCTTGCTAACTACTTTCTCGCGGAGTGTTTGAATCAGATACTAACTTCTGCAGACATCTCGATTTTCCTTGAACGAAAGCAGCCGAATGTGCATTTTTAGCATTCAGTATGCAATGTTAAATACACTGCTGGTCATTAGAATTGCAACACCAGGAAAGAATCATCTGACAGACATCAGAATCACATGAAAAGAAGAAGAGGTTGGGATATGCAAATTCGGTATAGCGCATTTAGACGACGCGGGAGGGAGAAACCGAAGCACTGCATAGAAGAAAAGTTGTGTAATGGATTTCTCATTCGGAAAGCGTTTTGTAAGGTCAGAGTTTCCTAAGAATATCCTGTTATATCTCGAATAAGAAGACATGCTTACCAGCAAGTGTCGGAATTCAATAGAGGTAGGATCGTTGCCTATCGAGAGTGTGGATTATCGTTCCGTGATATCGCTCATCGCACTGGCCGCCATCCAACCACTGTCATGCGAATATGGAATCAATCGGTCGCTGAGGATCATACTGAACGGCATGCAGGATCTCAACGCCCTCCCATGATTAACGCCCGAGAGGACAGTCATATTGTGAAGTCAGCCTTGCAAAACCGTACAAATCAGACCACGCACCATTGGTCAGGAAATGGGCACGTTTGCAGCACGCCCAGAATCCGCTCGTAAGGTCCAGCAACATGGACTATCACCACGCCGACAATTACTTCGCCTTCCCTTGACAATGCAGCATAGAGAGAGACGGCGACTCTGGTGTGTCGAACGACAAAGCTGGATTCAGGAGTGGCACAATGTCATCTTTTCAGACGAGTTCCGGTTCTGCATGCAGTATTCGGATGGTCGTATACATAACTGGTGGCTCCGAGGAGACAGCGCGTTGCCTGCTTGCATTTGATATCAGCATAGGGACCCAGCACCCGGTGTGATGGTTTGGGCAGCCATTGGGTACACGACACGCACATCTCTGGTTTGGATCGACGGTAATTTGAACGCAAATCGGTACATTTCAGACATCTTACATCCAGTGGTTGTGCCCTATCTTCGAGGCCTGCCAAACGCCATCTTCCAACAAGATAATGCAAGCCCACATGTTGCACGTCGTGTTCTGACCTTCCTCGATATTCGATTGCCACCCTGGCCACCCTGGGTATTCGATTGCCACCTGGCTTGCACGGTCTCCAGATCTGTCACTCATTGAAAACATCTGGTCTTGGGTTGCTGAGAGACTGGCCCGCCACTCCTCTCCAGCTAATACGTTTGATGAAGTGTGGCATAGACATGAAGCGGCATGGAATGAGTTACCCGTTTCTGTCATCCAAGCCCAGTTCGACCTCATGCCTAACCAGGTAAGGGTGTTTTAGCTGCCACGGTTGGCAGCTGTTTCTACTAATTTCGCCTTCCTGTAAACCCCCAAACTGCTTATAAATTTAATCATTTTGTCTTCATGCCATACTGTTTACTTACAATAAATATCTTTTTATTATTTGCTTTCCTTCATGGTATGGCAATTTTAATGGCCAACAGTGTATTATTTTATGGAATGACTGAATGGTACGGCGTTCCGTGCGCCGTATTAAATTCTACGGGTAACTTGATTATTTACTGATATAGAGAATAGTAGAGCTACGTAGATACCTGAGATGCATAACGAAGACAAACTAAGAATCGTGACTGAACATATCAAAACACAATTTATCTCTGCTCATTTAAACCTTACGGTACAGATTCTTAATCACACATCATCATTATAGATGCGGTAAGCACCCCACAATTCTATATAACTTATCACATCTTTGCACAACAGATGAAGCGGAGAAATGAACAGCACGCGTTTATATAGCGAAAGTAAGAAAGGAAAGTCAGTGCGCATTTCAGCAAAAAGGTATTTATGGAATTGATTTCTTTGCTTAAATTTTGAACGGTGATTGGGCAAGAGCTGACAACATTGCAGGATGCATAAGATGACATAATGCGGATTAGTTTTCAGATGACGTCCTTTATATTTATATACTAATAATTCTTAAGACAGGCGTAGTCAATGTAAAAAGACCACTGATAAATTAAAGTTACTCGTTTATTTTCATATTTTATATCTCATGATTATCAACCATATGAGGACTGGAGAATAATTACAATGGATTGACGATGGTTCTTTGCTTTGGTAATAACTTAGAGAGGCTTTACTGCGGAGTTAGAAGGATTGCACTTGATGACTGACATAGGTCTATAGTTTGAACTTTATTGCTTGATAGCTTAATTCTTAGGACAAATACTGTTTTCTATTACACATTAGGGGTGCGTTTCCATCCCACAGTTTTTATATAATAGCAGTTTATAACAATGAACTTAACATTGCTAAATTAAAGTTAGTCGTTTACTTTCATATTTTATATCTCATGATTATCAATCATATGAGGACTGGAGAATAATTACAATGGATTGACGATGGTTCTTTGCGTTGGTAATAACTTAGAGAGGCTTTACTGCGGAGGTAGATGGATGACACTTGATGACAGACATAGGCATAGTTTGAATTTTATTCCTTGATAGCTTAATTCTTAGGACAAATATTGTTTTCTATTACACATCATCATTAGGGGTGCTTCCATCCCACAATTTTTGTATAATAGCAGTTTACATCTTAACAATGAAACAAAGCGAAGCGCTGGGGAGTACGTTTGCTAGCATCAAGCAAAGAGGGGAAAAAAGAAATGCGCAGTTGGTTGCAGTAGTATTTATAACAGAAATTAATATAAACTGATTGGCTGAGATTTCATTGCACAGCAGGCACGATTACATAACCGGATTAAATTTGAAAGACGTACTTTAGAATAATTTCTCACTATATTTAAAGTACAGAGGGGAAGTACCCAAATTAAAAAGAGGAATTAAGAGGGCTGTTGCTAATTTAAAGTATAATTTATAGCTATATATATTTATCTTATATATATATAGAGAGAGAGCTCCTGTTTAAACTGTTTTTCTTTCATTTACTGTTTTTCTTTCATTTATGTAAAACATTGTTATTATCTGTTAAAGAATTTCAAGAGCTTTGTGAAAAAAACTGTTTTATGTATCTGAACATAGTTTCAATAACACAGACGTTCTTAATTTGCTTCAGTATTTTTTCCGTCTTTGCGCTAAGCACTTAAAACCGTTGATTTTCTTCCTACATTCTATTAATTTTTTAGTATTATATAATACAAGTATAATAGAAATAAAAAATAAAATTTTCTGATCGTGAATATTTATAAATATTAATTCTTAAAATTATATTAACGTTATTTAATAATATTAATTATTTATTAATGTGAATTGCTTTAGGTACTCTGGTGGTGACTATCATCGATCTTAATGATTATCCTCCATCTTTCCCAAGACCATGGACTCCCGAGACACCGGAAGTTCATGTGAATGCCATGGAAGAGCAACCGAAGGGAAGTGTAGTTGCCACTCTTATTGCAACTGATCCAGATTCTAACATCGCAGAGTACCGGATTGAGCCAGAGAATGAGTACTTTCACATTGATAATGTCTCTGGTAAGTTCTTAAACAACCATTAAAGTAGTATATCGTGAAGCTTTTTAAATGAAAGAAGATGCAGTTAGCAAAAATCGGCCTTTTCTAAATGAAACTGGAAAAGAAGGAAACAAAAAGAAGGGAAATGACTGCTTAATGAAAGTAAATCTCCAGTAACATCAATGCATTGTTGCCATCGGGTGGAAAACTTATTTATATTACATAAATAAATTTTCGTGTGGACACCATATGACTTCTTTGTAAGCCTTATTAAATTATACACATTTTTGTTGCATTTCATTTAAATTTATATCCTCGAATATCATTAGAGATATATTTATTATTCAATTAACTCAGTTCTCCCTTCGCAGCAAAGCAAAAGTACATAAAAATTCAAAACAGCTTCATTAAAAATTGTAAAATACAGAAAACATAAAAAACCAAATATAGTTAAAACAGTTTAAAAGAAATTCATAGTTAAAATTAGAGTTTCTACGCAAAAACGAGCAATTCGGAAAGATGGCAGATTTTTTTTTATGCAGAAAATTTAAAGTTTACTTTTGGTTCCAATTGGAAAAAAGACATTGAAGGTGCAGAAACTGAATTCACTATTCAACTGAGTTTTACATGCAAACACTTGGTGGTTCGTTAGGCTTAACTTGCCATTTAAAGTTTCAAATTGTTGATAAATCTACAACTATTGCATGCAGATTAACTAAAGGCACACAAACCTTAACCGGAACATAAAAACTACATAATTCAATAACTTTTAAAGCAAAAAATGCACGATTTACCAATATATAAGAATAAAAAACTAAGCTCAGCGAGCCAGGTAGCAGAGTGGGAATATTTACATATTTATATACGATTGGTGCAGCCGTATGCAACGAAAAAGAAAGATACACAACTTCACATTATAGTAGTCCCATACACAAACGTTCAACGTTCTACAGCTACTTGTTCTTGAGTTATGCGAGATAAATACGTACGTACGTACAGACGTCAAGAAAAAATATCTTCTGAATCCATTTTAAATCCCTTTTACGGTCCCTTTTTGGCAAAAACTGACGTTTATTCTGTCCGTACAGATGTCACGCAAAAATATCGTTCAAATGGTTTCGAGAGCGGTTGAAATGCATATTTTCGTCGAAATATGATAACCGAAATTTTTTGCGATTACAATACTTCCTTTATTTCGTACAAGGCAGTAAAAATCAGTGTCTTGGAAACTTGTGAAATTTTCCGTTGCCTGTTAAACTGATCCGCCAATGGCAAAGCAGCTTTTGGAAACGAAATGGCTCACCTGCAGAAGAAATGGTTATCCGTTCGGAAAATGTCAGATAGGTATGAGGGATAAGGCATAATTTCACATCCCAAATTGCTGATATGCTGCTGTGGTTGACACTGTGTATAAATAGTCAGACATTATTCTGGAACAATAATTCCATATCAGTTCACAAGTTATAATAAAACCAGCTGTGAGAAATTTAGTGCTGTTCCTTTTGTTTGAAACTCTAAATACATTTTTTGTGTTGTCCCTTTCTTTGATAGCTTAAGACCTCGTTTATTTTGCTGTGGTTAATTTAAAGCGGTAGTCTCTTTATTATGGAGGCATCTAATAGTTGAGCCTCCTCTGCCTCCTGTGAAGGGACGAATAAATTACAGAGGCTATTCACACATTTTTTAGACGATGTATATTGTATTCAAAAAACTAAATTACATAAAATTCTTGTGTTTTAAATGTTCTATTTGACATCCCTTATTCTAAACTATCTTTCGACACCGCAATTTCCAGGATAATAATGCCTTTTGAAGTGGCAGAAGAGCTATTCTATCCTATTCCTCCCGAACAGCTTTCCAGAGTCCCGTTAGGGTTTGGGAACAACGTTTGGATTATGCAGTTTTTAAGTCCGAAAGCACAAAAATCCATAGGTGACACATCGGGAGATTAAGTAGGGATATCAGTGAAGGGTATGGCCTTGATACCAGTTTTTTGTTCCATTTCCTTTAGAAAATTTACAGTGGATTTTGATGTGTGACTGCTAGCTTTGTCCTGATGGTGTCTCACAGATGGACGCACTGTGGGTAAAGGGATGGTATTTTATTCAAAACAATTGCGGATAAAATAAGTTCCTGATAGTATTTGGAGTTAATCTTGACATGTTTTTGCACTCTCTTTATTTTTAACTTGCCATTATAAGAAAAACCAGCAGCAATCATGAATACCTTAGAAAGACTTTCTTTCGATTCTTTGAACCATGTACTTAAATTTCTTTCTCCCCTTTTATGATAACAAATGGCTCTTTTTTTTTTTTTTTGTTACAATCATTTAAATACACCCATGCTTCATCTATTGTGACAATTGTTTTCCATTTTTCCATTTTTTTTTTTTTTTTGTTACAATCATTTAAATACACCCATGCTTCATCTATTGTGACAATTGTTTCCATTTTTCTTTGGATAAGTGTTTCTCATATAGAATTCTGCAGCGTGTCCTGCGTCGAGCGATATGCTTTGGAAGAAGACGATGCACATTGCGTTTTTTCGCTTTCATAAGATTTAAATCAACGTTTATCATTTTGTTTACAGTGGACACCGAGCCTTTTAATAATTTTGGAACTGTCCTTTGACTAGGGGGATTTTATTTTAACAATAAACAACGTACCTTTGCAATAGTCGAAGATGTCCGTTTTTTCCTTGCATACTTGTTTGGAATTTTTGTCCCACTTCAGGCTCTAATTTGACGTTTTTTTTTCCTTTCTTGTTGATGATATTACGTATCCACGCTTTAGATATCACAAAGCCATGACTCTCACCTCGTTTTTGGATAACGGAATGTGCATATTTCTCTTCGGAAAGAGCGTAAATTTAGCCTTCGAACCACTGCTTTGTTAAATTCGCCATTTTGAATAAAAACAAAACTTTCAAAACACAGACGATCATTTTGACTTTTAAAAACATAGTACAATTGCAATTACTTCTTTTGCAGCAAACGATTTTTTATTACCGCTTACCAAAATCGTCTAAAAAATGTGCGAACAGTCTCTGTACATGTTTTCCTCAAACCGGACTCTTTGGTACAGCAGTCAAAGCTAGTGACCACTTCCCCGTTTGGGTGGCTTCTTCAAATGCAGCATTTTACAATTTGGAATGATTTATAGACATCTGTTATTTAATTACATGTAATTTCACTTTAGGTTTGGGTATAGAATTAATTAAAAAATTTACATATTTGTCAACGTTAAATAATCTGATTTTGGTTCCGGTGTAATCACTTCTGCATTTAACATTTAAATTCCTGTTTCAGGGGTAATAAGTGTAAAGAGCCGTGTTGATTACGAAAGTATCCAAGAGGTTGTTTTCAAAGTTGTTGTTTATGACACAGGTATTCCACAAATGTCAGCTACTGCCATTGTCACAGCTAAGGTCATCAACATCAACGACAACGATCCCATGTTCGACAAGGTTTGTAATTCTTAAACATATGAAAACATTTCTTATTTTTATTTTCCTATTACATTTTACTTTCTTTCATATGAATATTCTTCCAAATGCAGAGCTCTTATCACGCAAAAGTGCCAGAAAATTCTCCTCAGGGAACCAGGGTGGTCGCTGTGCAGGCGGTGGATGCTGACGCTGGAGACTTCGGGATCATTAAGTACTCCTTACTTGGCGAAAGGAGTCATGATTTCACAATCGATCAAAAGGTATGTCATCAGCAAGCAGTTTCATTAACTGTGAAAATTGAATGTTTCATTTTTAAACTAATTTACCAATACACTATATGTACTACTAGTTTCTTATTGTTTTATAAATAAATTATTAAGCTTTTTAAATATTTTTATCACATTGTATTTTATTTTGCAGCAGAAAGATATCCACAATATAGCAAAAAGAACTAAGCTCTTCAAAACATTAATGAGTGCAGTTAAAAAAAACTGTTTACCAATTATTCTACATATAACTCTTGTGAAGTTATACATTGGTTGGCGCTTTTCGCAAGACGTTCCATAGCGTACTGGATGTTGGAAGATCTCTTATTAGCTCCCTCGTAATGTTTTTTATAGTATTTCTTGATACTGTCGAATAGATGGCCTTTCAGCTTTAATTTCAGTTTTGGAGACAAAAAAGTAATCTGGTGGTGGTAAGTCCGGCAAATGGGGTGAACCAATTTTTGTTTAAATGGAAGTCCGGACGTCCATGTGCCATGCATTTCAACAGCTGATCCAATATACCCATGTAAAACATAACATTCACTGTTTTTCCTTTAGGAATGAATTCCTGGTGAATCAGTCTTCTGCAATCAGTCTTTCTGCAATAAAAAAAAGCCTCTCCCATTATCTTCCTCCTGGATTTTTGGAAACTCCCTTTCTTTGGCCTTCAGCGAGTTTCGTCCAACCCAATCTGCACTTTGTTTCTTCTTTTCTAGATCGTAGGCGAAATGCCACGGTTCATCATCGGTGAGGAGGTTTTTTTTTTTTTTTTTTTTTTTTTTTTTTTTTTTTTTAAAGTCTGGATCTCCATTTTGCATATCAAGAAGATCCTGACAAACCGCTCCTCGATCACCCTTTTGGTTCTGTCGTTAATGAATGCAGAACAAAAAGTGAACACAATTTCCTTTTTCCTAAATCATCACCAGTTATTGTACGACAGTTTCTTTATCAATGTTTAAATGTTCTGCACGCATTCTAATCGTTAATCGATGATCTTGATTTAACGCAGCAAGGACAACTTTGATGTTCGGACCAATTCGGCTTGTGCGAGGGCGTCCCGTTTTTCATCATCTTTTACGTCATCTCTACCATCTCGAAATCTATCAAACCACAAAAACGGAATATAAAATATTTATAGGCTTAGAAAGCGACAAACACTTTTCATTCTAAGCATTCTGCAACATTTGATAAGTTTCTCTAGCAGCTTTGCCCCTTTCAGAACAAAACTTTACTGCACATCTCTATTCCAAACATGATTCCATTAGAAACATTAATAGTAACATTCAAACACCAAATGATGATTTTCTTCTTAACAACTAGACTCATCCTAATGCGATTAGCAGAGTAGAATCGAAATGTTTCTTATTCATAGTTCTGTTTATTGCAAACAGATAACGCCTTTCATACAATTAATGCGCAAATCAGTTTTAAAACTTTTTAACCAGGCATTGTATACCAAACCCTGAGCTTCAAATCACAGGGAAATGAAATTTGTTTAAAACTGTGTATAGTTGAAGAATCAAATTCCATGTTACATTAATATGTCATTCTTTATGACAATAACTTATAGAATTCAGTAAAAGAAATCCAATGTTAAATTTCTTTAGAATCCTTTAAAGTTACCAGTTTTCCCAAAGAATATTTGGATGCTTATAGAATTGTCTATAGAAATTTGGAATGACTCAAATTTCTATAAAGAAAATCAGAAATCTATTACGGAATTTTATAAAATTTTAAATATAGATTCTATAGAGTTACTATATATAGAGATTATGCAGACATATGTATAAAAATTTTACATTTTTTACATGTTATATGTGTAGAATCTTATACAATGTGCATAAAATCGACAAACAGAATTTTACTAAACACATTAGATCTAGTTTATAGAAAACTGGGCCATAATTCTGAAGAATTATAAATAAGTTTCCCTCCTTTAATTTTTTGCGAGAGATTCTATAGAAACTTTTGAACATTTAAAAGCCTATAAATATTTTATATTCCGTAAAAATTTCAAGTTTCTAAGCATTATACGTACAGAATTTATATAATGCATATAGAATCAACGAAAAGAATTCTACTGAAAATATGAGATCCAATTTATAGAGAATTGGGCTTACTTAAATTTTCTGCAAACGATTCCATACACGCTTTTGGTATTTAAAAGCCTTATTAAAATCATCAAAATTTCTTTGAGGATTAAAAAGGATGATTTAATTCTCATTTATAAAATTTATTAACCTAAATTTTGAAATTATCCATCACATGGAGGGAATGAAAGGTTTCGTAACAGATATGATTTTTTTTTACCTGATTAAAAAATTTCAATATCTTTTTGATTAAAAACATATTTAAATAAAAATTAATGGATTTTAAATAATGGTGAAATTTAATTGAAATTAAGAAATCATATCTCTTATCAAGGGTACGGGTACATACGCAATAATTTAAAGCACTAATTTCAGGAATTAAAGTTTTATAATTATCAGCAAAAGTTTAATCTTTCAACTAATTTTATGATTTAAATTGATTTTAAGCTTTCATGAGATTTAGTCCCCCCCCATATAAGCAATAATGTTCAGAAAATTGCACACCATATTTCATCACGAAAGAAAACTTTGTTGTCATTATAATCTGAAAAGTTTAAGAATACGATAACATAGCAAAATTTTTGTATAATTTTGCAAAGCAACACTTTTTGTGTTTCAGTTTTTCATAAGGGATATCAAATAAAGCAAACGTTTGGTAAAATAGACTACTAAGAATCTAATCTTCTTTGAATAATTCTTCGTATTTTCAGTGCCAAAAAAAAAAAAAAAAAAAAAAAAAAACCGAAAATCTTTATTGTAATTATTTTTAATCTACAGGGAATAATAAGAGTGGCTGCTGCGGCTAACTTGGATCGTGAGACAACACCTTCGATAACTTTGCAAGTTGTGGCAACGGATCAAGGTCAAGACGTAGACACTCGCAGAGCCATCTCTGTTCCGGTAACCTGCAATGCTTATGTTCTTAAATTCCTTGTACTGTCTGTTCTTTTATAATCATGTTTATTGTTCACTACTTTTATTGCTAATCCTACAAGCCCAATGTAACTGTGATAGCACAGGTCAGTTTGTTGAGAAGGAACTAGTGTATATGTTATCGTGAAAGACCGAAATTGGAGAATGTCGACTTTCACCGGTGAATGTCAACATTCACCACATACGTCGATGAAAGATCGAATATTGCGTTACATTCTTGTACTTTCGGACCCTCACCGGTGCATGTCGACAATCACAGATATGCTCTGGTGTAGGTCGGAAGAGAGGAGTATATGTACACGCTGACATTGCAAAAGGAAGTGTTCCACAAATAAATGCAGTTGTAAAAGCAAGGGCCTCTTGTGCAATTCAAAGTGTCATAATAGTTTAAGTTGTTGCAATAAATAAGATTTGAATCACATAATTTAGTAAGTTTTTAACTTGTATTATTTTTTTTCTAATTTTGTACTGTGTGTTTTAAGTTCTTATGTTCTTAAGTTCTTATTTTCTTATATTTAAGTCATTTAAATCTCAAGCGCGTTTTTTTTTTTTTTCCGACTGAATTACGGAGAAGAAAATATAATATTCTTATATGTTCAACATTCACCATTAGTACATGGTGAATGTCGACATTCACCGGTGTAAGTCAGAATTAAGAGTATTTGGAAAATATTTCGGACATATACCAAGCGACTATGTGAATGTTGACATTCACCGGTGAAAGTCGACATTCTCCAGATTTCGGTGTTTCACAGTAACATGTGTACAAAAATATTAGGCTTTAATGCAATTTTGCATACAAAAGTTGATCAAAACGTAACACGCAACTTACTCTAGATCGGCAATAGTCAGCACGAGGAAAATGAAATTTTGTAGGTACAAGCGTTGTTGGTCCTTTGGAAATGTCACTCAATATGTGATCCATAATTGGTCGTTCAATGATTTCCTTTACTGCACTTGAGTCATCTTTTGTAACCATGACACACAACCGCGCCTATTCCGTCGACTGTCTTTTGGTCTAAGGATCGAAATGAAACAGCCACTTTTTACAGCATGTGATGATTTCATGAGAGCATTTGCGACCATGAAATCATCCTCAGCGAAATTTTGCAGAGGATCATTACATACGTTTTTCCTGATTGGTATACGACTCTTGAACAGAGTCAAGAGTCGTATAACCCAGCGAGGACAACTTCTTATGCATCCTACTCACTGGATTAGCATTAATACAGATACTTTTGCCAAATGAATTCGTGGCTAAAAGATATTCGTACATAATATATTGATCACATTATTCTCAGATCAGGAAGATAGTCACAACAGCAATGAGCAGTTGTTCGGAACTCCCGTATTAGACTCCCAACTCAAAAAAAAAAAAAAAAAAAAAAAAAAAAAAAAAAATATGTAGCCACCACATGATTATACACACTTTTTGCTCACTTCGTTTAAACTTGTCTCCACGAATTTCTTTAGAGATATATTTTTCATTCAATCAACTCAATTCTCACTTCACGGCAAGGCAAAAATGTATAAAAACTCAAAATATCTTCATTAAACATTGTAAAATGTAGCAATACATAAAACATCAAATACAGTTACAAAATAGTTAAAAAGCAATTTTTACAATTAAAATTATAGTTTGTACGCAAAAACCAGAAATTCGGCCAACGAGCAGGAAGACCAAATTTTCGGTGCAGAAAATTGAAAGTTACCTTTTGGTCCAACTGGGCAAAAAACATTTAACTCGATGCACCAACTAACTAAATTCACTATTCTGCTGGGAGTCTCAAATGTAAACAAATGGCAGCCTCCTTAGGTCTAGCGCTATTTAAACTTTTAGATTATTGATAATTCTACAACTATGCATGCAGATTAACTTAAGGCATAAAAATCTTAACCGGAGGATTAAGAACAACATAATTCAACCATTTTAAAGAAAAAAACGCACAATTTACCAACATATAATAGTAATAATGAAACTGAGCTTACGCAGCCGAGTAACAGAGTAGGTGTATATATATATGTGATGTACCAGCTTTTGTCCCGAATAAATAGATTGTTGAAGAATTATCAATGTAGTCGTAGCTTAAATTATCAGACGATAAGTTTTAAAAAACAGGATCCTTTTATTATATTTCAGGAGAAAATAGCAGTTACAAAATCAGATATCCAAAGTAAATAAAAAGAATTACTAATAACTTTTTGTATGAAGTTTACTGCATCGTGACATTAAAGAAAAAGCCCCGATATTCCTTTTGCGAGTCATTTTATAGCCTCTGGAAAGGCGGAGCTGCCATGAAATGACGTCAGCCAATCCAGCTCGCTTGAAATATTTCCAGAACATTCTAAAACTGTACGTGTAGAAAAGGCGGGAAAAACAACTTGACTACGGGGCTGTGGATTTAATTCCACGTACTTTCAAATAAGAGAAAGTCTCCATTAAAAATGAAAAGAACATACAGTTAGAATTTTAAGTGTATTCTTGACTATGGAATTTTATTATTACATATATATATAAATTTTGGTGAGGAAGATTGCAACAAAAATGGAGGCGCGCAACTACATGTTATAGCAGTCCTATATACAAAATATCAACGTTCTACAGCTACTCGTTTTTGAGTTATGCGAGATATAAAAATACTTAAGTGCAGATGTCACGGAAAAAAATCTCTTTTAAATCCATCTTAAATCCGTTTTGGAAATTAGCGTCCTTTTTTCTGTCCATTCATACAAATGTCACCCCCCCAAAAAAATCGTTCAAATGGATTCGAGAGTAATCAAAATGCATTTTCGTTGAAAATGATACCCGAAATTTTTAGCGATTACTGTACTTCCTTTGCTTTGTACAAGGAAGTAAAAAAACGGCTGATTTTCTAGATCCTCTTATCTACATCATTTATCACTTATAAACCTTCTCCTAGCTACATCTAACATCCGAACTAAAGAGGTCTAGTAATTTGTCTCTCAAACTGAATTGATGGATTGGGTATCGTCCAGCCTTTCCCTGATAATTTTTATATTTTAAGGTTCCTAAGAAATTAGCTATCCTCGTATGAGCTTAATGCAGAACTGAGCACGTTCATCCAGTTAACTGAAAATCCTATTCTATCGACAGAGTTGATTTTCGAAGATTCCTCGCACTTAGACTCCCATCTTGTTCACAAACGTAACACTTTCTGGATACTGAAATACAATGTCTTCAAACTTGGTTCCGTGGAACCAAGGGAATCCGCGAATCAAACCTCAGGTGTCCGAAAGTCAAAATAAAGATTAAAAGAGAAAATCATAAAGCACTCACGCTAGTTGACTCGTATGAATAGTAGAAGTATAATGCTTTTATTTATTAAAAAGCTTAAAGACACATTTAGTTAAGATTAGTTTTATAACTTAACATGTGGTCTCGTACGTCAAAGAGAATGAAGTGTGGTGCTTTGCAAAATTAAACAGTTTGTAATAGAAAATTAACTGAATTTACATGGCATTTTATGTTAAATTTTTTGAAGTAAAATTTACGATACTTTTCTTTGTCTTTACTTAAAGTACCTATACAACATACTCATCTACTTTAAATATTGATATATTTTTTAAAGGGAGAGATGTTGTTCCCCAAAAAATTTAATAGTTCTAAGCGTTCCGTGAGTCGACAAAGTTTGAAAACCATTGCTGAAATATAAAGAGCCAAAAAGTTTAAAAGATGTCAATATCAGCAATATTATTTCACGGGTAGAGGTGATGGTTTGAAAAATCGTTACATTGGCTTTTTTGCCAACAAACAACAATTACGTAAATAAACTGTAGGCTTACAACTTATGCTGCAGGCAGCATCTATTAAAAGAAATCCTACTTATGATTCTCACGTTCAGTTATAACTAACTCTATGTAGATACGCAGAGTCATTAGGTTTTCAGAAGCAAAAAACATGAAAATACACAATGCTGTTGCCAGAAATCGAACTTTGGACCTTCCAACTGGATGTGCTTTGCTATAACATCATGTTACGTTATTTTCTTCCTTCACGCTCGTACGGGGTTCGTAGATTTGGAGTGAATAACGACGACACTTGATGAAGTATCGAAACACACTTTAATTGCCAATTTTCTCAGGACAGCTCCAAAATCACATTTACAGTCGTCGAAGATCTACCATAAACATGCTGGAACAGTCAGCGACACAGCCTTCAGGCTATCAGCCAATAACGGTGGAGACGGCTTTACTGCAAAGCACCAGAGTACAGCTTCCGACTCTGCTTGGACGTTCTCGGAACTCCACGTACTCTCGAGACTCTCCCCGCAACAACTCGCGATGCACTCGACGATACACAAGAGTCAGCACAGTCTAAGACAAAACTCGACGATGCACTAATTCGCGATACACTAAAAGACTCTCTCGATGCACTCGAAGACCAACTCGGCGCTAGACTCGCTCAATGAATGACTATCAGCTCGCTAGATAAGGCACAGACACTTGCACTCTATGCGAGGCACACCCTGACTGCGAACCAGCAGGGTTTATATAGCTTCCGGCTTGTGTTCGAGAACATTCTGGGCTAAACCGGTAAGAATTCGTTCCAGAAGGTTCTGCATCTGTCCATGGCATATCGCCAATTTTCTCGTCAAATGTGGCAACCCTACCTATCTTACCCATGGACCTTATAAGAGATAGACCAACCCAGTGGGCGGAGCGCGCGTCACCGACATGTCCACAAGAAAGAGTAGGGACGATCTAGTTTACTTTAACACTGAAATGGCGTTTGTATCACATATATTTTTTTTATTATTAAATGTGTTACGTTGTATAGTGATGAGATTATGAAAGTCACATTTTTTTTCAAATAGGATTTTATATATCTCATTAAAGCAGTTTTTACTGCATTTCGCGCATTTTTTTCACGCGTAATCCTTTTACAAACATCGTTACTTTGGTAAAACGATAAAAACTCTAAGCACAACATTAATGAACTTAATTTTGCATAAAAATAAAGTAAAATTAAATAAGATTGATAGTACGTGATGCTTTGAAATAAATAAGGTAAAATTAAACAAGATCTGATATTTTTTTTTAAAAATTTAAAGAACATTTTCAGGCAGGGATGTTCAAAACTATAACAGTACAAAACGATCATTTATTTGATTATATCATCACTAAATTATTAACGTTAAAGTGGAGTATTTCTTTTAATAATTTATGAAATTCGGAGCATAAAATTTTCTGAGTGTAATGAAGGAAAAAAAAAGGTAAAATAAAATCTAGAAGCACTAAGATTTTATATTACGCCCAAAAGGAACCTTTTTTTAACGTTTTGTGCGTTACCTATATTTATTGAATATCATGTTCTTCGCCGGTAAACCACATACATTTGAAAACAGAATATCTTTAAAATTTCCGAGCTGGAGATAAAAATGTTATTTTCCGTATTTTCCGTGCTCGCTTTGAACTCGTTGAGTTTGTTAATAAAAAATTCGTTAAAGTTTTACAAAATATGAAATAGATTAATACAGATTCGAAATTCGGCCGTCCAGATGCCCATGTTCGGGTGGAGGATTACATTATTCAAAATTTGATGGCTCTAGATACCGTCGTTTTTGTCACAGTGCGAAAAAAATACATGTATTCATGCAGATTCTTCATTATTTAATTTCTTTAAATATAATACAGGGAGATAATATTTGGTAACAACAATTTGCAAGGAGACACGGACATTTACAGTGAAACAGCGCAAAATGCCGCTTCGAGCTAATAAATTAAATTAACAGTAAATAAAAAAAATCTTGTGCGGAACTAAAAATAAATTTAAAAAATAATCACTATAAAATACAAGCAAAATTAATTATTACGGTTAAATACAATTTTAAAATTAGAATTAAATGTATAAAATTTAAGGAGTCAAAAGTGTTTATCACAATGATGTATTATGATATATGATTGAAATAAAATTCCTTTTTATAAATTGCGCTATAATACTCATCTATAATTTTAAAAAAGCAGCACAATCTAGAATTTTAAACAAAACTTTCAAAAATTCGTTTTTAAATATTTTAATATTTTTTACTTATTTACACCAATAAAAAGCATACAAATTGCAAGAGAAAATTGCTTGTTTGAAATTTTCTATTAGTTCAGATTTAAAATATTATTTTCTAAAAGAAGTAGTTACAAATTTCCTTACAGCATAGGAAAAGCTAAAAATATATCCAGCCCTGAGAGCATGAAAGCTTATAATTATTTAGAACATTAATTATGCTTGATAAATATGCTAAAATTTTAAATATCAATCTGAGTCTCAAAATTAAAAATATGGAGAAATTCTAATTTGTGAAATGAGGCTCTACAACCAGCTTTTGTTTTTTACAATTATACACGCAATAGGCAACTACTGTTAAATTTCTGCAAGTCGTCCCTACTCCTCCGGATGTGATCAAGGTGACAGCCGGGAACGCGTCAGAGGAGGGAGAAAACCCATTTGGGTTGGTCTATTTCTTATAAGGTCCATGATCTTACCGCGTCTGGATATTTCGTAACAATCACGAAGGCACGCGATAAGAAGTAAAAATACCTTACATATTAATCCCCAAACGTCACTATTTTTACTTCCTTCTACGAAGTAAAGGAAGTACTATAATTGCAAAAAATTTCGGGTATTATATTTCAATGAAAATGTCCATTTTAACGGATCTCGAATTCCTTTCAACGATGTTTTTACGTGACATTTATACGTACGGGCAGAATAAAGGATTCTTTTTTCCAAAATGGATTGTAAAATGGATTTAGAAGAAACCTTTTTCGTGACGTCTGTACGTACGAATAATGACGTCTGTATGTACGAAATAGTAACGTCTGTACGTACGAATAAAAAATCTTCATTTCGAAAAATTTATATTGAAAAATAATGTACATTTCACAATAATATGCACATAATTCCGCTTCAATTAATCTATTATCATCAGAAGCAATTTTCTAAGCAGATATTTTATTTCTAGTTACATACAAATGCAAACATTTCGCTGTTGAGTTTGCGTATGGCCCCTGAATATGATCTTCGACTTTAATATCAAATTTTTCAGTCAGTTTTTGTCGTGCGGTAGTCGCGCTTTTTATGTTTTATTTTTCATAATGAGTACAAAATTTTCCTAAACATTAGCATAAGGATTGGAAGAACGTATAAAAAATTAGAGTTAGTGAATTTAAAAAAAAAATTATTTGTTTAAGTTTAAAACTGCTAAAAAAATTTGAGCCATTTTAAACCTTTTTGAAAGTGGAAATATATGCTTAGACAAACGCTTGCTTAAACAACGGCTTGGTAAGAACTCTTATGGACAAAGTGTATATCGTAATGATTATGCATAAAATGTAAAGCAAAATTCTTGATATATATTCTAGAAATAGAAATACTTTAAGAGGAATATAACTTTGAGTTTGTTCTAATTTTTGCAGCTGTACATCGCTTTGGAAGATCAGAATGATAACCCTCCTACGTTCACTCAAAGAGAATATGAAGCGTCTGTTGTATCTAATTTGCCAGTATCTCCTCCGACGTCAGTTATGCAGTTGACTGCTGAAGATAAAGATATCGGAGATAATGCCAAAATATTCTATAGCATCATTGCTGGAAACGAAAAAGGTTAATTTTTTTCCCTACTAATAACATGAAATTTAAAATGTTAAATTCATATGCACTCTAAGTTAAATTTAAATGCTGGCAAAGTACAAGATTTGATATTTTGAATTTAAGAATACGTAACGAGGTATCTGAAATAAAATTTAGATTTTTATATTGTATATAATAAAATTACTTATTTTTGCTCAATAAGAAAAAAACGCAAAACTGGTCACATGATTCCATTTATCCTTATATCAAAATAGCGACAAAAATGATCAAATTTTTCACAATTTAATCAAATAGGTGTAAGAATCTTACAGGCATCGGCAACCGTTTTTAGCTGCGAGTCAAAATCAACCGAAATGTGTGTATTAAGACGTTTCGGGTCAGTGGTATTTTCATTTTGTAACAGTCTTTCTTGGTGAATAAGAAGATGTATATTATTGAGAAAATAATTACAACGCTTTGAACTTTAAAAATAAAAATAAAAATTCTAGTCTATAAAAGTCTATTATAAAAATTAACATATCTGAATGAACTTCATTATTTTTCTTTTCGAAATTAATGGCTTCCTTCAAGCTGAACCTGTCGTGTCAATTTAGTCAAGTATGGCTTAGAGTTAGTCGTCTTAAGACAAATACAAGTATCTGAATTTTCGGTAGTTAAGTTGCTCCTGTTCTTATTTGAAAAAAAAATTATGTGTGAAAATATTTGCTGGCATTTATGATTTGAACCGAATACGGACAAAATGGCAAAACCAATTTTACTAGCCCAAACGGGCAATTATCTATTTCATAGCTTGTAGAGATATTAGGTTAATTGGAAAAGCCGAAGAGATGAAAAATTAGCAAAGCCTTCGCAGGGAATCGAACCATGGATCTCTGGAATACCAGCCCAGGGTGCAGAACTACTACATCACGAAGGCACACTAGGAAAGCGGCAGAAATATCTTATACACTTCCCTTTTTAAAGTGCGACTGGGGTTTTCAGGGCGACCCAATCGCCAAAACCTGGGTGTGGAGAATCCTCATCCAACACCCTTTTAGTTCGGGCGCCACTGTAGAGACATTAGGTTAATTGGAAAAGCTGGAGAGATGAAATATTAGCAACCGCCTTCGCCGGGAATCGAACCACGGACCTCTGGAATACCGTCCCAGCGTGCAGAACCACTACACCGCGAAGACACGCTAGGAAAGCGGGAGAAATACCTTATAAACTTTAACGAATGTTTGATAAAGAAACTCAATGATTTCAAAGCGAGCAATCGCAACACACGAAACAACAACAACAAAAATTATTTTTTATCTCCAGCGCGCGAGGCTGTGTATCCGAAATTCTAAAGATATATTCATTTTAAAATTACTTTGGGATATTGCTGTTGTATTGAATTTTATGGTTTAAGTGTGAAGAACATGCTGTTTAATAAATAAAGGTAACACACAGAACGTCAAAAAAACGCCCCTTTGAGAGTAATGTAAAATCTGAAAGCTTTCAGATTTTTTTTAAAATTATGGTTATCGAATCGGCGTTTCTGAACTAATCGATTTCTCCTTGAAATTATGTTACCTTTTTTCCCTTCATCTTTAGCCCACTAGCGGCCGAGCGGTAAAGTCGCTGAACACTGTTAGTTCGGTCCGAGGTTCGAATCCCGCGAACGGGCTGGCTGCATGGGCGTTTTCGTGGTTTTCCCCATGTGTAACGTGTATACGAGCCAGTTTCCCTTAGAAAGTCCTCCACGGAGGCATCCCTCCTCTTAGGCAGATAGCCCTCGAGACTGTCATAATCACACACACTCCCCTTCATCTTTAAAAAATAAAAATATATGTTCATTACTGTAACTTTGTAATCAAATATATACATATATTCATTTCCATCCTCTCTCTATATGCGAAGTTATTTAATTTTGTGATCCAAAAATTAATGAACATCATTTTCATCGAAGGTAATTTCAGTGATCATATGAATTTCAGTGATTATTCAGTGAATGATCATTGGCTTTTGTATCTACTTTTCTCAACGATTGAAATACTTCTTTGACTGAAACAGATTTCCACCAAGCAAAACATTAAAGAAAAATTAAATATATAGTAATTCTATTGCATATTTATTAAGATGCTGTGTCTCTGAAGCAAAGGAATTCAATTTTTAAACAACTAAAATGTCACTTAACTCCTCCAAACAAACATTCTAAACCACACTAATGCTGTGCAGTATTTCGTTCCAAACCTTTTCTGAGATGAAAGACCTTCTACAGAGCTAACTATACAAACCACCAAATGATTTTCCATCTGTGCTTGTTTCGTTTGTAACTATGCCATTTAAAAAGATGTAGCACTTTCTTTTTATGTTAGAATAATGTGTAATGTTAGAGTTTAAATTTAATGAGTGTGACCCTAATATGGGATTTATTATGAAAATGTCCCATTAATTGCGAATGTAAAGATATCGCTTGCTTTCACAGATGTTTTCGGAATCAACCCTGAGACCGGCGTCATTTACCCAACGAAGGAACTTCCAGAGAATGTAAAAAGTTTCAAACTGAAAGTACGCGCCATGAATGAAGGTGACGAATCACAAGTTGACGAAGCTGTCGTCCATATTCGAATTGTGGAGATTAATCAAGATAAACCCAAGTTTTTATTTCCAGCCACTCCTGATGCAACTGTGGAGATACCTGAAGTAAGAAGGAAGTCATTTTATTTTATTAATTTTGCTCGCGATAAGAACTGACTCGCTTTTTCCTGCTTTCAATATGAATGGTTATAAAATTTCTAGTGCTAGAGATTATATATTGCTACTTTATGATAATTTTCTGTTCTTTTTGGATTTGCATAAATATTCAACATATTATCAGATGTGCCGTAATTTTTATGTTGTTTTACATTAAGGTTGTGACAATCAAACGCAGCGCTTGACTAAAGACACCATTCTAGCGCTACATCGGTTACGTATCATTATGGAGTTAAAGAGAAACAATACTTCTCTTTTTTTTTCTTTTAGTCTTTCGCAGAATTTAGATTATTTATTGCGGTAAACCTCTATTCGCGAACAACATAATTCGTGACTCATTGTCAGGTAATATGGAGTTTGGCTAACGCAGCTTAAATCTCCAAGAACTAATTAAAAAGTACCAGAAATGTAAAATCTGTAAGTGGGACTTATTTATTTTTTTTTCTGGAGGTAAGTAACACTTTCGAGTACTAATAGACGAATCACCATTCAAAATATCATCTATATGCGATGCCGTTTATGTATTCTACCGGTATCTCCGAAGAAAATTCCCATCGACTAAAGTACGGAGATCATGCTCTACATGATCTAAAGCATAGTATCTTAAACTGTGGGTCGCCGAAAATTTTAACAGTTTTTATATTTCTTTAACGTATTATAATAATTTTACAGTTACCAAATATTTTTACACAATGTATATGAAAATAGATAAAGATTAGACAATACAGACAAAGAAAAAACGAAAACGTTTCGACAGATTCTTTTATAAACGTTCATTTTACTTGCTTTGCACGTAACGCTATCATTTCGTCTATTACTATTAAAATTTTCACATTGCTCTATGTCTTAAAACTATAAATTAATGTTAATGACCTAAAACTGCGATAGTATATTTCAGTACAAGTGAAAAAATTGACAGTTTCATTCACGCGTGTGTCGGATTTGCGCAATGCTTATGGGGTCACACAAAAGTTTCGTAAATATTATGGGGTCGCGAAAAAGGTCTTACTGATAAAAAGGGGTTGCGACTGAAAAAATTGTAAGAAGCCCTAATCTAAAGTATGGGCGACACGCAAAATCCATCGAAAGTAACTCCGGACTTCCGTCGCGATTTTCTTTCCATAGATTTTCTTGTTTTGTCATTAGAATATCTCTTAATACCATCCATCTTATCAATACATTCTTTCTGCGCATGCTTAACTTTGACCAGTATGCTAAGCCACCGCTATCGGAAGATCAGGATCCAATTCTCAAAAGCAACTGTTAATACATGATTTTGTGGTAGATACCGATTTCTCCCTGACACGCTAATTAAACCCAGATTTAATAATTCCAAGCCATCTTTGCCTTCGGCCTTTAAAGAAATTATGCTTTAGTTCTGGTTTCACCAACAGATTGCGCCACTTGCTTTTTCTTGTCCACGCTTTCTTATCTTATCAAATTATTATTTCCTATCTTGTTCATTTGCGGTTTTGCAGCTGAGGATGGTGGTTAGGTAAAACCATCGAAACTAGTCCTGTAAAAAGTTTGAAAATACTACGCTGTATTTGTTGTTTGACTTCTGAACTAGATTTAAGGATTAGAAAGTTGGAGAAAACGGGTGTAAATCTACCTGCCTTATGAGGGATGACCTCTCTTGTCTGAGGACAGAAAAGGCAAAGGAGTTGATAGCTAAAATTTTACAGAGTAGTTACTACAATGGAATTTAATTCTCTCGAAAGATTTAATTTACAAACGAATGAAAAATATTTCCGTTCTGATCTTCATAAGATTTCTCAACTTCATCCACTGCTTTCTCATGACCTACAGGAAACAGGAACTTTCGCCCTAAAGCTCAGACTGAAGTGAGAAATTTATGATCATAAAACATTTAATGAACAGGAAGGCTAATTTTCTTCTGTCTGATGTAAATGTGCATAGCTTCAAGATCTGAGCAGTCCTTTGTGTTGTGTAAAATTTTCATGAAATGTAACTTTTCCTTGTTGAGACACTTTTTCTTGGAATAGCTTCTGTGAACTCCACCACTGCTGCTGTCAAACAGATAGAAATAATATATCTCTTTCATTATAAAACAGTTACCATAATTACAGTAAATGTTTATTCTCATCTATGTGAATGCAACAAGTTAATAGCTTCGATTCCTTCATTCAACTTTTTTATGCAGAACGATGTCCTGATTCTATGCAGAATGTCTTCGCGTAATTGACTTGAGCATCAACCGTTGCAACAAGTCTAAGGTTTTCGCTTGTTCTGAAACCCCTGCAATTCCTATTATGAGGATATCTCAAAGACACTGTCCATCAAAAAAAATTAGTAGCTATGCGAATTTACATTACATATTTATTTCCATAATGTTTCAGTTGAAATTTTACATGCTACGATTTTAATGATATCCTGATTTGCATCAGAGAATTCCTTCTCCAGTATGCTTACGAGCAGCCACGCAGATAGTGTACACAAAGTTCTTACCCGATCCTTACGTTCGCAATCGTTGGTCGTAAACACGTACTTCGTATTAAAAATTTCCTTTAAATATTACAAATAATCTTGTTTTAGCATTTTGAAATTAGAAAAAAAAAATAATAATTTCTTAAAAATTACGAAATTTAACTTTTTGTACATTCCACCGACCTCGATATTTATACTGGGAGAAGTTTATACTCATCACTGAAAACAAAATAAAAAACGTGGAACTTCCGTGCGACAAAAATTGGGTGAGATATTTAGTTTTAAACCTGGAAAATCATAATCAGGGTGGTGTACAAATTAAGGAGTGAAATCTTTGTATTTGTACGTAACTACGAATAAATTAAAAAGGTTTTGAAAAAGGTTCCTTGTGTTAACCCTTTGCACTCGAGGCCTTTTCGCTATCGCGAACTAACAACTTTGCAATGTGACTAACTACTTTACCTATGCTTGACTTCGTAGAAACTCAGTTGAACTATGTAGCGATTTATTGCTGAGTCCAAGTATGTAAACGACAAAGACCAAAGAAGGCTTAAACTCACCCTTTATTATCTCAAACTAAGAATACAGATGGTCCCCTTTCTCGGGCTTACAGAAAAACCTCCACTTGGGCTTTCAATCAAGATAAGAGAATAAGATACTAATCTAATGCTTAACTAAACTGACCTTAGCCGAAGCTGTACAGAATTAGCTAACGTAGTTGGCTCTTTATTAAATTAACCGGCGAATATCAGCAGGCACGGATAATACGACCAAGAGTAGTTAGCTTTAACTCTTTCGTATCGAAGTCGCCCGTAACGCCCGTTCATTCAGGCAACGGCAAACCGCCCCAACGCCTCGTTTATTTTCTACCTAGTTCTTTCCCCTCCACGTTAGTGTATGGCTCATTGGTTTCGCGAGTTGTTAAAAGACATGCCAATCATTCTTTTGAAGCAAATAAAGAGAAATACGGAAAGCTATTGACGATCGCAGGTGCAATCCGGCCCTAAGGGGAAACTGCACACAATGGATGAAACCGCAGAAAAACCTCCAAGAGAGAAACAGTCATTTCACTTAAGTAGGTTATTGTTAATGCTGTGGCTATTTACCAGGCAGGGGGAAAGGAAAACTATTCCAAGACAAATTCGTAAACACGTGCGTTTTCGATGTTTGTTAAAAACAGATTTGGTCGTCTCTCGATGCGAAAGAGTTAAACAAAGAAGCAGACCGACGGAAAACTCGCGCCACTAAAGACTCCTAAGCTCTTCTCCTGAAGTAAGCGAAACCTTCATTTAAATTCTCTTTCTGCTTCATTTACATTGTAGGGTTTATATTTATTTTAACTAACATTTATTTTAAGTTTAAACTATCTTTCCTGTCAAGCCTTACTTTCCCCTGGAACTGCCAATGCCAGAATATGTAAATTTGAGTAGAACGCGCAAGCATTCAAATTATCAGCGGAAGTAGTATGATTTAAATAGAAGGAAACAAGTTCGGTGAGAGAGAGTTATTCTTACTTAGCGAGCGCGGAGGTAGAAATCGAGAATTAAAGAACCCCGCGTTGCGGCCTATGTGCTTGGCGGGAAGTAGTTGCAATTGTTCCAGTGAGCTTCAAGTCTGCAGAATTAGCGGCGGTATTTTGTAAAACGCGGTGAGTTAGTTATTTTAGAGAGCCTCGTAGTTAGAATATTGTCTTTATTTTCTTTTCAGGTTCTTATTTTTATTTTGACTGCCGAGTTGGCACCGTTTGTAAGCGTCAAGAGAACGCAATTGTAATTCATTACGTTGAATAAAAAGGGACTTAAACCCTTTACAAGACTCTGTGGTTTATACAAGCTTTCACAGTCACCCTTGGTTGCGTGCAAGTTGTAGGCGCGCAACGTTATAACATGTAACGCGATACTAAAAACTTATTCTGGCAGGGAATAAAAGATGGAAAACGAGAATAGACAGTAAAGCATGTTTAAAAATCAAAATAACTGTTAGAAACTTAAAATAACCCCTAGAACTTCATACAATTTTCAGCATATTTGATGAATTTCTTACAGCTAATTTAAAATGATTTCACACACATTTTAAAGAAATCTGCCGGTTGTTTAACGTCTGATGATACTTACGGTTCTGCGACTCGACTCTACCGCCGTATACAAACGGTATTCTTTGCAGTATTTCTTCGGATTCTGTGGACACCATCCACTCTGAATTTGCTGTCTCTTCTGCGGAATCATTCACTTTCTATTACCCTGAATTTATGGTAAAACACTGCCATGGAACCCACACATCACAGAAATTATTAAGAAGTTTCGAGCACGTAAAGCTAGACTCTTCCCCTTAATTGCTCGAAAGTATTTTATCCATAGATAACAAGTTACTCATTTATAAATCCATTTTGCGTCCATTACCATGCCCTGTATGGGCCTATTCATGTAATAGTTACAGAGGCAAACTGCAAATTGCACAAAATTCTTCTCTAAGGCAGATCACCATTGCACCCTAGTATATACATAATAATACAATGCATGAGGAACTGGGTGTTCGCCCCCTCAAATCCTTTTACTATAGAATTGCAAAAAGATTTCACAATAAGCAGCTCGTGATCAACAACCCTGCCATCAAAATAGCTACATATGACCATTATGACCTAAATAATAAAAACAGAGCACTGGCCATTCTCAATGAATGGATTATGTAATTTTCATCTTTTCTTTTGTAAACATGGCATAGCAATGAATTCCTTTTTATGTTCTGTATTATGTTGTATATTATATTAAGCATTGCACTATCTTTATTATTAAATTTGCTTCTGCACTGAATAATAATTCCATATGTAAATAGATTACCTTTATACCAGCATCCTCTCTGTGTTGTTACTCTGAGCAAGGGCACTTAGAGTACTTTGCACTTGCTTGTACTTAACCACTTGCTTTTCAGCTTACCGTCACCAGCTCCATAGCTTTCTGATCTTTACAGCTACACAAAAGAAACAATTATTAAAAAATTTGTAGGGTTTATATTTATTTTAACTAACATTTATTTTAAGTTTAAACTATCTTTCCTGTCAAGCCTTACTTTCCCCTGGAACTGCCAATGCCAGAATATGTAAATTTGAGTAGAACGCGCAAGCATTCAAATTATCAGCGGAAGTAGTATGATTTAAATAGAAGGAAACAAGTTCGGTGAGAGAGAGTTATTCTTACTTAGCGAGCGCGGAGGTAGAAATCGAGAATTAAAGAACCCCGCGTTGCGGCCTATGTGCTTGGCGGGAAGTAGTTGCAATTGTTCCAGTGAGCTTCAAGTCTGCAGAATTAGCGGCGGTATTTTGTAAAACGCGGTGAGTTAGTTATTTTAGAGAGCCTCGTAGTTAGAATATTGTCTTTACTTTCTTTTCAGGTTTTTATTTTTATTTGACTGCCTAGTTGGCACAGTTTGTAAGCGTCAAGAGGACGCAATTGTAATTTAGTACGTTGAATAAAAAGGGACTTAAACCCTTTATAAGACTCTGTGGTTGATACAAGCTTTCACAGTCACCTCTAGGTTGCGTGCTAGTTAGAGGCGCGCAACGTTATATTGGCGCCCAAACACTTATCGAACTGAAATGGCCGAAAACTGGATGGAAGCCGCTGGACAACACCAAGAAATGACAACGCAGTTAGAAGGATTTGGATACCTGGTCCAGACTTTGAGAGCATCAATCAAGCCAAACGTCTATTTCGAGGGAAAAAATTCGGTGTCCGTATTTTTAGAAGGTATAGAAAATCACTTTCAGCTCTATCCTGTGCCTGAAAGACAAAAAGTTGCTATTGCCACATCAGCACTAAGAGGACAGGCCGCGCTATGGTGGAAAAATATAGGAAAATTTCTACTAGGTGAATTTGGAAGCCCGACGTATACATTTGAAAATTTCAAAAAATCGTTAGTAAAGGCCTTCCCCATAGTGAAAGATCGCGCACGGCTGGAAGCCGAGCTATATAGTTTCTATCAACGGGATACAGCACAATTGACGGACTTTATTTTACGAAAAATCAAACTAACGGATATGTTGTATGGGAAAAAACCCGATGCGGAGATTATTGAAATAATATTACCAAGATTGTTACCCGCTGTTCAAGACTACTTTGAAATTAGAAACCCAACGACATTGCAGGAACTTTTCGAATTGGCGGTGAAGTTTCAAAATCGCAGAATCGCGGAAAGAGCGAGAGGGGAAACATATTCTCAAAGTACCAGAAGGAAGGAGGAAACAAGAAATGGAAATCGCTCATATGGGGGAAAGAACTATCAAGCTAACGCATCGAAACTTGAAGGGCAAGGCCCAAAAAGAAAATTTGAAAATAAGCATCCGCGTACCCAGAAGACACAGATTGAAAGGAAAGCTTTAAACGACTAGAGGGGACTGTGACGACCTGTGAAAGGGAGGGTCCAGACCCCGGAAGTTTTAGAAAAACACTCAAATAGACATCTAAATACAGTCATCGTAAAAAACTCACAGCTACCAATTACACAAGTCCTGGTTGGCGATGTACCAGTAGAAGCCCTCATCGATACAGGAGCAGAAGGAAATTTCATGAGTGAAAAGGTCTTCAAAAAAGGATTTTTATAGGATACGACTCTTTAAAACCAGAAATACGGAAATTATAGCGGCGCAAGGAAAAACATGTCACTGCATCGGGAAAGTATCATTAAACATACAGGTAAAAGAGGAAAATCTCAAAGTATTAATTTTTGTGGTGAAACACCTCCAACACTCTCTTATTTTAGGTATGGACTTTATAAGGGCCGCGAGGGCCAAATTAAATTTTCAAGATAGTTCCGTGGTGCTGGAGATGGACCAGAGGGTGGTGGAACCGGTGGAGACACCTGAATTGGACCTTAGCCATTTGAATGACCAGGAAAGTAAAGCAATACAGCAAGTGGTGAGTAATTTTTCTCATTTGTTTTCAGAAAAACCGGGAAACTGTCAGATCGTGACTCACAGGATTCAATTAAATGCCGAAAAACCTTGTAGGACTAAACCTTACCGCTATGACAAACAAAAAGACGTAATCATCGAAGAACATATTCAGGAGATGTTAAAGAATAAAATAATAACGCCCATAAATAGTGAATCCGCGAGTCCAGTCGTACTATGTAGGAAAAAGAACGAGTTTCCTCCTTCGGATAAAAGGGCTTGGAGGTTTGCTATCGATTATAGAAAACTAAATAGCATAACTAAATTCCCAGTTTACCCTTTGCCGGTTATAGACGAGATCATTAGACAGATCAAATCGACAAGATATATGTCTACTTTGGACTTAACGTCTGGCTACTATCAAATAGCTATGAGACCCGAAGATATACATAAAACCGCGTTTATAACAAAATCGGGCACTTATGCATTTTTACCCATGCCTTTTGGGTTGTGTGGGGCCCCATCAACATTCCAGAGAGCTATGGACATTGTTCTAAAGCCTGTCCTAGGAAAATCAACTTTAATTTATCTAGATGATATAATTATAACGAGTAGTACGTTGGAACAACACGTCAATGACCTCGAACAAGTTTTTAAATTATTAAAAGAGGCCGGTCTTACAATTAACGCCTCAAAATGCAAGTTCGCAACTAAAGAACTTAAATATCTCGGTTATAAAATTTCGCAAAAGGGTATAGAAACGCAAGATTCAAAAATAAAAGCTATTAAGAATTTCCCACCGCCCAACACCGCCAAGAAACTTTCGTCTTTCCTTGGACTATGTTCTTACTATCGATCTTTCATAAAAGATTTCGCTAATATTGTTGAACCCTCTTAGTAATCAAAAGAAAAAAGAGTAAATTTACGTGGACAGCGGAAGCGAACACAGCTTTTGAAAGATTAAAAGAAGCGCTTATTAATGCCCCTGTTTTAAAATTCCCTGAGGGGGACGAAAACCTGGAAATTGCGGCAGATGCATCAGACTATGCGGTGGGTGCGGTTCTTATGCAAAATAACCATCCGCTGGCATTTTTTAGTAAAACATTGAATCAAACACAAAAGAATTATACAGCTACAGAAAGAGAAACATTAGCCGTATTAATGGCTGTACACAAATTTCGAGTTTATTTCGGCAAATCGCCAGTAACAGTCTTTTCGGATCATGCGGCGGTTGGTAGACTTTACTCGGGAAAAAACCTAACGCCCAGGTTAATAAGATGGGCTTTAAAACTCCAAGAATATAATATCACAATAAAATATAAACCAGGTAAGGAAAACAATGTAGCTGACGCACTTTCTCGTATAAAACTGGACGGTGAAGGTAATGAACTTAAATGCGCTGTGTTGACTTCAAAAATTTTAGATTCTAGAGATACGGTTATTACTGAACTGAAAGCTGATCCTGAATTTGGAAATATCTATGCTTATTTGAAAGACCCCGAAAGCTTTGAGCATACAGATATCGATGCGATAAGAAATAGAGCAAAAAACTATGAAATAATAGATAATTTATTATTCTATACGAAAACAACGAACGAAAATCTTGAGTATAAGCCAGTCATCCCAGCCTCGCTTCGATTAAGCATTTTGAAGGAGTTGCACGAAAAAAAAACAGCGGGCCACCTCGGGGTCAGAAAGACTTTAAAAAGGGTACGCGAGGCGGTATATTTCCCGCAATTATACAAAATAGTAACGGCGTATGTCAGGTCCTGCAATCAATGTCAGTTAATAAATGATATTAATTACAGCCCGGCCGGGTACTTAAATAGCATTCGCGCTACATTTCCGAATGAAATTTTAGGCATAGATCTCCTTGGTCCCTTCCCCCAGAGCGAGTTAAATAAAAATCGTTTTCTTTTAGTAATAGTAGATCATTTTTCAAAATGGATAGAAATTGTTCCACTTAAACGCGCGTCAGCCAAAACAGTCGCAGATGCATTCTTACACAGATACATTTTAAAATACGGTGCACCGATAAAAGTTATTAGCGATAACGGAAAACAATTCATTAGTCAAATATTTGAAAACATATGCAATGGACTTGATATACGCCATATCAAAATGGTTCCGTATAGACCACAGGCTAACATAGCAGAAAGAGTTAATAAAAACATTGTAAAAATAATTCGCAGTTACGTTAGCACACATCACAAGCGCTGGGATGGCTACATAAATGAATTAGCTTATGCTTTAAGAAAGGCACATCATGATACTACGGGAAAAACTCCAGCAGAATTATTTTTAGGCAGAAAGTTAATTACGCCTTTAGATAAATTATTCTTTGTGAAACAAAGAGAGCAGGAATTTAGACAAAAGGACGTGCAAAAACTAATTGATCAGGCGCTTAAAACCTCGGATACGGCAAGAAATAGGCAGAAAATTTATTATGATAAAAAACGCCGTGAAGCAGATTTTAAAGTTGGGGATAAAGTATTGAAACGGAAATTTTCTTTATCAAGTGCCCCAGACAATTTTATGGCAAAGCTAGCTCCAAAGTTTGAAGGCCCCTATGTAATTCAGGAAATCAAAGGAGTAGTCTTATATCTTAAAAACGAGAGAGGGGAAATCTGTAAAGCAAGTCCCGACCAGATGAAAAAATACTATAATCCAAATGATTTTGAAATCCTTAAAAGTTTCTTGCAGGACTCAAGTCTAAACAAAATAGAAGGGCCAGAGACTGCAACAACTATTCCACCACCCAAGAAACGGAGAACTGAAGAGAGACCTAGCACTTCTACAACCCGGACGTCGGTATCAAAAAGAAAAAAGGATTTTCAAACTCCGGCGTTTAAGAAAAACAAAAATACAGATGAACCGGGTAAAGAAACCGTGGTAAAGACGAAAACACCACCTACAAAAGATGGCAGAAGAAATTACACATCAAGGAGAACGCGCACACGGCCACAGAGTCAGGTGCCAGCAAGGCCGCCGTTCCGGAAACTGAAACGCCAACAGGAAGCACAAAAATACGACGAACAGAAGAAATTCAAGAAGGACTCCAGACCGGAGGACGTCAAGACCAGCCGTCCCAGGCAGAAACGCAAAAACCAACAACCAGACGATTACTCCGTCAAGAGGCCAGCATGTAGAGGACGCAAAAGAAAGAACAACGGGGACGCCAATCGGAGATCAATAAGGAGAAGATTGACATCCATGACACCTCTGACTTGGGATCAATTTTGTCAAAAACGGATGACGGAGTTTTAAGCATCGAAAACTCAAAGATAAGTTAAAACCTTCTATAAATATTTTTCTCTTTTGTTCCGAAATGTTATGCATAAGTACGAAGTTCTATGTTTTGACGAAAGTCAATATGTCTCGGTTGAGACTTAGTTTTGTTTTACTTTATTTAGCTAAGGCAAAAGTATTATTTTCTTTAAGTGTAAAAGCTAAAAACAAGCATTTTCTGTTGGTCGAAAGACTAATTCTGTTATGTTAAAGCCAAAATTTGGCCGGAGATAAAAATAACTTCGTATTCTTGTACTAATAAGAATTTTAGTTCCAGTGCCGCCAGCTTGGCGAAGAATGAGTAAAGTAAAAATTTATTTTCTCTTATTCATTTTATGGTAAATTGTAAAAAGCATATGTATTAAACTTTTGTAAATGTATGTAAATACTTGCATGTTATGTAAAAGTAGAATTTAGTCTAGAAGCATAAAATTGTAGATGCTAAAAGTGAATGCTTAAAAGCAATGAAGTCAAAATTTAAGTATTAAACTGTAAAGTCATGCTTTAGAGCGAAAGCCTGCATGTTTAAAGATGAATGAGGGGGAAGTTAGAATGAATGTGTTTTGTAGGGTTTTCCACCTACAAAATCTCCACCACTGCATTTGAATTTTTAAGAATATTAAAGTAGCTCATTGAGTTGTAGAATGTCGAGTAAGGTGTGTCTATTTGGTTGTTGAATTCTAACAAATCATGGTGGTTAGGGGAAGTGTTGTAAGACTAAAACACGAATATTCCCGTTTGACACCACACAGGGTGGAGAGCCAGGGTAAAGTTAAATTAATGCTTGAAAAATTGAATGAATGTGAAGTAAGCAATAACTAAGAAAAACGAAACGTTAAAAACAAAAATTTATTGTGTCAAGAAAGTGTAAATTATAATGTATGTAGAAAGATACTGATACTTATTCCTTCCAGATGCTGGAAGGAAAGACCAAGATTGATTGATGAAGTCCAGGAAAAGTTGCTGTAAGAAGAAAGCTTTGTAACGACTAACAGAATTTTAATTGTTACATAAGATTTTTTTTGTGTAAATGAGGCTTTCGCCAGTTAGTTCAGAATTAGATAAACTTACAACAGGTCGTTTGTAGGACCTGCTTCCAAGTTTTCCAAATTCTGGCAGCGGCAAATGTAGGGTTTATATTTATTTTAACTAACATTTATTTTAAGTTTAAACTATCTTTCCTGTCAAGCCTTACTTTCCCCTGGAACTGCCAATGCCAGAATATGTAAATTTGAGTAGAACGCGCAAGCATTCAAATTATCAGCGGAAGTAGTATGATTTAAATAGAAGGAAACAAGTTCGGTGAGAGAGAGTTATTCTTACTTCGCGAGCGCGGAGGTAGAAATCGAGAATTAAAGAACCCCGCGTTGCGGCCTATGTGCTTGGCGAGAAGTAGTTGCAATTGTTCCAGTGAGCTTCAAGTCTGCTGAATTAGCGGCGGTATTTTGTAAAACGCGGTGAGTTAGTTATTTTAGAGAGCCTCGTAGTTAGAATATTGTCTTTACTTTCTTTTCAGGTTTTTATTTTTATTTGACTGCCTAGTTGGCACAGTTTGTAAGCGTCAAGAGGACGCAATTGTAATTTAGTACGTTGAATAAAAAGGGACTTAAACCCTTTATAAGACTCTGTGGTTGATACAAGCTTTCACAGTCACCTCTAGGTTGCGTGCTAGTTAGAGGCGCGCAACGTTATAAATTATATTAAAAAAAATAGAAGCATATATGCAAATGTGTAACAACGCTATTAACTGTCTACCAATCTACTCGTACTTATTATAAGCTAACAACTAATAATTAATTAACTAATTAATAAAACAAATTACTGGAACTAAATTAATTATGACATCCCATTAAGAGGACACCTGAATCATTATTCGCACTTTCTATTCTTTCTAAAAGGGGTAGGGCCTTCGGCCCAGGTACCCTGGTGTACCAAAGTCCCGTTCTAACAGGACCCTGTATTTTTGCCTCCATACACTTCTTACTTCGTCGCTATCTTCATCACTGCTTTCCTATCGTCAAGTGGTATTCCAGTTCATCTTCACTTAAACTGATTCCTTCATCATATCCCATACTCTCACTCTTAACTTTGAAAATAAAATTCCTATTGCCACGACTGTCTAGTTCGAACTAGTCTAGTTCGACTGTCTAGTTCGTAACGTCGAAGACGCATATATAACAACTAGAAAGCCCGGTGGTCATACGAAATGACCGTTGTTCTAGATATTATACATTGTAATTAAGAAGCTTTGTGCAAAGGTGTCTGCTAATTCAAACTGAATTACCCAGGGCAGGCGGCCCTTTGCTTACTGCCCCACGGGATTTTCCCCTTCTACTTGCTTAATTGCTTAAAGTAGAGAGCCATGAAGGAAACCACTGGCGGTATATTTCTTAAGAGCCACCGCTAGCTCAATCAATAAAGGTGATTTAAATAATAAAATGTTAATTCACATGTCAAAGATCTCTTTGTACACACGATTTCTTGTGTAGATCATGTTTAAGCTCGCCTTGCAGAGGGCCATCCATTATTTTTAATTTCGCATCCGTTCTTTCACGAACTCTTGAACAGGCAACATAAAGTTGACCGTGTCCAAATGCAGGCTCAGGTAAAAAAATGCCAACACACTTAAGCGTTTGGCCCTGAGACTTATGGGTGGCCATAGCAAAGGCAAGTTTTACAGGAAATTGTCTACGTCTCAATTGAAACGGCAACCCTGTGCCGTGGCAACTTAAGCCCATTGGCTAGTACAGTTATGCAAGCAACCAATAAACTATCGGCGACAAACACTTAAGCCGCATATATAATATATAAGATAAATGTAAAAATATATTTGAGGTGAAAGATTGGCAGTTTTTTTATAGTCGTAAGCATATATTGGTTGGTTGGTAACGGATGACGGGGACGCCTGTTGTCTAACAGAGGTAAACAGGCATGTGTCCTGCGCCCTCCACTAACCAGGAACAATTCCCTGGGGCCTCAAGAGGCCGCCTCGGGAGCTTTTTAGGATGTTAACAAGGGCAGATTGCATTCGTTTTAACGTTTTGACATTTGTTGTTGCAATTTGCTATGGTAATTTTGCATATTCACAATAAAATTCAAATAAAAATACAAATTAAATATACAGATACATAAAATCCAGTTACAAAATAATAGGATAAATATACAGGCTCATAGGTTAAAAAAAATAAATAAATAAAAATTAAAAATTAAGTATTATGCATATACAGAAGAGGAAATGTTAAATACATTTCGTTGTACATTATTTGAAAAGTGTCTGTAATACGGACTTATGTAAGTTGTTGGAAGCATATATGTCGGAAGCATATATTGTTGAATACGCTCATGAAGTGGTATTGCCCAAACCAAACCTAAGTAAACATCGTTACCGCTCGAATTAACGCGTCACGCCGAATGGCGATCTAGAATCACGTCTTCAATTAACGCATTCAATCAAGTGGTGACCGAGAATCACCTCTCGAAGGCAAAGGGTTAATAAAATAAGTGGAAGATTATCATGAAAGTGTTGAAGGTATTCGTGGTTCATTTTTGTTTACTGTTACAACTTCGCTAAATCGAGACGAGCAGATGAATAAAACAGAATTAAAGTTCTTACCTTAATAAAGTGTAATCCAAGCTGCGGAGGTAAGGAACACGATAATTGTATTAGCAAACACAAAATAACATATTTATTAGGTATATGAAGAAAAAAATATAGCGATGATTACAAGCGTTGTTTACTGTCCATTGCATAACGCGAGAAGTGAGTCATACAAGGAGAGAATGTTTCTCCTTGTTTTTTGGATCAAGTCCAATCACAGTTAACGGGGGTGAGGGGGGAGTTGTACAGCCTCATCGCTGTCGTTATGAATTGCTCCACAGAAAGACATTAATCAAGATACGTTATTTTCTAGATATAAATCTTATTCACAGAATCTTTACAGAACTGTGCCATTTCAAAAGCAGTTACAACAAACCCATTACAAAAACCATTACAAACCCATCACAAAAGGGCACCATTGCGCCGTTTTGCAATCTAAAGTATATATCTACAATGATTGAGTTTTTGAGCTTGTTGTTTTCTTAACTTCAGACAACACTGCTTGACTGCAAAGTTTCCTTCACAAACAGAAAACCATTATGCTAAATTGGTTTTGAATTTCCCTTTCGAAATGCTCTTGTTAATTACAGGCAAAATTACGTTAGTGGCCTTATTTACAATTCGATCTCATCGTAGCATTTCCTAAAGAGATTGATTTTCCTAGAGAGATTTCATGAAACCATTATGTTGTTTTTTGCTTTTATTGTACTTAACACGTATGAAAACCAAACAGATTTATCCAACATTTAGAATTAAAGGTACAATAAATCTTTCTCCTTATTTGTGAGGAGTGTTTAAAAGCATATAAATAATTCTGTTTAATAGAAATATTGTATTTCTCTGCTGAGAAGGCATTTTGATTTCATACTTCGTACATTTCTACGCTTCTTTTGCAGAATCAGAGTGTACCAGATTTCCTGGTACTGATGGTGTCTGCCGAAGATAAAGATCGTGGTGAGAATGGTCGTGTTTCCTACTACTTAAAAGTGGGAGACACTAATGTAGAGGAGACAGAGCATTTCCGCATCAATACGGTTACAGGCGAGATTAGAACCAAAGTGATTTTAGACAGAGAAGAAAACCCCAAATACCAGGTATGTCATATTTTATATTTTATTGATCTAAACCAGTGGTATTCAAGCTGGTGATGTCCACTTTCAGCCGTGGAAGTTGAGCTGTGGATCGCGACCCCGAATGGGATCGCTAAAATTTAAAGTTGGGTGTTATGAAGTATGAGATACTATAGGTGGCGCTGACGCGCCACAAGAGTTAGTTAGGCCTTGTAACTCAACGTGTAAAGACGTGTATCTTGAAGCGTCGATAGGGCTAAAATCCTGTAGCGCCAATCTTGAATATACAATATTCAAATAAAAAGATAGTGCAGTTGGACAATACCCAAATTACCTATGGTTAAACATTGGGTGTCCGCTGCACTACAACCTGAACCTGGAATAAATTACTGACCACATACAGACAGCAGCCTGTAACAGCACCTCTGGATTTCTTGGAGCTTGCCATCATCGCTCAGTGGGGAAGCAAGATGGATATTATATAACTGAAATATAACTAAGGGTCGACTCTTTGCCTGGAATAGGGAATTTTGTTATTTGGGGTCATTACATTTTTACACAGTAGCACTGTTATAAAGTTTAAAGACCATTAATCTAGACTATTTTTAGTAGCTGTTTATTTTTTATGCATTCTACATTTCGAACTTGAAGTATGCACCAAGATTTAAAGTCTTACGCGATACTTTAAAACCAAAAAATTATTTTATTTTTGCACATGTGCTACAAGTTTCATACCTTTAAAATCGTAATTTGAACTTAGTGTGAAGTATATTAACACAGATATCTCGCTTTTATTTTTTTCTGCTCATATTAAAAGCAATAATTAGTATTCACATGTAATTAAAAATTTTCACTTTCGTCCCCACATGCCTTCGTAATGCAATGGAAAGCACGTCCGGCTGCCTTGCGATCGGAAGGTCTGGAATTTAAATCCCGGAAAGCGAATCGGTAATTTTTCATGTTTTCTAATAAGCTAATGACTCCACAGTGGTGTTCGAACAAAAATATATAATGTTCGATATTTCGTTACTACCTGGATTTGGCAGCTTCGTCCCTTTTCGTGGTGTAATTGGAAGCATGTCCCACTAGCAGTTAAGATATCCACGTCACTTCAAAGTCATAATTGATTTTGTGTGTCTTCAACTTCGAAACAAAGTCTAATGATTCTATAAGTTGATTTTCTAAAAACGCAACGATTAACAAATGGATTAAATTTCTATACTTAATTGTAAAACTCGAAGCCAATTTGATATTTCTATTGTACAGCAGATTTCTTTAGTCCAAAGGAGCATTTTTTTAGCCCAAAGAGGCAATTTGCCCAGAAGGACTATTAATGGGGCAGTTTTTGCATTTTGCGTCGATTCACTACAAGCGTTGTTACACTTTTCAAATTGTTGCCACCAATTATTATCGCCCTGTATTATATTTAAAGAAATTAAATAATGAAGAATCTGCATGAATGTGTATATGTTTCTCGCATTGTGATAAAACGACGAACCATCAAATTTTGAATAACGTAATCCTCCTGCAAATATGGGCATCTGGAAGACTAAATTTGAAATTTATAATTTTTTTTTTTTATCGATTTTACATTTTGTAAAACTTTAATGAATTTTTGATTAACAAACTCAAAGATTTCAAAGCGAGCAAAGTTTAAGCAAAGTTTGGTTTAAGTGCGAAGAACGTGATATTTAATAAATAAAAGTAACATACAAAATGTGAAAAAAAAAAAAAACGCCTTTGGACGTAATTTAAAATCTGAAACCTTTCAATTTTTTTTGTTGCTATTAATAATTATAGTAATTGCTATTAATTAGTTATAGTAAATTGTCGTTTCAAAGTCGAAACTCTACAGTAACCAATTTTTTTTTAATTTTATTATTAGCTCAAAGCGGCTATTAGTCTCGAAACTCGTCGTTTCACTTTTCATTCGAGTCTGTTGCCATTCGACTGAATGTAAGATATTTATTTTTCAGAGTGAATCGTCTGTTGTGGATTAATAAACTGAGCAATTTGAAAGTTCTTAGAAATGCAGTTCCTAAAATGCTTAATTCTTAAAATACAGTTCTTAAAAATATCCGTTTCTTACTTTTGAATCGGATTCATTTAAGTAATAAAAATGCGTTTAATTCATAGTCCGTCTAATTAAAAATATTCAGCACTTTCATAGAATGACGTTATACATTTTTTATTATTTATTTCGTAAAACTTTAAAAAATGTTTGATTAACAAACTCAGTGATTTAGGAGCGAAAAATGTCAACACTGTGTGGAATGAAACATTTTTATCTCAATATGTATCCATTTTTATTTCATCTCCAGACTGTCTATCGAAAATTCTAAACTAATGCTGTTTTTAAATATTTTGTGATTTTGCTCTTGATATTTAATAAATAAAGTTAACACACAAAACGTTAATAATAAAAAGACCCCCCAAAAAAGGTTTTGCAAGCTATTTTACTAATACACATGAACATTGATACGATAAACTGAGAAAAGATTTAAAAAAATATAAAAATGTTATGCCAACACTTAACACTGCATCGGGAATTCTAAATACATGCTACTATGGTGTTTTTAAATTTTTTGTAATTTTGCTGTTGAATTGTATGGGGTGTAAATGCAAAGATTAATCATTATTACAAATTAACGCATAATTATTGTAAAATAAAAAAAAATGACAGGTCTTTGTTTTTAGTCTGATGTTTTCAGAAACGTTTCAATACATTACGTGAAAATGAGATTTATTGATAAGCTTCATGCACATTTTTATTAAATTATGGGGCTTTTGTTTTTGTTTTATACTTTCTCACATATCTTTAAAACTAGTTATTTTCTTATTAGTAATATAATATGCATTATTATTTCTTCTTTTTCTTCAGTTAGTTCTGGCTGCTCGTGACAACGGTTCTCCAGTCGCTTTCGAATCACTTCGCTTCCTGACTGTCATTTTATTAGACGTGGACGACAACAGCCCAGAATTTCCTCGAACTCAGGTGACAGAAAATTAAGACAATTAAGATAAAATTAAAATGATAGATATAAGTAATCTGTAATACAGCTCATCTCCTTTAATAATAATCTAAGGCCAGTGCTATCTATTCAGTGTAAAGATAAATAAAAAAATTAAGATTAAGGTTAAAATTAAGATTAAGATTAATCTTTTTTAAGTTCTCTTTTAATAATCATCTGAAATCAGTGCTATTCAGTTTGTATGAATTAATATTTTGACTGATATCAGGAATATTATAAAAGTCAGGAATCAGTATATGTAATCTATTTAAAATTTAGTATCTTTTTTCTTGTGAGTGAGGATAAAAATTCAAATTAATTGTTTCTCCATCAGCACAAGCAGACTGAAGTCTTTTCTTTGACTTAAATTGGTTAATGCAATGGGCGAAGAGTTTTCGGAACATTCGTAAAACAAAATGTATAATTTAATTCCAGTAACGTTAATAATTTTTAAAAAATTAGAAAAAATACTGCTGAATCTTTCATTTTATCAACACGTTTGGATAAATCAACAGTTTCTAAACAAGGAGAGGCAAAAAAATATATATATAATTATTATCACTCAAATATTCGCTCTTAGAGAGACGCTGAATATTTTAAACCATCAAAAATTATTAAATCACTGCATAATTGAAGCATTTTAATTAGAAACTATTACAGGGAATTAGATACAGCCTTTTCCTGTTATTAAATTGGTCTAATTCTGTTATCCTATAGATCAACTTATTTTTTTCAACTGAAACTAAGCAATGTTTATTTTTCATTGATATAAAGTAATAAAATGAACAAAGTAATCCACTCTTTCTGAAAAATGAATATTGATATTAACTAAAATTACATCCGAAGACAAATACTAAAGATAATATAGCAACAAGAATCAGGGTAAGCTGCATAAATTTGCAAAACTCGTTTCGAAGGTTAAATGGAACCTTCTTCTTCAGTTGCATGAGGGAAAATGACGCCACAAAGCGTTAAAAGAACAATAATATAATTTAAATTATTTCATTGCAGGGCGCCAGTGGTTTTGCTTCCTTCCTTAGCTTCAACGTTCTCGAAATTTTTGTCTCCTGTTATCGCTTGAGTACATGCGTCGTTTTCAGTTTTGCGTCTGAACAAGAAGGTTCTGCTTAACCTCCGAAACTAGTTCTGTAAATTTAAGCTAATTCTTGCTGCTGCAATATCTCTAACAAATGCTTACTATTTTAGCTTGCATCGTTTCTAATACATCATTTCGTAATACAATGTAGAAAACGCTGTAGGGACTATTAGTGAATTATCCCTATAATTTGAATTATATCACTATTCTTTTAATGATTTGTGGCGTCATTTTCCCTATTGCAACTGAAGAAGAAGGTTCCATTTAACATTCGAAACGAGTTTTGCAAATTTACGCAGCTTACCCCGATTCTTGTTGCTATATTATCTTTAATATTTGTCTCCGGCTGTCATTGTAATTACTATCAATATTAACTTGGAACTACTCTTATATGCGCCCTCTTGTCGCCAAATTTCTGGCCAAACATTTTTGGCGAGAAACTCCACGCCCCCATATTACTACCTAATTTTTTTGTTTACATTTCGAATTTTAAGCTTAAAATGTCTTCAAAAACGCGGTTTTCGCACATGCAAAAACCACGTTTCGAAGACACAGTTTAAAAATCCGAAACAAAAACAAAAAAATTTAAATAGCAAAAACGTAAAGTTTCTAACCAAAAAATAATTGACAAGAATCCATGTACACAACGATACGTTTTAACTTCAAAAAACATCTATGAATTGTACATTCCAGGCAGCGAAGGAATCTACGAGTTACACACACCTCGCTTCAATAAATTTACATAACAACAATAAATTTCAAAGAATACCACGTACACAGCATTCTGTTTAAATCTTTAAAATATATATACGAATTGAAAATTGAAATACGAATGAATTGAAATACGAATGCAATGCAATATATTGCATTGCGCACAAATCAACCAAATAAACTAAAATAACTAAAATTACGAACAATTCAAAAACAACAATAGCAACATAAATTCATAGTAAAAAAACAATGAACGTAACATTCTACAAAATAAAAATAGTAAAATAAAATGCACTTAACATAATACATTCGTTAATAAAATTTCTCCAGTCACACAACGTCTGTGAATAAAAGTGCCACGATTTTGCTATATCGCATGTCTTTCTGACATTCAAAATTTCGAAAGTAACGATAATAACTTCAACCACGATCCAAATCTTAAAATCCGCTGACAGCCACATACTTTACCAACAAACACTTGACTGCAAATCCACACAAGAACTATCAGAAACGTCCTCCTTCGTCCGAGTTCTCACACCAACTCCGCATTTCGGACTCCGTTTTAAAAGTCGTCCCACAGAAATTCCAAAAATACACTTCGATCCTCATAAACACATCCGTGAACAAAAGACTCGTTAACAACTCCAACATCTTACCTTTTAATACTAAATTTACTTTCCACACAATCTAAAATACGCGACTGAAATCTTCCCATCCCGTCTATCATTGCAACATAGGCCATTTCAAAACACGCACGACACGAGCCAACGAGCAATTAAACCACTCCAGCAAAAGATTTTTCAACGTCGACAGGGTTGCCATACAACACGCAATCGCGCCAAAAACCAGCGCAGAACACATATCGCCACATTTGGTGACATTAGGGCGCATATAAGAGTAGAGCCATTAATTTTTTAGAAAAAGTGGATCGCTTTGTTCATTTTATTATTTTATATCAATAAAAAATTAACATTATTTAGTTTCAGTTGAATAAAATAAGTTTATCTTGTAAGTAGCACAGAGACAGGAAATGGGTGTAAAGGAGCCTTTGATTTGACTCCTCGAGTTAACAGACGGCACCAGTCATGTTTAAAAGCCAATAATATATTTTAAATCAAAGATAATAGATTAACTAAAACTAAGCAAAGCAAGTTATTCTAACGGTTGCACAATTAGAATAATGCACAAGCTGGCTCTGACCTATGTTGGCATAACAAGCCTAATAGCGGGAATAACACAACGCCGTAGAATGCTATTAGCAAGAAGATCAATTTATCAATGTGGCCTTCAACAGGCAGAAAACGCTCTGATTTTACCCTCTAAAACCTTTCTTTAAATACTGCCTGCCTCGTTTGAATACCACGCGAGCTAGAAATTTAGATTCTGGCAGGAAAATTGAAATGAGGAGGATAGGAAAGCTGTTTAATATGAAATAGCTGGTTAAAGAACTCAAACGACACAAGCTTTTTAGATAACTTACATCAACGACGGGAGAAAAGATGAGAAAAAAGTAAAAGCGTCTTATTTTGCTCTACTGGGGGAAAAAATCTGAATTATTTGAGGTAATTGGATTTCTAGTGTTTTTGCTTTTGGCTGCAATAAAAAACAAAAGTTATGTTTCTTAACCTCATTTCTTTTTCAGACAACCAATCCCTACGTTTTCACTTTGGAAGAAAACTTGCCAGTTAACTTTCCTATTGGCCAAGTAATAGCTCAAGATAAAGATGTTGGAGAAAATGCTTTAATCTATTACTACATCGTAGGTAAGCTATTTTATGCATATCCTGGCTAAAGTAAAATTTCCGAATACGAGTTATATTAATAGCCTACAGATAAATTATTTTGTATCTTTAATAGAAATGCCAAAATCAGGAATTTACATATTTTGTTATTTTCCCCATTTACATGAATTTTCTAAACTGGTTTCTGATACATTTTACACTACGCGAAAATACAGAGATACATTTAAAAGAATAATCAGGTATAGATGCAGAGTAAAGTGGACGGAGCACCAGAATTTCATTATGTTGGTCTTACAGTATTGTCTCACCGAACTGTGTAGCCCCGCCTCAATTTTGATGGAGAGCACCTCGAGCAATGAACCATAGATTTTCCACTCCTTTTCCGTACTATGAAGGCAAGCTCTCACATTTCCACTTCGAATTTCATTTCGACTGTGGCAACTAGCGTTGGCTTAAAAAGACTGTAAACAGATCACTTTTAAAATCTCTTCTTTGGGTCTTTTGCCACACTTTATACTCAATTTATTTCTTTCATGACACTTCTGACTTTTCTTTTACACCAGTGGTGACGTCACATCACGTGCACAGTTCCATGTACATGTTCGTTTTCTGCCAGATCTGATAGTTGTTAAAATTCAGCCTTGCGTTCTTATCGCTGCCGACACTTAATATTCCGACGCACCAGTAGAGCAGTGTGCCAGCTTCTAGTACGGTAATCAATTGTGTAGTCTTTGATAATTGTAAGTCATTTGAATATGGCAAAGCACACGAGAAATATATGCCTAAGAAAGACGTGCCTTTGTTGAGGACTTTTTAAGGGAAAAGACTCGTATTCACGTTGCACATACAGAAAATCTCAAAAATCAATCATGCATCTTGCCCAACATTGAATCCGGGGCGCACTCCCGGTATTCAGTGGTCTTAACTTCATTTACTCTGTGGTTCCTGGTGGGATTAACTAGTGGCAGTTTATATTCGAAGTAGATTATTTTACAGAAGTGTAAAAGAAGTAAATTTTATTCGCCATCGTAATTTTTATTACCTATTAACATTAATTTGCATTGCTCATAGTAAGTATGTAGATTTCTGCTATTATCTAACCTAGTACTTTTTATTCTCTGAAATTTTGAGAAAGGAAGTTATTTAGTAAAAAAGTTTTGATTATAATTTTAGTTAATCATTACCACAATAATTTGAAAGATATAACAGAGTAAATACGCACCTGTCGATTACTTCACCTTGAACATCCTGTTCATTAAAAAAAAAAAATCAGTAAGTTTATAAGGTATTTCTCCCTCCTTTCCGCGTGCCTTCGTGGTGTAATTGGAGAACACGTCCGCCTGGCAATTTGGAGGCCCACTATTCAAATCTCAGAGAACGTATTGCACATCTTTCACGTCCCCTACGTGGATAAGCATGACGACTGTACAAGATAATGTTGAAAATGAGTTCTGATAACAATAAAATCTAATCTAGTAAAAATAAAAAAATGTGTTTGCACATTTTTAGAACGATTTCGCGGTCATTTAGTTAATTTTTAAAATGCAAAAATATTTTCTGAAGCGCTCCTTAATGATAGCTTTTTTTTTTTTTCTGAACTATAATTTTGAATCATCATTTTCATGATAGAAGGGCTTTTCGTAAAATTTCCCAGATGTATTAATTTCCATTTCTCTTCCACTAATTTCCAGAGTCCCTCAATCGTAGCGGATTTGAGCTTAGAAAGAGCTCTTTTCAAGAGATCAAAATCACAATAGTCCATTCGTGAAACATCAGGGGACTTGCAAGAATGCTTTGAAAAGGTATATGTGCAATATCTGTATCAGTCTTCATGTTTTCAAAGAATGCAGTAGTACTTTTCGAAGTTTCACTTTTTGAAGTCATTGGGTTAAAGAAACAGAATTTTTTACTGAAAATATTGGACGGAAAACTTTCTCTTGATAGTATATTGAGCTGATTTTAACATTTTCTCCCACTTTTCTTATTCTTAATTTCCCTCTGTGAGAGGATCTTGCGACAATCATAAACACCTTACTGAAACTTTCTTTGCATTAACGAAACTAGGTTTGTACATCTTTATCTCTTCGTTTTCGATAAAAAAAAAATACACCCTTGTTGTTGCTGTTGCTGCAGCCATATATGTAAACCCATGCTTCGTTAAGAGTCAAAATATATTTCCATTTATATACAGGGTTCTACGAATTGTTCTGCCGTTGAGCCAGATACTTCTGCAAAATCTGGTGAGCATTATGTATTCCAGCCTTTTCAAGTTATAAATCTTGGTTTATTATTTTATTTGTTGTCGCTGCAGATGTATTTAAAGACGCTGCAATTGATTTCTGCTTCGGCGGATTTTCTCTTGTTGCCAAAGTTTTAATTTTAGAAAGATTAGGAACAGTATTTACCTTTTCCGGGTATTCGTTTGAAGTCTTCTTTCTATGTAGAAGTAAGGATTGGCGGTTTTCCCTTTCCAATTAAAAAAGCTGCTTATTCTGCACTTAGAACTTTTTATACCATGCATTTCACAAAGTCTTTTAATTACGGAATAGGAATATTTCTCTTCGGAAGGCGTAGAAACTATCCTTCAGTCCACAGCTCGTTTACATGCGACATTTTGAAAAAAGAATAAATTTAAGCGTAGCAGACGATATTTCTCATTTCAGAAAAATAAGCTGCTGCCAGAAATTTTTATTCCAAAATATTCTTTTCCCCTTTATCGAAATCGTGGTTTAAGCAGGTAACAAAGTAAAAATATTATTCATATTTAAATCTTATGTAGTTTATTTATTTCATTATTACTTCTAGCAGTCAAAAACATACCATTCAATTTAATATATGTTAATTTTTTCAAGGTAGAAATCAATGCATAATCGCTTCTCAGTTCATTCCCAAACTTAAGTCGATGTTTATCTTGAATTTCTCCTTTTTGTTTATTTCAATTTATTTAATGATCGGTATGCATTAATTTCATGAAATGATTTTCTTAAATATCACATGTTAGTCTAGAGCCATTTTGTTATCAGTATCTACTCATAAAAAGATTAAAAGCCTTAATTTCTTGTATCTTAATATCATATTAAAAATTTATTTAGCACTTTGTTGGAGGGTAGAGATTTTTGAAATGGAACTTTTTGCCTACATTTCGATTTGAATGCAGTTATATTCCCATCGAAACAAATAATTAAAAGAAAATTGCATTACCTTGCAGATGGAAATTTTGGTGGAAATTTTAGAGTCGAAAGAACTACCGGTGTGTTGAGGTCAAATTCATCGTTTGATCGTGAAGAACGAGAGTATTACGAAATTGTCGTCAAAGCTACGAGCAATCCAGATTATATCGTGTATGAGGTAAATTACTATAAATTGTCATTATTTTAATGCCAAATGTTTTAATATTCTATGTTATATGAAATAATTATAACATCGTTTTGCTGTTGAGAATTTTAATAGCATTATCTTTTTGCCAAAGGTATAGATCTATCAAATATGTGTTAGCATTCTGTATTCATAATATTTCACATTAAAACGTTTTTAAAGCAGTCACATTATGATGCTTGTCACTAACGAACAGTATAAATTGCAAGTATTTTAATTAGCATGTTATTTTTTATGTTAAATCTGTCCTCTACTTCTTCCGTCAACTGCACTAGTTAGTTTAAATGAAGTAAATGGTGAATATAATTCTGATGTGTATACCACATGACTTCCTTGTACGGAATATTAAATTATAAGCTTTTTTTCTTGCATTTCATTTAAACTTATTGGATTGAATTAAATCTACTTCGCCGACAGCGCATAAACCACAATATAATAAATGCATTCTTTAAAATTTACTCTAGTATTTGTTTACCATAGCGACACTCTGGCGCTAGATTCACTTAACAGTATTATATTTCGTTCATATTATAACTCATAATGCACAAAATTTATATCATTTAAAGAATAGAATTATCTAATCGTTGCCACATGTTCTATTCAAATACTATAATAAAGCTAAAAAGATGTATAAAAGAAATTAAGCAAACAAAACAAAAAAGAAACAGTTTTTCACAGACGATTGAATATTTCTCATTAAATTAATTCAGTTCTCACTTCGTGAAAAGGCAAAAATACATAAAAACTCAAAATATCTATATTAAAAATTACGAAGTAAATCTTAAACACTTATTTCCTCGAAAAAATTCCAGAAAGGATTAAGTATGATTTAATTGGCAATAATAAATGAAGGCATTATCTTTGTTCTTGCTAAGCTAAGTTTCTCTAGATTGGCAAGAAATCCTGTAGTCTGCTGTTTCAAATGTAAACAATCAATGGCCGCCATCATAAAAAAAGGCTTAGCGGCAGTTAAACAACTTTAAAATTGTTGATAATTCTAAAAATATTGCACACAGAATTACGAAAGGCATAAAAACTTTAACCGGAAGATAAAAACAACATAATTCAATCATTTTTAAAGCAAAAAATGTACAATTTACGAACATATAAGAGTAAAGAAACTGAGATCACTGAGCCGGGTAACAGAGTGGATATATATATAAATATATTTATATACGTTTGGCGATGCCGATTGCAACCAAAATACGAGGTGCACATCTACATCTTATAGCAGTCCTATACACAAAATTTCAACGTTCTGGGGCTACTCGTTTTCGAGTTATGCGAGATACGTACGTACGTACATACGTTCGTACAGAAGCCACGAAAAATTCTCTTCAGAATTCATTTTAAAGCAGTTTTATAATTTTTTTGGAGGAAACGAGTCTTTTATTCTGTCCTTACGTACAGATATCATGCAAAAACATCGTTAAATTGCATTCTATAACGGTCAAAATGGATATTTTCGTTGAAATATGCTGCCTGAAATTTTTCGCGATTACAATACTTCCTTTTTACTTCGTACAAGGAAGTAAAAAACCTTAACAAACCCTTTTGAGCGACCGTTAAAATGTGAAACTTTTTCAGATTTATTTATTTATTTATTTTAGTCTATATGAAACTCTTTCTTTCCAGCGAGAAGAGGAGCAAGGATTTTCAGCCGCTTCTCGCAGTTACAGGGAAGAAGATCTATCGTTGGCTTTAGTTCGAATTACCATATCTGATGTGAATGACAATGCCCCCAAGTTTCTCAATGATCCTTATCTTGCAGGTGAGATTATTTTTGAAAATGACTTTTTCTTAAGTAAAGTCTTGTAAAAATTATCATTATATAACAGTACACTCACGGCTGTGTTGTAACTAAATAAACTAGATGCAGTCGTTAGAGTTGTGAGTAAATGAATTGTAAGCAAACACATTCACTCACTAGGTAACAGTTCAAGCGTAATTGATTTGCATTCTAGTGAGGAAAGGAAAATTAGAAGTTATAGTAAAGGCTGAAATTAGAAGTAACGGATTCATTTAAATAATACCCTTGTAGGATTCTCCACTGCGTATTTCTAAGTTACAGTTGAAAGTGAAGAACCTTAAGAACTAGTAAGCGAATAATCACTTGAGTTCGTGAGATAGAAATAGACAAGAAGGGTGAAATAACCCTTTATTATTCCGACTAAAGTTTAACAAACCTCCGTCTCGGAGTTGTACAATAAAGCCGACACTTGGGCTTTAACTTAAGAGACTAAGAATTAAACTAAATCTTAACTAAAGAGATGTAGTCGAAGTTATCAAACTTCTAACTGAGTTGGTCCCTTAACGCTGATTGACTGCGAAGCTATCAAGGGTCTAAAGTACGGCCGAGCGTAATAATAGCTTACGAGAGAGTGGCCTAAAAAGGCAGACGTAGGCAGCCAGAATATGTGGTATCTCTCTTACTAAGACTGTACAACTTCGCGGTTAAATACCGCTCTTCCTCATTAGCATTCAGACGTGATTCTAAAACTATGTTCTGGCCGTAAGTGGTAAGTTGAAATTAAGAGTCGATAGGAAAGGAAGTTTAACTCAAAATTTAACTGTTCATAAAATTAACATAATCCTTACAACCTTGTAACCTTTAAAACAATTTACCACTACACTAATGCAAAATATAATCTTAAATGATGTTCAAAGATTGATAGTTTGTGCTTTAAATTAAATAGTGACAGAGCATAATTTTCTTACTTTCTTGTATTAAAAAAGTTCGAGAAAAATTTGAGAGGCTTCAAAGTAATAAGGTAAAATTTCAATAATTCGGAAAGTACAAGCAGTAGCATGATGCGTTTTTTTCACTGAAATGCATACCGATACATGGGATCTTTTCTCCTAATAATGAACAAATTTATTGTGGTAATAGTACATTTTTTACCGATATTGTGTCAGAACGTTCGTACAGAACACTAGGAGGAAGATGCATCCAGATCTGGCAAGATCGAGGCTGTCTTTACACAGGAAAACGCCCCAACCCCTAGAAGCGATCCACGGAGGCATAACCTTCCCCGATCAATCGGCGGGGATAATTTCTGTTTCATACAGTCAGAGTAAAAGTTACAAAGTCTAAGGTGGATGCATCCACCTAAAAAAAAAATGAAGAACATGCTAGACATCGACCTTCCCCCAGAGCTGAACGATGGAAGTAAGATGTAACCTTATTATCTCCATGAGCTGAACAAGGGGAGCCAAACCCCCAAGTACAACCTACGAAATCAAACCATGTAACAACCCCACAGCGAAGGGGCAGACAAGACAGTACCATATGGTCCCTGCCGTATAGTAGCGCAGCATAATTCGCAACGCAGGTAGGATTACAAATGTTGAATGTCATTCACGAGAATGGCCGTCATACGAGTAGCACGACGCTCTACATAGCATCGAAGGTTGCTCATCTGGGATTCCAGCAATAATAATTACATAATAGCAAGTAATTTCTGTAAAATATGGTCAGTAACGTTCTCCGATCTCTCTGCACACCTGCGCCTTCAAGCGGTCCATAACCAAAAGCCACAAAATCTGGAGAGCCTAGTGAGTATTCGTACAGAAAATATGCGATAGAGGACACAGTCATTGTGAAATGTTGATCACAGTATAGGTGCTGGACAAAACATTTGCTAATGCGCTCCATCCTGCATAAATGTTACACTATGGTCGAAAAAGAAAGCGATGTTGTTTCTTAAAGCAATGCATAAACGCCCGATAGTAATTAAAATAAGTTTAAATGTACCGCTGTGAACCTCATCAAAGAAGAAAGGGCCTATAATGAATTCTGTCATATCTGGCGGATGCAAAGGGATGTGGGTTCTTTCTAGCACAGATGTGACATCTTGTGACATCTTTTGATTTGTGACATCTTTGTGCATTTGCATATCTATTAAATGAAAGGTGTACCTTGTCAGTCCACAGGAGTTTCTCTCGAAATGTATAAAATTTCTATATGGTTTTTTGAAGTTACATTTCTATAAAATTCTTTCTTATTAGCCCAGAAGGGCTATTAGCATCAAAACGGCATTTTGCTTCAAATCACTTTTTAAATTGTTGACGCCAAATTTTATCGCCCTGCATTACATTTAAAGAGACTAAATAATGGAAAAGCTACATGAATGTATGTATGTTTCTCGCACTGTGAAAAAGCAACGGTACCTAGCGTAATGCTGTAATCAAATTTTGAATAACATAGCCCTAACCCGAACATGGGCACTTGGAAGGCCGAATTTGAAATTTGTTTCATTATTTATTTCATATTTTATAAAACTTTTACATTTTTGATTAAAAAATAATAAATACTTTAACTAATAATAAATAATACTAATAACTTTAATAATTAAATACTTTATAACATTTTTCATTAAAAAACTAACAATTTCAAAGCGAGCAGTGGCAACACTGTAAGGAATAAAGCATTTTTATCTCCGGCACGCGAGACTGTCTATAGGAAATTCTAAAGATATGCTGTTTTTAAATATTTTTAGCACAATATGGTATTAGCCCAAATGCTGTCGAAACGTGCATGTGTCTGTAAATGAGGGGGGGGAAACTCGTTTAGGTGTAAAATAAAATCTAAAATCTTCCAGTTTTTTTTTTTATTTATTTTTTATTTTATTTTATTTTATGTAGCAAAAATTTTTTAGAATTTTATTAAGTAGCGTTTCTATAGAGAATTACCTATAAAGTTCTATGAAAATTTTTAAAGAGCTCTATCAGTTTCTACGAAAATGTTTCGTAAGGGACATGGCACGAAATATTGTTAGGAATTCTGCTCAAATGCCTCAGAACTAAGTTTGACTGAATTTTCCAGATTTAGAGTGTTAGCATTTGACTTTCTTAATTTTGAAAATTCATTGATTTTAATTTATTTTACTAAGGTATCCGTACGTCGATGCAAGTGGGAGATCTTGTTGCTGCGGTTTCCGCTGTTGATCCGGATGTAGGTGAAAACGGGAAGTTTGAATACAGGCTCGACGCAATCCGGTTATTTCGTCCGGGTGTCAGCGGCAGTGTCCGACCCGTGCCATCTCCTTTCAATATCTCATCGGATGGCCATATCACAGCGGCACAGCTAATGGCTCAATATGATCATGCTCGTTTTGAACTGAGAGTGGCTGCCAAAGAAGTTGCTTCACCTTTCAGAGTAGCAAAAGCAACTGTGAAAGTAAGTGTTCTGTTCCCCCTTTTCTTTCTCTCCCTTCCCACATCAAAATCCTTTCGTTTGTGTTATTACAAATTTTAAAATTTAAATTTTGTGATAGTTCATGTTTGGGCATTCCTCATACGACGAAAAGACTGTAAAACTAGACTTTGCAACTGCTTGAAGGCCACAGGCTAAATATCTGAAAAATTATCGAAATAAATATTTAAAAAAATCTGGCAAATTGCCAATCTAAATCACCGAGCCGGGTAACAAAGTGGCAGTATATATATATATAAACTTATAGCATATACAGTTAAAAGTACATTGTGCAAAGCAATGCAATTCATCAACAATATTAATAATTGCATCCTTGTATAAGAGGTTTAACACAATATTTAAACAATTCAAAATTTTAAAAAGGATTATAGTAGGTATAAGGTATTTCTCCTACCGTCTTGGCGTGCCTTCGTTGTGTAGTGGTTCTGCACGCTGGGCTGGTATTCCAGAGGCCCGTGATTCGATTCCCGGGGAAGGCGGTTGCTAATTTTTCATCTTGCCTGCTTCCAAAAAATACCTAATGTCTCTACATTGTACAAACTCGAAAACAGAAACTGCAAAAGGGGGGAAATATACAAGGAGAAAAAATATATAAATTAATCTTCTTTTACTGAAATTCCAATTCAGAATCCATCAGGGATAATCTATATTTACATTAAATTTCTTATCGTAGTCATCCAACTATTACCTCCGATTAAGGTTTAAGTAATAATTATCATATCACTATAGTTGAGAAATTTAAAAAATATAGTTAATACGAGTTTTCTTTAGAGTTATAGAAATTTTGAATATATATATATTCATTAAATCACTTTTGGAATTATCTCCTAAGGAAAAAAAAAAGGAATTAGGAAAATGAATAAAATTGAATTAATGCTAGTGTAGTAAAAAATTAGTATTGTTTATAGTAAGTAAAAAAAATTACGAAAATAGTACAGAACAAGCATGTGAAGAAAAATTAAACTGTTGCTATTAAGCGAAAATTAATTGGTTTTTCAAGGAGAACAAACCAATTTCCGATTATTTAACAATAATTAATAGAAGTGAATGTGTTCCGTCGTCTTAATATGCGAGCACCAATTGAACAGCTCAAACCAGGAGCATATTGAGCCGAAACTGATTCAAAGTACAAGTAAAGAATAAACCCTAACAAGATATATAGCTATATAGAAGGTTGGCCAAATTCATTCAAAGTATAAGTCAAGAACAAAACTAAATATCCAAGTTCGTTTTTGAGTTATGCGAGATACATTTGCAGTATGTAGGTATGTATCTCGCATAATGTAAAATAATGTCTGTAACGCATGTCTGTACGTTCATACGTATAGACGTCACGAAAAATTCACTTTTAAATCCATTTTACAATGCGTCTGGAAAAAAGGAATCCTTTATTTTGTCCGTACATACAAATGTCATGCAAAAACATTATTCAAATGGATTCCAGAGCATTCAAAATGAATATTTTCGTTGAAATATCATACTTGAAATTTTTCGCGATTACAGTACTTCCTTTACTTCATACGAGCAGTAACTGTATGTTTAATTAAGAATTTTTTCTCAATATTTCTGAAATGAGACGCGAAACAAGAAATAAAATCTTTATCTGTGCTTTCTAAGTAAGTAGAATATATACGTAACATGTTATTTTCTTTTATTAAATTTCTGAAAAGGTTATAAATGCGAATATCCTCTTACAAAGTGTGCTCAAGAAGGAAGAAAGTATATCTTCAGGACATCCTAACTAAGTCCCATCCACAACGTACGGGGTATTATCAGGACTTAACTGCATTCTCACGACTTCGCGGATAAAACAAATGGGATATAAATAATAGTTCTTACCTGGTTCTTGATCTTCTGAGCTTCTAAAGAGAGTAACTGAAAATTACTTAGTTTTTTTTAATCCTTTATTGACACATTATAACGAGAGACAATTCACTTGACACATCTTATACATTTAACTACATTCTAAAGATAAAAGTAAATAAATCAGTTTTAAATTCAAGGGCTCACTATAGCCCCATATCGGTTGAGTTTCCAACAGCGGAATATCCCATTAATCTCCTAAACGCATCCCATTATATCCTTAGAACATCCTATCTAGGTCTCATCGACAGCGTACGAGATGTTAATTTAAACTTAATAATAAGTATTTTTCTTCATCTGATATCACATACAGCTATATACAATGATGTGCAAAAATTAAGGACGAGACTTTTTTTTTTTCAATATAACTTTGTACAAAAGCTTTCCAAATCAACACATTTAATACCGTAAGATCCCCAATACGTAAGGACATGAGTAATGTAAGCAACACTTACTAAAAGAGAAATCAGAGGGATAAAAAGAAGCTTTATTGAAAAAGTAGCATGGAGCGCAATGCGACTGAAGGCCGAAACATTCCTGTGCTGGGTGTCCAGCAAGAAACATCCGGTCTTTAATAGGGAATATGATCTCCCCTGACTGCTAGACAGGTTTCACAACGTCTGCCCATGCTGAGAATGAGGGTGTCAATGAGTTGTTGAGGCATTGCTGCCCATTCGTCTTGCAGCGCCAATCGAAGCTCCGGAATCGTTACTGGTGGTAAGGTACGAGCTGCCAAGCGTCTACCTAGAAAATCCTATACATGCTCGATGGGATTGAGATCCGGAGATCGTGCCGGCCAATCCATACGTTCAATATCCTCACTCTCTAAGAGCTGTTCGACAGCTACTGTGCGATGACATGGTACATTGTCGTCCATGAAAAGGAACTGCGGACCCATAGCGCCTCTAAAAAGACGCACATATGGAAGAAGAATCTCGTTACAATAACGGGTCCCGATGACTGAACCTGCGTCGAAGATGTGAAGGTCTCTACGACTACCAAACATGATGCTTCCCCAAACGAGAACACCGTCACCTCCAAACCTGTCCCTTTCAATGATGTTCGAAGGATGATCGCGGCTTCCCCGCTCTCTCAAGATGAGTATGCGATGAGAATCGCTACTCAGACTGAATCTGCTCTCATCTGTAAAGAGTACTCGTCCCCATTCATTGTCTCTCCAATTCCGGTGTTCCCGGCACCACGCCTTCTCCGATGGGCAGGCGTTAGAGGACACACCGTACAGGGCGTCGTGCAAACAGACTACCACCGTGCAGTCTTCTGGCCACGGTAAAACGCGATATCGGTCGTCCAGTCGCCGGTGTCGTGTGTCTAGCGGTTTTCCCCGCTGTCTGCCGCCTGTTTCTTCTGGCCTGTAAGGCAATATACCGGTCATCTGCGGGTGTGGTTACACGTGGACGACCACTACTAAACCCCCGGATAGCTGTTCCTGTAGTTTGAAATTGTCTCCAAAGTCGTGAAACGATGCTGTGAGCCATTCCGAACACTGCAGCCACACTTGTCACACTGCGGCCTTCCTCCAACTTCCCAATGATTTGACCTCGAGTAAAATCATCCAGATGTCGTCTAACAGATTGATTATTCGCCATTTCTCGCTGAGGCTGCTACTCGGTGTGATTTTAACTGCTATACGGCGTGCAATCTCTTTGCCAGAAATACTGATCTTACACCGACAACATGCTTTATACTACTCAGACACTCCCTCATTACGTCTACCTGCATATCTGCGCATGTGCTACCGTACATCATCTTACTTAATCTACTGATTGGTCTTTCTGTCCGCTCTGCCTCTTCGTTCAGCTGATATGCTAATTTTTCGACTTCGTCCTTAATTTTGCACACCAGTGTATTACAAATAAATACTGTAAATCAAAACAAATATTATTTTGTTAATATTGTTAAAGCAAAGGAGCAATGTATAATGCATTCGATTTTGCGATATTTTCAGAGTGATATACATATATTAAATGTGATAAAATGTTACTTTTCATGCATTAGGACATCTTCTAATTAAACTCGTAATTTGTTAGTGATATGATGAAAATACTATTAAAATCTTTCGCAATTTTGCAGGTGTGGATTTATGAGCAAAATCAGTTAGTAAGAGTTATAGTACCTCAACCACCTGAAGAAGTGCATAAACGTGAAACTTTAATCCATGAGTAAGTTCCTTTATTTTACTGTTAATAATTTTACTGAAATGATTTTTTTGGGTGAAAACACCATTTTATATATCCAAGCTTTAAAAATGCTTACTGTTTACATTTTACAGAATTTTAATTTATGTACAGAGTGGTCCAAGATAAAGCGTACCGAACCTGAGAGACATCATTTGCCTTGGGTTTAGTTTATCTTGGACCGCCCCATAGAATAATAGTCACTAAATTCATGCTGTAAAGAATTAAGGCATTGTTCTTTTGTAATATACTATAGGCACTTCAAGACCTTTCGACCCCCTCCTATTGTGATCATAGTACGTTCCGTCCTCACCTTACAGCACTTATTTTTTCCAACTTATTTGAGAACCCAAAGCTATAATTTCAAGTAAATCGTAATTCGTGCACCTTTCACGAAGCGAAATACGCTATACCAGAATGAAGTGAGGAGAAAAAACAGTTACGGATACGAAGGCGAGCTGGATAGGAGAAAATTAGCTTAAAATGCTTTTGGAAGTCAGGAAACTGAAGAAAACCGCAATGCCCTCTCCGAACTTCGAACTTCGGACAAAGAATATATATATATATATATATATATATATATAAATGAAAGCTTCCATAGACGTAATGTATCACTTCTGAGCTGCTAGATCGAGAAAGGACAAATTCTCGTCACCAAATCGGCATTTGCACGGGAAATTAAGAATTACCGTACAAATTTAAAGAACTTATAGAATTTGTTCCTTGATAAAGGTTTTCGCTACAATTTAACTCGGATTTTCCTAAATCTTGTTAGTCAAAATGAATAATCTATTATTAATCTACTCGCGCAAATCACTGATTCGATTTACATCGATAAGGCGATTAAAAAGATGGCATCACAGAACTCTGAAATCTTTACGAATGCGACCTTCGACACCGGCCTCGACAACTACACTCATGTCCATAAATTAAGGATAATTCGGAGTCACGCGGAAATCGAACTTTAAAATAAATATATCACCTGTAAAATGACTACACACATCTTCAAGAATCATATGCAAATTTCAGGAAGTAACCAGATGACACCGATGGTACGTCACAATGACGAGAGTGTAAGAGAGTGATATATAAGGAATACAGGCAAAGAAGTAAACTTGTTCACAGGCGCTTTATAAGCATTTCAGTGCAATAACCGAATAGTTATGACACAAAGGACGCATTTGGAGGATTTTTTACATGGTAGAATTATCGGCCGTCTGGAATGTGGGCGTACCCAACTGGAAGTATCAGACGAACTTGGAATTGCCCAGAGTGTCAACTCTAAGCTTTGGCAACGATTCCAAGATGATGGTAATGTGAGTAGACGTTACAGCACAGGTCGCCTCAGAGTTACAACGCCGAATGACGACCGGTATTTGGCAGTCACTCCCAAAAGAAATAGGCGGAGCACAGCCTCAGACCTGTCTCGTCAGCTCTCTTCAGCTACTGGTACGACAATTTCAAGGCAGACCGTGTACAGGCTCTTAGAGCAGATTGGTCTATATGCTCGTAGACCTGTCAGATGCGTTCCACTTACTGCAACTCACTGTCGCCTGCGGTTAGCCTGGAGTAGAGAGCATGCATTGTGGACACCGCAACAGTGGGCTTGTGTGATGTTTTCCGACGAGTCCAGGTTTAGCTTGCAGTCTGATTCTCGCCGGACTTTCATATGGAGAGCTCCAGGTACCCGTTACCACCAAGAAAACATCATTGAACGATACCGTTACGGTGGTGCAGGAGTGCTCGTTTGGGGTGGAATTATTCTGGGTTCCAGAACTGACCTGCATGTTCAAATTGGAACCATGACAATCCAAATCTATCGGGACGTCATTCTGGAACAACATGTACGTTTGTTTCTGGGCGCCATGGGCGCACAATTTGTGTTTATGGATGACAACGCCCGTCCTCACCGTGCAAACATCGTAAGCGAATGCCTTCAATCGGAGGATATCACCCGTATGGACTGGCCAGCATTCTCACCGGACTTGAATCCACTAGAGCACGTGTGGGACATGCTTGGCCGACGAGTTGCAGCCCGTCAACCTCCTCCTACAGGTCTACCGGAACTTCGGAGAGCATTGCTTTTTGAGTGATCGATAATTTGATACTCAGCATGCCTAGGCGTTGTACGGTCTGTATTGCATCGTCTGTGAGACATACAACGTATTAACAATCATACCAACCATGTAATATTGGTTTTTTTGTAAATAGTTTTTTTTTTTTTTTTTTTTTTTTTTTTTTTTTTTTTTTTTTCGTAATTTGCTCCAGGGAGAAAAAATCGCTAATTTTTTTAATAATTTCAAATATATAGCATCTTTTTTTTTTTTTGCTCTTTACCTTTTGTTTAATAAATAAGCTTTACAAATAAGTCAAATTTGTTTTGCTTCTAACTCTTCCTTTGCCTGATTTTGCTTTATCCTTAATTTATGGACATGAGTGTATTACTGGCATACGCAAAAAGGTATAAAGCTAGCTCTCTTTCGGAACAGTTTCAACAGCTATTTGGCGCATGAGCAAAATGATATAAAGCCGGAATGATAGCCTCTGTTTCCCTCTGTGGTCTGAGGGAGCCACTCCATATTTGGCGAAGCTTTCATTCTTAACATTACATATTCTTAGCCTCGGATCTCTCGAAAACGCGTCGCATGGGCTTCCAATCACATTATAAAGGCATGCGGAAGGCAGGGAGAAAATGCCTTATACAGTACGCAGTTTCATTTTTTTTTAATAATAATAATTATGTAAAAAAAACTGCTTTCTCATTTTACGAAAGAAATATATACATATATATAAAAACGTACATTAGCTTTACAAATCGTTATTGACTATGTAGATGTGTCGTAATTTTACAGATAATTGTTAAGTGATTTAATAAAGTCTATTTATCTCACAGAATCCTTTCTAATGCCACGAGAGGTGTAGTGGTAATTGATGACATCAGATACCACGTGAATGAAAAGAAAAAATTAGTTAGAAAATGGTAAGTTAATTATTTATTTTTTCGTTTCAAAATAGCCTTTACGCCTAGGGTGGGCGGCTATAAATAATTATTTTGATAACTGTAAATTATTTTAATATATTCCTCAAAAACATTTTTGTTAAATAAATGCATTTATTTGAATATATTATGCTCTTAACCAAACCTTCTTATACAGTGAAGTAATCAAGCTTGTAAGCTCAAAATCTGGACTTTAATTGTACAAAGAATGTTTGATTGAAGCAAATTCAAAACATCATAGTTTTGCTGTTAATAAAATTTAGAGTAAGTTAAGTAACCTAGTTAATTTTGTGTGAGTGATTTTAGAGTGAGTTTGTGATAAAAACTTTTTAGTTCACTCATAATGTTTGTCACCATGGTCAAAAGTTTGTCATCGAGTTTTGAACTAATTCCTGATAATTTATATCGAGCTGAAACTTTGCACATACATTGTTTGTGTATGAAAAAGTAATGTGGCTAAGCGACATTTTTCAAAATTCGATTTAGACCTTTTTAATTCAATATTGAGAAGAAATTTTGCACATTTAACGAGGAAACTAAAAGTCACAGAATTTTAATGTTTGCACTGCCGGACAGAGTGGAAAAAATCGTTTTCAAAAACTTTGTGCGACAATTTTTAACGTAATTTTTTGGCAAGCTTTTGAAGCAGATTATTAAATACATCTTTTTACAAAACTCCTCCTCAATTTAATGTCACAAGTAAATTGGACTACCAAAAGTATAAGCCATTGTCTTTATAAATTTATAAAAGGAACCACGTGCTTTTATTATTTTCAATATAAAACTGTAGATAAATTTAGTAAAGAGAATTATTTAAGCGCTTGTGTCAGTTAAGCTGTATGATAAATTATTTTTCTTTTAAGTTCGCCCATTATTTTACGAGTTTTAAATGAAAGCTTATTTTATAAAAACTTTTATTTTTATTTTTTCGCATCTTATTATTTTTTCATTTTTGGCATAGTTTATTCAAATCATTTCTATTTTAGCTATAAATTTCCTTTTAAATAATATAATTAATGTGTATTAGAGTGGACTATTTATGAGTTTTAAAGGAAGCATGAAAATTTTTCGGTTTCTTCTAGAACAGGGGTTCTCAAGCGATGGTACGCTGATGGTACGCAAGAGAAAAAGGTGGTACGCAAAGGATATACGGGTACATGTTATACGCCGGAATATATGGCAACAACATTATAAAAAAATTACTGTGAAATTCATGGTGCCATGCTAGAGTGAATGCTAAAATTTGGTTATTGGACTCAATATACTATAAAAATGAACTCAATGATTTTGCAGAGTGAATCCTAATTGAAATCTTCATAAAATCTGACGGTTTTCAAAATTAAATTTTTTAACTCACCACTTTGTTTCATTGCTAGGACGGATCTCTACATCCATGTAGTAAACAACCAAGATGAAATGATGCTCATACCGCAAGTGCTGGAAGCCGTGGATTCGAATTCGAAAGTACTCAGTGACCGCCAAGAAATTAAAATCCACAAAATAGTGGTAAAGTAACAAATTTTTTGTAAATAATACTTTTGCATACTTAATTAATGTAGACAAAATGTTTGCTAGACTTTCTTGCTTTTGGAAAAGAAGGACTTTGTTCATTCAATGTTACAGTAGTACATACAGTAGTACCTCCTGTAAGGGATACCTCTATTTAAGGAACCATTCTGTTGGTTCCTGTCACTTTGAATTGGGATCTGAATGTATTATGATCTTAATGCTTATTAAGGAACACTCTATGTGAGGGACACTGAAAAAAAGCTTCCAAAATAAGATCGAGGTGGAGAAATAAATAAAAATAGAAATACTCTTTTTTAGCAATCTTTTGAGATTTCGGAGGCAAGTTTCTGCTCGGTGAAAGATAATTTTGTGATAAAAGAACAATAAAATGCTCTTTTGAAAAGTGCTTTTCAGTAGGGAGGGAGGAATAAAAGGGGAACAATATACATTGGTAAAAAGCAAGTTGTGATACAATCAAAAGGATATTTCACATTGGCATAATTCAAAATCCAGTTGATCTTCCTAAAGTTCTCAGAAAGGTTACAGTGTTAGCAGTTTCTAAGGCAATCGAAGACAAGGGCCGATGAGGAAAAAATGGCCTCCAGTGGAACGGTGTATGAGACACCAGGGTGCCTAGGCCAAAGGCCTTACCCCTTGTGGAACAATTAGTATCTTAGAATTATGTATCAGTAGCTAACTTGTTCAATCAGCATATAGATTTCAGTTAGATTTTCATAGTTTTTTTTTATTTATTAATTAGGATTAGATTTTGAATCTAAACTCTTTGATTTAATGCATTAATTAATGAGTTGTTAGAATTCTGGGTAACGAGGCGAAAACGAAGGCACAGAAAAGCAGTCGAGCCGTGACTTGGAGAGAAAGCATGGTAAGTGACAAGGTCACAGTAGTCTGAATCCATAGTAATGATATAAAAATTATTACATAAGATATACACTGATAAAAATAAGATAGGAAAAAAATGCTGGTGAGATAACTGAACCACCTTCCCACGATGTGGACAGAGTGAAACTTCTGGAGAGCAAAAGAAGTTTAGTTTTGCATTTGTGTGTTATTTTTGCATGGCTCCAAAGAGATGAAAAATTAACATGTTGATATAATTTATGTAGCAGGAATTTAAGTTTGAGAAACTTAGAGGAAAAGATTTAATAAAAACCAAGTTAGTTATGTGCTAAAGGATAGAGAAGAAATAAATATATTATGCATTATTAATTCAAATGAACATTCTGGGACTCTCAAATTTAGAAAAACTGAAGCAAGAAATTGATGCAGTAGAGTTCAACTGGTTTGTTCTGTAAGAGCAAATAGAATTCCTGTAAGTGGAGTATTATTGCAAGAAAAGGCAAAATATATTTCTGAAACTTTAAAGTATGAAATGGTTGGTTAGAAAACTTAGACATAACATTACTTTTAAAACTATTTATGATGATGAAAAATCAGAAGATATGCAACACGTAAGAAAGTGGATAAAAAAGCTAAATGAAACCAGTGAAGGATATGAGGCCAAAAATATCTACATTGCAAATGAAACTGGATTATTTTGTCGAATATTGCCTAATAAAACTCTTTGCTTCATAGGAGAAAAGTGCTCTGGTGTTAAGAAGCTCCAAGGAATGTCTCACTTATGCTACTTTGTTGTAGTACGGAAGGAGAGTTGGAGCAACCACTTGTAATTGGACAGGCGAAAAAAAACAAGATGCTTCAAACACATCAATCCAAAAGCTTTATCAGTCCATTGGCATCACATTAAAAAGTCACAGATGATGAAAAAACTTCAGAATTGTTGATTGCTTTTGATACAAAATCATCTAGAAAAAATAGAAATCTGCTATTTCTTGACAAGCTTACTCACCAAATGTAAAACTAAACTCCAACTTGCTCAATACTTACTTAATTCACATTCCACCTTACTCACCAAATATAAAATTAAAATCAATTAAATTAGTGTATTTCCCATCCCCCTATACAACATCAGTATTATAGCCTTTGTACTAAAGTAGAATTACAGACTTGAAGATTCTTTACAGAAAACTGTTTTACAGCATGTTCTTTGTCAGGCTGCCTGCGAAAACAGCCATCGGCTTGGGAAATGTATCAATGTATTGAATGTCTTTCAGTGATTAATTAAGGCTGTTAAATCCGTATCACAAAATTGTGTTCAGCACTGTTTTAAGAAAGCAGGCTTTGAAATTCCACTTTCAGGTGCTGTCAATAAAAACACTGATGAAAATTAATTGTTTGAACTTGTCAAAATCAGTGACAGTGCTCATGCAAGAATATTTAGAAATCGGTATCGATTTGTGCACTGAAGACACCAATAATGGCATAAAATCTTTTATTTCAACTATAGTTGATGATCTTTAACAAAAATAACTCGGAAAGCAGTGAAGATGAAGAACAGCCAGACTAAAAGTGTGGCACGAAAAACTATACAGATGCCTCAAAACACACTTCCCAGTGAAGAATTTCATGATAATTGTAGATCACGGTGAAGGACTTAAGATTATCAGTGACATGAACATACACGTGGAATAAAATGCTTGCAGTGGTCAGACTTCAAACAAAATCGTATAACGGATTATTTTCAAAACTTGTTCATATCATAATAATTAAACTTTTTTTAATTAAGAATTTTCATTTTCATTAATTTCAAATTCAAAACATACCTGTGACTAAGCTACTTATTTATATGTCATTTATTTAAAGCGTAATATAATCTGAATTTTTATTAGAAATGCTTTTTAATGTGTATCCTCTGAAAAATGGATAATTTAAGGAACAAAATGTCTGGTGCGGTGGCATTCTCTTATTGGGAGGTATTTACGTCACAATTAAACTGGAAATACAAACACAATTTTTTTAATTATAAAATTTTATTATTTGCTATTATAATAACTTGTTTATGTCAAAATACTAGTATTATTTAGGTTATGTCAAAGGCCTTCAAGTGAAAGTTAAAGTTGTTTTCGCAGATTTTTTAACGGAACATTCATGTGTTCTGTGAAAATTCTCCTCGGTCCTGATCAAGAATATTAGTTCAAATACCATATCAATAAGCTTTCTTATAATGTTAAAAGCATCAGTTTAATTCTCTAAAATAAAACAATTAAATTTTAGATGTTATTGCTTGATATGCTGTCTCATTATATGAATATTGCACTATTGCATAAAGCATCAAACTTTACATGTTATTATTCCTTATTTTTTATTCTAACAGCCAGCTTATGTAGATCTTCTGGATGAAGAATTCGATCTTGCCCTTGCAGCTCTCATCGCTCTGCTCGTCGTTATATTTGTTGGCATAATTACTATGATTGTGTGCTGTCTCTGCTTGAAAAAATGGTAAGGTTTGCCAAAATGACATTCTTTTCCCTTAATATCAAAGTAAAAACGTTGTTGTTTACGCAATCTTTTAACATAGAGTGTAAGAATATTTTTATAAAAGTTTTTTTAAAATAGTGTACGAAAACATTTTATACATATTGCGCAGCGCCTCTAAATCTTTGCAACAATATGCTTAATAAAATTTTTATTTTTATCTTTTAGGTACACAGTCAAAATTCACGAAGCTCTGAGTAAGTATTTTCAGTTAAGAAATTGTTGTGGTAAAAACCTGTCAATTTATGTACAGATAAGCTAATATCACAAATCAGTGTTGTACAATAACAGTAAATTATTTAACACTAAAAATAACATCAGTTGGAATAAATCAACTTCATTTATAACTAATAAAAATTAACAGCATTTTACGGAATAAAAAAAAACTCTTTCTGTAAAGAAGATTTAATAAGCTTTCTCAAAAAATTCCATTTGATAAAATATCTGGCAATAGTATTCAAGAAAACAATTGAAATATTTTATATTGTTGAACCTTTGCAGATATTACAAGTTTTAATAATTTTTCGGGTGAAATGCATTTATATTATTAATCCTAAAAAAATTTTTACTAAGTTTTCTATACGTTGTAATGCTTGGTATGTAATTGCTTGCCCGTTCTGCCATCTATTAGCACCAATGAGAATCTACAAATTCCTTCATTTTAAAACTTGTTTGCATAAGATCTTGCCTGTATCTCAAATGACACCTCTCGTTTCAGTTTTGGAGTAAATTTTTATGTAGCTCCAACTTTTAAATTCATATTCTAATGATCAGCCATATTTTATAAAGACCTAATAAACAAACTTCTGAAAAGAATTCAGTTCATTGGGCCTGAAAATTGTCAATCAATAAATTAGTTTTCGCTGAGTAGTAATAATACGCAGTGATATTTCATTCTGGTCAAGCAGGGAAGTGTCAAATTCTGAACCATTCTTCTTGTTACCAGCTAATTTAATTTTTAAAAAAAAACTGTCACTTGACGAGAAACTTTACAAATGTTATTCGTATTGCATTTGCTGCGCTTTTTTTATGCGTGTTTACGAAAAAAAAAATTGTTGTTTACTGTTTAATTTATTACTTTTTCACTTTTCTTAGTTCCACGAGATGAAGCGGACAATGGAAACACAACGTAAGTTTTTTATAATATTGTAAAAATATGGTAATGTATTTTTTTATTCAGTATGTCTTTAATATTACCGTATTTACTCGCAACATAGTCGCACTTTTTTTTTAACAATTTTTCATTGGGAAAGCCTAGGTACGACTACTATTATGCGGGAGAAATCTACTATACAATATGGTACACTTCTGAGGATTTTTTGTACTTCAAAACGGGGGTGCGACTATTACGCGAGTAAATACAATAAACTGCAAACTATTTGTTCAAAAGTTTGTGTCTGTTTGTCCACGTTAAAAAGAATTTTGGTTAACAATGCTGTTTGCTTCATTCATATGAAGCTTAATAATTCTGTTTATATTAGCTTAATTTTTTTTTTTTTTTTTTTTTTTTTTTTTACAACTGTAAGAAAACTTGCTTTAGTCTTAACATTTAGATAAAATTAATACTTTTATCCAAAATTATGCATAAGTTCTTGAAATCATCATTAAATAATGAAAAATGTATACGTGTGAATGAATATACGTATGTATGTGTGTATGTATACACGTAGTATGTATGTGTATACGTATGTTTGTTTCTATTATCGTGAACAAATGACAACATCTATAAATGAAATTTTGATTAAAAAATTCAGACAATGTGTTGCCATTCAACAAAGGGTAAGATATTTACGTTTCACACAAAGTCGGAAAAACTCAACGATTTAAAGGAAATGCGTTGACATTCAGCAAAGTGTAAAATATTTGTTTTTTAAAATTTAATCAAAAACTCAACGATTTAAAAGAAATATGTTGCCACTGACCGAAACAAAGTATTTTTATCTTTCACGCGCCAGTGTATTCCCTTTCTGCAAAACGTAAGATGTTTAATTTTTATTTCAAATTAAATCTGTATGTTACTGATTAGCAAAAAACTGAAGTTAATTTTCAAGCTAAATCTTTCAAACAAACTAAGCAAATTATCGGACTTCTTCATCTCTGTTATGAATAACAAGCTGGAACTATGAAATTGCACTGATACGACTTATGAAAATCATTATATATATTTTCTTTTTTATAATAACTATTTTAGGTAGTTAGTTCAAAATTAGTTTTAAGTGTTAAAGAAAGGAAAACTCGCTAATTTTAAATATAGGCTTCTAATAAGTTCGCTTTTCACTTATGGCTAATTTCAAATCAGCCATAAGTGAATACGCATATCAAGAAGTGTTGTCAGACTGTCTCTCCAACCGAGCTTTTTTACATCAACTTCAGACTAAGGTCGAATTTTTTCTGCTTTTAAATGTTTAATAAACTTCTACATTAAACATTAAATTAATTTTATTTAAATGATTTATACAGCAGTTTATAATAAAGCTTTCCTTTACAGCTGTAATAATATTTATGTTTTATACAATGCACAGTTATAATAATTTTATTCCAAACAACAGAAAATTTTATGGAAAACGGAAGTTGAAAGAACACTGTTTCATTTTTCAGAATCCAAACTGTTTCCACTTTACACAAATCATAAATATACAATAGTTAATGTTAGATTGCTGGAGTGCTCCCCACCCACCTGATCATGAAGTAATCTTATGATCTTAAAGCGTCACCCATAAAACCAAAAAAAAACTAACCAAGAAAAATATGTGTTAGTATAAGAAAACAAAAATAAGGAAAGGTACATATATAAGAACAACACAAACACAAAATACTACCAAACAAACAACACATTGGAATTGACAGGCACACATAAAAACTAAGAATTAAAACCCTTTAAATCCCAAGTGTAATTAAAAATTTAAATTAAAACTCCTAAAAATTACTGCACCACCAATAATGCCCACAAAAGTAAATCCATCAAACCAAAATGCCAACAACTTGCCTATTATTATTAACAAAGTGCATTAGAATTCTTGAAAAATGCTTAAAATGTTTAAAATTCTAATTCTTAAAATCAATTGATACATTATTAAAACTTTTCCTAATAGTATCTATTAGCGGACAGTCCACCACGAAGTGTCTAGTATTTCTTGGAACACCACAATTCAAACATAATTCATTATCTTGTATATTAAACCTATTCAAGTAATATGGGAACCTCCCATGTCCCGTAATCAATTGATTCATATCTATATCATTGTAAATAAACATTTTATTTGAAATATTAATATCTATGAGTAGGTTTTTCTTCCTAGTAGAGTTTTCCCACATTTCTTCCCACCCATTATTAAAATATTCTTTCATGAGAGTTAAAGCTACTCGTTTGGAGCCAGATATTTCCATAAATGGTATGTTCTCTTTAGTAACAGCCTCCTTGGTCAGAATGTCGGCCCTCTAATTTCCGGCATACCCCACATGGGCTTTGACCCAGTGCAACACAATTTTAGGGTACATATTTTCAAGCAACAATTTTATATCCACAATAAGCAAATTTGTATTGTCGGGGCAGAGCAATTGAAGCAACGAGTGGCAATCAGTATATAAATTAACATTAACATTATTGTAAACATTCATCTTAATCCATTTTAGAGCTTGTAAGACCGCTACACACTCTGCTTGAAAAACGGAATTATAAGAATTCAGTCTATACTGACAATTATGAATTTCTGTTCCATAAAAGTAAATAACGAAAGCTGCTCCAAAGCGTCCCCCGATCCCCGAACCATCCGTATGGACATTTTACATATCAATTTTAGGTAAAATTTTATCAAAACTATAAGCAATACGTTTTGTCGGATAAACCAGATGGTAATTAAATTTTTCAAAAGAATGTTTAGTAACAATATTTGACTCATATTGAATAACGTCCATATTACCGGATCGTAATAAATATTTCTGATAATATAATTTATACAAGACTGAGAAGGGCGGCAAACCGGCCAAGATACACACCACCTCCGTGGGGACTATCCTAAAACATCGAGCGATAGCCAAACCCCAAGCCCTCTGGATTGAATGAACCTAATTTCATTCTGAGCCTTACCAACTCCCCTGCCCTGGAACCCCATGCGCCAATGTCGTACATGATAATTGCCAATAGTTAATGTATCTGTATAAAAGACACCTAATAGCACAATCCATTACCACCGCTTAAAGATAAATATTTTAACAATTGTAGGTCAGCTACGTTCTAGCGACCGAATTCCATAGCGTCAACAACATTATTGCTTTTAAACATTATTAACATCCTCTTTAAACGTTATTGCAAGCTTAATTCTGCATGTCTTATTGTTACGTGCGTAAGGGTTCGTAATGGATTGAATGCGCACAGAACCGATGACAGCTTGAAAAAAATTATTTTCGCCAAAGAAACAACTTTACAGTTCTGGAACTTCCTACAAAAATACTCAGCTCTTCCCAGTATCAGAGTACAATCAGTAATTACACTTCAAACTATTAAGAACAATAAACACAACGCCATGCAAAACGCATTTAAAAGGGGAAGATCGCACGGAGATCTATCAATATTCCAAACTCAACACTGAAGTAAGAATTGTGAACTGCTCCAACTACCGTTTATGTGCCGCGATTGTCGTGCAAGTAGTGCACGACGTGTTCCGGCTCTCTTGAAGTGACTTTCCACTGTGGGCCTGGAGGTACTAAAAAAAAAGTACTGACACCTTAAGAATGAGTCCAAGACGAACTGTCGAAAGTGTAAAAGGGGAAGTGACCATGGTCACGTGAGCAGGTGGTGTCATCGAATTGGCTGTGTCCTTATCCATTAAATTAGATGGAAGACAAAACAGTTCATGAATAATTAAATAAAATAATTAATCTTGAGTGGAGGAAATCTTCATCTTTCATGGCATGCAACTGCAGAGCTGCTTAAAACTGAGAACTGATGATCTTTCCGCTCTTATATAGTTTTCTCCCGGACGCTAACAAATCTCTAGTACCCGTTTCTCCAAATTGCTCGAAGCCGTATACGTTAAAGCCCCATATAAGGGACGGATATGGTTACAATTATATATAACGATCAATTGTAATTATTCAATTACAATATAAATCACAGTTATAAGGGATCGGACCAAAATGTCGCCAAGTTTGGCGACGTTTGGTGAGAAAAATTAGTCGCCAAAACATCCGCCAGCTGGGCGATATTTCAACAGTTTAGCGAGCTGCAGTTTAACTAACCATTTTTACCTCTAGACTTATCCCCGTAACCTTTTTTTCCGGAAGAGTTTCAATTTTTCAAGCACATTATGTTACATTACACAAAAGATACTTCAGTTTCGCATATAATTTAACTACAATTATTTACAAAATTCGTAACAATATTATTTATAACCTTTTTTCAAGTGCAGTAACGAAGTAAATTTTCTATTTTCTGAAGTTGAAGTTTTAAAATTTTTCATTCATTTTTTATCATTTATTTATGATTCTTTTTGTTTTTCAGGGAAAATCCTTTGTGGACTGAACAGTAAGTACTTCATACTATACAGACTTTTTATACACGTTACATGAATTTCGTATTAGTTTCTAAAGGTAGTGCTCAACAACAAGTACCGGAAATAAAAGAGATGCATCACGATTAAGTTCACAAATATTTGCTTTATACAGAGGGTGTTCGCTCATTTTTTAGACGACTTTCATTGTATTTACATAAATATTGTGCCGAAAATTTTTGCGTTTTAAATGTTCAGTTTGATAACTCTCATTCTTGACTATCTTTCTACACCCTAATTTCCAAAAACCGGAAGAGGTATTTTATCCCATTCTCTTGAACTCCAAGGAGGTCGACGTTTGGACAATCCGCTTTTTAAAAGTTCAAAATAGCAAAAATCCTTGGCTGATATATCAGGAGATTTAGTAGGGATATGAGTGAAGCCTTGATACCCGTTTCTTGTTCCTTTTTTACTTCCTTGTACGAAGTAAAAAGGAAGTATTCCAATCGTGAAAAGTTTCAAGCATCATATTTCAACGCAAATATCCATTTTCACTGTTATGGAATGCAATTTAACGATGTTTTTGCTTGACATCTGTACGTAAGGACAGAATAAAGGACTCTTTTTCCCCAAAAATATTGTAAAACTAATTTAAAATAAATTCTGAAGAGAATTTTTCGTGGCATCAGTGCGTACGTACGTATATATCTCGCATAACTCAAAAACGAGTAGCCTCAGAACGTTGAAATTTTGTATATAGGGACTGCTATAACATGTAGATGTGCACCTCGTAGTTTGGTTGCAATCGGCCGCACCAAAAGTATATAAATATATGTATATATATATATCCACTCTGTTACTCGGCTCAGTGATTTCAGGTTCCTTTATTCTTATATGTTTGTAAATTGTGCATTTTTTGCTTTAAATATAACTGACTTATGTTGTTCTTATCTTACGGTTAAAGTTTTTATGCCTTTAGAAAATCTGTATGCAATATTTTTAGAATTATCAACAATTTAAAAGTTGTTTAAATGCCACTAAGCCTAATAATTTTTGCCATGTCGGCCATTGCTTGTTTACATTTGAAACCACAGAATAGTAGATTTGTTGCCAATCTAGAGAAAGTAAGCTTTGCAGTAACAAAGATAACACCTTCTTTTATTATTGCGAATTAAATCATGCTTAATCCATTCTGGGATTTATTGGAAGAAATAAGTGTTTAAGGTTTACTTCAATACAGACAGTTTGAGTTTTTATGTATTTTTGCCTTGTCGCGATGTGAGAACTGAATTAATTGAATGAGAAATACTGAAATCGTCTGTGAAAACTTGTTACTTTTTTTGTTGTTATGGTTGTTTTTTGCTTAATTTCTTTTATGCATCGTTTTAGATTTATTATAGTATTCGAATAGAACATGTGGCAACGATTAGATAGTTCTTAAGATGATATAAATTTTGTGCATTCTGAGTTAAAAAATGAATTTAAAAGTCAAGTATAATATATTGGTAAAGGCCGTTAATGGTGGATTGCCTCTTACTAAGTTATAAGACATAGACATAGTTAACGAATGATTGAAATGTAGAGCTGTTAAGTGGACCTAGGGCCAGAGTGTCGCTATGGTAAACAAATATAGAGAATTTTAAAGAGTGCATTTATTCTATTGTGGTTTATGTACTATCGACGAAGTAGATTTAATGGTAAACAAATATAGTGAATTTTAAAGAGTGCATTTATTCTACTATGGTTTATGTCGACGAAGTAGACTTAATTCAGTTTAATAAGTTTAAATAAAATGCAAGAAAAATGCGTATAATTTAATGTTCGATACAAGGAAGTCATGTGGTGCACAAATCAGATTTTTTTATCAAGAAACTAACAAAGTGCGGCTGCTTTCTTTGTCTTGCAGTTCTACTGATTGATGGCACCGTGGGTGAAGAGAAAATATTTCATGTTTGAAAATTGGGTATAAAATATGTTTCTGATAACATGCGGAGTTGATGTTAACATTTTTCTCCACTCTCTTTATTTTTAATTTGCCTTTATATGAAAAACTAGCAACAGCTTTGAAAAACTTCCTTTATGTTTTGACTTTTTTCTCCATTTTGACGACAATCTCAAGATTCATCTCTTGTGACAACATTTTTTCCATTTTGTACGGATTTATTTCTCATAAAGAAATCCACAGCGCGTTCTACGTTCAGGGCTATGTCGTTGAGAAAGACGATGCACATTGTTTTTTTATCCTTTTTAAGATTTAAATCCGCATTATCGTTTTGATTGCATTTGTCTGTTGTTGATGATTTTGCAACTGTCCTTTGATTTGCCGGATTTTCTCTTAACATTAAAAACTCACTCTCTAGCTTCAAGAACTCTATTTTTATATACTCATTAACTAATTCGTTTTCTGATGGGAGCCGAGGAAAGCAGAAGTGACAGTATAAATAATGAAATAATAAGATGATGGATTAATTGAAATAAAACTTTACTCAGAAAGAAACTCAGAAAGGATTGCTGATATGGCTTTAATAATGCATCTGTATGAAATTTACAGCATAAGTGCTTTAATATGTTATCAGCATTTTGATCTAAAATTTAATTAATTAATTTTTTATTTCATTTATTTATTTGTGTGTGCGCAACATGAATTTATTCCATTCATCAGTAAGAGTCATAAAATATGCTACACAATTTAATTGATTTCGGAAGTAAATTGTTTTAAGCGTTAAACTTTGCCATAATCGACGATGCGGTTTCACGAACACTACTCAATCACTATTTTTCAGAACTTTAATCAAGAAAATTTGCATAAAACTTTTACTCTTTCCTTAGTTTATTTAATTTATAAAAAAGGGTCAAACGTTTTACAGCACAGCAATTTTTGTTAATTTTTTTTCTCTTTATTTTGCAGGAAACTAAAGTTGTATGAAGAACAAGTAAGTTGTACAGCACTTTTGTTACTCTTGTTATATTAAGTAAATATTTATTAAAAAAAATTAAGTTTTCTATTTACTTCCACAGCATTTAATTTAATTTTTGTATTCTTTGAATAACTGCGTCAAATAGACAATCAACCGAAATATAAATTATAGTGATAATCACATCATAACTTAAAGGTAAAATTAAGGTGTGAAAGTTGGATTTAAATATAGTTAATTTAGTAGAAATTACCCCTTGTTATAACGCGGTACACTTTTTTAAATCAGCTTGCAGATCATTTGCGAAAGGTTATAAATCAATTCTGCTAAGCATATTTTCCGTAAATTTTGTGCTGTGCCTGCGAAGCACTTTTAAAGTATCCGCCGTTCAAATGTCTAAATTCTAGTTTTAGATATTTGGACAACAAATGCTCGTAATTATGATGAATAATTTTAGTAAAAATTCTTATTTTATTGTAGCCATTTTAAAAATCAAGCGAACTGTACAGTGGTGGCCAAAACTGTGGACACTTGGAAATTTTTATGTTTTTGAACTTTGTATGCTTATAGAAAACGTTATGTTTCACAAAATGCAAACTTGTATATAACATTTTAAAGAGAATTTATTACTGAATTCAATACAAAACACAAAATTCAATTATTTGCAATACAAAAAAGTTAAACGATAATAGTTATCGATATACATTAGATAGTGAGGATTCCAGTGAGTTATCAGTACTTAGTAGGGTACCCTTTATTTTTTATTACAGTTTCACATCGACGTTTCATTGAGCTGACAAGAGTTTTAAGCTCTTCTTTCGTTATTACATGATGCCAGGAAACAATTATAGCCTCAATTAGTTCCCTTTTATTTGATGGGCGCCTCATTCGGACAAGAGTTTTCAAACGGTGCCACAAATTTTCGATAGGATTGAGGTCAGGACTGTTTCCTGGCCATGACAACAATTTAATGCTCTTTGTACGAAACCACTCTTTCGATATTTCGGCCGTGTGGCAAGGAGCAGAATCCTGCTGAAAAATAAACGAAGCATTGTTGGGAAAGAGATCTCTGATGGAAGGTAGAAGTTTTGGTTCTAGAATAGTGTCAATGTATTTTGTGGCATTGAGTGTCCCATCGATGACATGAAGGCGACCAATACCATCTGCTGACATGCATGACCAAATCATAACACTAACTGGGTTCTTCACAATTGCTTGAATGCAGTCGGGATGTAGCTCTTCTCCTATTCTACGTCTTACATATTTTCGCCCATCACTACCGAATAACGATATCTTAGTTTCATCACTACATATAACTTGTGACCACTGAATCATCTGTCCAATTAATGTGTTCCTTTTCCCACTGCAGTCTTTTTTTTTTTTTTTTTTTTTTTTTTTTTTTCGTTGCTGAAAATTAAGATAAGGCTTTTTTCGTGGAATTTTACCTCTCAGTCCACATCCGTTAATCTTCTCCTGATTGTTCTTGAACTGACAGAAACACCAGCATCATTCAGATCACTTCTGATGGCCGCTGATGACATTTTTCTATCTTGGAGACATAGTCTTTTTATTCTTCTGTCATCAATAGATGTGGTGCACCTTTTTCGGCCTTTTCCTTCTTTGTTTTTTATTGAATTTGTCTCCTGATATCGTAAACAAAACTTTCGGACTCCAGATGTAGTCACTGAACCACCCACCTGTCTTGCAATTTCAGCATAGGAAAGACCACTTTCTCGTAACACAATAATATTACATCTCTTTCTAGGTGTCCAATCTACTCTTTTATTGGATGTCATTGCTTCTTGACTAAACGTTAAAAATTTTTATAAAAATTCCTACTTGTAATTGCAGTGTATAAGAAACAGATCCTCCTTCTACAGAACAAAGCAAAATAATGAATTGTTTCAAGTGTAAACATAATGTCAGCTTCTATTGGCTGTTACTAACATTTGATTGGTTCTCAGAACAAGAACAGTGATTGGCCAGGAAAGCTAGACATTACAAACCACTTCATAACTGTGTTTTTATTTATATTAAAGTACATATAACTTTTTTGTATTGCAAATAATTGAATGTTGTGTTTTGTATTGAATTAGTAATAAATTCTCTTTAAAATGATATATACAAGTCTGCATTTTGCGAAACATAACATTCTCTATAAGCATACAAAGTTCAAAAACATAAAAATTTCCGAAAGTGTCCACAATTTTGAACACCACTGTACACTCTGCACCAAAAAAATAAATAAATAAATAAAAATCTGTATCTCCCATTCTACTGGGTTGATTGATGAAATTTAATTTTCACTTTTCATATCTCGAAAGTGCGACGTAGAATATATATTAGATTTACATATAGCTTTGTTCTGGCGTAGGTATTTGACATAAAATCGGACTTTTTCTGAAATGACATACCGATTTCCTTTTTGCCATATTCGGATTTTACGATTCAAATTATACTTAAATATTACATTTTGTAAAATTTGGCGAGAAACTTAAAACTTTATCTTGGCGCACTTTTTTTTTTTTTTTTTTTTTTTTTTTTTTTTTTTGCGACAATGTAATTCATTTGGCGAATAACGCTGTTAAGTGAACCTAGCACGAGAGTGCAGGAAATGAAATGAAATGCAGGTGAAAAAATGCGTATAATTTAATATTCCTTACAAGGAAGTCGTAGTGTACACATCAGATTTTTTCATAAACGTTTTAGCGTTAACGCAAAATTAACTCCGTTTTGATATAATTATATTAATATTGTATATCTTACGGTGAAACACCGAAATCTGGAGAATGTCGACTTTGCCTGGTGAATGTCAACATTCACACAGTCGCTTGGTGTATGTCCGAAATATTTTCCAAATACTCTTATTTCTGACTTAACACCGATGGTAAATGTCGACATTCACCATGTACTAATGGTGAATGTTGAACATATAAGAATATTATATTTTCTTCTCCGTAATTCAGTAATCAGTAATAAATCAATAATAATCCGTAATCAGTAATAAATCAATAATAATCCGTAATCAGTAATAAAAACGCACTTGAGACTTAAAATAAGAACTTAACATACAGTACATTCAAAATGAGAAAGGAAAATAATAAGAGTTAAAAAATTACTAAACTGTGTAATTCAAATCTTATTTATTGCAACAACTTAAACTATTATGACACTTTGAATTGCACAAGAGGCCCTTACTTTTACAACTGCATTTATTTGTGGAACACTTCCTTTTGGAATGACAGCGTGTATATATACTCTCTTTTCGATCCACATCAGAGCATATCTGTGATTGCCCACATACACCAGTGAGGGTCCGAATGTACAAGAATGTGATACAATATTCGATCTTTCACCGACGTATTTGGTGAATGTTGACATTCTCCGGTGAAAGTCGACATTCTCCAATTTCGGTCTTTCACGGTAACATATATGTGGTGTAATATTTATTTTTATTTTTAGTGTATGCTTATTTTAACCTGATATTTATTTTTATTACTATTATGGTGCTCGCCGAATTCCTGCATTTTTTAAATAAGTCCGCATAGTAAAAATGGCTACCGAACCCTGCTGTATGCTGGAATATCCCTCCTTAAGTTACTTTTGCCATCTTCAGTCCACTAAAACGGAATTTCCGTTACGAGGAGCTTAAAGTACTTAATTTAGCAAGTTGTTTATTCGGAACATAAAATTTTTAAAAAAGAATTAAATACCTTGTAGAGTCTACTTGGATAAATCCTGTTTGAGAACTGTAAGAGTAGTAACTGCACAGAAGAAGGGTTAAAAGTATCCTTTATTAACTCTTTAAACTTTATAATGCATCAGCTCGAAGCTAACAAACTACGCCACTGCTTGGGCGGTAAGTGAAATCAAAGAATTAACTAAAGATTTCAGATATGTATAAGTAGTTGAACTAAACCACAGGTCTCAGAATAATTCCTGTTTCTTAAACCTCCGTCGAAAACTAGTGGCAGCAAGCAAATGCATTTAAGTCAGAGTTATTGCGAACCAGCAATAACTCTGGGGAGCAGACACTTAAAAGCAACAGAGGCGACGGCAATAGTTCTAACTCTGTTTCTTACTGAACCTCGGTTTTTAAACTCTTTCGTCAAGGTAGAATTTGCTTTCCTTCACGCGCGCTACCAAATTTAAATATTCTGGCACTGACAATTAAGAGAATGAAGGCTTATAGGAAAGAATAACAAACTAAATAAAATTGATTATTTAAAATAAAATATAAATCCGTACATCCTTAATACTCAGAAAAAGTGAATTCTTCATAGTACTGAAAACTTAAATCTTTTGCTCTTTGCTTTTCGAGAATACTTTTTAGTTACACAGAAATCGAGTTAACGAAAATAAGTGTTTAGAATAATAACGATATTTTTCAAAATTTTTCTATTGCATGATGAGCAATAAAAGGGATGGAGGTTTCATGGACTTGTTTAAAAGGTTCATATGTAAGCAAATTAAGTTACTAAATTGAATTTAAGTAATGACATCAGTTAAAATGCCGACAGACAGGGGCGTAGCTAGAGGGGGGCATCTGTCCCCGGGCGCAGAATCCAAGGGGCGCCAAACTGATGTTACGACATTTTAGAATTAAATGTTTTCCATCCTTGGCAAGCAGTAGGGGGCGCGAAATCTTCAATTGTCCCTGGGCGCTGAAAACCCTAGCTACGACTCTGTCGACAGAAGGATCCTATTTCTTTCACAAAAGATAAGTGATTCTATCCCTTTTCACCTACAGGAATTGAGTATGAGTGTGGTACCCGACCACAGCGAGAATCCACGACAAGTGACTGCAGCAGAGGTGGAGGCAGATGCGGTGTATGCTACTCTGAGGAAAGGTAACAGACTTGCAACTTTCCACCAACAGCCGGCGAATGAGTACGCGACACTGGATGGCTGCTCCACTGGTCAAAATCCTGACATTCAGCTGGAGGTAAATAGGCAGGAAAAAATTCTATAAAAATTGATTTAGTCTTAAAGTGACCTACAGCAGTGGGTTATATAAATTTTGAAGTAACTGAAATACTGCTGTCACTCCAATGATATATTTAAGCAAAATTTTAATAACGTTTTAAACTTTCACTATACTTTTAAACTTTTCAGTATAAAAATTTCAGTCTGATAATAAAATTTACTTTTGAAGTCTTTTATTATTTTAATTAGTTCTTTAAATGTCTAATACTTATCTCTTTTCCTAAAAACAGAATCATGAATATCACGAACTTAATTCTCGGCAGCCTTCGGGATATTTTTCGTCAAACCCAACGTCTTCCGAACCTCCTCAAGAGAATGACATGCAAGCATCTACATTGACTATAGATAAAGATGGAGAGCCTGTTCTCATTACAGAACTACTGTAACCTTGTTTGCATCCTTTATGTAAATAGTTGTTTGTGAGTAATGTATTCAATGTTTAACGGACATCAGTTTTTCGTTTTTACAAAATGATTCGTGTTGACTGCGAATCAAGTAAAAGAACAATTAGTTTCTCATTATGGAAACTGTTTATTTTTAAGTAACTCGTGCATGTCATCGTTCTATTTATTCAAAAAAGGGACTATATTTAAATACGTTACAAGCGACCTTTTTTTGTTAAAATAAAGATTTTGATGTTAATTAAATGTATTGTTGTTGTTGTTACCAATCTCACTTTTCTGATAATGATCAGGACCAGGGCCGGCGCCAGAGCATGAGTGCAACCGGTGCGGCAAAATAGTTACAATTTAGGAAAGAATCGGGCAGCATATTTCACAAATGCACATCAGCGTAACCACTGAGGGAGGGGTTTCGAAAATGGACCAATGAGCGTCTAATGCTCTTGTGACGCTCAATCTTCATGCATGTGAGCGTATGTCGTTTATGTTTAAATTTGCATTTGTTTCGCGGTAAAAAATGTATGGCGTATTAGAAGAAAATCTCGTAGTGCATTCGTTTCATGAGTTTAATTAATCGCTGACATTTCACTTTCGCGATTTTTATCACAATATTTGGATTGATGTTCACGACATATTATCCTTCTTTACATCCAGAAAATGACTCAAGCTATAATTCGCTTCGAATATTATGCATTTATTTAACACCTGTGGATTAAGAAAATTGAGTGTACTTTTTTTTTTAAATAATTTTTCATATAGACTGCAATAAAAAGTGCTGACTTCTATTTACATATATAATTGGCGTAAATATTTTTCTCATATGCATAGTTTTATGTAAAGATAGCATTTGGGCTCAAATGTTTATCACATATTTCTTTCTTCATCTTATTTACCATTCATTAAGTAACATTTCACATGGATATTTTTGCGGAGTATCCAAAATGTGTTTGTATTTATTTTAAATTCTTTCAACCAGGTAGTGAAATCTTCACATTTGTTTATATTTGATCTAACTTCGCAATGAAAATTTTCAGAAGAAATCGACGGTCCTTTAATTATGTATTTTGTACAGAAAATTGCGTGGCAAAATATTTTAAATCATTTTTGCTTAAATTTTAAAGTACGCGAAAGGTCATGTGACATGAGAGAAATATTACTGGATGCCCATTGGCCCATCCTAGAAGCCACACCCTCGGTGGCTACACAGATGTGCACTTGTGAAATATGCAATCGGGCAGCAGAATTTTGGATTCGCGGTGTTTGCAGTGGACGCCAAAAAGTCTAGCGCCGGCCCTGGTCAGAACAAGTCCACGACATTCATCGTTGCAAGGAGTCAAATGCGCCTGGCATTGGTGAAAGCCTTGAGCACCATTATAAGTGACTGCCCCAGTTTTGAAGGAGAGCACCCTGGTGGAACGGATCTGAGTGTCTCTCAACCTTTTCTCCTACCACCAATCTCTCGAGAGGACTTTCGGATCGCTGCGTATTTTGAGTGCCCACATGCCGCACAGACATTGTACATTTACAAACATCCATGCCTTCTCCGGGATTCGAAACCGGACCCTTCGGTAGGGCAGTCTGAGTCACTAACCATTATCCCGGTTGGGCTGCATATTATGAAATGTTAATCTTATTTCGTAATTTGCATAATGGAAAGAAGGTAATTTATACACATTATTTTCACTTATTGCTTTAAAGCAGCGAACTTCAAATTGTGTTCCGCAGAACCCTGGGGGGGAGGGCAAGTCAAACCCAGGTTCCAAACGTTAAAATAAAAATTCGACATATGACAACGCTGATGGAATGGGACAGCTTCCGTCCTAATACGACCTAATAGGCGCCTATCGGAATTAATGCCGCCCCGCCCTTTGATGAATCCAGAATGTTGCGATCCCACAGAGCAAGGGCTGACAAAACAGTACCAGTACGGTCCCTAGCCTTACTCTGTCTCGAGAGCCTTCAGGCCTTCTGTGAAGTCTGTTATTATGCCCCCGTGATTGAGACTGCCTAGGTACAGATCCTAACCATAACCAGTACTTCCCAGGCGTTCGCCTGAGTCAACCCCCGGAGGATTCGACATATGACAAGTGTCAAAGAGAATGACGTGAAATGCTTTGCAAAACTAAACAGCTTTCTAATTGGAAAAGAATTGTAATACAGCATCTTTTTCACCTGCAGAAACTTATATGACAATATTTCCCAAAAGACAAAACTAAGTATGATTGGATAAAAAATCCATTCTACCGCTACGATAATTCAGAAGGCTTGCTAAAGGAACGAGAATATCTTAACGACATATCACCAGTTTCTATGTTAAGATATAAATTTAAGCAAGAGCAGCTCCTAAATTCTCAGTTGCAGATTCACGCAGAATACACAGAAGTTTCTTACAGAGCTATAAACATTTTAATGCCAGAACAACAGATTTAAATGAAAATATTTTCTAAACATATGCAGCCAAAGGGCAAAAAAATAGAGAAACGAATTAAATGTAGAATATGAAATACGACTACAGATAACACCGATAGAAAGTTTGTATAAAATATCTGATGTGGACACCACATGACTTCGTTGTACGGCCTATTAAATAATACACATTTTTTGCCGCATTTCATTTAAATTTACTTCCTTAATTCACGGAGAGGCAAAAAATGCATAAAAACTCAAAATCTTCATTAAAAATTGAAAAATAAAATTTTAAAAAATTAAAAATAAAATACAGTTAAAAAAGTAATTATTGCAATTAAAATGTGAGTTTGTATGTAAAAAGAAGTAATTCGGCCAACGGATAGGAAGAGAAAATTTACGGTGCACAAAATTGAAAGTTAACTTTTGGTTTCAAGTGTAAACAAATGCTGGCATCGTTAGGCTTAGCGCTACTTTAACTTTTAAATTGTTGATAATTCCACAACTATTGCATGCCGATTAACTAAAGGCTTTTAAAAACCTTAACTGGAACATAAGACAATCTGTTACATAAGAATGTGTAACAGATGTGATAATTCAATCATTTTTAAAGCAAAAAATGCACAATATAACAACATATATATATATATATATATAAAAAAAAAAAACGAACTCACCGATCCGGGTAACAAAGTGGATATATATATATATTATATGTATGTGTGTAATGATTTAATGCATAGAAGGAAACACTGGAACTCTTTAACAGCTTTCAGTAGCAGCCATGGCGTATGGTTAAGGCATACAGATGAAGAAAACGAAATGGATTTCGATAAATCACCAGTCTTTATTTTCACACATATCCAATTAATTTCGGAGATACTTACTGAATCATAATTAAAGAGGATTAATTGCTTTGTTCATTGGTTATTTTAAAGAAATGACGTAAGCATTTGGGATAGGGAAGTAAAGCATCGTGGATGATGGCGTAGCAGAAACCAAGAGAGGAAATGGAATGACATAGTTTATTGTGCTAAGAGTATTTATACTAAGTCTGATGTAATTGTAGAGACAAGCTATGATTGGTTAATTTGAGGTTGTTAAATAACATAGAAAGATCTCGTATTTGGGAGAACAGATTAATTTAGGGGGAGAGCATCAAATCTAGAACAGTTAATTTTGAGGTCGCCAATTATTTTTAAACCAGCTGTCGTAATTTCTTATATCTTACATACTTATATACATATATGTAAAATAAAAAATATGAAAAGCAAACTGCAAAATTTAATTCACAATAACATCTTTTATTTTTTATTTCATTTGGAAATTTCATCTCTCTGTCTTAAAAATAGCGCTGTAAATCTAAACTACGTCATTCAAATTAATCATGCGATCTTACGTAACCCTTAATGCAGACGTCTCTTGATCAATCACTGAATTGTAAACAAAAACTAGAAAATTGAAACTTTTGACTCTCTCTCTTCTTTCTATGAACTGATGCGCCACTTTTGCTTGTGCTTTTCTCGTCGCCAGATGCTTTTCTGCAATCATGTATCAGCCGCTATATTCGCTAATATGGCAATAATATCTAAAATTGTAAATGTGTTTTAATAAGCACGAGTACAGTGCCAAGTAATTGTGGCCACAAAATGTGAATTTAAATTAAAAAAAAAAAAATTAAACCAGCTCGACTGCTTCTTCTTCAAAATGGATGGACGTTCTAAGCCATCAGTATTTTTGCGCATTTACATCTCAGTGTTCTTATATCAATTCATCCAAAATGGTACTATTATTTCATTTATTAGTCGTACAGGATTGAATTATGCTACTAACCTAATGGAGAACATTTATTCTACAGTTGGATTTCTGTAAACTAGTATCTGCAATTCATCATTCTAAAAGATATCGATTCTTCAAATACTGGTGTGCTATCATTACATACATATATATATATATATATATTGTTGCGTTTTTCTCTTCTGACACCAGTTCGTACGGGGTTTGTGAGGATTTGGAGTGAATAATGACAATACTATTTGATGAAATATCGAAACACAGTTTATTGGCCGGTATTAATCAGGACAGCTTCAAAGTCTCGTTTATAGTCGTCGAACTGTTATAAACACGCTGACACGATCAGCGACACAGCTTTCAGGTTATCAAGCTACCACGGTGGAGACAGCTTCACTGCAAAGCATCAGAGTACAGCTCCCGACTCTGCTCGGTCGTTCTCGGAACTCCACGTACTCTCGAGACTCTCTACGCTACAACTCGCGATGCACTCGACGACACACAGAGCACGGCTCCCGACTCTTCGGTTCAGTCGTTCCCGGAACTCAATACGCTCTCTCGACGATGCACTAACCGCGATACACTAAGAGACTCCTTCGGTGCACTCGACGATCCACTCGGCACTTGCTCCCCGGCTGTCAACTTGATCGACTCCGCACGGCTCGCTAGCCAAGGCACACTCGTTGCTAACTATCTCGCACTCTAGACGAGGCACTCTGACTCGCCTTCTCGACGAGGCACACTCGATACTCACTGACTGACTGCGGACCAGCAGGGTTTATATAGCTTTCGGCTTGTGTTCGAAAACATTCTGGGCTAAACCGGTAAGAATTCGTTCCAGAAGGTTCTTCATCAATCCATGGCATATCGCCAATTTTGTCGCCAAGTAGGCGATTTCTCGGCAAATGTGGCAGCCCTGCCTTCCCTTGCCATTTTATGGCAACCCTAAAACTGCTTTGCGGGGAAGCCATCACACCGCGCTTTGACAATTCGTAACACTGCCCCCTCCCAAGGACTGCACGTCCCGGGCAGTGCTTTCCTTGGTCAGAAGCATAATTCGATGCAAACAAAACGTAATGAAACAAACATAAGATATAAATAAATAACATAACTAAAGAAACGGATATTTACACTATGTAGAAGTTACATACACAAACTAAAACAATTTTAAATTATATACATTAAAGTTAAAAATGAATTTCAGTCTTAGTCTATTGACTAAAATATACCCGGGTCAAATACTTTTTCACTGCAGTTCTCAGATATATTTATGTTTTGCACATCACAGCCTGAAGCTTCAGTTCTTTGAAACTTTCCATCCACAGAAAGATGTGAAACAGTTTGTTCACCACACTGTAGTTTATTTGCAGCATGCATACAGTTCACCTCGGTATTTTTAGCAGATGCTACATGCTTATTTACCTCTATTTTCTGAAAGTCAGTTCCGATGTCTGTGCCAGGGTCGTGAATAGAATCCGATCATTTACAAGCAGAAGTTTACAAGTTTAGAATCAAGTCCTTGTCTGCAAAATCTGCACTATGAGACGCACAGATAGTTTGTGAGGTAGGTGAATTTTTTTCAATACTGGAGCACGCTGCTTCAGCTGTACATCAGCATCTTCATTCTCAGCATCACATGAACTTTCAAATGGTTCAGAACTTGCTGACTGCGTTTTCATAACTTCACTATGAGTTTCCAAGAACGTAACAGTCGCATTTTCACTTTCTTCCACTTCAGGCACTTGAAAATCAAAAGCTTCTTTTCCGTCCTTCATTTCTTCATCTTTTCGATCTCTGTCTTTAAGCTCGTTAGGCCCACCAGCGGCCGAGCGGTAAAGTCGCTGAACACTGGTAGTTCGGTCCGAGGTTCGAATCCCGCGAACGGGCTGGCTGCATGGGCGTTTTCGTGGTTTTCCCCATGTGTAACCTGTATACGAGCCAGTTTCCCTTAGAAAGTCCTCCACGAAGGCATCCCTCCTCTTAGGCAGATAGCCCTAGTGTGCTTTGCCATAATTAAATACACCAAACCTTTAATCTCGTTAGATATTTCATCCTTCATTTCTGGATCTTTCTCAGATAGTTCATTAGCTACTTCCTTCACTTCTTCATCCTTTAATTCTTCAACTGCCACTTCTCTCATTTCCACATCTCCTTTTATGCCTCCAATATCTTCTGTAAACTCAACTTTCACCTGTTGGAGTTGCTCTTGCACCTTTTCTTGGCTGACATTTATTTATTCTCGCCGGGCTTTCTTATCTTCCAGTCCCGCTTTCATCTCTTTCAGTGGGGCTTTGATCTCAGCTGACATCTCTTTATATCCAGATTTTATCTCAGCATATCCGGCTTTCATCTCTTCTCGCCAGGCTTTGATCTCGGCAAAGTCCATCTTCGTTTCCTCCTTCCTACAAGTCTTCGTTTCCTCCGCCATGGCTTTCCTCTGCAGGCGAGTCACTGGCATTCACTCGCAAATCCCACTTCTGACACCAGTTCTTGCGTTTTTCTCTTCTGTCACCAGTTCGTACGGAGTTCGTGAGGATTTGGAGTGAATAATGACAATACTACTTGATGAAGTATCGAAACACAGTTTATTGGCCGGTATTAATCAGGACAGCTTCAAAGTCTCGTTTATTGTCGTCGAACTGTTATAAACACGCTAACACGATCAACGACACAGCTTTCAGGTTATCAAGCTATCACGGTGGAGACAGTTTCACTGCAAAGCATCAGAGTACAGCTCCCGACTCTGCTCGGTCGTTCTCGGAACTCCACGTACTCTCGAGACTCTCCACACTATAACTCGCGATGCACTCGACGACACACAGAGCACGGCTCCCGACTCTTCGGTTCAGTCGTTCCCGGAACTCAATACGCTCTCTCGACGATGCACTAACCGCAATACACTAAGAGACTCCTTCGGTGCTCTTCGGTTCTCGACGATCCACTCAGCACTTGCTCCCCGGCTGTCAACTTGATCGACTCCGCACGGCTCGCTAGCCAAGGCACACTCGTTACTAACTATCTCTTACTCTAGACGAGGCACTCTGACTCACACTCTAGACAAGGCCCTCTGACTCGCCTTCTCGACAAGGCACGCTCGATACTGACTGACTGAGGACCAGCAGGGTTTATATAGCTTTCGGCTTGTGTTCGAGAACATTCTGGGCTAAACTGGTAAGAATTCGTTCCAGAAGGTTCTCCATCAGCCCATGGCATATCGCCAATTTTGTCGTCAAATGTGACAACCCTGAAATGTCTGATAGAATTCTTAAAAAAAAGTCTAAGGTTAAACGTTTGTTAAGCTTAAAATTCTGCTTCCAGTTTTTGTAAACTAAGTAGTGATCTTTAATATTCTATAAAATTTTAGCTATAGCTTCTATAGAGTTATGTATAGAGATTCTACAGAGTGAGTGTAGATGTTCTATCAAGATTTATGCAGAAATTCTATAAAAAACTTTATAGTTTCTAAAATTCTCACTTATAGAATCTTATATAATATGTATAGAACTCAAACTCAACTTTCACCTAATAAATGCATTTAGTATGAGTATTTTAAATTACGTCCATAGGGGTGCCCGCGGGCCGTATGTCTGATCTGAAAACAGCTGACAGGTTAAAATTTTCTTTAACAAAATTTTAAAATTTATTGTACTCAACCATTCGGATGATATGATCAAAATAATGATGCAGAATAAATTTTTTAAACTAACAGATTAAATCGCCTAACAGTTTATTTTCGATTTTACTCACTCATTTAAAATTAGACAAAAAAATTAACCGTAATTTCACAGGGATATTTAATATTTCTATTGATTATGAGGGCGATCAGATACAAGTCCCTGTTCTTCCGAAGCAAAAGAATTTCTCCCAAATTTTCTCCCTTTGGGGAAAAAAAAAAAATATCTCTGAAAACATCTGCGTCAAACTAAAGCTACTTTTCCACCTAATTTAAAATTTTCCTTTAACAATTACGGTTCTAGTGTAGAATTGGGTGCGCCTTCGACTGGCGACAAATTTTGTTCAATTTTGGTCATGAAACCCCATTTCTGGTTTCTCCCGACTTCCTTCCCTTATAGTTTTAACTTGATTTTAGCTTCTCGATTTAATAATAGATTAATAATAGATTTAATAATCGATTTATTTTTTAAGTGAAAATAGATCGATTAAGATAGATCGAAAATTAAAAGAGATCGAATTAATAGATTAAAATAGATCGATTTAAGTGAAAATAGATCGCACTGCCTTGACATGGTGCGCAATACCGAGTTTGTACAATTCTCTGATGTTTTTTAAATGAAAATAGATCGATGTGTACATGGACACCGAGTTTGTGCAATTCTTTGACTTTTTATTTTGGTTTTGTGTACCGGCCATCTTGAAAGTGTGCCTTCCTGGCGTCAAAAAAGAATCGCAAAAGAAAACTCTGAAAGGTTACAGATTTTAAATTACGTCCATAGGGGTGCTTTTTTTTTACATTTTGTATGTTACCTTTATTTATTAAATATCATGTTCTTCCCACTTAAACCAAAAAATTCGGTTCAAGAGTAATATAGTAAAAATAATTTTAAATTGAGCATATCTTTAGAGTTTCCGATACACAGTCTCACGCACTGGATATAAAAAAAAAAAATTTCTGCACAACGTTGCCATTGCTCACTTTAAAATCCTTGAGTTTGTTAATCAACAATTCGTTAAAAGTTTTACAAAATATGAAATCGATAATAAAACAAATTTCAAATTTCGGCTTCCAGATGCCCATATTCACAGTAGGATTACGTCATTCAAAATTGGATGCCTTTAGGTACCGTTGTTTTATCACAATGCAAGAAACATATATACATTTATGCAGATTCTTCATTATTTAAAATTTCTTCAAATGTAATACAGGGCGATAATATTTGATGCAACAGTTTGAAAAGTGAAACGGACATTCAGAGTCATTCGACGCAAAATCGCAAATCGAAAACAAGGTGCTACTTTGGTAGACGGTTGCATGGATTTTTGGCGATTTACGTTGATTTTTACAAACGTCAGCCATCTTGAAAAACGATGTTTTTACGCATAGTAAAGTATTCGGAACTTAAAAAAAAATAATAATAATAAATATCGTTAAAAGTAATTGATAATATTTTTGTTGAAAATGTCGTTTTTTAAGACCGCAGGAAAGTGTAAATAAATGCATTTAGTATGAGTATAAAATACTAAAGTAAGATTATTATTACTTTCATATAGCAAAGAGGAGAATAAAAACACCGCTATAAAACATTGTGCCAACGTTTAATTAGATTAAAATATTACTGAAATTGAATATCGAATTAAAAACCATCATACCAACATTTAAAAGAATAAGAATATTATTGAATTCAAATACTTTAAAATACGTTATATAGAATATAATTAACATTAAAACATATGGACAATAATTATCTCAGCAATTTTTGAAAATAGTGTATTAATTTTTTTTAACAAAAATTGAAGTATACAATTATAAAATAAAAGAAAAATATGTACTTACATTTTTTTTAGTCATTTAACATGTTGTTTATTGATAAGTACCACAAAAAAATCGGAATCATAATTTAGATAACATCTTTGACGACATCTTTGAAGGAATTCGAAGATATGAATTAAATTTTAAAACGGCGCGGAAATGCACAAATTGTCAGTAACCAATCAGGGAGCTGATTACAGCTTGTTAATGCACAAATATTCTATAACCAATCAGAGAGCTTATTACATCACGCCTAGAATTAAAATTATTTAAAAATTCATACATAATAAAATCACTTTTTAAAAAAATGCAAAATTAAATTGTATTTTAATATTTAACAGTCATAAATAATATTTAAAACATTAGATTAAATTTATACATATTAAAACCAATTACTTTTAAAGTAAGGTGACGTCATTGATTACATCAACCACAACATAAAATTTGATAAAATATGATAAACAATAAAATTTTTATTTCAAATAAAAAGGCAAAATTAAATTTATTTTTAATATTTAGAAGCCATACATAATATTTAAAACACGGAATTTATGCACAATAAAACATATTATTTTTTGAATAAAATGACAACAAAGTATCGGTTACCATAAATAACTTATCCAGCAATGGGTTTACCATAAGTTGTATTACTCGCCAAAAGAAAATCGCCAAAATCCGTGCAACCGTCTACCAAAGTAGCACCGAATGCTCTCTGAATGTTAAGATTAGGGTACAGCATCAGTCAGATAATTTTTAGAAATGTAATCTACAGATCATAAATGACGTTTTCGATTTAAGATATTATGAACCGTTATAAACAAACTTTTACAATTTTCTAATTAAAATGCTGGGCTTAATGCTGTAATATAACCTACTGATATGCGTCTTGTTGAACAATTATAAATAAATTTTTCATTTAAAAATGTTTTGAAATTTCTGAAATTTAAAAATTCCAAAGTTCTAAAGTTAAAAAATTTAGAAAAATATGTTTCACTTACCCTTTTTCCTTTTCAAAGGATCGATATTCCGGCAGGAGCTTAATCGGCAGCTCATCAGACAGTGCTTAAAGACCAATTTTTGTAGAAAACACTTTTATTTTCATAATTCTCACGACGTACACAAAAACAAACGTAGCCACAAAAATATGGCATATCCAAGCCGAATCACAGACGATACTAAAAGAATGACAGTCGCCAATGATTACAAGTTACGGAATGCCTATGGTTCAAAACCATATACCTCCACATCAGAAAAATATCCAAGTAGTGAGCAGAAATAGGAAAATTGCGTAATTGGGTTATCATGATGCACATTAGAGGCACTACATTAGCTCGAGAATTACAGTCGATGTCAAATGTTTATATTTTTAAACTGCGCTACTGTTGCCAATGTTAAGAGCAAAATGTCTGTTCTTTTTGTTTGTGTTGAGGCCATTTTCGACACTTCTAGTTATATTTATATTATATTATATTAGTTCAATTCCTTTGCTAGTTTGAAGGACTTTTTTCCTCATTGTTTAATGTTTTGCAATCGGTTACAATGTTTACATTCATACATTTACATTCATGCAACATACATTCATACTATTACATAACGTTTTACATTCGGTTAATGTTACCAAAACAGCCGTGGACAAACATTATCACACTAAACGGCGCCTTTTGTACTAAGGAACATTTCTGTAGGATTTCATTTTGTGGAACTCTTACAATATATTCATAGAATTTTATAAATAAGTATTTCTACTTACAAAGTTCTAAAAGAATTTCATGAATTCTATCTAAAATCAATAGCCCTTAGTGAGCCATGGCCTGCATAGTGTTACCAGAAATTTTTGAACTAAAGTAGCAAAGGCAGACTGAAAAATTCGTAAATGGAAGTCAAACATCACGTGATTTTTGCGAGGTTATAGTTACGCATGCTCACATGACCTCTGGCATCATCACAAATTTGTGTTGACTTTTGACTAATTTTAATTAAATCTCATTTAATTTAGGTTTCCGTTTTTAAATTAGTTTGTGCATATCCATTCTTAAGAGATGCCTCACGTTTAGAGCATTAGCGCTTTTGTACTAAATTTTTTGAGTTGGCAGTTATTTTTTTAATTCTTTGTTTTCTTGCTTGATTGTGAACATTTTAGTTGAGGAATGTTTTTCAGTGAGTTTTCCGTTCTTCCTGGTGGGATTACTTCAGATTCTGATTACTTAAGAAATTCCATTGCTTAGTTCTTAGCAATATTATAATCAGGAGAATGAATTTCATTTCTTTCTCTATTTGGGTACCCAATATATGGCGTTCAAGCTGCAAATTCTTTTGTTCGATTCGTTATCACAATAGAACGGGGGGGGATGACTTAAAAACAAAACGCACTGGTGACGAAGGGGGGAAGGTGAGAGGTCCCCAAAACAGTTTTTTTTTTTCTTTTCTTTCCCACTTTTTTGCCTTTCCTTCTATTGACATCAGGCTGTTCAGCCTTGAAAGTCTACGTGTAAACATGATTGCCAGATGCTAACAGTTCTATCTACGCCTAAATAGACTGGGTGTTTTGAATTATTTTTAATTGATATTTTACGATATATTTAAAACATTTTCGAAGTCGGAAAAGGTAACATAAAGAAACGACGGAGATCGCAAAAACTAAAATTTTATCGACCTATTCAAGGGATGAAAGACTGAACCAACATTGCCCAGCACAGGAATCGAACCCCGGACCTGTGGTGATGCTGCGCGACGCACTTAGCCACTGTGTTACCGGGCCTAGAATTCTATCAGCATTTACAATAATCTTTCATAAAAAAAACCCTCCTCCAATATAAGAACAGTCACCTAGCCTCTCAATCATTTGAAATATTCAGATATTGTTATTTGAAGGTATGCACTTGAGATTGCGATAATTTAAAACAATAGAGCTTTCACGGTTAAGATTAAAATGAAAAAATTTCGAAACTTACGAATGGCAGCACTTACTTTTTTTCCTGTGCCAATTGATTAGAGCATTGAAAAAATGTGCTAGAACGATGCATGTATGATGAAAATTGCAAGCGTGAAACAAAAGTAAAGGACCAATGATAAAGCAATAAAAGGAGAGAGAAATTTTTTCATTGGAATTACAAGTTTTCAACGTACCCACCTTTGTTTGGGTAAGTTGTACTGTCCATTGTATGGTGCCTGAGGCCCATGCCAACAGGAAACACAATCCTGCAGTTAATGCCACGATTACGCATTACATGCCGGAGATTATTGAAAACAATGATGAGAGTAACATCACAGATGGAATCTGTATTACTTCTAAGTTTTATTTCATTTTGCAATTCTAATAAATCTTACGGATGTGATGCATGGTTAGGTTTTAGAAAACTCTAGAATTAGAAATCCATTGAAGTGAGGTTGGGGGATTGTGATGGCCATGAAACTGCAAAGTTACAGGAAATGACTCTGTCTTGAATCGTTGAACAGGTTGAAAGAATGCATACCTTCAAATAATAGTCTAAGTTTAATTTCAATTGGTTACGCAGATAGGTCGCAGGGGCTCATATACCGGGGAAGTTTTTTAGACTGCCCTATTCTGATTTGCAAAGATCCTAATCAAAGATGATTAAAGAAATTTTGAAGCTATACAATTTCAAGTCAAATCGAATCCAAGACAAAGTTAACGAATCCTGAGAAAATAATCTGAGCAATCAGTGATTAGGATAGTGGTCGGCACTGCTGGCTGTGATATCATTGGGCCCGCTATCAAATCCTTAAAAAGGCTTGGATGTGCATAGTGTCTTTGCGGCACGGGGTAGCTGCAATACACAGCGAGCCGAATGTTCTATCGAGTAACTGGGTGGCAAAATGATCCTGACAATTTTCCCTTTGGGGATTCTCCTTCAAAATTGAGATGGAATTTGGTCAAGTCGCACTGTCACCTATATAAGGCACCTGAGGTAGACACAATCCTGCACATAATACCACGAAAAAATTTATGAGCACAGGTGTTACTGTCAGCCAAGTGAAATAAGTCACAAAGAGTTAGGCTAGGTTGGCTGATAAATAATTATGATAAATGCAGTCTCTTCCTATACCTCTATGAAGGAATTTTTTAAAAGGTATTACTTCTTGCATTTGTGTCATAAATGGAAAAACCGTTTGCAAGATAAAGGGAAACAGCATTATTATAACAGACAAAAGTTTTAATTTTTCAGCCGATCACAGATATTAACTTAATTGTTGTTCACTTTGGCAAAAAACTAGCACTGTGTACATTCGTAATCTTCATTTGTATTTTGACCTTTTAACATTAAAAAGTTAAAATTTTTAATCAAAAATTATTTGAAAAAATATATATCAAGAATAAATAGTCATTAGAAAATGCATAACTTATTTCCAAACCAAATTTAGATTAGTTAATTGATTATTTTGATATCACATGCTATACGCGAGTTCAGGATTAGCAAAGTAGCATGCTTTAAGGCATTTTATGCATTTGATATGAATATAGAAAGAAAGGAAACACTTCTTCTACGACAGAATAAATTTGGAACAAGCTGGTGATCTTATGAAACCTTTGCCTCATGCAGTACCGGATTTATGTATAAGCTGCACAAGCTATAGCTTAGAGCCACCCCCAAAAATTGTAGCATATTCCATGTTAAAAAAATTGACTCATATCCCTCACAAAAGGCCCCATATCTCAAACAGCTTAGGATCTCGTCAAATCTAAATCTGGTCCTGGCCTTGGGGAAACATTTAATGGAAAAATGAAAAGTATCACGCAGAAAGTGTTAACATGCCAAAGGTGGTTTTAAAATTTAAAAGTGGCAATTAGTGCTATGAAAATCCATAACAGACATTCAAAATTAAATTTTTGATACATCTGCCATCAAATGTGTCAGGTTTTTTATGCAATAGGAAGACATAAACGAGGGCTGGGAAATAGGTTGCACATATTCTTTGATAAAGGACCAGAAGATGCATTAAAGTCTCTTTTCTCTCAATGCTAAAAGGGCCCCTTCCTACATTAAATTATTCCATGTGATAGAAAATAGGTGTTACAATCCCAGCCAAGTTCATAGGGTTTGTCCATCAGAGGTAAAATGTCTTATTTTCCTCTGATGGCATCTGTGTTATTCTACAACTTGACAAATATTTTTAAAATCTTCTTTATAAGGGTATGGTATTGTTGTATATATGCTATCCCTTCTCAGTGTTACTTCGCTGACTTGCTGACTTCGCTGTAAAAGCAAGAATAAAATACATAAGTAAATAACTGTAACCTTAAGTCTCTTAACTGATCTTGTGGAACTCTTTTAACACTAGAATGCTAAGCTGCATAAATTTTACTCGCACAACAATAAAATGTTCAGGTAACTTCTAAACTTTGCACACTAGCTCCAATATCACTCAGATTTACTATCTATGTTATTTTGTATTTAAGATACAGTTATAACTGAATGTGGGATATTTTCTGTCTTCGGGGAAATACCCTTTACCAAATGTAAAGGGTTAGTATTCTAGGGTTAACTGATAAACCATAATTTGCTTAAATATTTAATCAACTTTAATAAACTATACATAACATTACTGACTTAAACTGTGCAGATAATAAATTACTGAGCAAAAGAATTTTGAAATAAGTTAAAAATTATCATTTAATGAGCAAAAATATGCTATGAAAATATTAATACTATTGCTTTTGTATTCTTAAAATACACATGTAGAAGAATGGATGCATTCCTATGCTAGTAACTTAAGTTGTCAAGTATTAACTTGGCAAAATTTATGTAACTTTTTTCATTCCTAATCACCATGTGCTTTGTGGTAAACCAAAGCAAACCTAACAATCATGTTTTGGCTTCATATTATAAGAATCATAAAACTAATTTAAGTTCTTTGTTAATATACTAGTCTACTGATTTATTTTGTTACATAATGATTATTAATGTGATTTTCTATTTGGCACTTTTTTACATGTTTATGAAAAACTCAGTTGTACCTTCAAATTGTACACTTTCCCTTTAATTTCTGCATTGTTGATTTTTTTGAAGAATTGCATTTCACAGCGATCAGTTTAAAAATAGTCATAAAATTTGTTATGTATTTATGCTATTAACTACGTAATAAATGATGAACTAGAAAGATAAAGTAGAATGCATACATTTCTTTACTTTTTAAAGACCATAAATTGAAATTCATTATTAATAAATTTCAGATAAACATATAAATGCAACAATCAATGAAAGTTTGTAGCTTTGAGGTGCGGATTATAGATCATTCCGGATTATGGACATCCGGAATAAAGACTTTCGACTGTATATACATATCTAATTAAAGTCATCAAAAACACCAGGTAGGCAATTTCTTATTTAGGGATGACAACACAAAATAATGCTCAGGAAAGATTAATTATCATATATAAAAATCTCTTTTGTAACACACACCAGTAATAACTGTTTATCAGTGTAATGAGGATGTAATTTAACGTACAATTTTTCCCCTCAGTCTGTTGTAAGGTTGACATGTCAGTTGTAAGGTACAATTTTTCCCCTCCGTCTTTGAAATATTTATTTCGTAAACATAACGTCTGTGCTTTTAAATTGCATACGTTTATTCGTATACTAATCCTCTTTCACGAGTTTCTGTAGTCTTTACCTTATATGCAATATTCCTACAAAAACTTGCGATTTCAGTGTACTTCAGAATTACTCAAATATTATTTAAACTTTTAATCATATTCAGTTGCTTGAAGTCATATAAAAAATTTAATATATCATTTATTTGTATGTGTTAAAGAAGAATGATCTTGATTTTATACCGTTTGATTTGATTTACTAATAATTTCCTTTATATATTACAGTCAAAAGTTGTTAATCCGGACTCGTCGGGACTTCGGCGATTCCAGATTATAGATCATCAGCTTAAATCTGGTAAGATGGCATGCAGAAATTATAAAATTAAAAATATGAAACTGTAATTTATGAAATAAAAGAACAATTATGATCTAAAGGGTATCAAAATTTACAAAAAAAAAGCTTAATATTTATTTGTTTACTTTATTAAACATTTCTTTCAATGTAAGTTGTTTTAAGTTGCTTCGTTTTATGTGATAATACTTTCTCTTTAATTCTATAAACAGACAACTTCTTGTTCAGTTATAAAGTTTCGCTGTTCAAGTCCTATAATTGTCTAGACTAATTTGTCAATCAAAATTTTTTCGTTTTCAACAACCTGTTTCACTTTCTTCACTATCGAAAGAGAATTATAATGACGAGGAATTTGATAATCATATTAAAGACAGAGTACATCGAGATGAAATACTACATTTAGTAAGGAATTATAAGCCAAATAAAATAAAAACATCTGCTCTGAAGATAATGATAGTGCTGACAGATCAACTTCCAATTCATTGCGCACACAAGTATGTGTGGGCAGGATCAACTCATTTACATTGTATTTGCACATATTTGGGCAAAATTAATCTGAAATAGTTGAAATTGCTTTTCCTTTCATCAAATTTCAAGTTTCCCTCCATTCCAAATTCAAATTTTCTGAATACTTTCTCTTCACTCACCTTTTTTCCCTTAAATCTTTCACATGCTTCTGATCGTGGTTATGCGTACCACAGGTTGGGAACTGCTGGAATAAATAATGGAATGTACTTTTTATGGAGTCCTACTCGAATTTGTTTTCCCGATTCCCTCAACAACAGAACCGCAGAGCTTTCAGAAAATGAGTACTTTAAGAATATTGGCATAAACATCATTTGTCCTTTTGGATAGTTAAAAGATGACCGACATTAATTAAAATCAGAAATGTTCAATTTAGTTACTTTTTAAGCCATTTATACCAAATGAAAACCAATATACTAAACTTAACATGCTGGTCTGACTTACAGTTTTGAAATTTTAATGATTTACAGTTTGTATTTCCTCCAACAAACACCTTCCTTGTAACCCACGAGTTTCTAATTGTTGCAGTTTCTCTGAAAAGTATATGTCAATAGACTATGATTGTTTATGATGTTAGTACTTATTTATAAATTCAGAAATATTGATAACTTTCACTACATACGGAGAAAAGTGAGGATGAAAATGAGGAAAAATTGATGTTTTGTGTTAATTTTCATTTCTGAAAGAGAACCACAGCTAAATTTCCATTTCGTTATTCAGACATTACATCTTCAACAAAATTAATCTTACTTAGCAGCCTGTACTAAAATATAGGTACTTAAAAACAAATGAATGGATTTGTTTTTGTTAATGAAAAGACCATTATTTATACTAAATTTTTATTGTACTAACAGTCAGCCATACAAGACAATGACACAGTTTTAATAATGTGCATGAACCAAAATGATAACAATAAAACTCACACATACATAAAAATAGCAAAACTTAACATATATGTGAATTTCAAAGTACTTTAATCGGTAAAACTGGAAAATGTACTATATGCAATAAAGATGGTTACAAAATAACTAAACCTCATGATATTTATGTCTCACATTAAAACATACAGTTTGATGTGATAGCAAAAATGGATTACTTCAGCAAAAACATAATGCTGATGAATAAGTCTGATATAATGTAGATGAACAAATCTGATATAACAAAATAATTAAGATTAAAACATATTATAATGCAGGCGCATTGTACTATACACATCATCAAATTTACTCACCAAGGAACGAATAAATATTTGTTCCAAAACTCAAGTAAGAGTTCAAAAGCAAGTCCTAATGCTTTACAAGAAATTAGAAACGCCGACTATTTGTATTGAAACGATCGACACAAAAGTGTCCAGCAATTGGGTTCATCATTTCATTTCCACCAGCATTGCCAAACATGCCAATTTGATTTGGGGGATGTCCTACATTAGGTGGACCCATATTCATTCCAGGTTGCACTCGAGAATCCATAGCTCCCCAACGCTCTTGTGGAGGCTGATCCATACGACCCCAGTTTTCAGTCATTTTATTTACAGGAACCCACTGAGAGTTTCCCATTTGTGCATTATTACCAAACTTGTTCTGATCCCTGTCAGGAGGTCCACCTTCCCACGGATGAGGCCTATCAAAATTACGACCTCTTTCGTTGAAATTATTTCTTCCAGGTCGATCGAATCCACGATCACGAGTTTGTTTGCCTTTCCATTCATCTCTTCCTCCTCTTTCGGCTGTATCACGAGCATTTCTATTACCACGATGAAAAGCTGGCCTCTCTTCTACATGCTCATGCCTTCCTTCTCTACGTCCAGAGCTATTAAAAGTAGGGGAAATATCACCACCTTTGGCTCTTCCTTCAAATCTGTCACCTCTTCTGTCAGAAAAGGCACCACGATCTCTTCCAAATTCTCCAAACCTACATAAAAAATAAATTATCTTAGTTAACAAAAATTAAAAAACTTTTATAAATTAAGCACTTATAATATAGCAAAAGATTTAAGAACAGGAAGACATCTAATAACATATTATAAACCATATATACATACCCAGTCGGAGAGTCAAGAGATGGTTCTCTTCTTGGTCCAGCATGGCGCTTTCTATCTTCCCAATAAGGATCAATATCTTTACGAGGACCCTCAAAGCCTCTTTTGGAACCCCTTCTATCTTCAAGACTATAAAAAATATTTAATAAAATTTTTTTAAGAAATGTTCATTTTTATAATCTGACTGCTTAGTCTTGCACTGTAAAGACTTCATTTCAGTTTCAAGTTTATTAAAGCATAATGGCTATTTATCAGAGATGTAGGAACAAGTTAAGTTAGACTTGATTTAGACACACATCATTCAATATATATATTTTAATTTAAAATTACCTACTATAACATTCTGATTCTACTCTATTCTTGAAAAAATTAATTACGGATATGTACTTTCAGACTAACATATCAATATGTAATAAATATGTATATTCATTTCTTTAAAAGCAAATCTGATAGAGGACAGATTGTAATGGCCCGAAGACAAGCACCTTTGATACAACATGATTAGACATTTGGTATAACCTGTAGTAAGTAATCTACCGAGAACTTGTGACATCCATGCCAAGGTTAGCTGCTGCCGTTTTACAGGGCAAAGTTTGCACATTTACCTAGTAGGTGGTCATAATGTCTTGACTCTTCAGTACATTTACTAGCACATACGAATATTTGTGAAATTTAGTCTACCCCCAAAAAGAAACAGTTAAAATTTGCCACAAATTTGATTATGTTAACAGCAATATTTAATTTAAAAAGTACATGGCATCCTTTCACACAGCTTACACGTATAACATTAAAAATTAATATAACGATATTTTGTTACAGAATTCAATTACCATTAAAATTATCTTTTATTTTAAATATAAAAACATGATAAAATTTTATTCATTTACCTGCAAGTACTAGCATTGAGAAAAGTACCACAGCGCTTAAAATTGTTAATGTTTTAAGGAAAAGATTTGAGTGCACTCTATTCGTGCACAATCATGAACTAGCCACTAGACCTTTATGATCTAAGTAAGTTATTGAGAAATCAATAAATTACATAGATCATGCTTCAGAAAAAATCCATGCATGCAAAATCTGGTGATTATGATGGCCAAGGACTCGTCACAACCTTTAAAAGTCAGTCGCACTTAGAAGCAGTGTAACACCAGGGTGCCTGAGCCAAGGACCCTATCCCTTGTCAAACATGTAGGTTGTTTCAAATGCTGTCATGAGTAACTAACATAAGATATATTTTTTTTATAAATTATGATCATATTTTTGAGTAATGGGAAAGATATTCTAGCAGAAATAAAGTGTGCGCCGAGTTCCAACAGACCTGATAATGCCATCTAGTAGAGCTGAGAAAGGGGAAATGAGCTGGCTTTAATCAGAGTCCTAGAGATACGTACAATACAGATAGTGCGAGTCAAATGGTGCACTTAAATCATAGCTACAGTACAGGTAAAGTAAGTCAAATTAAACAATATGAATACTAAATATGGCCATATTCCATTTACGTCATAATTGTAGACCCTTATAACAGGGTTGTTGGATACTTGCGAGGTTAGCATAAAAATTCCAGCAATAAAAATATTTCAGTTCTTCAATGCCTAATTCATCATGAAGTTTTTTTTTTTTTTTTTTTTTTTTTTTTTTTTTTTTTTATTTCGAGCGTACCAGGGCGAGTTGCTGATCAATTTTGTGCCTCCGTAACCTTTTCCTATATGATTTGCAAGAATATGCCCAAACCGAGCAGGCATAACATAGTATGAGACGCAATATAGTTTTATAAATATGCAAATTGTTATCTTATGAGTTGTATAGACTTCCGTCCACACAATCCAGAGATGTAAATTACCTTGGCGCTATTGGATTGTGTGGACGGAACTCCATGGAAGCCCATAAGCAGTGCCAAAGTAATTTACATCACCACTAACGTGAGCTAGCAATGTATCATTCTATAACCCCATTCAGGTGTAAACAGCTGGAGGAACACAAAAGTTCCAAAATAATATTTCGTTGAAAGATGCCATGTGTATAACTAGATGACTAGGTTGAGAAAGTATAATCCTTCTAAGTAATTGTACTTGTGCCAGCCCAAATATTAAATGTTTGAGTCTCAAGAAGCACAATAGTGCTGCTGAGATTTTATGTCAAGAAAACCCAGTACATTTTCAACATTGTAGACAAAATGAGAAACACTTATGCAAGAATAGATCCGATCACTTTGCAAACTGCAATAAATGTGATGGAGCAATGAGAAAAAGATGAGAATCGCGTTACCTAACAAATACAAGAAGCGCTACTGCTCCGATCGGGATTCATCGATGCAAAATAAACAAAGCCACCTGAGACTGAAATGGTTAGTACAGAATCTTTCCCTTTAGGCATACAATCTCATGCTAAATGGATTTTCATGTTTCTACAAGTTAAAAGTGTGGGTGTTAAACATACCCGAAAAGGTAAACATAGCCTCATCAGTTACTAAAATACATTTAGAGAAATCGGGTTTCCTGCAACCAGCTGTAGGTAACAGAGGGTAAAATCCAGTTTAAAAATCTACGCTGCAAATGATTTGCACTTCTTCCTCATTTAAAAGTCTTCCAAATGGTTGGTTGGCTTATATCCAGCAGTTCTTGTGCTTGTAGTAAGATCACAGCTCAAATGCATATATCATGACTTCTCCCACTTACAATTCTGGGCTATCTTTACTTTCACACACCACACCTACATTGAGTGATACATTCTCTTAGTTTCTTAATTCTTAGTTCCTGGTTAACACGCTTGGATTCTATGTGCTCTGACACCTGCCTACTTTGGAATCATTCTCTATATGCTCTCTAAACAGCTGCTCTATTTATGTATCACCTTCAGAGATAAAAATGGGTGTTGGTGAACTATGTGTTCATGTACTGATGTAATAATGGGGAATAACAATTTGCACTAGCAAACCACTAATACCTGTTGATCTCAACAACACACTCTATCACTTCAATCTTCATTCCTTTACAGCACTGCTCCGCAACCGGTGTGCCGCAATCAAATACATGTATTTGACATCTTGCAATTTTTTATTATGTATTTAATACACAATGACATTTTTTTCCCTTAATAATGTCTATTTTAAATGTTTTTATATATTTCACTGGTGTGTGGTTGTGTGTGATTGTAAGTGTGTCAGCATTTGAATTTTTTCGGCACTTCCTTGATAACTCGGAACTCAAAAATATATAACTTTTTTTTAAACATAAATTTAAATGAAATATATTGGTTTCAGACCATTTTAATTAAAAATAATAGCTCTAAAACTTTTTTTTTTAATTTGAAATAAACCAATCAAATTGAAGAATTTTTGTTTTTTAATTTTTTTTAAAAAAGAATATTCTCATATTTCCGAAAAAGCAATTTTAACATTACTTCCATTCCAATTTTAACATTCCATTCCTACGACATATTTATGTGAGCAAAGTTTTTCAACTCTATTATTAATTAAAAATGATAAGCGGCCATGCTTAAAAGATCTTGACCAAGAACTTCGTGTTGCGTTGTCAGATATTGAGCCGAATATAAAACTTTTGTGTTCATTGAAGCAAGCGCAGGTATCACATTGATAATTATTATGATTGCATATAAATAAATATGTTATGGTTTTATAATTGTATATTTCTCAAATTAAAAACAAAAATTTATTGTAAATTTTGTGTATAAATCAATACATATATACATTAGCTTTTGGTGTGCCACGAAATTCCAGAAAGATTTTTTGTGCGTCGCAGGTGAGAAAAGGTTGCGGAGCACTGCTTTACAGAAGTTCCATTATAAAAACTGCTTATTTCAGCTTCCTTTACTTGCTCTTACCAGGTTAAGATAGAGCAGGGTAAAATAGGCATAGTTATTTAATATTTAAAAATCACTATGTGTGTGAAATAGACATGGTTTCAAAAATGCATTTTTGGGAGGGCTCCTATATATAGTATTCAGAATTTAAAAAAAAAGAAAAAAAAAAAAAAAGAGAAGAAGCGGTGAAAAATAATACAGTCCTTATTTTTAAGATATCATTGGCAAAACAATCTTACACATAGAAATCTTTCAAAAAAGACTGGATGAAATACAGTAAGTAATTATAAAATCCAAAAAGTATACAAAAGTGTTTTACCCCAAGGTTTTACCAAAAATACGAAGAAACAACTATCTTCTTATTTGATAAAAATACAATAAAAATAAAGGATTACAGAATCCAACAGAATAAGACAATAAGAAGAAAATTATATCTTACGTCATTTGTGTGCGCTTTCGCAATTCAGCCCTTTCTCTTTCTAAACGTTCTCTCTCCATTCGCTGCTTTTCTCGCTCAAGCCGTAGAACTTCTGCTCGTTCTCGCTCCAGTTTCTCTCTTTCAATCCTATTAAAAAAAGAGAGAGAAAGATATCATGTGAAATAATTTTTGGGCAGCTTTAAATATGTCACACGTCAACAAAAACATCTATTTGGAATTTATTTTGCTTACCTTAATCTCTCTCTCTCTCGCTCGAGACGGATGGATTCTTCACGATTCTTTCTTTCAATCTCTCTCTGCCTTATAATATCAGAAAATCTTCGTCGATCAGAATCATGATCTCTATCTCTAATACGATCTCTATGGTAACGATCCATCTAGAAAGAATATTTTAAAACTTCACAATACAGTTTCATTTACTATCATAGATCACTCAAAACATTATTACAATTAAATTTTGAAAAAAATAATAATGCTGACATTTCTTTGCAGTCAATACTCACAAATCTGCTCATGAAGGGTCTGCGGGATCCAAAGCCACGGCCATACCCACGTCTGAAAAAACCACCACGGAATCCAGGCCTTCCTCTGTCTCTACTTCTGGATCTTCGACCACGTAATCTCTTTCTATCTCTTGACTTCTCACGTGCTCGTAGCTCTTTTTCTTTAGATGGTGTTCGCTTTTTCCCCTCTTTCTTTTCACCTTTGAAAAAGAAAATTTTAATTATTTAAGAAACCTAGTAATTATATGTTGAAAATGCAATTCATCATGACATTCCTAATATTACAGTCATAATAAAATGTATGCTTTTCTTGAATGCAATGTCATGATCGAAGAATTCCCCCATCTAGACCAGAGATGGGCAAACTTTTCCGGTCGTGGATCAAAAATCGAAAACAAAAAGTTTTGCGGGCCAAGATAATTTTTTTCTAAAATTTTAAAAATAAAAATAAGTATTACAATTTAAATTTGTTAATGAGATGAATGAAATTATGATTTCATTTTTTAAAGTTTCTTATATTGAGTTTCGAAGTGAGATGTACTGATTCTAGGCAACGAGGCTAAATACTCATCTACTTCTGAAATAATTCTTTCTAAGTTTCATAGTTGAAGATACTTGTTCCATATATAAGGTGAAGCAAACATAACACTGATTTTCTCGGCATGAGATATTAAATTTGGGAAACTTACTTTTGATAATGATTTATAAAACTAACTTTGGCATATTTAGAAAAAAACTGCTTGAAATGATTGTTAGATTGCAACTCAATTCATTCAAGCTTCAAATCTGATCTCACTGCTTCACAGTTTACATTTAAAGGCATGGTAAAAATATCCAATTCTGTTTGAATGGCACTGAAATCTTGAAATTTTTGTTCTAACTCAATTTAACTTATTTTTAACTATCTTCATATCACCATACATACAGATACTACAAGGTGTGGCTATTAATTTCCAGGACTACTCTAATAAAACAAGAGCAGATGATGTGAAAAACTTAACCTTTTAGTATGTTTTGAAGTAATCCCCATCTGCCATAATACACTTCTGTGCTCGGCTGTTCAAGTTGTGGAAACAACTTTTAAAGTCCCCTTTTCGGAAGGCTCTTGTCAACGTCACATTGCATGACAATGCCTGCCCCCACGTGAAGAGGTTTGTGGCTACGCATGAGGTCGTGGAGCTGCATCATCTGCCTTACTTCTTTTCGTTTCCCAAACTCAAAACTGTGATTAAAGGAACACGATTTGTGGATTTTGAAGACATCAAGAACGTGACATTGACATTTAAAGAGCCTTCCGAAAGAGGACTTTAAAAGTTGTTTCCACAACTTATACAGCTGAGAACAGAAGTGTATTATGCTAGATGGGGGATTACTTCAAAACATATTAAAATGTTACGTTTTCACATCATCTCTTCTGGTGTTATTAGAGCAGTCTTGGAAATTAATTGCCACACCTTGTATATGCTTTAGTATCTGTATGGTGATGATTTTCGTGTAATTCTATGTGTAACTTGTATTTCTTTTGTATAATGTTAACATGAAAATCTAAAGGAGGAAGATTGCGAGAAAATTAATACAGGGGCAAGTCTACTTAATATTGAGTACTCGCTGATTTGGTGAGATATCAGCAAGCTCAACTAATTTTTGTGGCAAAAAATCGCCCAAAGTCACCAAACTTGGCAACTTTTTGGGTTCAGACCCTGTATCACCATAGTAGGCATATTAATTGAATAACAACTGTAATTTAAGTTCTGTGTAGCTGCACCCGTAATTTGGCCCTCATCTGCCTTTGAGGGATTTCGAGAAGCATAAAGTACTAGAAATATCTTAGCGGTCAGGTGAAAATTATACAAGGCCAGAGACAGCATCTGCCCTTTGTCATAATAGCTAGTTCTGAGTGACTTCGGAGTAATGAAAGCTTCACTTTTTAAAAGTGCTTTGCATTGCATGGTCTTTAACATTCTTAGTAGTTTGAGGTGTACCTACTGATTGTACTCTGTGATATTGTGAACACATGTATGATTATTTCTCTGGAAAATTTCCAGAACTCTGAAGTGTTTCTTTTGACAAAACAAATTTTATCAACCTGTGTAATCGAATCTGTGTGCATTCAATCTACTGCAAACTCATATGCATGCAACAAATAGTTAACACCAAAAACATGTACCTTCTTTAGTTTCTTCTGTGCCATCTTTGCTTTTTACATCAACATCTTTGTCATCAGATTTTTCAGCAGACTTTTGCTTTTCACCCTTCTCCTTTTCTTCAGCGGTCTCTGCAGATTCTGCATTTTCAGCTGTTTCTTTTGTCTCACCTATTTGCATAAAATAAAATTTTCATTTTGTGATTTAATTAATCAAAATCTTCATTAATGAATTACCAAAAAAAAAAAACACTTTGAATCAATTTTTGCAATACAAGATGCTATATATGGCTTGATTTAAGTAAAATATTTTCTCCCTGTCAAATACTATAATTTAGCCCCTCTCAAAATTATAATGCAAGAAAAATGGAATGCCTATATTTTGATTTGAATACAATATATCAAAGACCAGTAAAGGTTAGGTGAAAAATGACTTCCTATGGCATACAAAAAGGAATGTAATAACCCTCTGAGTGGCACAGCTTTTTTTAATTTGCTCACAAAGACCTGTATTTAAATATCATTTATTAGCTAAATTTACGGCTTTTCTTAATTTGCTCACGAAAACCTGTATTTAAATAGCATTTACTAGCTAAATTTGTATAATTACTTATTTCAGTCTCCATTTCAATAAACTTGCATCCATTAAAGATGGTATTTACATCATTACAGAAAGTAATAAGGAAGCAAAACATTTTAAACTAATATATACTAAGTGACAAAACATCTCATGACCAGATAAAGATGGTCATGCCACTCAGAGAGCTAAGCTGTTAACCACTGTGACTGCTAATAGCACTTCCCCAATATTACTTTTTATAAACTTTTAGGGTTTTAATATACAGTACAAAGTCCGTAATCCACACTCGTCGGGACTTCGCCGATTCCGGGTTAGGGTTTTTTCCACATTATAAATCATCAATTTAAATCTGGTAAGATGGCATGCAGAAATTATAAAATTAAACATATGAAAACTTAATTTATGAAATAAAGAGCAATTATGATCTAAAGGGTATCAAAATTAAAAAAAAAAAAAAAAAAAGCAGAATATTTATTTGTTTACCTCATTAAACATTTCTTTCCATGTAAGTTGTTTAAGTCACTTTTTTTGTGTGCTAATACTTTCTCTTTAAGTTTATAAACAGACATAATTTCTTGTTCAGTTAGAAAGTTCCACTGTTCAAGTCCTGTAATTGCTGTGTCGAATACCCACCAACTTGTCAATCGAAATTTTTTCATTTTCAATAACGTTCTCTGTTACTTTCTTCACTATCGGAAGCATAAGTTAAGCATCGCATGCATAAGTTTGTGGCTTTGAGGTCCGGATTATAAATAATTCCGGATAATGGACGTCCAGATTAGAGACTTTGTACTGTATTTGCCATCATATCTACTACTTTCTTCCTTTCAAGAAATAGAAAACACAGCACAACACGAATTTATATATCACTCTGAATGCAGTTGAAGATGGTGTTTAATGAACCAAATTCATGCTACCAAAAGCAATAAATCTAAAACTTCATTATTAAAAGGATGACTATCTCCTTTCGTCTTCTGTTCTCATAAATACAAAACAAAATCAAAACTATCAGAAAATATTTTAATGAAATCTTTGTGCATTACAAATAACACAGCATTAATAAAAAAATCCAGCTATCAATGCCAAATTTTTAATATAGAAATTATTAACCCAGGTAGCCTTCTAAACTGAAACTAAATGAAGCCCAATATGCTGGTCAACAAAATTAAAGAATAATGACAGAAATAAAATGCAACAGATACTTCACGAAAAATTATTAATAGAAATTTGCACAACATAAATTACAGTGCTTGGCAGTTGATTATTCATAAAATATTGAAATTAAAACCAAATTTATGAAAATTGGAAAATGGAAAAATTAGGACCTCTTGTGGAATTTTTTTTTTCTCTTTAATACAGTTGTTTGGCCACCTCGGACAGATATGCATACCTCAGACTTACCAAAGTGCTGATTAAGTCCTGGCATGGCACACTTCTAAAAGTGTACTTTTCAGTTCTTGGAGGGTACAAGGAGGAATTTTGCATGCTGAAATTTGGTGTCTTAAGGCATCCCACACATGCTCAATTGGGTTGTCGTGAGTATGGTGGCTAATCCATTCGGATGATACGTTCTATCTACGAGCGGCTACAGAACATTTATGAAATATATGCAGCTTGGTGCAGGCGTTTGTCACGATTCCTCCCCAAACCATTAAATCATGGTTATGGAAACAGGATATTTCACACATAAGGGATGGCAAATTGCATGATCCTTCCTCTCTCGAAATTAAAATGTCTAGTATCACCATTCAGACTATATCCGAACTCATCAGTAAACAATACTTGGGGCGAGTCTTTTCGGCTGAATTGCACGATGATAGCACTGGTTTTAAATGGATGTCCTTGGAAGATGGAGTGAGTGGGACACAAACCATTGGTTTTTCTCATATAGAGTTCAACCTCGTTACGCCTTTGTGCAGCATTAGAACGGCTAATTCTGTGGCAGTCTAAAGCTCTTATAGTCACTTTACGGTTTATTCGAGCATATGATAGAAAATGGTCTTCTGATGCAGTTGCTGCACTTGGTCGCCCATCAACTGATCGAGTGTTTAAAAATGTGGTTCTAATCCCCTGATATGACACTTTGAGAGATCCTTCACTTAAATGCTGCCCTTGAGCCATAACTACTGAATACTGATAACTCTCAGAAAGCTCTTACAGAGCCATATTTATTATCATTAACCTTTAAAATTTTGATGACCAGTGTAGATGTTGATACGAAAATGAAATATTTACATACATGCATGCTATAACTAAACACTGCTAGTTAAGCATTCATTAGGAAAGTCTGAACTTGATGATCACTTAGCCACTTCATCATTCAGAACACTGCCTAAGATGCATCAGAGGGTCCCCCTTTTACATTCTGAGAATGAGAGTTCAGCCCCAATTTTGATGTAAAACACCCAGGGAACAGATAAAAGAGATCTCTTCCTCTACCACCAAACTGCTTGACAATACATTTTCAAGAATATGATTATGGCTACTTCATTTAAATGATTAGGTATTCAACGAAAGCATTCATTAATCCTGGGGCAAGTACAATAGATCCTTCATTTTTATATTTAATATGCAAGCTTTCATCCATTTCAGCTATCAAATTTGGATGTTCTTTTTCAGACAGCTAGAGATGATGCACAGATTTTATATACAGTACAAAGTCTGTAATCCGGACCTCAAAGCTACAAAATTTATGCGCATGCGTAAACACATTATGAATGCGCGTTTAACGTATAACAGACGGTATCAGCTAGACTAAAATTATCTAAGGCATTCCAGTTAATGTTGCAGATTGCGCTGTTCCTAAATCTTCTAATTGGATCCGGCTTATTATTTTTTGCCAACTGTTGGAACAATTTTATAAAAATTATGCTTGAGCTTTCGATTATGTCAAAAAGAGTTTCCAATTCTAGAGCTGCCAAAGGATCTACAAAGTGAAAGCATGTTTCGATGCCCATTAAACAAAAAGTGGAATTGCTGGAAAAAATGGTTAAAGGCCTATCCGTCTCAAAATTATGCGAGAAGTATGGCATTGGAAAATCTACTATATATGACACAAGAAAAAGGAACCTTTTGAATTTTTTGTGGAAGCATCTTAAACAACTTATATTGAAAGAAATGTTTAATAAAGTAAACAAATATTAAGCTTTTTTTGTGTAAATTTTGATACCCTTTAGATCATAATTGTTCTTTATTTCATATTTTTAATTGTATAATTTCTGCATGCTATCTTACCAGATTTAAATTGATGATCTAAATCCGGAATCGGCCAAGTCCCGACAAGTCCGGATTACGGACTTTGTACTGTACATTATCATTCCAGTCTAAAAGATCAAAATTTGACTGATCAAGCTATTTTTTTCATATTAGTTATATCTGCCATGGGTTATTGGAAAATGAAATTTGACTGCTATTTTGGGAAGACATGAGCATACATATATCATTTGGTACATACCTAATAAACAAATACTCGAAAATCTAATTTGACTGACACACTGGGAAAAAATTTAACTTTCTAAACAATATAATGCTTGATTACAAACTGATCAATTCAAAAAATTAATGTTATAAGCACATGACTTGTATTTCTATAAATAAATCTCTACTTAATAAATAATTACTATTTAACAAATTATTTTATTTATAAAAATTACAAAATTATAGCTAATAGAAAAATTTTGTATTTTAATCTTCAAGAGGAATCAATCTTTCACAAATCTGGATATATTAATGCATAAACAAAAGAAGAAAAATATGCTAAAAGGTAAATATTTGGCAAAATTAAGTACCTTCCGTTTTTTCTTTTGCTTCAGATTTCCCAGTACTTGCTTTCTGAGAAGTGCCTTTTTTCCTCAGCTCACCCCTTTTTATTGTGCCGGAAGGTTCTTTCGTTGTCTACAAGGATTTAAAAAAAAATCACGAATCACAAAAAGAAAAGCTAAAAAATGTATTTCATGAGCTAAAAACTTAATGTTAGTTATTTGAATGCATGAATATTTTACAATGTAACTAACATTCTTTAATATTACAAGTGGTAATATTTACAAGGCCATTATTTCAAGTTCTGCTTCTGATAATTAATTGAAAAAAATCTTCAGCATTACCTGTGGTTTTGGTATCTGAATCTGAACTTGCGGATATACAGTAAGACCCTGCTTAACGCTGTTTCGTTTAGCGCTCTTTTATTTCAACCCAGGGATTCCACGAAATCGCTCGCAGCATACGGGGATTCCCCGAAATAGTATGCAGCAATAGGTTTCAAATACATATCCGAAAGAGTGTACTCGTATTTCTTGTTTGGTGCGGTATTGTACAGACATATTTTGAAGGGGTAAATGTGGAAGACGTCGAAGAAATAATTCAAGAAGCAGCGGCTAGTCTACCACCAAACTGCTCAATGATGAGCTCAAGGAATTAACTGAACAAGAAGAAAACAAAAATGTTCACAGCAGTGATTCAGAAGAAGAGCAAAAAGAACTTTCGATGGCGTTTGTAAAAAGGAGTTTGTCTACCATAACTGAAATAATGGATCAATTCATTGAAAATGATCCGAATTTTGACAGGAGCTCAAAAGTAAGGCGTGGTGTTAGAGATGCTCTATCCGTTTATGAAGAACTTTTAAGAGAACAACGCAAAAGAAAAAGGCAAACAACATTAGATGCTTTTGTCACAAAAAGCAGAACACCGGAAACGCGGAAGGCTAACTAAATATGACTGACTTAGAATTTTATTTGTTTTTTTTTTTTTTTAAGAATATTCGTTTTGTTGTTTATATTTTGTTTTTATTTCTGCAAGAAATAATAATGTGGTATTAATTTGGGCTTTAAGAAATAAATGTTTGGTTTTATTTTTATTAAAAAAACATACTTTTTAAATTTAATACCTAACCAATTTCTTAGCCATCTTACCCTAACCCCAATATTTACATGTAAAGATAGCCTCGTTTAGCGCTGTTTCGCATTACGCTCTACTTTGATGGAACGTATCCCCCGCATTAAGCGGGGTCTTACTGTATATCCATTACTCTTAGGGAAAATCAAATTTCACATACACCAAAAATTACAGAATGGAATGTTCAAATATACTATCGAGTTATTTCTTGGCACTTGTGTATTATCGCAACCATCTTAATAGAAGTAGCCAAATTTTTAGAATGTATGAAACTCTGGCACTCATGTGCATGACAATTCTTCGATTAAGGAATGCCGCCATTTTTGCACGTGTGCGTTTTGTTGCATTTCAAGTTCGAATTTACAGAAAAATCCCGATATTTTTTGCCTTAACCCTTTCTGGCACGCTACCTTTTAAAGTTGGAGTTTTGATTTAAAAAAAAAAAAAAAAAAGCTAGGCAGTCTAATTAGGCCTAGAGGAGTATACAAGTAAAATTTTGTAAAGATAGCACTGTACTTTGAATTCTGCCAGTGTGCCCAAATTGGGCACACTGATTGAATAGAGCTTCTAAAAGAGTGCTGAAACGAGCATTGTTGTCAATGAACTTACCATTTAAATGCAGAGAAACAAAGAATCCAGACTCTCAGTTGACCTAGATTATTGGTGAGCCTGGTCTGGCCCAACTAGGGTTCACCGTTTCATTTTAGGCAAGATTTCAAAGCAAAATTTAAAACTAATATAGAAAAAGGAGATTAGCACACAGCCAAAAAAATAGCATATAAATTTTTTTTCAAACAATTCCTTTTATACCCCCCAAAAAAATCTGGAAGATTTCTTTGAAAAATTAGGGTTTTAAAAAACTAAACATGGCTAAAATATATGGACTGGTTTGTGTTGAGCTGCCATCTACTATAAATAAAGAAGGTTCAGAGTAACCTATAAATCCTTTTTCATTCAATTTTTCTGTCCATACAGAAGGAAATTTTTAGGTGTGTCCAGATCAGACACATTGTGCCGCAAAGGGTTAAACTTAGTTTTAAAATCTGAGCTTGAGAAATTAGCCAGCAATGGAAGAAACTATTGTAAAATTTAGTAAAGGAACAATTATCATGAATCAAAGCGAATGCTACAAAATTTCCACCAAAGAAAGAAAAACCAGTATGTAAGTAGAATTATTGATTAATTTTTACGATAAATAACTATTTAGAAATGTTTAATAAAGTAAACAAATAAATATTAAGCTTTTTTTTTGTAAATTTTGATACCCTTTGGATCATAATTGTTGTATTGTATTATGAATGTATGTGTAGTAAGTAATTACTTACTACACATATAGAATATATATATGTGTAGTAAGTAAATTTTTGCCAGTGAACTAAATTATGGCTCATACCACTCTTTTTTTCTTTGTAAAAAACTGCCGAACTTCGAATAATAGCTTTAAATAAATAATAATAATAGCTAAAATAATAAAATCAACAGCTTATTAAAAAAATTTAAAGGAAAATTCTTATATTATTAAAGGAAATTATTTAAAGGAAAATTCTCAAGTTTATTACACAAGTGCTTTTGCATTAATTAATATGCAAGTATTTTCTTAAATAGTTTACTAAATGTTGAAAGAAACAGAACAGTAGTAACCATTGCAAAAAAGTATACGATATACCACCACTCTTGAACAAAGCTCAGATTGCATAAATTTATAAGTATTAGAGGAAAAACTCAATCAGGATGTTGGAGTTTTAATTTATGAATTTAATTGTTAAAAATACTTTTCTTCTTTGCGTACCACCGGATGAGAATCCAATATATATACTCACACAATCATACCAAAGCCCTCTTAAGACTGCTGAATAAGCATACAAAAACTAATGTTAATCAAATCTATTACACAGAACAGTGATAATTTCAGTATTTCTATATTTATTCTTCAACCAGATGTAGATGTTATTACAGATGAAGCAAACTCCGTTAAGAAAGAGCATTAAAGTAAAGAAATACCAATGAAATTACATTGCACAGTGATGCAACTTCACCTAGAACATTGCTACAGAAAGATATTCATGAATAAATACAGGGAAAAAAAACTTTAGTAATATGAATTTGATGTGTAAAGAGCTCAAACAAGGAAAAATTTTACCTACGGTTTTTTTTACAGCTCAGCACTCTAAGTGATGGTGAATGCATTAGCTGCACTAAGTTTTGTGTTTACCCAAAGTGCAACATGAATTGCATTATATAAGTATGGTAAAGTATGTAAAGGAAAACCCGTCTGTGCGGAGGGATAGCTTTGTAAACAACTTTTTAAGAAAAATAGACCACTGACATTACTAATGGGAGAAACTATGAAATAAACCATACAGCCAGCCCATTTGGCTAGTCTGGAACTACCAGTATTCAGCAGTTTTAACCATTCAACCACTCATCAGGCTTGTGTGTGTAATATGCACATGAGCAATTAGACCTCCATCTGCCACTTAAGACATACACCTTGCGTGATTTGCTATAATCAAAATTCAGATAATGTTACGTGTAATATTTGTAAGATCATATTTAGAGCAACTCAAAACAAGCAAATTTCACACTGTTGAATGAAGGTCTTCCTTACATATAAACGTGAATTATGAATGTCAGAAAAACTGAAAAATTAATGCATGTGATAAAGTTCTGACAACGAAAGAAAAGGCAGTGCGCATTGTAACTAGTGGGAAAATAATCACATAGAAAATACATTATCTAGTATGCTATATTTTACAAACCTTTCAAAAACAATGCTACATCTTAAAACTTTGCATGTTATTTACATGACATTCACAAGTACACTTGTCTTCCAAAAATAATTATTAAGATTGTGTCCCATGCTACAAGCAACATCAATCGAAGCATTAAGCTGCGTTCAAATCAACGCGGTCACGCGTAAAGCGTTAACCAATCAGGAGCGACATTTGCTGGATGGCCGGAAACCGCGCGAGTCGATTTAACTTCAAACTTTTTGGCGCGTCAGTTTCAGGCATTTTGTTTCAAATGTCCAGTTTATACCACGGTTTTTAAATGACTGCACTTTCAAAAATTCTTGGTGGAAAAAAGTCAAATGAACTAATCTTACTAAAAATTTCAAATAATAATTAAAAAATGCATATGCTAATACAATAAATAGCTTTAAAAATTATTTAAAGCAAATTCTCGAGTTTATTAGCAGTAATAAACATTAATAATCAACTATAAATGATACATGGTTCATAATTTTTACAGAACAATCTAAAGCAATAGATTGTTGCGAGAAAACAGTGATGGATTTTGAAATTCCAGATTTTGAACTTTTAAAATATATGTACATCAATTTAAGGTTGCTCTTGTTGCCTAGTGGATAAAACATTGGCTTCTTGAGATTTTGGATTCAAGCCTCACCAGGAGTGGTGTTGTAATGGAGTTGGTATTTAAAAAAAAAAAAAATATTTACAGAAAATATTGCTAATTTCAGAGTAGCCAATGCTTCTTCAGTTTCGTGAAGGTTAAGTGTGAAATCCACACTTACCTGTAAGATATCTTAGTGCAAAGGTTACGTGCTCAGTAGAAAGCTTTTACTAGGGTCTTGTATTGCGGAGGTTTGGGTCTTGCTTTTTCCTACCTTTGATGATAGTACGAACCTTTTAGATACTCCTTTAGCACCTTTGATAATAGTGGTACCTTTTTTTTTTATCTATCATGACATTTGGGGGGGGGCAACGGAAGAAGCTTGCATTTATTTTTCATTTCATTTATCATTCATATAAACCTAATTTTCACTCGACATTGTGTGATTTATCCTTCTTTTGACATTTGGCCTACACGAGACTAGCAAAAGCAATACTGGTATTGGTATAAAATTGCTGTTTCATCTAATTAAAAAATTTAGTGAGATCTGAATTTAAAACGAGTGGTGATGAGTAAACCATTTGTTTAAAAAAAATTAAGAAAACTGTTATATATACAAGAAAGAAGCTAGCTAGTATGTAGCTGATTTTATGGAATATTACGCATTTTAATAGTTTGATGTTTGTTTTTCTTAACATGCATGACCACTTTTCGACAGGTTTAATCTTGATGAGAATTTTTCATTAATTTAAAAAGCTTTTGCATAAGAATTAGCAAATTTGCTAATTGTGGAATTCAATTTTCAAAGAAAGAAAAAAAAAAAAAAAAAAAAAAGAGTATTATATAAAATGCAGTTACTTCAAATTAAATGTAATTAAAAGAAATTTTGTTTCGTTCAATAGCATTTCTTGCTGCAGTGATCTCTCACATATTAATATAAACCACTGCATTCTGCTTCTCTTACACAAAGCAAAAAGTAAAATTAAGCAGAAATTAAATTCCATTTTAATTAAAAAAATGTATTCGTAAAACGTCAAAATACCAGACAAAAATTTCATGTTTTCCCCGAGCTTCCGATATGAAGTGTCATCTAGTGCGACTATATGATAACTTATTATGACTGATTATAAGCGAAAGTTGCCACGCTGGTGTGAACTAACGTACGCGGAAAGCGTTGACACTTTGTGAACGCAGCTTAAAACTCAAAAGTGGTAGGTCCAATAAACTTGTTCTTAAAGCTATTTAAGTTAGAAACGTAATCAAATAGTAATATCTTCCTCCATAACTGCTGCAAAAAGAAACCACTTACTTTTTCTACAGTTATAATTCTTCCATGAAGTTCAGTATGATTTAACTTCTCAATACAAACAAGAGCTTCTTCACTAGTATTCATTGTAATAAAGCCGTAACAACGAGCTCCGGGGGTTCGAGCATTTGTCACAATTTTTGCTCCTAATACCTGTAAACATAAAATTTATAAAATGTATTTTTATTTATTCTGAAGCTTTCATTTAAAAAAATAATAAGAAGGGCAAAGAGGAAACTTTAAATAAAATTATTACCTTTCCAAATTTGCTGAAGAGAGATTTCAGATCATTTGCTCTAGTCTTCTCTGCTAAGCCACTAACCCACAAATTTTTTCCGCTAGCTGAAACTCGTTTCACATTCTCTCCTAAAATATACAAATTGAATTGAATGAAAAGAATATCCACATCTCTCAAACATAACAGAAAATTGTATTTTAAAACAACATATAAATTCTAGTTCCTAATCAAAACTTACATTGCATAGGTACTCAGATATTCATTATGCTTTAATTGATATTGAATGAATACAAGTCTGAATTATAGTTACAAATTTTTTTATCAGATTCAGCAATAGAATGTGCCCTGTGCTATGAGCAGCATCAACCCCAAGGGTGACAGAATCAATAAACTTGTTTTTGATGAGTCTAATAGTAATATATTTCTTCATAATTGCTGCAAATGACTTCAAGATGAGAATGAAAACAGTATTTGCCTCGACTGTGTTTTGATTTGACCGCAAATTGCACATACTGAAGCCCAAATTCTTTTAACACATTGAAAACAGTATTTACATGATACTACATATCAATGAAAAGAATTATTTGATGAAAACTTGTTTTTGGAAAAATCCCATGTAGGTGTCCAATAATTTTTAACAACCACACTGCATTAATTCCAGTTTTCATAAAAACTAATATAACCACATTCATACAATGAAATGATATAAATGACTACCGATAATAACTGATTTTTCATACAGTCAACACTAATTGAAAAACATTCTTTGGGACAGGTACAAGTGGGATGGGACATCAGAAATTGATCACTGATTGTCCAGATACATTATCTGTTAAGCTCTGCCCCAATTTTGATAGAGAACACCCAGGAAAGGTCTTCCGTCCCTCCTTCCTTGTGCATAAAAACAAATTAGAAGAATTTTGACATGTACTTTGAGTGCCACCATGATGCATAGATGCTATATACAAACAACTACGCCGTCTCCAGAAATATGAACCAGAGTGCATCGATACAGCAGCTAGCTGGGAGCACTAAAAACTTTTATACCAACCAGAGTGGCTATGCTTTGCAAGAGGATCCAAACTCTTTAATGAAAAATAAACCAGTAACACAAAGGCATACTTTCCAACCTAAGACACTCAAAAATCAGGTGATTTTTTTAAGAAATCAGAATTTTCTCAACTACAAAGGAATTTCTTAAATAATAAAAATATGTACAATGAAAATTTATTTTTTAATAATGAACAGACATCGGCAAAATAGTAACTAATTGACATCTGAAAGTTCAGTTATTTCTTAAGTTCAAATAATGCAAAAATACTTACATATAAAAAATAGTTTTATTACTTGTACATTCTAATAACAGAATACTCTAATCATTAAATACTTCAACCAGATCACTAATCATTGACTGCAAAACATGAATTAATGTAATTCTGCACTGTTGAATTGTGTTAAGAATATTTAATGATGGCAAAATGGAGCGTACAAAAAAACAAAGTTTTGTGAAGTTCCGAAGACTAAAGCATAAACATTCATTCTTCACAAGATAAACTTGCAATAATCGGAAAATATGTCCCTTGTCAAGTGATTTTTTTAAATATATTTTGGGAGAGCTTTATGTTTATATTGGATTTTTTTAAAAAAACTATTTTGAGAATTGCCAATTAAACTGCTTGCAAGTGCAGAAATTACTTAATTTTTCTCACCTATTTTTAACAACAGAAGTAATAACTACATTTCCATTTACTTGTGATAATTTATAACATTCAACAGAGCCTAATTTTAGAAGCATTTACTTCTTGCTTAAAAAATGGAAGAAGTGGGTTCCATTGGTTGAGGATTCTAGCTAAATAATTCTTTATACAGATAACAAGTATGCACATACATATTTCACATTTTTCCTTATTTCAATTATTATGCAGCTGATGGAAATTACAATTTTCTTCCCTTTAACGATCTTTCCAAGATTATAATAAATACCAACAATGTGTTCAACCACATCAAATGCCTGCATCATCAATCTTCAAGCCTATAATTCCTGGTCAATGCCTGGTGTGGCACTAAGTGCTAAGCAAGTATCCTGAAGAATTGCACTTTCTTTTAAGAGTTTTAATAATTTAGCTGTGCTTGAATTTCAGTCTCTTCTAAAGTGGGGGCAGAAAGTAAACAACAATTTCTGAAGGAACTGAATTTAAAAAAAAAGAAAGAAACAACAACTGGATACAGTTTTGCATGAGTATTATTGCTTTCCGTAGAGAGGCAGAATGGAACTGTTTTAATGCAACCAATAACTGACGATTTATTTTTCAAACTAATTTCTTCTAAAACTGCAGCCCTTTTTGTCCTCGTGCTTGAGTATTTCTCAGCGATTTTACTGCGATTTTTTTTTTTTTTTGAAAAGCTGCAACATGATCTGATTGGTTGTACTCTAGCAAAAAAAGCCATCCTGCATTAACACCTTTTTGGTATTTTGCTTCCGAAGAAAAATTTTATTTGAGTAAATGTGCAAAAAAGTAAAAATATTAATTACAAATTTAAGTAACACGTCATACCAGAGGATGAAGTAGAACGTGAACTCTTTTTTGTTGACGAATCTGCCTTTTTTGAAGAATCTGTAAGAAATGTTTATAGCTTATTATAAGAATACATTCTGTTTACTACCTTACATTTAATATTGATTTCTTAATTCTGAACAAACTAAGAAACTTAATTTCTAAACATTTAGTAGCCTGAAAGAAATCCATACCAACTTTGAAGTTTACAAGTTTATTAAAACTAGAATATTTAATAATATCTACTTGAATATAATTTAGACACTTGAAGCAGATATTGAATTCCAAGGAATACAAATGCTTATATTAGATCTAAATTTACCATTTGTTGCACAGACTTCAAATGCCTGGATATTATAGCTGTCAGATACTGTCTACTTAATTGGTGGAAAAGTGATTTAAAATGCACAATATGGTGACAATTTTAATAATTGCGAAGTTTTGTATGCCACTCTCAGAAATTTCATTTTAATCATGGGGGGGGAGGAACATGAACATTTAGCATGAAGTAATGTCAGACTTTCTTTCGAGAGAAACTTGCACACGGTAGAATTCTGGTGGCCTTCTTGCTGGAAGATATCAAAAACATTAAATGTTCATTTGAAGTTAAGTCTTAATTAATGATATTGCCTTTTAAAAACACCATCTCTGCCAGCATGATTGCTATGGATGAAACTGCACTGTGAATGGGCAAGGATCTCAAATGACATCAATCTGTATTCAATTCACCAATTATCAAAGTGCATATGTTACCCGTATTTTTGCAATTTATCTGAATGGAAAGAAAGCCACACCTGTAATCATCACTCAGGCCAAGAAGGAATGAATTTACTTCAATTATTTAATTTCTTGTAACCAAAAATGTTTGGTACACAAGCAACGAAAAATAAGAGTTTATTTAATTCTATATCTCGTTTTGCAATGTGGAAAAGGGGTCTGATACTAGTTAAGATACTTATCCAGCACTTCCCAAACAAAAGAGAGGATTCCTCTCAAAGAAAAATAGATCAACCAATGACTCCTGCAAGAATTAAAGCTCTAGATAGTTGATAGTGCAATAAATGAACCATTCAAAAATCACTTGTATATGGAAAATCAATGAACTGGAAATTGACCGAACAGAAATCATTGGGAAAACTTTAAAGCCTGGCCTGAAAAGAAAAAAAAAAAAGACTGCCTTGGATGAAGAATTTATGGGTCAAAATCATTGACTGTATTACCATCATGAGCAGGCAATGAGGACAAGTAATGTGCACTAAATAGTCTTTACTGTTAAGACCTGAGAGATAAGAAATGAAATCACGAGAAATAAGGCCAATATTTAAGATTTAGAGCTTTCATGACATTCCAGAAGAAAATGTGACTATATATGAATAAAATAGAAATTCACTGTTCTGCAAAAATAAATACACAACTTCCTCTTATTTTCCACGAAACAAATCAGATGACATGAAATTTTTTAGTGGTGCTCAATATAATATCATCTCAAAACTGTTTTTAGGGGATCTCAAATGCACCCGATAATTAATTATGCTCGTATTCGTGAATTCAAGTTCTATAAAAAGACAGAATTTATAAAAGAATTTCTGGATTTTTATTTTGCGAACACAGAAAGACGGTGAAATCAAATCTCATCACACAGTGAATTCAAAATGGATCAGCTTTGAAAAGACTTCAGAATGTAAAAAGAATAATAACACATGTAAGTTGAATTTCTAAAAGGAAATATCTTTTTTGGAAGATATAACAACTTATTCAATGAAATACTGCACTGAGAAGAGAGGTAAAATCTTTTAATAAGTTAAAACAATTGTTCTGATATAAAAGTATAAATGAGAAAAATTTCCCACAATCAGAAAAATTGTTTCTTTCTGTTTGTGACATTAAAGAATGAACTTTGTCTACTGGTAATAATTACAGCAAAGTGGCATATATTTTGATGATAAATGCAATGAAACCCTTCATGGCAATTACCTCTACAAGTCATTAGTATACTCAACATAAAAGCTAAGCTATGAATATTCAGTATCTCCTGAGAAACAAACGAGTATGTTTCTTCTGAAGCCATTTAACCTGCAAATGAAGGATTTAAAACTATATCGATTCTCAGAAAATTTGACAAACAGGGTATTAGTTTTTAAAAAGATATATTTAAAAACTGCAAGTCAATTATATACAGTGGTTCACATTTGTTTCAGACATGTATTATTTCATACTTATTTGCATAAATCTTGTATTAAATATTGAATTAAAGACTAAATGTTTTATTAATATATTATTTTTCTCCATTTTAAGACTTCCTTGTTACAAAAAATAAATATCGTGAAAGTATTCTTTGCAAGAAAATAATTTACTCCAGAAATGTTCCATCAATAACTTAAATAATAATACAGACTTTCCAAAATTTTGTTGAGATATTTTATAAAGACTGTTTCTTATCTTTCATCCCTTTTTTTTAATGAAAATATATTACAAGAATCGTCTGCATTTGGAAATTATTACTTGTTCAGAAAAATTACTAGCGGTTCATCTGAAGTCAGCAGAGCAAAACACTACAAATTAACAAGAAGTTGTGCTTTAAAAATCGATTCATGGCTTTAAAGGTAAAGTATTTAAAATATTAAAAAAATCCTTGGTAAAGAGTGTTTAAATATCTTTGACGCATTAAACACAATGCAGATTCAAAATGCACAGAAGGCTGGATCACGTTCCAAACTAAAATAAATAATTGAAGATTTACCTTATGAAAAAGCAAACACTGAAAAATTGGTGCTGTAAAAGTCAGCGAATTTAGAATAATGGTTTGTAATAAAAGCTAACCCTGAAACCATTAGAAAAGTCATTACAACCCATTGTATAATGGGCGATCAGCAAGAAGGAAATTCTTTGTCAATAAGAACACAAGGGAAAGTGCCTGGCATTCACAAAATTTATACTAAGCAATGTTTTATCGCATTGGAACAGTTATATTTGCAGAAAAGTTGAAATTTAATATATTGGAGGCTGATAGGCAAACTAATATGTGGCAAAATTTGAATTAAGAAATTAATTTGAAAAACGTATTGCATAATGTTATGTACGGGAGGTTCGGAGAAGTTTTGCTGCCCTTGGGATAAGAAATTTAGTGTTATTGAAAATAATATGGAATAAAATACACTCTTCGACAAAAAAAAAAAAAAAAAAAAAAAAAAAAAAAAAAACAAGACGCACCGAGAAGGTATAAAGCAAATTGGACACAAACTGATATGGATACAGGTTTTGACGGAAAATGCAAAATTGTACATTTTGGCTGCCAATGAATGAATGGCTGTCGCTACACTGCATCTGATCTGCGCAACTAGCACGCTATTTAAGAGGAGAAATTATGATTCCAGATAATAAAATCTTCACGAATTTCATTCTTTGTGCTCTGGTAGACAGTAACTATGCCTCACATACAGGTGCACTAACGATATGCGCAGATGTCAAAATTTGAGAGAGGTTGTGTAGTTGGGCTCAAAGAAGCCGGTTGGTCTTATCGGCGAATAGCTTGATCTTTGAGCAGGAACAATGCCACTATTAGAACAATGTTGGCAGGAACGGGTGAACCAATGCCACACACAGCGTCAAGAAGGATGCGGTAGGCCTAGAGAAACGGCAGAACGTAAAGACATCAACCGTCAGAGCAGCACTCATAGCCCCAAATACATCATTATCATCGATTGTATATGCAACTAGTGCTTCAGTGACCACAAGGACCATTCACAGACAGCTCACAGAAAGGGGGCTGAGGCCATGACGGCCCTTGCGCAGACTACCATTGACCACTGTACAACGTCAAGCCCGTTTGCAGTGATGTCATGCTCATTCGCACTGGAATGTCACTGACTGGAGTAGAATAGTCTTCAGTGATGAGTCTCACCTTGAACTGAGCCCCCATGACCAGCGAAGGAGAGTCTGGAGACGCCCCAGACTGCAATGTGATACCAACCTGACTGTCTTCTGGCAGACAAGCCAACAACCAGGAGTGATGGTCTGGAGTGACATTTCATTTCATAGTAGGACCCCTTTGGTTGTCCTCCATCGCAACCTTACAGCACAGCGGTACGTCGACGAATTTCTAAGGCCCGTTGTGTTGCCCTTTATGTCACGACACCCTGGGCTTACATTTCAACAAGATAATGCCCCCAGCTCTCACACTGCACATGTTTCTACTGCTTGCCAAACATTACTTTGGCCAGCAAGGTCGTCGGATCTCTCTCCTATTGAGCACATTTAGAGCATTATGGGCAGGGCCCTCCAACCAGCTCGGGATGTTGACGATCTAACACATCAGTTGGACAGAAATTGGCACGATATCCCTCAGGAGGACATCCGCAACACCTATCAATCGATACCAAGCCGAATAATTGCTTGCATAAGGGTCAGAGGTGGACAAACGTGTTACTGACTTCTTCACTTTGTGAAGCTCTATCACTTCAAGAAATCATCCAATTTTTCGCAAACTGTAATCATTTGTTTTTCTGTACATGCACATAACTTTCACCGATTTTCGTCCCTTTCAGAGATAACTCCTTCTTGGTGCATAGTTTTCTATTTTTTTTGGGGGGGGGTCCAAGAATGTATATATAAATATTTTTAATGAAACCTGGAAACATTTTCAAAAAATCTTGGAAGGCAAATTGCATTTAAGTTCTATCAGTATAACAATCTTAAAAGTAAAGCCCCAAATGTCAGCTTGTGGTTATTATGAAGCTGTTCTGTAAGATACCAAAATTACACCATATTCTTTGGACTTGAATCCTATCGAACGGATATGGAGTGATTTTGGAGAGAGAATGAAGAAGCTAACACTGCTACACACACACACACATCACAAAAAAAAAAGTTGAATCCATTCGGTATCCGAATGCTTGTGGTTGTTTCTTTTCACAACTTTTAAATAAATTTCCTTTTTAACCATAAACATTTAGAAAATAAGCAAGTTTAAAAAAAAAAGATCAATAGTATAAAGTAATTTCGCTAATATTTAGCAACTGGTTTTGGATATAAAACTGAAAAACACAAGTGTCCGAAAACTAATGTGAGCCACCACATACAATTTTGTAGATCCAGAAATCAGTTGCTGATCAAATATTGCATTTCCATACTTAGTTTTAACAAGGATACCATATTTGGTGACTTATCACATTTCCTGCTACTACAATCAAAAAATTTTAGTCTATAATACATTAATTGGACGCAAAAAATAATTTTGTGTCCAATTAATGTATATAGACTAAAATAACCTCACATCTTGGCAAAAAATTTCATGGTAATTATACACCATAATTTATATCTACAGTAAAATGTTATAATAATATACTAACCTTTTTCAGAACTCTTTGCAACATCTGCAGAGCTGAAAAATCCACAAAAAATAAAATTACTCTAGGAATAATGGTATATTTCAAACAGAACAAAAAATTATTCTTAATACAGAACTATGATTTATCCTCTTGGAATATATTCTAAATTAAAATTCCTCCATTAAAAAAAATTGCAAAATTTATGCAGTTACTTTTAATTTTCACTTTTAAACAGCTTACATTGAAACGAACTTAAGCTATAAAAGTTAAGAGAGGAAAAAATTTAGTCATCATCTCCAGCTTTTTATTAAATCATATTTACTGCAGTAAATTACTTGATTTTCATGACTGTTTTTACACAAAATAGATGAACAGTATTAAAATATAACGGATTATTCTTAATGGAAACAATATTCATACACTGTCTATGAGAAAAGAATTTGTACCTAATCACCAAACTTCACCCACTAGAGCAGGATACTAAATATCTGCTGATTTACTTTACAATTACTTCCATTACAAAACTTGGTTATTAAAAACAACCAATTAATATAACCATTAACTAGATATCTGCACAACTATTCAAAAACGGTTCACTTTGAACTACTGGAAACAAATTAGAAGAGGGAAGAATCCTTTTTAATATGCATTTAAATAACAACTTTTCACCACTTTTTCCATTCAATCTAAAACTGGCACCTCTATAATACTTTTCATTCAATCTAAAACTGGCACCTCTATAATACTACTCAACAATATTTTTGTAACAGAGAAAGAAGTATCCAATCACATATTTTTGGGATGACGACAAAATGACAATGCAAATGTGAGATTGGTTCTTATCTGAAGTTGAGAAATTAGCTTAATGAGATGTTATTTTATGTGAAATTAATGCATGTACAAAGCTTAATGAGATGCTATTTTATGTGAAATTAATGCATGTACAAATTTTGAATACAATTTTTCCACTTTCCCTTACATTTTGTATCCATAGCACCACCAAAACTGTGAAGTTTTAATACGTTCGGAGCACTTCTCAATATTGATAATATCTTAAAACAGTTGTTCACCACCAGTGCATTGCAATGTGTCATTTAATAAAAAGTAGGGGATATGTAGTTTCAGAGATATTCTGTATCTCAGTTTTTTTCATGCTGTTTCAACAATTTCTGACAAACATTTCACAACAAAACTCTAGGCCTTATATTTTTCCTTTTCACTATCTGTTAAATGAAATTTTAATTCTCCATGCTAAGTTGTTGTTTGATTTGGGGAAACAATAAGTATTCCCTACTTGATTTTTCTCTGTGGTAACTAAAAAACAGCTAACAGAACTACGCAAAAGCACTGTCCTCCCATCAAGTTTTCAAAACCGTTCATGAATTCAAATTTAAGACATAGAGGAAGAAGTATAAATACAACTAAGAATCAGCTTAATATGGCATGATTTAGACCCATGTTTAGAGAACATAAAGCAAACCCCTTCTTGTAATAATCCCCTCTGTTTTGATCATATTACTTACAAAAACACAACTGTACTTAGTATAACACTGTTATTATGTCACTACAGTAGCAACAAATTTAAAATCTCAATAAACATGCCATTCATGATTCTGTACTGCATAAAATTAAGATAGTTCTTTTAGCTGCAAGTGCGGTTGAGTGTGCCAGAGGGATTACCACAACAGCCTTCAATCTGACCTTTGTCAAATCTCTGAACAAATGCCACTCGTTCTGAATGATGAACAAAGCTGATGCAACACTGTTAGCATTGCTGCAGAAACTAAGACATCTTTTAAAAAGAATTAGTCTTGTTAGCAGAGGAACATTTATATTTTCTTAATGTGATTTCACTGTTTGAACTCGGAGGCAAATGCTTCTGCTTTATTCTTGGGCTTTCTAAATTCCATTTGAAACCGTTTTAATTTCCTGTATTATCTTCAACAACTTCTCATAAACATTAAATATCAATTCAGGACCATTTGATGAGCATCCTTGATAATACTGATTCATCTACATTACCCTTTACTGTAAAATTTGGAGATTTCAAAAATGCAGTTCTTTTAGTATAGTACAAGCTTTATTACAGATAATTTGCAGTTTCACTTATTATTTATTTCTTGAAAACAGGGTGCTTTGCAGAAATAGCAGTCAAGTTACAAAATTAGGTTTCCTCCTTCTCTTTCCTATGCAGCCATGCAACCTTAGGTTCATTGAAAAGATACTAAGATAAACACCAGGAATCCATGGCTTGTCTTGATATCTAACTTTACAAACAAAATATATGAAATAAGCAATTTGCATAATTTCTGCCATGGTACACATCCAAAGGCAAAAGGTAACAGATGTTGGTCATGCACTTGCTCCCTTTACATGGAATACAAAACAATAAAAGAAAGGAAAGCTTCAATATGCATGTTTTCAAAGTGCAGACAGGGGCCCATCAGCGGCCGAGCGGTTAAGTCGCTGAACACTGGTAGTTCGGTCCGAGGTTCGAATCCCGCAAACGGGCTGGCTGCATGTGCGTTTTCGTGGTTTTCCCCATGTGTAACGCGTACACGAGCCAGTTTCCCTTAGAAAGTCCTCCACGAAGGCATCCCTCCCCTTAGGCAGATAGTCCTTGTGTACTTTGCCATAATTAAATACACACACACAACAATAATATATGCCAGCTGAACATCTGCACTTTTTTATATCAAATGTACATTTTTACCAGCTTTTCAAGTTTATAAATCACTGCATGTGTCCACTTGAAGATGCAAAGAAGTCCATGCATTAAAAATCAGCTGCCTTGTAGTTTTCCATTCTCATCCAGTTATACAGAATAGTCTAGTTTAAAAAAATGGACGAGATAGCAGTTCCAGATTGAAGTATTTGTTTCAAACCTTGTAATAAGTCAGAATAACATTTTTGCTAGGTTGTTGACATATACTGTGGTGTCAAGACATATATATATAATCATATACAGATGCATACATCTATATACAGACATCCTAAAAGCATATAAAAAACAACATAGTTGTATACAGCAACAACTTTAATACAATGTGTGCAAATGTGGTGAGATGTAAGAAAAATGGGGATAGAACCAATACAAGTTCTACATTGTTCCATTTCTTCATAATTCTAATCTTGACATTTCCAAATAAGAACCACTCTCTGAGTGTCATTTCATAATCAACATCTTAAAAAATGAAATTGGATCCTCATGTCTGTCACAAAATATTTCCTAAAATTTTGAAACATGAGAGAAAACCATAAACAAAACTGTAACACCAAGGAAAAAAGAAAGTTGCTTTAAGATGAACACATACATGTTCTTGTTCTTCAAAAAATGTAACAGTTTGAACGGAAATACGTTATTCTAGCTGAAAACAACCGACACATATGATACATTAATCAGTTACTATAAAAACAATTAAATTCTAGGAAATTAGTTAAATGAAATACCAGTTTATTACATGCTTTCCATGTTTCCCTCCTAAATGACATTCTGTATAAAGTGTTTGAAGGGCATTCTATGCCAATGTGGTCAAGAATATTTCTCACTTATAATGTAATGAACTAATTGCATTGCAACATAACCTACAACTAAATTTCATGAACATGAATTTTTTATCAAACAGTAAGACAGCTTGGAAAATGTATGCTGTATTTTTAATTAGAAAATAACACAATAAATATACTATTTTTAAAATTTCCACTTAACAGCTTCTCACTCTGCCTAGTTACATAACGTCCCAAGACTGACCCACTACCCCGAAATTCATAAATTAGAAAATTTCTAATGAAACTACTACAAATCTTAACATCTTTCAGTAATTCTCTTCCCACCTGATTCTATCAGTGCCTCCATAGTAATTACCTTCCAAATTCTGATGGAGGTGATTCTATACATATTTTTTTTTTTAAAAAAAAAGCCTCCAAATCCCAAGTTTTATGTTACAAATTGGCAAATAGATATATGTACATAACTCAGCTCAAATATTTAAATCTTAATTACGTAGAACTATAAATCCATTTCTGAAAGTCGAAAAATGCTGATTTGAAACATTTTTCAAGTAAGATTTTTTTTTTTTTTTTTTTTTTTTTCTTTTTTTCATTAAAATTATTTTGGAACATTTGGAGGCTACAGAATCAAAAACAAATAAAAACAAATGGCAGCTTCAAAACAAAAATGTATTCTGAATTAAAAAACGAACCTCTTTTGCTTGTCGGTTGCAGGAGATGATTCTGATGTTTTTTCAGTGGAGTTAGCATTCTCTGAAGAAACATTATTAGCATTTGATTCATCGTCTTTAGCAACTGACTCTTCCTTGGGAGAGTGCTTTTCTTCAGAATCTCCTTCTGTGGTGGCATCTCTCCCTGATGACTTCGAATCTGATTGTGCTGCATTTTCTTGACTTTCCTCTTGCACTGGTTCATCGTTGACAGAATCTTTTTCATTCACAGAGGAATCAATATCACTCTGGGTGTCATCAGGATTCACAATTAGTGAATCATTGTCACTTGCTTTGATTATAGATGAAGTGTCCAGTTTGATCACATCCTCTACTGTAAGAGGAGCTACAACAGGAGCAGTTTCTGGTTTTGGAGGTGAAAGACGAGAATTCACAACTTTTCCGGAACCTTCCTCAGAATCACTTCCATTGCACTGAGCATTTTTCTGCACTTCAGAATCACTCTCAGATTTCTTGTTTTCTGCTTTTTCAACATCTTTGGAGTCTTCCTTGTTTATGTCTAGTGTTAAAATTCAATGGCAGTATTATTAAATTGAGAGTCAAATTAATTACCGATAACAACTACATCCCATGGAATATTACATCCAAATTTGGAAGGACAAACCACATCAGAAATGTTACGCACAAGGTAGGATAGATATTTGCGTCAGATATTTAACAATTTGCTAGAGGCCAAAATGATTGGCCATCTAACAGAATTAAAAAGAAGAAAATTAAAGAATAGCTAATTTATATGATAAAAGAGAGAAAGAAAAATACCAAGGAAAAAACATACCTCTCTTGTCCTCAGATTCATCCTAAAAAATTAAAAACATATATTTAACACATATTAAAAAAATGCTATCAATTCAATGCACAACAAATATTATAGAAAAGGTTTAGATTACCATTTTTTCATCTTCCTCTTCCTCCTCATCATTATCATTTACAACTTCAGAATCACTCTCTTTTGCTTTCCCTATGAAGAAATTTATAGGTTTTTAATCAGTCATGAAAAAAAGCTTCAATGCTGGCAAAAACCTTTTTTTCAAGTCTTTTTTTTTGGGGGGGGAGGGATATATAATCAATATATTTGACAATAAAAGTTTTTAATTTTTAAAAAGTATATCTAGATTATTATAGTTTTAAAATAGAAACATAACATAAGGCTTTGAATTTAAAAGGGGTCAGTCAACTATGAAAATAATCTCATAACCTCATTGACAAAACAAAAGGATTTAAGTTTCAACAATAGTTTATAATCACCATACAGAAATAGCAAAAGGAATTGCCTAATCTTAAATGTCACACACAAAATCTCACAGAGCAAAACATCTTTTGGATAATGAAAAAAATAAAATCAACAAAAACTCTCTAGTGCAGGGAATGCGATACAATGTGTTAAGTAATACTAGAAAAAGTTTTATCAATGAAATTCTGAGGATTGGGTTTAATAGATTATAATTAAAATACACACAACAGTTATTTATGCCAACACCTGAGAAATAAATAGTACTAATTGGTTAGAGTAGACTTAGGGTACCCCTTGTATTATCGAGAAGTTGTTGCTACATTTATTGTAGCCTGAGCACTTGAATGTTCCGTAAATATACTTTTACCTAGAACTGGGTGCTCCTTTGACTTTTTAAATGAAAATATATCGATGTGTACATGGACAAAGTCAAGGGAGTGCGCAATGCCAAGTTTGTGCAATTCTTTGATTTTAAGTGAAAATAGGTCAATGTGTACATGGATACTGATTTTGTGCAATTCTTTGTCTGTGTAGCGGCAATTTTTGGTGCTAGAATTACTGCTACACAAAGCCAAAATAACAAGTCAAAGAATTGCCCAAACTCGGTATCCATGTACACTGCCCCCCCAAACAGACAGTTCTATATCTCCCGTTCTACTGGGCCGATTCACGAAATTCAAATAGCGTTCTTCATGTCTCGAAATCGCGACTTAAGATATGTATTACTTATATATTCATATATAGCAATATTCTAACATAGGAATTTTGACACAAAATCAGGCTTTTTCTGAAATAACATACTAATTTTTTTATGTATTTCGATTCTACAACTCAAATTATGCCTAAATATTACATTTTGTAAAATTTGGTGCGACATTTATGGAGAAATTCAACAATTTATGTTGTCGCTTTTTATTCAGTTTGCGCCAAATTTAGTTCACTTAGCGAATTTCTTAATATGTGGCAACCTATTTTCATTTCCATTTTTACATACTGTGTGAGAGGATAAAAGGACCCAATCGTTCCTTCTTTCAAATAATGTTCTTTATCTTATATTTTTAATTATAATTGTGGCTGATCTTTGGAATATGGCAACAGGTAGTTTGGCGACATTTTGTAGGCAATAAAGGTTACTACCTAGGACTTCGGTAATAATGTGAGAAGTACTCAGTTCCGATCACACATTATTTTGTGTGAGGGAAATGAGAGATCATGAGATATGTCATGTGACATCAATGGACGAATTACAGTTCTTTAATCCGAAAAGGTGGTAAATTTGGAAAAATTATTTTGTATTAAGTTTCATCGTGTGTTGTGTGAAATAGTGTTGATTAATTTTCGGATTGCATGGCGCTATGTAAAGTGAATTCTAAATTTTTAATGCGTTTATCTGATACAGTCAAAAGTCTTTAATCCGGACTCGTCGGGACTTCAGCGATTCCGGATTATAGATCATCAGTTTAAATCTGGTAAGATGGCATGCAGAAATTATAAAACTAAAAATATGAAACCGTAATTTATAAAATAATGAGCAATTTATGATCTAAAGGGTATCCAAATTTACCAAAAAAGAAGCCTAATATTTATTTGTTTACTTTATTAAACATTTCTTTTAACGCGCGGATGCGTAAAGCTTACCTTACTCATAGCCGAAATTAGAAAATTGCAACCAGAAAACTATGTGATTTGTATTCGTGATATTTATAATGACGAGGAATTTGATTTAAATCATATCAAAGACGGAGTACATCGAAATTAAATACTACATTTAGTAAGGAATTATAAGCCGACTAAAATAAAAACATCTGCCCTGAAGATAACGATAGTGTTGACAGATCAACTTCTAGTTCATTGCGCGCCGCGACGTGCCCCTGCGCAGAGCAGCGTGAAATTGATAAACAGATTTCGGAATGGTTAGATAAACAAAAGATATGCTTTTATTCATTTTTTGTAGCAATTCGTTTTTTGTTTGATGGACATCGAAACATACTTTCGTTTTCTAGATCCTTTGGGAGCTCCAGCATCGGAAATTCTATTTGACATAATCGAAAGTTCAAGCTTACTTTTAGAAAATTGCTCTTACAGTCTGCAAAAAATAATAAGCCGGATCCAATTTGAAGATTAAGGAACAACGCAATTATCAACATTAACTGAAATAGATAATTAGATAATTTTAGCTTATACCGTCCGTCATACATTAAACGCGCACGCGAAAACGTATTCTGCACTTGCGCAGATGCATATGCGCAGTCGTAAATGTCTTGCGCACACGAGTAAAACGCCTATGCGCATGCGTCAATGCGGCGCATGCGCAGAAAGATTTTAGCTTTGAGGTCCGGATTATAGATCATTCCGGATTACGGGTGTCCGAATTAACGACTTTTGACTGTAATAATAAGTTGAGATTGTGTGAAAGGAAGGATATTACAGATAAGTTTGAATGGCAGTGCAAGAAATCTGGTGAAAATGGACATTTTGTGAAACGGAGTGTAAGGAAGGGTACATGGTTTTCCTGAAAGTAGTTTGAGTATGGGTGAAATTTTATTAATTTCTTATTATTGGGTGAATAGACTGCCAGTTGACTACTGGATTTCGGATTTAGAAATTAGCAGTAGTACTGCAGCCGATTGGAACTCTTTCTGTACGGAAGTGTGCGTGCCACGTAATGAAGATTTTGAAGAAGATTAGGTAAGTTAGTATTTTTAATCATTTGAGGATATTATTTTTATGCATTGTTCTAAATGTAAGGAGTAAATAAATTAATATGGTATTATTGGAAAATTGGTATTAGCAATGATTTAGTTTAAAGTAATTAGGATTGTAATCTAATTTTTATTAATTTAATGTATGTGCTTATTTATATTTTAAGTAGTGTTTTTTAATTTAATTATATTTTAATTTAATGATCGTGATTTTGTGAGTTACATGTTTGTAGTATTTTGGAATATGTTTGAGCAGAATACGTTGAGTATTTTCATGCATTTTCGTGAAATTTTTTTAATTTATGAGAAAGAAGCAGTGTACATGGATATAGTGAAGAGTGTGCGCATTGCCATTTTTGTGCAATTCTGGGATTTTTTTTAAGTAAAAATAAGCCGACGTGTACATTTTAATTAAATGATAGTTATTTTGTGAATTTTATGTTTGTACGAATTTGGTATACGTTTCAGTTGAAGTAAACGTGTATGGAAATAATTTAAATATTTGACACTAAGTATTTGTAACTATTTTTAATGTTTGCATATAAATTCGTTGGTGACGTTTATAATTTAATAGATAATTTAGAGGTAAAAGCTTTTGGATATTTTATTTATTTTATACGTGGAAATGTTCATTCTTGAAAAGGGTATATACTTTTTCGCGATCAGGTAATTTCATATATGTGCTTTTTACGGAGTTAAAGAAAATTTCCTGCGTTTTCGTGCAAATTTTTGTAATTTATGAGAAAATAGCAGTGTAAATGGATAAAGTTAAGAGTGTGTGCAATGCCATTTTTTTGAAATTCTGGGATTTTTTTTAAGTAAAAATAAGTCAACTTGTAAATGGTTTATGTGTATGTGCTATTCTGAAAAACGCACAAGGAGTTTGCGATTGTGCACTTTTTCCCAATTTTGCAGTTAATATTTGTCATGATTAAGCAGTTTTGTTACATAAAATTTCTAGCATAAGTGTAATTCGGCTAGTAGATTGTTGGAAAAAGTGTTGAGTAAATAAAAAGAAAAGAAACATGTCTTTACTTCGTGAAGACAAAATGGCGGCGGGAAAAAAAAATAGAGGGTTGCTGTAGCAGAGTTGGTTGCCATATTTTCGCCAAAAAATCGCCAAGTTACCATAATCCAAAGATCAACCATAATTGTTATAAACTTTAAGTAATTTTTTTTCTTTTTCGAATTTTTATTTAAATTGTTTACGTTGCATAGTTTCTTTTGAATAACTGTTTTAAAAACTTCTATTTACTCATTCCAACTGCGTAGTTTAAATCAAATGTGTACCGTTTATTTTTTTTTAATAGTTTTCTTTATACTACATAATTTTTAGACTTTTGCTTTAATTGTTAGTGTTGCATTGTCTCTTCAGATAATTATTTTAAAATTTTCTATTCATTCGAACTGAGCATTTTAAATATATTTATTAATATAAATGTTCCAGAATTTGATTTTATTTATTTGAATTGTGTTTCTTTCTGAAGAATACTTTGTAACCCAGACTGCGATGCATTTGAAAACTGCATATATTAAAAGAGAAAATACAGTAAAGCACGCCTTTCAATGTTCCTTTCAGAAAAGATATACATACCTGCCAAAAATTCAGAAGATTTCTCCAAAATTCAGAAGAACATGAAGAATTAATATCATGCTTTGATATTAAAAAAATAATTTATACAAATAGAAAAAAGAAAATTGTACTTACATTAGTAAATCTCAATTAAGTAGTAACTAAAAAATTTATTAGGAAACATAAAACAAGAACTTAATGTTAAACAAAAAAATTATTGCAATGAATTTAGAGTGCATTTTTTGGCTTTAGCCAAAAATTCTTTGGAAAATTTCCTGTCATAACAATTAGTTTCCTCATAACATTTAGCAATTAAAATGTTTTCTAGAGTTTTTGGTGAAATTGAAGAACGAAACATAGTTTTGTTTTTCTTCACAACACTGAAGACTCTCTCGCACTCAGCATTACTGTGTGGAATTACGAGAATAGCACATAAAACTCTTGCTAGTCTATCATATTTTGACATTCCATCAGCTCTTTTATTCTTTTCAAGATACCAACGAGGACATCAAGTCTATCTTCTCCAGAACTGGCAAAGTCCTCAAACTGTGCAGCAGAAACTTGGTTCTGTAGTTCATCTAAAGCATCATTATGGCACCAAATGAAATGCAGTTTGATATTGGGATGTTAAGTTGTTTCAACTCATTAATTACCATGGAGGCAATATTTTCCCCCGTAGTGTTTCCATTTAACAATGGAAGACGCAAAAGATGAGTTTTCATTTCATTAGAAACATCACAGAAATATGTGACAACGACGCGGGTAAAGCTTCCAATCGCTGTCGTTGCTGGAGTGCAGCTATCGTTTTACTTTGTGCATCGCAAGCAATTTCGTTCACAATAGAAGATGTTTTCGTGCGAGCACAAGCATATTTCTGAGCAATCTTGGAGTCAGAAACAGAATGCGACAATCCACGCTCGCTGAGTAATTCCCTTGCTGCTGAAACGAACGCGAAAAAAATAATCTGGCGTTCACAAAGAAAATAGTCGGAGAAACAAGTTCAGCGCATTGGATTGGCTGGTTAAGCGGCGAGTTGGGAGAAACCGCAGGTTACTGGATTCGAAGTAGCGGTAGTTGGCGGATGCAATTGGCGAAAAATTCTAGAATTTCGACAAAAATCACTAAAAACACTTGAAAAAGGAAAAAAATCGTAAAAAATGGATTACGATCGTAAAAGTTGGCAGGTATGGATATATATAAATAAGAGAGATGTATAACCGATATTTTAACTTAGAATGACTTGCATACACTGCTTTAAACAGTTTTATCATTGTGCCTATTGCTTTACACAATTTTATCCTACATTTGGTTTCTTAAAATAATATTCATATTTTAGTCAAATATTTTATTTTTGAAATTGCAAGAATCAAATATCATAAGATTAAAAAGTTTTAAATTAAAAAAAAGTACAAATACTAAATTTTACGCGAAAAATTATTTTTTCTTCTCTTTTTCTTCAGGCATTCTGCTTCATTCTTGCTCTTTTTCTTTAGGCGTTCTGCAAGTATAATAAAAATCATCCAACTTTTTGAAACATCTTGGTATTTCTGACAATCATTTTAAATAAAGTTATTGCCTTCCATTTCATAAAGGCCCACAAATGGCCGAGCGCTAAAGGCGCTGAACACTGGTAGTTCACTCCGGGGTTTGAATCCCCGTAAACGGGCTGGTTGCATGGTCGTTTTCGTTGATTTTCTCATGTGTAACGTGTATGCCAGCTGGTTTCCCTTAGAAATTTCTTCAGGAAGGCATCCTTACTTTTAGGCAGATAGCCCTGCTTTGCCATGACTTAATAATCCAATTCAATCCATTTCATCAGAGCCTTTATCAGTCTTTAGATGCAAAGCATTTTGAAGGTATGAGATAAAAGGAAAGACTGGTTTCATCAAGAGGTTTTGGTTTATTTAATTATGACAAAGCACACTAGGGCTATCTGCTTAAGAGAAGGGATGCCTTCGTGAAGGACTTTCTAAGGGAAACTAGCTCATATACACGTTACACCTGGGGAAAACCACGAAAACGCCCATGCAGCCATCCCGTTCGCGGGATTCGAACCTTGGACCGAACTAGCAGTGTTCAGCGACTTTACCGCTCAGCCGCTGTTTCATCAGGAGGGAAAAAAATGTCTTTAGGCGACATCCACATACAACACTGGATAAACTCCCGAGTCTTCAAATAATTCGATTGAGAAATCGTGGGATTCTCCGTTTATGATACGATATGATGTTCTGTAACATAATTTAAATTTACAAAACCATATAGTCTAAAACCAGTCGCTCTTCATTTTAATCTGCAATGATATCGTTTTTGTCTTTTCTGTTAACCACAAGCTCAATTGATGGTATTTTCTGGTGTACACGTCCAAGTGCTTTCCCTTTGAACACCTAAATTCTTTGAAGTATGAAAGTATCTTCAAAAGCGTCCAACTTTTTTAAACATCTTGGTATGTCTGACAGCCAAATTTCCCTGCAAATTTTTGCTTACTTTTCTCCCCAATTTTCTTCTTTCCTTCTACAGTTATTTTCAGTGCTCACACAAGAAAATTAAGATTTTTCGGTTGCTAGACTTCCATAAATTTTGCATTCTTGTCAACTTTTTAAAAATATCAATTACATGAATTGCGTTTCAAAGTTTAATTTACATGGTGGTTATAATTAAAGTTCCACTTTGAAATGGTCATAAAAGGAAAACTACCAGACCAGATGTTATCACACTTGGCAATCGTGTAAAGGAGGTTATGGGAATTTATTTTCCTCGGAGGGGGGGAAAAAAATGTTAAAAAACTCACCACCAGGGGGAAAATGGTGTTGTATGCGATATTGTTAAATGAAATATGACATATAACATCGGTTTAAAATGTGTTTAATCGTTTCCGAAACGTGTTACGAAGCATGTTCAATGTAACGTCCAGTATTTTCTGAAAGCAAATTAAATCCTCTCAACAGCAGCTCTTAGCATATCAGGAGGAATGTTACGGACATGTCGGTGTATCACATTTTTTATTTCTGCCAAATTGTTTTAGATTATCACCATAAACAGTTGTTTTGAGATAACCTCATAGCTAACAGTCACAGAGGTTTAAGGTCTCGTGGGAAGAGAAGTGTTGGCCTATAAGACGTTCATTCGTGAAATCTTTCCTAAGTTAACTGTGCGGTGGGGCCTAGCCCTGCATAAAAATTGTAGTATCTAAAATGTCACGTTACTGCAGTTCAAGTATCACGAAACATTGTAACATTGACTCTAAGCGAGCCGCAATCACATTAAGTTGGTCCAGCTGTCGACTGCTATTCAGAGAAAAATGGTTCAGTTATGAGACTAGCTGTCATTCCACACCAAACGGTTTGGAATGACTGCTATGCAATCGAATGCAGTAGGATAATGCACTGGAACTAGGTAGATAACATGAGGGATTTCTTTGGCCCAAATCGATTAAAAGCGTTTTGAATCAGTATCTTCATGTTTTAGGGCCGAATTCAGGCTTCAAAAATTACAAATTAGCAATCTGTAAGAAAGTGATTTCTAGATTGTATGCACTTGTGCGAGTGATTTGCGATCTCAAATTTTCTAATCGCTAATTCGTGGTTTTCACGGACAAATTTCTCCCTTACACGGATGGCACACTCGACACATCGAATTTAACGCCTTTAAATAGTAATTTGCTTACTTCAAAGTTTCTCAATAGTATACAACATATTAAACCCATGTAACAAAAGTTTAAGTTAGATTCCGACCCATATTTCGTTTAACAATACATATTAATGTTAATATTGCATACAGTGCCATTCCTCCTTGGTGGTGAGGTTTTGAACTTTCTTTTTTTCACGGAAAATAAATTCCCATGACCTCCTTTACATGGTTACCAAGTTTGATAACATTTGATCCAGTAGTTTCCTTTTATCACCATTTCAAAGTGGAACTTTAATGATAATCACCCTGTATATCATTAAATTTTAATTTGAAGCTATGCGTCATATGTATACCATGCGTACGATTTTCGCTTTTAAGGAAAAAATAAAGAATCGAAGCAAATATACTTAGGATAATGGACCAAAACTGAAAAAAATTTCACTCCCTCCAAAAATAAATTATTGAAACTTTGACCTTGAATTTATTGGATTATCCAAAATATTCAATTTGACTTATCTTCTAAATCCTAGTTCCGACAACAATTCCGAATTACTGAAGCTGAAGTAAAAGGTTTAGTATATATTCATTGTATGTCAATAAAGTAATCAGCGTGTAATAAAAATAGGTTATAGAATTTACGCTGATACAACTTTTTGTCTGAATCCGCAACACGTAATGGAAGAGAAAGCTTGTAGAGATCTGTTTTTGACATGCCTGTAAAAGTAGATGTCATAGTCCTTTTGTCTCTTCAATGTGAAAAAACTTTCATTTGAGAGGCAACTTTAGTTTTTGGAAAAGAAAAAGTATCACAAGACAAATTTGAAGAACATGCAGGATGATTCAGTACACATACTTATTTTCGGAATACAAGCGGTTCTCCAATTGGTTATTGAACAATGAAAAGATGCATTGTCATGCAATACAAAACATTTGGAATACGTTTTCTGACTGAATAACAAAAAGATTAAAGTCATCTGCTTAATTCACAGCCATTTACAAGTCAACTACTCGGGCAATTGCAGAATCGTTTTGATTCTGAGCTTGTAAGACAAACCGAATATCACTGAATTTAAACACTTCTTTAATCTCCCAAGAACATTCCTTCTTTAGCTCATATTCCAAAAATATTAAGTCAATACAATTATTTCAAAACAAATTGAATATTCATTTGCACTACGGCTTGGTAGTTTACTAACGAGTTAACAAAACTTAATTCTGCTTTTTGTGTCTAAGAATACAACAATATTTTAAATATTTACAAGCAAAATATTAAATTGGAGCCTCACCAGTTGCCTAGCATTTGAGGATTGTTAAATACTAATTGTTTGTTGCGAAGTCTAACCCAAGCTGCATGGTTGGTTTTCGTAGTATTCTAAAATTTAGTAGTATTTCTTTACAAAGGTTCTCTATGAAAGCATCTTAACCAAATAGTTCCCATGTTCTTTCTATGTTCAAATAACCAACTAACTTAGTTTAAGCACGATGTAGCTTGCCAATTGGGAGTAACATGAAAAATACGGCGCTAATAACTGAATTCCTGTTACGGTACGCTGTTTCTAAACTTAGATGGTCATTCCTTAATTAAATAATATCGTGTGCAATCTTGATTAATATAAAATCAGAAATATTTGCATTCAGTTTTTTGAAATATTTGCAATTACTTTATAAGAAGGATTTATTAATAACTGTAATAATTACTGATGATTAGAATTCAGTTCTTGACAATTACATTCTAAAATAGAATTTTAAGGATATAATGAAAATACGATACGCATAAAAATACATTTTAGGATAAAAAATGAGTTGATTTTTTTATGTTTAAAAACTTCTTAAATTCATTTAATAAACATCGTACCCTTGTTGATATTTGAATCCAGAATTTGGGTATCTTTTATATAATTATTCTTACTTGTCCACAGAACCTGCTGACTTATCATGCTATTAAGTAGCTGCAGATCATTTCTACATAACCACTGAACTTCCATTTATTCGGTCTCTAGAGGGTTGTATGTTTATATTATAGCTTGACTTTTATAAAAATGATTATTCTAAATCTTATGTTTCTATAAAAATATACTGTGCTTAAAAATATGGATGATAGTATCATCCGCTCTTTCAGTCACATCATAAGCAACAGCTTGTTTAGAAACAAATTATGCAGTTAATGTCATAAAATATTTTCATAAAATTCAAATAAACATCAAACGAAAATTCTCAGTTTTAGACAATTTGATTTAAACGAAGTTAAATTAAAGTAGCAGTCGATAAAACGCTGAAGATAAAAATTTACTCTTACAAATATTTTTTTAAAACAAGGAAGAAAGAGAGAAATTTTAAAAAACAGTTAAAAATTTGAATAGTATCATCTACAATTTAAAAAAATAGCTTTTCATATAGTATTAATAAATATTTATTATGCATCGAGGGAAAAAAATCATATAATGAATTCTCCGTAAAATTTTACTTGAAACTTAAGGTTAAAAATAGCTGTGGCAATTCACTGTAACAAAAATCCATAAACCACATTTGGCGTTATTATCGCTAAAAAAATTATGCCAAATTTCAAAACGCGAAACCATGTAAATTTGTATATATCTTAGAAAATTTTGAATCAAAAAGTCTCATTTTTTGCAGGTATGCTTAGAAATACACCTACTTTAAGATGATGGTAAAAATTTTACAGGTTATAATTAAAATTTTTTTTCAAAAAATTTATAAAAATTATTTAAAAATAGAAATGTAAAAAATAGAACACAAAAAATAGGTAAATTTTATTTGGAACCTAAATTTCGAAATGTGAAAGGAAAAATAAAAAAAGTTTAATAAAAAAAAGAGATATTAATAAATATTTGCCAAATTCAATTAACATTGAGGACCTAAAATTTTGAGAGCTAATATTTTAAAAACTACTTGTACGATTTTTACAAAACTTGGTATTCTGACATAATTTGAGTCGTAGAATCGAAATATGTAAAAAAATTGGTATGTTTTTTCAGAAAAAGTCCGATTTTGTGTCAAAATACAGTTAGAATAGTGTTATATATAAATCTAATATATATCCTAAGTCGCACTTTTGAGACATGAAAAATGCAATTTGAATTTCGTGAATCGCCCCAGTAGAACAGGAGATATAGCACTGTCCCCCCCTTTTTTTTTGTGCAGTGTACCACCAAAAATCACCAATTTTTACCAAGGGGTACCCTTAAATATATGTTTGCCTTCTAATTTTTCAAGATAAGGACATCTTGCCTACTCACTAATGCAACAGGTACCAAACTACAGTGTTTTATCCTAAAAAGAATATAAATAAATTTTACTTCTTTGTATAAAGTAAAAAGAAGTATTGTAATCAAGAAAAGTTTCAAGCATCATATTTCAACGCTATCGAATGCAATTTAACAATGTTTTTTGCATGACACCTGTACATAAAGACAGGATAAAGGACTCTTTCCCCCCAAAAAAAAATTTTAAAACTAATTTTAAATGAATTCTAAAGAGAATTTTTTGTGGTGTTTGTGCGTACATACGTATCTCGCATAACTCAAAAATGAGTAGCCTCAGAATGTTGAAATTTTGTATATAGGACTGCTATAACATGTAGATGTGCACCTCATATTTCGGTTGCAATCGGCCGCACCAAAAAGTATATAAATGTGGTATCCGTAAGTGCAACACGACCACCAGAGGGCCTCACCTATGCGCCAGCAGCGAGCACGAGGTTAAAGAGGAGTATGACATTAGACAGAGTCTTCTATCCCACGTGAAGGTGGTAAGATGTCTCCACGAGAAGGTGGTTAAAAATGAACTATGTTTCCATGAGGAGGTGGTAAACTGAACTGCATAATACGACAGCAAGTGCGAGTAGGCACTAAGCTGCTATGATATAAGACTGGTAATACCTATCCAGAATCCTGTTTATATCAAATGGCACTGTGACTCGATTTAACGTACCTTCTTTTTTGTTATGTTACTAAATGTCGTCTGTGGTGTGGAAAACTTTGGAATTGTTTATTGAATTGGAATTGTTTTTTTTTTTTTTTTTTTTTTTTTCCAAAGCATTTTCAACTCCCCTACCACAGAAAATCTGGGGGCTCTGACCAGAGGTACTGTGAAAGTAGAAGACCAAATTAGTACTTCAGAGAAGGTACTGTGAAAACTTTATTTCTTTTTTGAAGATAGTGATACTTTTGTTTCGTTTTTAAAATGAGTCTCGTAAATAATTTAAAGAAAAGTGATTTAATAGCAATTGCAGAACAAATCGGAGAGACTGATCCAGAAAATGCTAAAAAAGCTGACATTTAAAAAATTATCCAAAATTCTGATGCCTTCAAAACAAACGTTGAATTTGTTCATGGAGTCGTCAAATCGATCGCAGAGGATCGGAAGCTTACAACAAGTAATGAACGCTATCTGTTAGAGATTGAATGTCTTAAATTAGCTCGAAGCAGAATGAACTTGAAAATTTAAAATCACAATCATTATCGGGTGATAGAAGAAATGCGCAGACTAGTGTTGGAGATATTAAAAACGTCAAAACACTAACTATAGCTGTACCCCAGAAACCGGAAGCTCTGCATTTGTTTTTTCAGTCACTTAAGAAGGCTTTTACTATGAAAAGCGTACCTGTGGTGTCTGTGAAAACAGTTTCTTTTTTTTGTTGTTGTTGTTGCTCTTTGCTTATATTCTTTTATACATCCTTTTAAATTTATTATAGTATTTGAATAGAACATGTGGCAACAATTAGATAATTCTTAAGATAATATAAATTTTGCTCATTATGAGTTATAAAATGAATGAAATTTAACGCTGTTAAGTGAACCTTGGGCCAGAGTGTCGCTATGGTAAACAAATATAGTGAATTTTAAAGAGTGCATTTATTCTAATGTGGTTTATGTGCTATCGACGAAGTAGATTTAAGTTTAGATGAAAAGAAAAAATGGGTATAATTTAATATTCTGTAGAAGGAAGTCATGTGGTGCACACATTAGATTTTTTAAAAAGGACGTCTTATTGTTTTAATGAATTTGTAATTTCGGAACTCATTGCAAGTATTCCAACTTTACAAAGAGCAGTTGTTACACTGTTGCCCAAATGAAAAAAAAATCTGCTAGCAATATTTATACTTGGCTAAGGAAAAAGTATTGAGAAATTTACAGGAAAGCTTAATAGCATGTTTAAGACAAAGACAGAAGAGTTATCTGGATTATTTAACTGCATAAGTCAGAAAATCTTGAAAATATGTAACGAGATTTTTAATGCTTAACTTTTTATTTAATTCTACAAAAAGGAATTCTGGTAGTTGCAGGATTTCATTTATTTTTGCTAATATTTATTTTAATTTGTTAGCCTTTTCTATCGCTTTTATTCCCGTTTCCTCACCAGTATGGAAATTAGCGTATTCTTTCCACTGAATTATTTATTATCCTGCTGGGATGAGTTACGAGTCAACCAGTTAGATTAAACTGAATTATCTAGTCTTGCACTTATGTTTACCTTTCAGTTAAGTGTTAAATTATCTTTTAAGTCTCGCACTACAAGTGGTCAGTGACTGTAAGCATGTAAGCCCGTGCTGTTTATAGTGTTCCGTAAAAGCCTCTTTTACACCCTTTCCCCACTGTATTCCAAGTCTGCGAGAAGTCGCAAGGACCAACACTTGATAAAGTTACATTGAATGATGACGAAGGAAAGAGATTCTATATTTGGCACTTGAATAAATCTGGACTAATGGGCCAAGATCAACTCACCTTCTCAATGGGCCCCACCAACAATCGCTGTTGCAGAGCCTACCTGCTCCAGCAAACCCAAAGGAGCACTTTGGACTACTTGGCAGATACAATGCAGACCAACATGAAACCCATAGCAACATTTGATGGGAGAACACTTTTTTTTTTTTTTAATACATGGACAACCACTTTTTTCTGTAAAGAATAACCATAGCAACACCCGTGCTATGAGGACAGGCTTTAAGCTAGTACAACGGGATAGGTAAATTTTTATTAGGAGACATTGCCAGCAAGACACTTATGTTTGAAAGATTCAAAACTACCCTTGTAAAAGCATTCCCGCTGGTCAAAGACAGAGGAAGGTTAGAAGCTGAATTATTCAGCAAGTATCAAAATAAGGTTGAGGAGTTGACAGATTTTAAGAAAAATTTAAGCCATTAATTTACCATACAGAAAAAGGTCTGATAATGAAGTTATTCAGATTATTTTGCTACAACTATTGCTTCCGATCCAGGAGTTTCTTGAATTGAGAAACATCAGCACAGTTGTTTGAACTGGCAGTTAAATATGAAAGTTGGAGGGTGGCTAAGAGCACGTGTAGAATGGAATACAGCCAAAGAACAGAGTTTCGCAAGCCAATAGTAGAAAACCTTTTAAGATAAAAAAACAAGGGGTGGAGAAACAAAATCACATTAAATTATGTCTTAACACAGTGGTCATAAAAATTTGGCCTTGCCCATCATTCAGATTTTGCTAAATAACGTTCCAACAGAGGCCTTGTTAGAGAAAATTTTAAAATACATCGATTATTTTGTGCAGAAGTTATTACTGCATGAGGGAAATATTGCACATGCATAAAGTAATGCCACTTTTAATGTTCTATATAATGTGCCAACAGAGGCCTTGTTAGAGACAATTTTCTTTCTGAAAATTTTAAAATACATCAATTATTTTGTGCAAACGTTATTACTGCAATAGAGAAATACAGTAAAAATCCAGAAATCCGCAAAGCATGGGACCAGAAGTTTTGCAGATTTTAGGAATTTTCGGATTTCAGGACAGAAAAAATAAATCATAATATTCAGACTAAAAGTGCAAAATAAATAAGGCATATTATATACATTTAATTTAATTATTATATACATTATTGCGATAACTTATTATATGCATTAAATTATTATTACACATATAAATTGATTATATCATTCATTGTATTATATATACACAGCATCGAGGTTTGCCGATTTCGCCTCATGCAAAGATTTCCGGTTTCAGATTCCGGTGTTAGAATCACTGTTACTGTAAAATTTCAACAGCTTTTCTTTATTTTTCCATATATCATACATAATCATATCACAATTCCATACCATTCTGCTATAAACCAAGGAGTAGCACCTGTCTCCATCTTTTGTAGAATTTGCACTTTTTGCATTACCGTCAATGCAACATGCTTACGTTTTTCAATGTTGCAAGCAGTAAAATCATGAGTACATTTCTTATCTGTAAATGTATTAAAAAGGGCTGAAATTTAAAATATTCTTAATTTATCCACAAAATATATGGATAAAAAGAAAGGTAGCACTAAATAATCTCATGAAATAACAAAGCTCAGAAAATACAACACTGTGAATCGTGAACTTGAAAGAAGAGTTTAGTGAATCGTCTGCTTTTTTACCTTGATGTAGATTAGAGGGGGAAAAACTTTCATCATGATGTCAATAATTTGGTATTTCCGTTATGACTCATTATTATTTGATAATTATGACGTCATTATTCGGCGAGTATTTTTTCTTCAATATTTCGTACTCAATGTTGCAGTTTCCGGAACCTATAAACTGAATGTTTATATTTTGAGACGCAACGCGGATTTTCGGTATTTTGACTGTACTGCACATGTATAAAGTTGCCATTTTTAATGTTCAAGTTAAAAACGAATCCCAAAAGACTATACTTTTTGTCAAAAATCTTCAGACCTCTGTCATTTTTAGGGATTTCCTTAAAACAGCCAGAGTACAAATAAATTTACAGAACGACAATAAAGCTGCAAATGGCAGCCAAGACCGAAATGCAGAAGAAGCAATGTAACAACCATCTTGTACTCGACCCTATGCAACCAGCAAGAAAAATTAGCAGACTTGGTTAATCTGATAATCTTGGCATAACAAATAGCCTAACATGAAATTCAATTAAAGGAAAACCATCTCTGTAGAGCTAAGCCATACAGGCATCATAAGGTAAAAGAGACAATTGAAAATATATAGAGGGTTAAAAAATAGTTATACCAATTAGTAGTTCATATGATAATCCAGCAATGTTTGCTGAGCATGGAGATTTGCTTTTGACTATAGAAGATAAAATCTACTTAATATATGACCCAGTCAGATCTTACCCTAGGGTATTTTTTTCAAATACCTATGAAACCTAAGGACACTAAAAAACCACATTCATAACAAAATCAGGCACTTATGCCTTTTGGCTTGTGTGGAGACCTGGCAACCTTTCAGAAAACAAGGGATATTATTTTTAAGACCTGTCTTTGAAAAATCAACTTTTGTTGAGAAGCAGATTTTAAAGTGAATGCAGCCAAACAATTTAGGTACCTACGCTCTAAAATTTCTCAAAGCGACATAGAACTGAAGATTCTAAGATAACTGCAATAAAAACTATTTGCCACGATATACAGTGAAGAAATTTGAGCATATGTTCTTAGTATCGAACATTTATAAAGAAATTTGCAGAGCCGAACAGCATAATTCTGCTGCAAAAATTTTAAAATGCACTTTTTTCTTGGTTAGTTCAGGCTAATATGACGTTTGAAAAGCAAAAAAATTGCATTAATATAAGCACCATTGCTTCTACAAACAATAAAAATAAAATTAATGATTGATGTACATGATATTCGTTTGAATAAATTTGGTAATGTACCAAATACTGAAGTTAACAAAATTAAATAGGAATATTAACTGATTAAACATTGCTTGAATCTTCACACAAAAATCTATAACTGTTTATATTAAAAGACACCTCAGATCAAGTGATATTTTAAAAGAAAAAATATAATTCAGATGAAATAAAGTTTGCTAAGAAAAATTATTCTGAAAAGCATTAGTGGAATGTATTAAATTTTATTAATTTCAATAAATTTCCTTTATTGCTTGTAAGCATTTTCTTTGGTAAAGGCTGAAAATTAAAAGCCAGGAGATGTGATGAAAAAACTTCGAGTCTCCCTGCAAAGCATATATATATATATATATATATATATGTAAAAAATTCAAAGAAATAAAAAGTAACATAATTTTAGAATTTAAATCTCTGATTTTCAATAAATGCAAAAGAAATTTATATATATATACTAAAAAGAAATTTATATATATATATTAAACAGTTTATACACTTCCTTACTCCAAACCTTTTGTTAGTCTATTCAGTATTGTATCTTGATACTGAATTATCTCAATTGTTAACACTACTCCTAATTACATGAAGGGAATGCAATGCACCTGCAGCCAACTGGACCTCCCTCTAATGGAAAATTTTAATTTTTCTTAACATTTATTTGTTTACTATTGCAGAATGATAGGAAACTTGCCATTCCAAAACACATTATATAAAATTGTGAGCAGAAATATAAAAAGGAAAAGTGCCTGGGCTTACCACCAATAATAGCAGATGCTATTACAGTATTTAGGAGTTTACTTAACCCCAAATGCATGATTTCTTTTGATTTACTGCCAACGTAGGTAGGATAAATACAGACAGTTTGGCAATCTTTTTGAAAAAGGTTGCCAAAATCACCAAGTACCATATGATTACATAAAGGTTACTGAAATATGGGAAAGCACATGTGCACTTCAGGTATTGCCTCCATAAAGGATTTTCTAAAGGAAACTGGCTTGTATTCATGTTACATATGGGCGAAAACACGAAAATCAACCATTTAGCTGGCTGATTTGCCTAGAATCGAACAGAGGTCGAACTCCTAATATTTAATGGTCTTAACCAATGAACTACTGGGTAGAACCTACTTGCATATAATAAATAATTTTGCTAAAAATTTACATCATTAATCCTCATTAAAAATATGCATGCTTACTGTGAAAGATAGGAGAAGACATTAAAAGCAGATCAAAAAGGGATTAAAATCTACCATCAAACAAAGAAAGAAACGGACTCAGTGTAGCTCATATTAATACTTACTACTAGATCGTTTTACAGGAACTTTTGAAGGTGTTTTTTCAGCTGCAACTTCAAATAAATATTCTTCTGGATCATTGCCTTCATCTTGAAGAGCCTAACAAAATCAAATGTTTATGATAAATCTCAAAATAAATGATAACAACCTTACTTCAAAATTTGTTACATAACAAAAGCATAATTTATTGGTACGATAAATCTCAATGCTTATTATTGGTAGTTGTATATATATATCACTTTTACTGTTACACGCAAATATTTATATGTCAAGCACAGAGAAAAATATCTACGAAGCAAAAGAGTTCATTTCTATTTTTATCATTATTGTAATTAATCACCTTCATTTAGAATTAATAATTAAAAGTTAAAGCATTACATTTTATAATAAAGTTAATGAAAATGCGACACTTTTCCATTATACCCCCTCCTCGTACGACAATCGTCGTAATGAGAAAGAAAAAAAAAAAAAAAAACTGTAATTACTGTTGCGCATACTACTACAAAATAGTACAAAAATTTTATTTACTTTTTATATTCTAAATAATTATCATTTATTGACAGAACTTATTTAAACACCAATGTTTATTTCTGGTGGAAACTGCTTAACAATCATTTGGATGATGAAGTCGAATAATATTTTCCATTCACTTTGTTTTTTTCCTTCACATAAATTCTGTCAAATATGATAACACCCCCCCCCGATGTTGCTTGTTCCTTTTTCTGGTGGCCCCCATAGGGGCTCTACCATCTGCATAAGAACACCAGTTTTTGGATCCATGAAGTTGAACTTGAGAGTCACTTTGAAACATAAAAAGCCTGCTCTTTCGAGATCATCACTTTTGTAAGCTCTCCAGCAATCACAGTAGACGACAGAGTTCTCGTTTACATTTTCACAGAAACTCTGTGCCTCTATTGGAACGGCAACAAGGAGTGTATCCTTTGTATCGTGCAAATAATTTGATGCATGATCATGGTCATCAAAATTAGCAAACCACTGCTGATATAAAGAATATATTGTTTTCTGTGTTTAATGAAATTTAAGATAAATTTTTTTCGTTTATCACGTTTAACCAGTTAATTTCAGTATATTAATACTAATTTATATTTTTTAATGAATTTTTATTTCCATTATAAATGCTTAATATATTCTTTTCTGTGCCAACATGAATTTATTACAAATTTATTTTTGTATATATCGTTTAACCAGTTAGTTTTACATCTACATGCTTATTATCTGTGAATTTTTACTACCATATGCGTAATATATTGTTTTGTCTGCTAACCTGAATTTACATGCACTAAAAATCACGTTTACGGCTCGGCTCATCATCGATGAACTGCGAGCTTGGCGAGTAAAAATGCAACAGCGCCAACGGGTTCTCTGCGGATGAAAACCCCATACATAAAGTCAAGGAAGCGCAGTGCCATTCTTGTGCAATTCTGAGATTTTTTTTTAAAAGTGAAAATAGGTCTATGTGTACATGGATACCGAGTACGTGCAATTCTTAAAAACGCACCAAGCAGTAGATGATTCTGCACTTTCCCCAAAATATTATTTACACATGGCTTTTTCAAGAAGCAAGTTTCAGGGATGGTCAATATTTGTCACTTTGTGAAGTGCAAAATCACCCACTTAAATGGCACGTATCGTACATGGACAAAGTCAAGAGTGTGCGCAAAGCCAAGTTGGAGCAGGGTTCATAGCCACATTTTAGTTAAAAAAATAAGCACCTGCCTAATTACATCATACACAACTGCATAACCTTAAAAATTAGACTTTTAATTTAAAATATGAGAAATGAAGTACTTATTAAGAGAGAATAAGCATTACCTCAACAACCATGGAAAATAATTACTTTTTTTTTTTTTTTTTTTTTTTTTGTTTTTAATTTTAAATAATAGTTCAATTTACAGAAGTACTTTACAATGAGAGAAAAAAAAACTATGAAGAACTTAACTATATTACAAGATTTAATGATGAAATTTCAGTTCAAAATAGAGAAAATAAATAATAATAAGACATATTTATTGTATTCACTTGGAACCTAATAATAAATACAATTTATTTTTCCACTCATATTGATATTTAAATAATTGAAATCCAAATTCTGAACATTTTCTAAATTTTCATTGTAATTCTGTAACATTTCTGTAATCAGAAGACAGAAATTTGCTTCATGCAGTCATCTTTAACAGTAACTAATACTCCATCTTTAATATTAAGCTTAACTAACCCGCATACTTGGAAATTGGCGAATATTCGGACAGTCGAGCGTTAACTTGAAGGTGCGGAGTGGGGGGGTAGACTGTAGCCGCTCTTTAGATTTTTCCGCTAAATACTTTTGACATTTCAATATGTGCATCATATAAAAATAAACCAACGGAACTAAAAAATATTCCGCTTAACAAGCACAGTAAAACTCTTTTAAGTGCTCATAAACAAATCTTGGACTGAACATCAAAATTAATTATCTCTGCAAAATATCGCAAACATTATTGCACAATACGTGCGCCGTAATTCTTCCCTACGTGATATTACGCACTCGGAATCAACAACTGCCGGTATTGGGAGAAAAAAGAACTAAATAACTGGGGTGTTTTTCATTCCAATTTTCAACAGACGGCGTTAAATTTCAGGAATAGAATCATTCTTCGCTTGGGTTGGTAGACCGCAGAACTTTTACTCCTATTCAATCCAGATTGGAAAGTGATCCTCCCCCCCCCCTCCCGAAAAAAAAAGGTCCGTTGTTTGTTTTGCAGCGAACTGTAACAGTTTCAATATTCAAGATTTTGCGGAGAAAGGGGAGACCTCCCAACCTTCGTACTGTATAATGTATTGGCCAAAAAAATGAAATTATTTTGACCATTCGATTACTTTCCCTTTATTTAAGCCATTCCGAATATTATTCCTTAGAAAGCTAATCTGTGTTAAATCACAACCATTAATTGGAAGTTTACTATACTTCAGCAGTTACTGCAACTATGTTATTATAAACATTCATACATATGCTCATAATATAAGCATAACGATCACAATAAACACGAATATGAACTGACCAAGCAGAACGAGAATGCAAATTTTTAAGATACTGATAGAAATTCAAACGTGTGTAGTGTTTGGGTGGGAGGAAAAGAATGCTGAATGTAGCGGAATTTTCTACTGCTTTCGCAATTCTTTGACCAATAGAACGCCAGGCACTTGTCTGTACTCTTCGTGCACACCAAAGGTTTTAAAAAAAAAAAGCACTAAAAACAAAAAAATAAAGACTTTAAAGAAAAAGTAAGCACCTATAAGGGCCTTTATATTTTATTTTCAAATATAAGGACTTATAAGCACTTATAAAGACCGCTACGAACCCTGTGGAGAAATTCTCAGATTTTTTTCAAGTGAAAATAGATCGATGTGTACATGGATATAGAGTTTGTGCAATTCTTTGACTTGATATTTTCAAGGTTGGTGATTTTGAGAAAGGCGTGAAACAGTGGGTGATTCTGCACTTTTCACACATCATTTTGCAGAAATAGCACACTTAAAATGGAAACACACTGAATTTACAAACTTTTAGACTAGTTCCAAGTTAATTTTTGGAGAAAGTGCAGAATCGCCCACTGCTTGGCACGTTTTTAAGAATTGCACATACTCTGTATACATGTACACATGGACCTATTTTCACTTAAAAAATATATATATATGTATATAAATCGCATACTTTTTTCTTTCACTGTAAATATAATGATGATTATGTCTGCAGAACTTGTGTTAAGTCTCAAACGATAAAACAAGAGAATAATAAAGGAAGGAAATCAGTTACAAGTACAGAGTCCTATTTTGAAAGCATCAAGTGCTATTATTTTTTCAAACACCAAGTCTTCAGCCAAACTCATAATTTTCTATGAAACTAATCCCAATCTAGATTGATTTTAGCCTGTTTTACATTTTGATACTTGATAAGCAAGGCTGCGGCTATCGTTCAGAAAAGAATCATTCAATTCAGACAATTAAGAAAAACTGTAATATTAAAGACTACACAAGAGAAGAGGTGGATGGGGAATATATTCTTTTGATAGAGATTTTTTCAAATTTTATCGGCAAAATATTAACAATGAATCATTTTTGTTTCAATTCTACTAAGAATTTTAATTACGAAAAGATGGAGTATTAGTTGAAAACATACCGTTCTATTTTCTTAAAACAACGTAGAATTAAAATTTAGAACATAATTGAAATAAGAACACAAGCTCGAATATCACTTTCGATTCACAAAGAGATAGATACAACTGGCAAATATGCGCCGCAAAGAGATATTTCAGAAAATACTTTTAGAAAATCGGTAAGTCCATATTATATAAAATTTACTAATAGAATATTAAAAATAAAAGCGTATAAAACAAATGCGCACATATAAAGTAAAACTTATGATTAGAATGAACTGTTGTGGCGCAATGTGAAATGCTAAGAACATTACCTTCGAAAGTCTTTCAACAAGAGCTGTTTTAACTCCAGTTTTGTCCAGTCCTCTCTTCTCCAGCTCAGATCTCAAATCTATAACACGCAATTCACCAATTTTTTTCTTTGAAGAGTTCTGTTCAACATCTGCCATTTTCAAATTCGCACTTATTCACAAAAGCAACAAAATATGGCGACCACCACCTTAGATAATCTGCCGATAAATGTTATCAACAGCTGTTGCCAAACCTCCTCTTCTATAAATCATGATTGAAAATTAATGTTTGAGTACTGACCAAGCACCAAGGCGTTTGTTTACGGATTACCCTTTGCAATAAACTGCAATTACCTCCACATCGTCGATAATGAAAATTGAAATAATTGAGAGAAAAAGCATTCGCTAAAGTTAGAAGAAGCCGTTAAATGTGATTAATAAAAGGAATTTTAAAAAAAATTTATAAAATAAGTTTTGAATATATTCTTAACTTTTTTGGCTTTATATGTAATTTGTTGAGAATTGTGGCTGTGTGAAAGGGCAAGTATCATGTACCCTAAAATTTAAGCATTTCTATTTAAAATTAAATCTTCAAAACCTTTTAATTATAAGTTGACATTTCCTACCAATTATAGAACCGCGTGAGATCTGGAATTTTGGAAGCAAATTTGGCTATTTGGCTACTGTTTTATTCCCCGTGCAGTGCAGCGAGTGACGAATATTATGAGAAAGCTAAGCCGGAAAAATTAAAAATACAAGAGCACGTACATTTAACATTTAATAAATAAATTTAACATCTAAATATAGTAATAGAATTCGTAAATATGCAACCGACAAAAACCGGCAAGGATGAAAAAACAAATAAAATGAAATAAATAAATATCTTTATTATATGCGGCGTAAGTGTCTGTTTGTTGCCGATAGTTTATTGGTTGCCTGTGTAACTGCACTAACCAATGGGGTGAATTTGCCACGAGAGAGGGTTGCCGTTTCAATTGAGACGTAGACAATTTCCTGTAAAACTTGCCTTTGCTATGGCCACCCATAAGTCTCAGGGCCAAACGCTTAAGTGTGTTCGCATTTTTTTACCTGAGCCTGCATTTGGACACGGTCAACTTTATGTTGCCTGTTCAAGAGTTCGTGAAAGAACGGAGGTCAAATTAAAAATAATGGATGGCCCTCTGCAAGGCGAGCTTAAACATGATCTACACAAGAAATGCTGTCTACAAAGAGACCTTTGACATGTGAATTAACATTTTATTATTTAAATCACCTTTATTGATTGAGCTAGCGGTGACTCTTAAGAAATATACCGTCAGTGGTTTCCTTCATGGCTCTCTACTTTAAGCAATTAAGCAAGTAGAAGGGGAAAACCCCGTGGGGCAGTAAGCAAAAAGGGCCGCCTGCCCTGGGTAATTCAGTTTGAATTAGCAGACACCTTTGCACAAATCATCTTAATTACAATGTATAATATCTGGAACAGCGGTCATTTCGTATGACCGCTGTTCTAGTAGACGGGGGAAACCCCTTGGGGCAGTAAGCAAAGAAGCTTCCTAACCGCCTGCCCTGGTCAACATCATATGCCAAAGTGCAAACGAACGAGTTAAAAGATGGTGAAAAGATAAGAACGACAGGACAAGCTACTGGCGCCATCTATTGATGGATCAAAGAAACTAAAACATAATTTCCTTAAAAGATGAAGGTAAAGATGAATTGGAATTAGGATCGTTAACTAGTATAGAAAGATTTTTTTTGAATGTGAAACGCCTTTAGAAAATCTAATTCACCAATGGAGGTGCTTTTTTAATAATTTTGGCTGCCAAAAAAGAAATGGAAATTGTAATATTTGGATCAACAGTGCTGGGCAACAGAGGACATCTGTTGCCCAGCATTGTTGATCTAAACACATGACTCATGTACTATAACACCCGCCATTCTTATCTTATCCTCTCACTATATCTTAACTCGTTCATTTGTACTTTGGCCGCTGAGGTTGATGGTTCGGTAAAACTATCGAAACTAGCCTTGTGAAAATTTGCAAATAAAACGCTGATTTTTGTTGTTTGACTTCTAAATTAATATTTGTTCGGCATGAATTTTAACCTAAATTATAGCCATACATTGAAAAGAAACTTATAAGTATAAGTTGAAACATCTTGCACCTGTAAAAAAAAAAAAAAGAAAAGAAACTATGAACGCATTACTTATAATAAATTACATTATAATATTCCTTTTACGCCAGTGTTCTGTTTTTCTTCTTCTTTTGTCGGAAAGAAATATACATAGCAAACCCACTAAGAAACTCTTCTCATTCTCGGTACTTTTCTGTTATGAGCCAGCCCGCATTTTGGCAAGTTTTTTATTTTTTTAAATTTTTTTTTATTGTGTTCGTGTGCGTAAATAAATTTTAGTTAAAAGAATAATTTACAGATGGCATGTCTTAAAAGCCATTTTTCCGTTATGCAGGCACACACATGCACACATACACACTGCACTTTTTCATCACGCGCACACATCCCAAAATGCGTAGGAGATGTATAGTGGAAAAGTACCTATCTCGAGATTGCACAATATAAATATCCTATCACTAGTTGAGGGCAATCATTTCTCTACAATTAAATCATGAAGACTCTGTATGCATCTTTGTATGTTCGTCGCATTGCGAAAATACGGTACCACTTAGAATCACCAAATTATGAAAGCGCGTAGTCTTCCACCTGAACATGAGCACCTCGAAGCCCGAATTTTGAATTTGTTTTTGATTTATTTAATATTTTCTAGAAATTTAGTGAATTTTTGGTCAATAAACTCAGTGATTTGAAAGCGAGCAGTGGCGCCACTGTTTGAAACATAGAGGTTAACTCTTTGAAATCCAGACCCTTCGCTAACTGCATGTTCCTAAAACGTACTCGCCGTACCCCCTGCTGTGACAATGCTGAATCACTATTGGCTGACCGACTTGCTACGTAAAAAACATCACTTGTTTGGTCACGTGACAAGCCGATTGCATGGATTCTGAACTGTTGTGGAAGTGTGATTTGTAGTTTGCTGTATAAGACGTAATAAATTTTGTATGCATATACAATTCTGAATTAATAATAAACCGCTAAAAGGTACAGCTGGTAAAGAATATAGAACACAAACCTTTTCAGACATAACGCTTGAAGTATTTTATTTGGACGGCATAAGATATGTTTACTAGGAAGACAAATTTCGGCAAACAAAATATATAATTATGCAAAAGAAATTTCGTTACCGGAGCATAAAAGTATTTATTATTGTACTTTAGATTTTCAAATATCAGAGGTTGTGATATAATGTAAGAGAATTTTGATTTAACATTAGAGATTCAATTTTGAGGGAGTTGGAGCTTGGCATGAAGGGATTTTTTATTTATTTTTCAATAAAACAAGATTGGTTTTGTATTTTTGAAAATTTTTGACAGAAGAACAGTTTAATCTTTTAATATTTCATTGGTATGTTAATATTTTCTGGAACTAAAATTAAAAAATGGAGGACTGTTAATATTTGCAGTAATAACCGATATTCTGAAAAAGAATATTGTTTTCGATTATTTAAAAATATAGAGCAACTTCTGATGATGTCTGTCTCTTAAAAAGGTACAAAAAGGCAAACTAGAACACTACTTTGTCATTGTCACAAGTAATGTATCAAAAAACATTGTTTCAGTTTTGGATGTGGGTATTCAGTTGCATACTAATTTATGTGAATCACAGGAAAAAAATAAGCATTCAAAAACTTGGAAACAGTCATTATGGTATTTCTAGGCAAAGTTTGGCATGGTGAATTAATAATTTCAAAAATTTGTGTAGTGGATTTGTCATTCGGATAGCACTTTGCAAGGTTGGAATGTGCTCAGAATATCATGGTATGCCTTGAATAATAAGAAGAAATGCTTACCAGCAAGGGTCAGAATTCAATAGAGCCAGGATTGTTGCCTATAGAGTGTGTGGATTATCGTTCTGTGATGTCGCCCGTTGCACTAGTCGACATTCAACCACTGTTAAGCGAATATGGCATGTATGGAATGCTGAGGATTATACTGAACGGCATGCAGGATCTCATTGCCGTCCCATGATTAATACCCGAAAGGACAGGCATATTGTGAGGTCAGCCCTCCAAATTTACAACCACATCACAGACCATTAGTCAGAAAACGGGCATATTTGCAGCATGCCCAGTATCTGCTCGTACGGTGTGTCAACGTTTGCATCAGCATGGACTATCAGCACAGTGTCCATTACTTTAGCTTTCCTTAACAATGCAGCACAGAGAAAGATGGCTACTGTGGTGTGTCCAACAACAAAGCTGGATATAGGAGGGGTACAATGTCGTCTTTTCAGACGAGTCCCGTTTCTGTGTGCATTATTCTGATGGTCTTATAAGTGTCTAGAGGCTCCAAGGAGACTGCACATCGCCTGGTTGCATTCAGTATCAGCATAGGAACCCTAATGTGATGGTATAGGCAGCCACTGAGCACATGGCACACACATCTTTAGTTCGGATCGATGGTAATTTGAATGCCAGATCGGTACATTTGTGACATTTTACATCCAGGAGTTGTGCCCTATCTTTGAGGCCTGCCAAATGCAATCTTCCAACAGGATAATTCAAGACCACATGTTGGACATTGTGTTCTGACCTTCCTCGGTATGCAGTGCATTTGATTGCTGCCCTGGCCTGTACGGTCTCCAGATCTGTCACCCATTGAAAATACCTGCTCGTGGTTTGCTGAGGACTGGCCTAGCAACCCTCTCCATCTCATACGATTGATGAAGTGTGGCATGGACTTGAATCAGAATGGAATGAGATGCCGATTTCTGTCATTCAAGTGAAATTCTACTCAGTGCCTAACTGGATAAGGGCCGTTTTTAGCTGCCAGGTGGAGCAGTTGTTTTGACTGATTTCGCACCCTTGTAAACCCCCAAGCTGCTTACAAATTTAATCATTTTGTCTTCATGCCATACTATTTATGCACAACAAATATTTTTCTTATTTGCTTTCTTTCATGCTATAGCAATTTTAATGGCTATTAGTGTATTATTGATTAACAGTTATCTAAGAGACTTCAAGAGTAAGTACTTTAAATAGTTTATAAAACTATTGCATATTTCTGTATAAAAAATTATTGATGCAGGATAGATAGCGCTTAAAGACTTCATGCAGCCATCAATGGAGTTGACAACACATTCATATTAGATGATTTTCTTTTATACTTTTCCCAACCACCAGTAGATTGCAAATAAAAAACAAAGTGACTTACAACATAGCCAAACTGTCCTGAAGTAAACATTAACAATATATACAAAGCCAAAATAATTATATTCACATAATATGTGCATGACACTTTGTTACTAATAAATATCAGAGTGTGTTGGATCAAATTAATATTTGAATATATATTAATTAGAGATATCTTTGAAGATATAATTAATAGCATCATTACAACAAGGTAAAGTATAGTAAAACCACCCACTACTAGACAGTTACAGGATTGCTATATATGTGTACAGTGGTCCTCTGCTTCGAAATCAGGAACTCTCTATTTAATGGGGTATATCTGATAATGTGAAGTGTGCATTGCTGGAGGCTCGACTTACATTATCATCATGTTGGGAAAATATTTTGCATCATGACAATTTATGTGCATGATAAGATACATAAAACTGTTTTGAGTGATATCAGCTGTAAATTTAGAAAGACACTTGGTACACTCCCTTATTAAAGTGGCTTTTCGATAGGTCTTAGGCATTGTTTAAGATTACATAAAGCAGTCAAGTTGATTCATGATGAATTACTAACTCTATCTCAGATTTTATTATACTTATGAAAGCTACAGATCGTGTTTAATAAAAAACACCAGAAATAATCACTGTCTTATTGACTAGCCATTTAGTCGCTCGCATACCGTTTGCCATTGTGCATAATGATATAAAACTAATGCCTTAGTAGCATTGCTCAGTCAACATCATGATATTCATGAAATTTTCTAAGGGATAAATCAAACAAAAAATTTAAGCAAAAGTCTTCTAAAAGATTATCTTCCCTAGAAAATACCAGCCAGATTTAAGACAAAAATACAGCATGTCTTCTGAGAAGAAAATAATTACTTACAAAATCATGTTTCCAACACTAATAAAGCACCTAATTATATATTAAAATTTCAAAAGATCTACACAATTGATATTCAACTAAGTCTTGTATATCTATTATTTGGCTTCATAAAGTAATATGTTGTCTAAAATGAAGTAGTCATATAAAAACAATATATTTTTCTTAATGATTGTTATATAAAATTTCTTAATAGAATGGTTTTTCTGAGTAAATGAATTAGAGTTTAAAACAATAAATATAATAGTGCTATAATAAAGCTTCGTAGGACTAAGGCTGGATTTCCTGCTAATTTATAATTTAGATTTTTTTTTCTGCTTTGTGAAACTTTTCTCTTCTTCATAACATCATGCTTTTAATGTACCTTTAAAAGCTAATTAATTAATTTTGACAAGTATTTTGCTTGAGAGATGCTCTCATGGAAGCTACTAAATGATATTTGTCTCATACCTGCTTTTCTGATTAGAAAATACATGAAAGACCAAGCCAGCCATGACCTGCCTGAGATCAGTGTACAAATGTTTTGTGTCTTTAAATATGAAGCTAGGTTAAGTGATGTAAGTTTAGTAAAACTCTTAATCTTTATAATAAAATATATCATAAATATATTATACCTACATAAATATGTATCTCAGAACATATGCTTAGATACAGCTAGGATAACTTCTCTTGTTAATGTTATTTTGCACAGATTTTTTAATCAAAATTATCTCTAAAGTAATGTGCTATAGATTTGTTTTGAGATTTAGAATGATGTCAGACAAAACTGGACAAACTGTATATTTTCCTAGATCCAAATTTTCCAACTTAATGGAAATAATGCTTATTCATCACATGAAGTAAAATTCTGAGAAGGAAAAAAAAACTTCTGAAAGCATTTTAATGAAAAATTAATAACAAACAGCAATACCGGTTTCTAGGAAATGATGATTTAAGTGAAAGAAATATTAATTAGAAAATATGTAAACTGACGTTTAACATGTATGTTACAAAAGTGCATAAAAGATAAGTTAAGTAAAATGTGTTTCATCAAAGAGTAAAATCTTCTATTAATGATTTACTATGAATAAATTATTAGTAGTTATGTGTACATTTGAGAAAGAGTATGAAAATCATCAGTACAGTGAATATGTTCTACTGATATTATCACTTAACGCAGTTACCATTTGACTGTTAATAGACAAAAATATAAAAATTTCCTCAATTTATTTGCAGAATGAGTGTGGATGAATCTAAACAATATAGGAACATTTCTTTAGATCAGGGGTTTTCAACCATGGTATACAAAGAAGCAAAGTATTTTTAACTATTAAATTAAAAAATTAAAATCCAACATCCTGATTGAGTTTTTTTTCTAACACTCATAAATTTATGTGATTTGAGCTTTGTTCAGGAGTGGTGGTGATATTAAAGGTTTTCAATTTTTGTTTAGATGGTACGCGTTAGTCAAAAGGTTGAGAACCGTTGCTTTAGATTAAATATTAGAAGAAAATGATAATTGCAGTTTGTCTAATTTGTAGATTTCCGCAATGATTTAATATTTTGGGGGGTTAACATTAATATAAATAACTGTTGTAATCTTAAAACACTGATGGCCCTCAAAATTATTGAAGACGGGAGATAAAGCCATATTTATTATACAAATAAATTTTAATACATGGTTTAACTGTACATGTGTAAGCAAATCAGTTAGACTTAAAGTACATGGTTTAAAAACAGTTAAACTTGGAGTATACCACCTCGTACAGCCATTGCATGAAGACAAACAGATACTGGATGTGCACCTAGAATATGTGAGAAAAGTAGATTTCAGTTATTACCAGTTTTCAGCTGATGTAGCCATGGGTAGACTGTGGTACGTTAGTTTTTTTATAATCATAGGCCTGATATATTCAGTAGATAACAGATCTGATGAAATCATAGATCAAGGGATTAATAGATCAATAAAAAAAATGGTGGGAATTTAGGATTTGTTCTCTGTTATGTGCCATACATTCCTTGTTGATCACTAGTTCTAGACAACCTCTAAAGATAGACAGCAGTGAGCTTCGAAAACCTCAGAGTAATAATAAATGATTCATCAGATTTTAAAAACACTGCCTTTTCATAAATGGTATACATACAATAATCAATTTTTGGAAATGAACTAGAAACTAAAAAATTACCTCGCATGCTACATACATTTTATGAACATTGATCACATAGCACACTTCCAAATGGCTATTGATTTCACATTTTTTGTACGAGTTTCCATACTGCATCATCTATCACATTTGAAGACTTCGATTGGGCAAACATTAAGGAGTGCATTTTTGTACATAATGTACTGTTAATATGTTATGTACAAAATGCACCTGGTGTTCACATGATATTTTTGTACATAATGTAGCTGGTGCTCACATAACATACACAGCAAAACATTTGTTGTATGTAAAGAAAATTTGGATAATTTCTCATTCTTTACTTGGATTCAATCATTATAATATGCATAATATTTTCGATATTAGAATTTTTAAATCTGATAAATCATTTACATTACAGTAGCCCTAAACAATGGCGCCTGTTCAACTGCACATTAAACACGGAGGCTGTTTTTTTTTGGGGGGGTTAATTTATTTGATTACAGTATAGTAACTTGGCTAAGGGTAGAAGTACTTTCAAAGAGAAGTTAGCTTATACATATTTCATATATGCAGAAAACTATGAAAACACATGTGCAGCCAACCTGTTCGCTAGAATGTAAACCCAGGTCGAATTATCAGTATTCAACTACTTTATTGCTTGGTTGCTAGCGAAGCCAGAGCTAGATATTTTATCACCTAAATAGAATAACTGCTGCTTGCAAATTATGCCTTCCAGTTCCTGCCAAAATTCTAAAAATTTTGACGCTCCTATGTCTTGTTGCCCATTGCACTCATACAGGTTGCCCTGGCCACCAAGGAGCATTAAACGTGAAGGCAACTGGAATGTAATAGACCATACGATTACACTTGGTTTCAGACCTGTATGGGGATGCATAATGCATGACATAATGCATTTAACGTGAAATTAGCATTAAACGTGAAGCAACTGCAAGCATTAAACGTGAAGGCAACTGGAATGTAATGGACTATACGATTACACTTGGTTTCAGACCTGTATGGGGATGCATAATGCATGACATAACGTGGCATTTTTTTGATGCAGACCATGGATGTGATCCTTGATGGTGTTGATGTATTAAGATTCATCTGGAAAAAATTCATTTATATTATTTATCCTTCTATTTGCAAAGTTCTATGCACAACTATAGCTGTAGTCACTTATAATGTTCTAACGAGGGTTTGGTTAGGTTACTTGAACATGGCAAAGCATCTAAGGGCTGCTTATTTTTTCTACCAAAGTTAGCTGAAACAATGGTCACTTTAAAAAAAACTACTTTAACTTTTTGCTATGTAGCACTTACTTAGTTCTGAACTGAAGAATAATATAACTGTAACAGCCATACATACAGATTATGTTATCTTAATCAATGAGTCAAACTAGTGAGTTCATTCACCAGCTCAGGTAGGAAAACCAGATCAAGTAGGATAGTGCTTTTTTTTTTAAACATAATTAAATATAAAGTATAAAGCATATGTGCTTTAAAAATGATAATTCAAATTGTGACAAAGGTATCTATTTATTATTAATACATGTCAGATTTTTAGAGGTAGTTATTTCCCAGCAATGATGTCTGTGTGTTTTCTTTGGTGGTAAAATAAAAATCTCATAGATTGAAATAATAATCATTCCAAAAACATATTGCAATAGTAAAGTTCTGATATATGCAAATAAATCATTATGTGGAAGAAAGGAAATTGGTTTGAGGAAAGCACAGCTTATTAATTTTTGTTCATCACAGTTCACAAAGTGTATAACTTACTCAAAATAATTCTAAAATGATGAATTTTAGTACTTTCTAATTTTCTGAACCTCACCAGAATGCTGTGAAAAAGTATTGATGGTCTAAACCATGATGCGAAGAAAAATTTATGTGGCTACACATGTCACTAAAAATCATTTATATGGCAACCCAAGTATACACATAGCATTCTCCCAGACAGCACTTCTCCAGATATTTTCACCAGTGTGGTTGCAGATTATGATCCCTCCTATGGGAATTTCAGTACTTCAGCATTCAGGTGGACCACATACCACAGTTTCTGTTGTCTCTGGTAAAATCTTTGGCGATGTTGCTTTCTGCATGCATACAACATAAAAGGCATCACATGCCTCTCTTTCCTTTCTCATTTTAGGATTCTGGTGCCAAAATTTTGCAATTTTCTGTTTTTTTTTATTTTTTTTTTTTTATTAAAAAGATTTATAGGGAAAACAACGGTGAAAAAAAGCCTAGAATTGTGCGTGTCTTGTATTGAAGAAGTAAAATGTAAAACAATAGGTGGTGGTGGATGCATCGTTGAAATAAATTTAAAGATATGCAAACAAACATCCCTCTCCTAACTCACCAACAAGTTTGCAGATGCTCTTCAAAGTTGCCAATGAGTTCACGACTTACCACATCTGTGGTAAGAATGTAAATTCCATATATTTTATGGCTGTTGTTAAAGATGGAATTAAACACAGGAATTTTAATTTAATAACTTATATTATTATATTTGTTTTCCCTTAATGGGAGAGCAAACATAAATATTGGTGCAAAATGTAGTTTAAAATATTAATGGTAAATTTAAAATACATTCAAAATGCAATTTGTCACACTAGATCATCCCCATCTTAAAAAAAAAAAAAAAAAAAAAAAGTAATGAAGTAGAAATAGATAATGTAAATTACACTGTGTATTTTAAAATATAAATGAAAATTTAGGATAATCCAAGCAATGTTTATGTGTCTAAAAAGTATATTCCTTACTACCTAATGCATACTAAAAGTTACTGATAAAATTAACTGAGAAGTTACTTTTAAAACAAGAATATTAAGAGCGATTCAAAGGTTATATTTAATTTAATGGACAGTAGGCAATGTAGGCATATATATTTTGCTGTAAATTGACTGGCAAATGTTATTCAGTAAAGGCAAAGATCCCACGTGTGCTTTCTCTATATGACTACTTTGATCTACTTCATCATTAACAATATTTTTCCTGGGATTTTATCTTAGAGTGAAAACTCAGATAAATTTAGGTGTATAATTGTAAACTTTGTAATCTTGTTCTTAAAAATGTGGTTGTATCACGATAAAAGATTAATAAACTATGTTAAATATTGTTTTTCCAACATTCCATTAGCAAAGTGCTATATGGATATAACCCTCTCAAGCAAATAACCCATTTTCCTTCCTTTGTAATGATCCGGTATTTCTCAAGTGTGTATTGCATAAAGTGAAAATATATATTAACATATGAATTAATTCAGTTGTACATAAAATCACCTCTGACTTAACTGATTTTTTTAAAGAATTAAAACATAACCGCTCTAATCCGAACAAGTATGGCTGGAGTACGAGAAGCTTTACCACGTGACAAAACAAATGACGTCGAAAGCTCTATGTTACGTCTAAATTCTTCTAACCAATAGCAGCGAAGCAGCTCTCACAGCAGGAGGTACAGCGCGTACGTTTTAGCATTGGTTTTAGGAACATGCTCGCTAACTTGTGTCCTCAAAATACCGTAACGCCCGAAATAGTTTTACAATTTCACAGCAATTTCCTCCTCTCCCCGTCCATTAACGCATAAAATAGGTGTGAAGATTTCCAATGACATCCTTTGTACTTTCTAACAAAGATTCCATTAGTCTTTGACCCCGTTCTTTATAAAACTACTCTGAAGGTCAGACCAACAAGTCTTTCTGGCTTTTTTATGATCACGACTGAGATTTTGTTTATTTCCGTTATTTTTATAAGAAGGAATAAATTGTTTAAAAAATAAATATAATCCTTAAATTTTTAAACTGCTCTTTTATTGCTGTTTAAAGCTTAAAAGCACACTGTACCACAAAAGAATAACAGCGAAATGTCACGATCAAAGAAAAGATAAGAAATTTCTTAGGACAAGCTGTCTGCAGTAAACTGCTACAATGCATTTGGGGAAACTGCACCTGCTATTGCATATCTTAGGTGGAGGGAAGAAAACAAGATTACAATCTCGGCCGTTTTCGGGCGGTTCTGGTTGTTTCAATGTAGGGCCGTGTGGGGCGGATTGGATGTGAAGGAGTTAAAACAGAAGTAAGTCTCCTCCGTATGTCCCGTACAATGAAAATGAAGCCATGAAATGCCACGGTATGACGTCACTACTTATCATGGCCGCTACCATAAGCGAACTTCCGGTCAGTTTATTTATATTCTAATAGGCGTTATCTACATGTTAGCTTTCATGATTGAACGTTTACAAATCTCCCGTTCTAATTTTAATACTTAACATAATGGACTTTCTATTTAGCATATAGAAAAGTCACAAGGATTGTAAATAACTCTTTCAAATTTAATAAAATCTGGGTTCATGAAAATGTGTAAATGGTAACTGCAACAGAAATGTATACATGGTAAAAACTGGAAGTTTCAATGGTATTTTACGCAAATTATGCCTAAAAACACTTTTCTGAACCTGCGGACTTTGATGTTTGCTTTCAAATATTCAATTTTGTGACGTCATTCTAGTAGTGCACATCACCACACTCCTCTATTCCAAGGCGCCATACGGCGTACGGGCAAGACTAGGAAATATATTGTTAAATAAAATTACACTGAATTTGAAGGGAAATATCAACAAGCTTAGACAGCACGCTCAGAAATGTATTTTCAGGCATAATTTGCATAAAATATCTTTGAAATTTTCAGTGATCTTCCAGGTTTTACCATGTATACATTTGTTTTATAGTTACCATTTACACATTTTCGTGTACCTAGATTTTATTAAATTTGAAAGCGTTACTCGCAATCCTTAAGATTTTTCTATATACTAAGTAGAAATTTCTTATAATAAATATTAAAATTAGAGCTGGACACTTATAGATGTTCAATGATGGATAGCTAAAGTACAAACAATATAGATATATAGGCCGAATAGAATAGTTGGTTTGGTTTATTGAGATTACGGCAAAACATACTAGGGCTTATCTGCTTAAGGGGAGGGATGCCTTCGTGGAGGGTTTTCTAAGGGAAACTGGCTCGTATTAACACGTTACACATGGGGAAAACGACTGAAACGCCTATGCAGTCAGCCCGTTCGCGGGATTCTAACCTTGGACCGAACTACCAGTGTTCAGCGACTGGTGGGCCTCCGATTAGAATATAAACGTCCGCTTACGATACTGGGCATGATAAGAGGTGACATAATACAGTGACATTTCATGGCTTCATTTTCATTACACGGGATATACGGAGAAGGTTTACTCCATCTATTCTAACCTCCATGATTTGAAGTAAAACCTGTTTCTATAATGAGCAAGGCCGTTTCCATTTAGCAAAATCTAAGCTGTTAGTCTTTCTTTTTTCTTTAACGCTGCTATTTAAAAAGTATTTTATTTCAGGCAAAAAGAAGAATTAAAAAGCAGTCATTCAAGCATTCAGTTCATTTCAGTCAGTGCCAACACATAATATTGCCACTGACTGAAACAAAATACTTTCATCTTCTACGTGCAAGCGTGTTGCTCTTAATGCCTAAGATATTTAACTTTTACTCACCCTTATAGGAATTCCATTTACATCCGGATTCTTCTCAAAAGATGCAATCTGATATTCAATAAAAAGCTAAGCTATTTAAAAGCATAAAAGGAGCTATTAAGTATACTTTTCTTACTTGTAAGTCTGCCTGATTTAAAATGAAAATGCATTTAAATCATGAGCTGTATAATTAAAAATAGTAAACATTATTGCGAAATACCCAGCTACAGTAAGATAGCTTCCACGCAAAGCGGTGTTCAGTATTGCCAGAAAGCGGCAGGGAAAACAGAGTTTCCAGATTTGGTGCGAAATCGCTCACTTAGCGTCAAAATCGGCGATATGCCACAGCCGGAGCGAGAACATTCTAGAACACATTCTTAGCTGTTTTCCCGAGGGTATTCTCAAAGATAGGTTAAATATATATATATGTTGCCTGTAAGCGGAGTTGTAGTATCTTGAGCTCAGTAATGAGTGTCTTGAGTTCAGAGATTAGTTTTGGAGAGCAATCGACCGTGTCGGGAGCTGTACTTTAGTACTCTGCCGTGAAGCTGTCTTCATCGTTAAGCTGAAGGCTGTGTTGCAGATTGTTTCAACGCGTTTATCGTATTTTTTTGACGCATGCAAAAGCTTCTTTGGAACTGTGCTGTGTAATACTGAGCAATAAATTGTGTTTTGATTCTTCCTCAAGTGTTATCATCAATCACTTCAAATCTCACGAACATGTAGAATGCAACTACTGGTGTCAGAAGTGGGGTTTGTGAGTGAATACCAGTGACTCTTCTACAGGAGAAAACCATGGCGGATGAAATGAAGGCCTTGATGGACTTGTTAGCAGTGTAAAAGCCGGGCAAGAAGAAAGCCAGATAGGAAGAGATGAAGACTGTTTTCAAGAGAGAAATAAAATTGAGTGAAGAAGAAATAAAATCTGGGCAAGAAAACCTGCAAGAGAAACTCCAATGGATGGTAGTAGAGCGAAACAAGATTAGAAGCGACATCGTGGAATTTAGAGAGAAAACTGGAACCAAAAATAGAAGATGTGGAGATGACAGTAGTGGCATCTGAACAATCAAAGGATGAAGAAATGAAGGCAGTAGCTGGTGAAGTGTTTGAGAGAGATTAAGAAACGAAGAATGAAGCATCTAACAAAATTAAAGAAAAAAGAGCGAAAAGATGAAGAAACGGAAGACGGAAAAGCGGCTTTTGATTCTCAAGTGTCTGAAGGGAAAATGGAAGAAGGTGATAATAATGTTTTTAAAGATAAAGAAATAAAAGAAGTGGCTAGTAAAGCATCTGAAAAGATGAAGAAATAATTCATGGAAATAAAGTTCCTGATTGTCAAATGCTTGAAACAGAGACGGAAGAAAATGAAAATGTGACTATTAAGTTGGTAGAAACTGATAGTGAAGTTTCGAAGTGGCAGTTAGCAAGTATTGAACCATCTGAAAATTCATGTGATGCAGATATGAGAGAAGCTGATGTGCAGCTTAAAGTACATGTACAGTTCCAGAAATGGAAGGAAATACACCCACTTCGCAAACTAAGTATGTGTCTCATAACATACGTTGCACAGGTACAAACTTGGTTATAAATCAGGATACTTCTGTTTGTAAAAAATCGAATTCTAACTGATCGATTTGCTAATTTGGTCTTTAGCCTGATAAAATCATTTTCGGTCTTTGAAGCTCTTATTTGCTCATTGAGAAAGCATTTAGTTTGAATTAACTCGCTGATTTCGTTTTCAGCTTCTTAAACGTTTCTGGAATCGCGATGCCCATTACAAAGATTTGCTGTTTTAGTAATTTTCTCAAGACACAACTTTTTCAAGTTGCTTGCATTTATACGTAGATTGTCAGACAAACCAAACCCAATACGTTTGTCTCAGCTTAGTAAAGATCATTTGGATCTGTGAGCTCGCACCCTTTATGTTCATATTTTCCCCCTGCCATTACTTCATTTGAAACAGCTTAGGAATCGACTAACTTTCTGTACTGTACTTGCGTATGGCTCACCCATTGTTTATCACGTCCACTGCTTATCACGAGGAATTTTTTTCTCTTTTAAGTACTATGCCATGATATGCCAGGAAAAAGATATGCCATCTTATACGTCCTACATACAGGATGTGGCTTTCCCAGCCTAGGAGCCTGTTGAAGTGTCCAGCACCTGAGCCTTCATTTGCAACTTTTACGAAAGTACTCAGATCTGACTCGCACTTAATACTAGTAACAAAATTGTTAATGTAAAATCTCCTAAGAAGCTTTTGAATAATACTTTGTGGATACGTCGAATTACCAGATTATATTTCTTTTAGGTCGGTTTGCAGTCGCTAGTGAATGGTAGAACCTAAAAGGAATGGGTTGCATGAAATTGATAATACCATTGGACAATGTCTGTATTCAGTTACATCCCCACAGCTACAATGCTATAAAAACGTAGAAAACCTCTATCAGCAGGGGAAATGCTTATTTGTGACATGAGAAAGGGGTACGAAAAATACCCCATGCTTTGGCGTTGAAAATTGCTCTATCCCAGAGTCGCATCTGAATTCTCATATCTCTGTCCCTAATTGTCCGATCGACTTAACTTTCCCCTTAAGCAGATAGCCTAGAAGTTGATCATTCGTTCATTTTTAATCAAAATGCAATTCATTCGCCAGTACATAGGCCTTCCTCCCCATGGAAAATTTTTTCTCTTTGGATATTTCGCGTCTGGTGCATGCAGGTCCAGGGTCTTTTTCCGTCAGAAAACTGCCACAGATAGTGTGGTGGAATGCAGATGCTAGGGATTTGTGATTTTATTCGAGCTTGGAGAATATTCATTTTCATTTCGTTAACGAGGAAAACTTGAAATTTTCGCTCAGCATCGGGAATTCTTACCGACTTGTGGCAACACAAACTTTCTGGGTCCACATGTTGTAACCACACATCATTGCATAGGCCGAATTTCTCTGGACAGCACTCGTCGAAATTTGGTATGCATTGGCTATCTCGGATTGATCGCAAATTGCGAAACGTACATGTTGCAGTGATCTCTCTGCACTGCGTCATAAGCACACCCCCGGAAAGGAATGGTCACGGAAAAATTTACTGTGTTGCAATCGAATGCATTCCGGGGAGGAGGACGACGACAAGGGCCGCGCTATGGTGGATTTTGACCCGCGTCGGCTTGAGCAAGCACGAAAATTTCCCCTGCTGATATCTGCTCTGAGTATATCAGCAATAACACCTACTTTTCAGCACAGAAAAGGATCAAAATGCATTCAATCAATTCAGTAAGATTTGTTCTTTCTCTAGGCAGCCATTAAAGCTAGATCACTCTTTCACCTTAGTGGTCGTATCAGAGACTGGCCTTATTTTAGTCATGCTGTTTTCTTTGATGACTGGATAATGTAGTAAAAAGTGCACAGAAACACCTTTAATTCCATCTCGAACTTCCTCTATAATTCCTTGCTTCAGCCAATTTTTGCACACATCCTCGTATGTTTTCATGCATGGATTGTAATTTCAGACGTTTTACTGTTGCATTGAGTCTCTTCAATAGAAAATTATAATTATCAGGCAAAGGAGAATGATCTTCTATCCAGAGTTAATGCACAACAAAGCTATTACTCTCTGCACTAATACAAGGTAATTCTTTTAAAAACGTGTGTACGAGCCAGTTTCCCTTAGAAAGTCCTCCACGAAAGGCATCCCTCCCCTTAGGCAGATAGCCCTAGTGTGCTTTGCCATAATTAAATACACCACACCTTTTAAAAACACCACACCTTTAATAATTAAATACACCACTTAATAATTAAATACTTAATAATTAAATACACCACACCTTTTAAAAACCTATTTCTTTGAGCTGTAGTTTTGTTAAAAAGTATCCGATTGTAATGCAGTTTGCGGCAAAAGAAAAGGTTCATGAAAGATGAAAAAGTTAGCGGTCCGTTCCGATTTTTGATGTGCAACGAAAAAAAAAAAAAAAAAAAATAACGAAAACCGCGACATTCCGCAAAATTGCATACAAGAAAGACTGCACATTGTTGAAGTCAGAAAACTTTCACGTTTCGCCAATAGATGTACCGTACATACCCGCGTATAAGTCGAGATATTTTGCAAAAAAAAAAAAAAAAAAAGACTTCAAAGTGGGGGGGATCGACTTATACGCGGGGCCATAAAAAATTAAAAGAATCGGAAGTTCAAAAATTTCTTTCTATAATGCAGTTGTTTTCTTCCCGCACTCAAATTGGACGACTTATCAAATAAGTCACTTACTTGAAATAATTTCATGACTTAAATTATGTGACGAACTAATCACAGAGTTTCATACTTTAACTAGAGTAAGTTTCGATAAAACGTACGTATAAGTCTTTATAATAGTTATTGTTCATTCATGAAATACTTTTGTTAACAGGCGTACACGTCAAAATTTAAAAAAATAGCCCACGCAGTAACTGAACAGTTTTGAATATTTCTTTTACCTTTTAAAAAGGGAAAATGCAGATAGATTTTACGTACGCGAATTTTTCCGGAACAAATTCTAGAATTTTAATTCTAGAATTCTAGAATTTCCGGAACAAATTCTAGAAGAAGGATTTTGATTTTGTTTATTTACCAAGGTATTTTTTATCGTATATTTACTGTTTTTTCTCAGATGATTTTGAATAAATGTAGTATTTAAAAAAAAAGAAAAATTTCGAAGTTTCTCGATCGATTTCGGAAGTGGGGGGTCGACTTATACGCGGGTTTCTTATTTTCTACGAATTTTTTTATGTCGAAGTGGGGGGGGGGGTCGACTTATACGTGGGTATATACGGTAACCAAAGTCGCCTCCACGGAACACTTGATTTGCCAAGGCCACGCAACGAGTCCACACACGCTTCGCAGGTTAGTTGAGTGCTGGTCGTGATTCTTGTGATCGGGTAAAGTGAAATTGGTCACCATATAGTATCCGTTGACGGCACGTGTCTTCATAGTGAGGACGTACTGAGAAACAGAGTCGAATCTTCAAACCCAACGAGCATATCGGAAAGAGTTTCGGAGAGTTCTCTGAAGGGTTCGTGTCTATCGCGATAAACCACAGACATTGGAGGAATGAAAGGCCAACTGCATATAGGGAAACTGTAAATAGCTGTGTGTGTGATTATGGTAAAGCCTCGAGGGCTATCTGCCTAAAGGGAGGGATGCCTTCGTGGAGGACTTTCTAAGGAAAACTGTCTCGTATACACGTTACACTTGGAAAAAACCACGAAAACGCCCATACAGCCAGCCCGTTCGCGAAATTCGAACGCCGGACCGAACTACCAGTGTTCAGCGTCTTTACCGCTCGGCCGCTAGTGGGCAACTGTAAATAGGAAATAGGCCAACTAGGAAAACTGCAAATATCATTGCCGATACACTGCGAAGTGTTGAGCAACATGGAGCAACTCTCAACATGGAACGGTGAGTTCGGTTATGCCTACGCCAGGGGGTTGGTCATTTTCAACACCTACTCTAGGGTAAGTGATTATAAACCTTTACAAACCTTTACTAGTCACGTATGATATGCCTCATCGCAATAAGAGTTTTTAACAACGTTTTATTGGCTCAAGCCATTTATCCTTGTATAGCATTTTGTGGTTTTCGTTACTTCTTATTTATTCTTTTTTTTCGGTGTTGCACATCAAAAAACGGGACGGATCCATAAATTTTCCTCTTTTCTGAATCTTTTTCCGCAAACCGCATAAAAATCGGGTATTGTTTAACAAAAATACAGCCCATAAGAAATGCTTTCTAGTTACATCATGCGTAGATCAGCTACTGTCGCGTACACACTGGAAAACAGGAAAACAAGAGAAATGCAGGACAATAATTTTATTGAAACCGAGGTTGAGAACACTCAGAAAGTACTGCTTTTCTACTCTTACGACTACAACTTTTCTCATTTGCTCGATTCATTTGAAGTATAATTTTGTTCATATACTAGCTGTAGTATAATAAATACTTCTCCCTCCAATTAAAAAAAAACAGTTTACACTTATTTACGTCAACATTTTTTCCAACCTCTTGGCTTCATTATGGTTGTTGACTTTGTAAGGATTTATTTATTTTAATCTAACCAATTATTTTATGTTTAGTAGCTTTTCTGGGTACTTTTCCTTTATAAGGGCGCCACGAAAAATACTTTTTATTATAACAGTATTAATAAATTTTAAATGCGTTATAAATGAAATACAGTTTAAATTTTAACAGGGGCCATGACTTTAGTCATGTCTTGCAACACGTTGAAAAAAATTTCCTTTTTTAATGTAATCGTCGCCACATAAACTCTAATAGGTATGATTCAAGATGCAGGTGTGAAGTGCTACGTTGGCTTTATTACGCTATGAAGTATTTCTCCCACCTTCTTAGCATGTCTTCGTGATGTAATGGCCAGCACACTAGGCGCGTATTCGAGAGGTCCGTGGCTTGAGTCCCGGCGAGGACACTGCTCATTTTTCATGTCCCCTGCTTCGAAAGAACCTAATGTCTCTACAGTGGCGTCCGAGCTAAAAGAGGTGGCAGATGATGATTCTCCACCACCAGGATTTGGCGATTGGGTCCCCTAATCTCCAGTCGCCCTTTAAAAGGGGGAGTATATAAGGTATTTCTCCCGCCTTCTTAGCATGTCTTCTTGGTGTAGTGGTCAGCACGCTCGGCGCGTATTCGAGAAGTCCGAAATTCGAGTCCCAGTGGTGGCATTACACATATTTCATGTCTCTTTCTTCGAAAGTCCTAATGTCTCTAACTAAAAAATGTGGTGGATGATGATTCTCCATTACCAAGATTTGGCGGTTAGGTCCCCTAACCCCCAGTCGCCCTATAAAAGGGGAAGTATGTAAGGTATTTCTCCCACCTTCTTAGCATGCTTTCGTGGTGTAAAGACCACCACACTAGACACATACTCGAGAGATCCGTGGTTCGAGTCCCGGCGAGGTTACTGCTCATTTTTCATGTCTCCTACTTTGAAACAACCTAATGTATCTACAAAGTCATTTTGCACTGCCCTACATTCTTTCAACTGTTTGCGTATGATATCCAGTGTTTGGGTCTACGAAATTGTATTTCTGATTAACTGTAAGATGATCACATTTTGCGTCTTTCAAATTCTTTGTTTTGTATACTTTCCAGCAATCAGAGAAAATTGTATTACCGTCTGCGACACTTTTTTTTAGTTGCACCAAGTAAAGTTTTAGCTGAGCGATCCGAAACGGCTACAGAAAACATTGTTTTGTTTCTTTACATATGCCTCCAAACGTCCACTGTAAAGGAAGGTATACGTCCAATGTTATTCCTTTATCTCGTGAAAAGACTTTCCTCAACCTCTACTGTTCTGTTATTTCCACCATTTTTAACATCAGGTCTACACAACAAGGCGTGAGCGCAAACTTCCCGAATTATTGTGGTTAATATTTATTTGCCTGTGGAATCCACTTCTTTTTCCTATAAAAAAATGCTATGAGTCAAATAATGTATACGAAGAGAGTCATCTATCAAATTATGTTTTGTGCAGTTCTTAAGAAAGGCTGCAAATGATAACACACGAATATTTGGCTCAGTTTCGCTCACAAACCCGAGATGATTTAGCAGATCACATTGTTGCTATCTTCGGCACGTTGTGCATTTTGACAGTATTTTTCCGTGGCGCCCGTATAACGGAAAAGTACCCTTTTCTATCATTCTCGCATTCTGTTTTCCTGTCAGAATACAAATTTTAGTTCGCGCGTATTCAAATGAGGTAGAAAGATATAGTGCGTTAAGGAAGGTTTTAGACTGTTGAATCAGAGCGTGATCCTCCTGCTGAAGCTCTGTTTCTAGTTGAAACTCTTGACTGTTATACTTTCATTAAAGCCGCCGCAGACAGACTGCTGTCTGCGGCGTTGCGTTGTTCTCGCCATTAAGCTTGTCACGCCGGTATTAAATCAGAGCCAACTTACTAGTATTCTCTGCTTGTAACTTTTGCCTAATGTACGACTTAGCGCAGTTTTAAATTTTGAATTCATTATTTTTGAGTTACACCATTGCTGGCTGGGTAATGTAAGCACAAGCAGTGACTTCTGTTAGTTTACCGAGTTTAATAAAAAGGTCTTTTACAGCCATAATACGCCTCTGTTATAATTTATAAGACATAACGCTCATTCGCTTACGTCATCATGAGTCTCAAAAGGGTTTATGTTGCCAAAGAAGGAGAGACTCTACAGCTTTAATAAAAGTATAACAAGCGTTTTACATACGTAAGCAAATCCGAACAATAAATTTCATTCCCTGTTATTGTTAATTCATTCAGTTTTGAATCTCAGCAGCCACTCGTTTAAAATTCAGTGTTTAAGATCAAAAAACGCTCTACTAACACTTCCTTAGCTTCACTACGTTAATGTTAATGAAATTATGACAGGCATCTCGTATGGGTAAGTGAATCCGATTGATAAACTTCATTTGCTAATTTTGTTGTTTTCATTTGTTAACTAATTGCACTTATTTTTCAAGCTCATCTACCACTAGTTTGAAATTCACCGTTGAAATCTTCACGTCCAAATGAAATGCTATCGCATTATAAGCCGATAGCTGCTGCGATATATTTGTATAAACGACCATATATATTAAAATATTAGTTGAAAACGCAGAATTTATATCTATATATATAAAGAAGAAAGTCTGTGTTTGTTCGCTAATAACTCAGTCACTACTAGATCTATCGTCACCAAACTTTCTACAATTCTTTTCTGACTCCTGGGAAAGGTCGACGTCCACATTTGTTCCAAGAAAAAGTAGCTAAAATCAGAGATATTAATTAAAAGTTCGGAAAAACGATCATTTTCGCGCTCATTTTTTCGAGGGGCAACAGTCTTGCAAGCTGGAGATAAAAATCTGCTTTATTTTCGAAAATTGTTGCCACGGCTCGCTTTCAAATCCTAGAGTTTGTTAGTAAAGAACTTCTAAGTTTTACGATGAAATAAAAATAGCATTGCCAAACATTAAATACATTATTCCCGATTCCAAAATTCGCGGGAAGCCATTTCGATTATTCACATCTTCGTACGACTTTAACCAGCCGAAATATTAATTAAAAACTCCAAAAGTGCTGAATTTTGCACTCATTTTTCCGAGTGGCAACATTATCGCGCGTTTTAGATAAAAATGCTTTATTTCGAAAAGTATTGCTACTGCTCGCTTTCAAATTGTAGAGTTTGTTAATAAAAAAATTGTATGTTTTACAAAATCTATACATGTAATTTAATGTCTGTTGTCTGTTTGTTTGTTCGCGTTATGGATTTTTGATCAATTATGACAAATTTTTTGCCACATTTAATCAACTAAAATTTAATATACGTGAAATATTGGATGGAACTTGAGCTTTTACGACCATTTGATTAGAAAGTCGAAAATCATTAAAAACTGCATACGATTGTTGCTGATATAATGAGAGTATTTTTCTATCGAACTTTTTTATATGGTTTCCATATCGCATCAGACTGAAAAATGTATGACTGTGAATTGTATTTTTTGTATCGTTATTACAGAAGTATTCCAGCGGTATCCTTCTCTCTTTTGTTAGATACATTACTCTCAATATAACTTAACTGGCATCGAGTACTTCCGCTAGTGTTATATATATAAACTCGTATTAAATGCAAACATGTTTTAAATTGAAGTCAAATACATGTCGAGACCCAACGATAGTAACCCCTGGAGACTATGTGTATATATGCTTGTAAACAAGAACAATAGAATACACATATTATTACAACACTACCGCCAAAATCCGAGGCAAGTGCATAATGAAGAAGTATCTAAAAATTTATACATCAGTTGCTGATGGCACTTATTAGACTTAGGACCTTGGATGAATCTAAATGTTTATTACTCTTGGATAAATTCCATAACAATTATTGGTGCTGAGTTAATATTTAACCCTTTTAACATTATCTTTTCTGAAAGGTTTATCATTTACATTACAGGTATGTTAAGGTGTTAATTGCAGCTTTTTTTAATATGAGACTTTACTATTTCTTATTACATTGTTATCGGTTTTTGCTATAGTTGTACAAAAAGAGCCGAAATTATTAAGACGTTTTATTAAATTGCGTGAACTGGCTTCTGTTAAACGAGTGGCCATATCTAAAAAAAGTTTTCTTCTGTTTTAATTTTTTGTCGTATTTCACCATGGAACCTGATGAGATAGTAGCTTTTTATATTTGTTCTCTGCAATGAACTCTGATGTGTTTAAGCAGCTAAAGTGGAAATTAGAAACCAAGAAATTTAGAAAATAATTAGCTGATTTGCTGGAATTACGGATTCATTTGGGCAGGCTCAAAATAAACCGATATTTCGCTTAAATAGTAAAATATTCAAGAATTGTACAAATTTTACAGTTTTTAAAAACACTGAAACTTTATTTATCAAATAAAACAGCGCATTACTTCATTATTGTTTCATTATAAAACTGCACAGATCTTTCTTTGTTGACTAAGGATGTACATAATAAATACAGTTAAATTCGTACTGAGTTTTTCTCTTGGCTAATTGCTTATATTCTTAATGATGGAATGTAGTACATACATCTGTTTTGCTTTTGTTTCTTTAACATTTTGCAATGACCTTAATTTTTTCCTTCACAACCAAAGAACTAACCAATAAATAACATTAAAGATCAAAAACCCGGTGGGAAATATGCATCGACATTTTCTGTCAATGCTATTAGCAATATCCTGAGGCGTCATTTTGAATTCATCTAAAGGCCAACCGCATTCCATTTGGTGCACACTTTGCATATCGGACAAAGATGCGAATGACGCAGCTTTCTTGTTGGGCATACCTGGTTCGCCTTGCTGACTTTCCCCCTGGAAAAAAAAAAAAAATCCTTATTAGAAAAATGATTGCGAGTAGTGATGCAGAAAATTATTATAAGTTTATAGTTATTTATAGTTCATAATTACAGTAGAAGTCCGATAATCCGGCACGTTCGGGACCGGCTCGGTGCCGGACTACCGAAAATTCTGGTCTATCGGGCGGTAATTATAAGAACAATTAGGTTAATAATTAAACTAAAAATACAGTATGCAAATACATACAACAAAGTTTATTTTACATTTCACATAATGTATGTACACGTACTGTAAAACATATTTCACTTAGATTTAAAAAAGTCACGAATGTCTTTTTGTTTTCTTGACTTTTGGCGTTTAGTATAAAATTTATTTCTAATGATATGGAAATCAGTAATTTCTGAAGCTAGTACTAACCTCGGCAAAAGAGATAAACTTATTTAGTGATTCTGCAGCTTCTGCCCAGCTGATTTTTTCCTTTTCTTCCGTTTCGGCATCTGAGTCATTTTCTTCAAGATTTTGAGTAGGCTGAGGGTTTACTACAATGTTGATAATGTCCTCATCGGTTAGTTCTTGTTCAACAGGCTCATTCTCGTCGATTAAAAGCCACTCCTCTACCTCGTCTTCAGGCAGGTTTTTCAAGGGACTGTCAGTACTTCTAACGACATCCAAAACTTTGGTCAGAGCGTCTTGATGGTTTTCTTCCTCATCAGTCTGTAGAGTTAGGTCAGATGCAGGGTTTGCAGCTGGCCAAAGTTTTCTCCAGCTTTTTTGGAGTGTTGTATTTTTTACCTGGTTCCAAGACTGTGCAATAGCATAGACGGCATCTTAGTTCATCTTTTTGTTTTTTAATGTCATAAATAGTTGATGAGCCAATATTAAACTCATTCATTAAAACATTTCTATTCTCGCCTTTTTCTAGCCGTTTGATGATTTCTAGTTTCTGAGTGAGAGTCAGTGTTACGTGTTTTCGTTTCTCTCCTTTTCAACTCGAAGGCTTAGGTTTTGAAAACATGGTCACTGTACAGTTAGAACGAAAATCACTTTTTTTATAAACAGTTTCAAAAGTTACGTTTACTGCGATGTGAAAGGACACAAAACAACAACGCACAAAAAAATGGCGAAGACGCTTCGTGATTGATTAACGGAGCTGCACTGCACCTGAATTTGTTGCGACAGCTGAGACTAGCCGGCCGCTAATTGTTTCCGAACAATACCGAGCGCTTCTGGATGATCTCGAACTACCCCCGAAAACTTCCGAATAGCTCTCGAGCGGTTTTATTTGCTTTAAAGACACACTTTTGGAGAAAACCAAAATTTTTACAATTTTCCGGGGCGATGCCGGACTATCGGGCATTCCGGACTGTTGGATGCCGGACTAGACTTCTACTGTATTTAGTATTTTACTATTTTGTGTCTTCCTAAACTCACAAACACGGATAAGCCCAGTCTTAGAAATTACTCTGACCGCGTAGCCGAGGTCCTTGCCGCTCCAGCAAAAAGGCCCGTTCATTGACGACAGTAAAGTTCTAGTAGACTTGCAAGCCCTTGCAAATTATATCAAGATATCTGGAATTTGCGGTTTTGTACAAAGCATACAAGTCTATCTTCAAAGCCACAGATTCTGTTGTGCAACCACCCTTCGTTATGGATAATACGCCAAATTGTACTTAACCCATTTTAATTGCCATATGGAATGCATGTACTTTAAGAAATAAGTTTGTCGATTTCCACGATTTTATTGTATAAAATGACATTGACATGTTTAGTAATAGTAGTAGTAGTAACGGAGGACGTGGGCACCATTCACTCTACCATTACGGTTAACCGGTTCTGCCCACGTCCGCTCTTGTCTAGTGTTTATTAATCATTCTTAAATTTTTAAATTGCCATATATTCTGGCTGTTTACAAATAAAGTGCTGTAAGGATCTTAAGTTTTACTAACGTTTATTTTATTTTAAATCTTTACTATCACTTCTTATTTTCTACTTCCGGCCAGAATTAAAAGCTTTAACTTATTTATGCAAATTTGTCTTGCGAACGCCAAGTACTTAAGTTGTGGCTTTTTGCCAAGCAAGAGAGAGGAAGGAGTGATTAGGAGCAGGCCGCTTGCCATTGCAGTTTTACTCGGTTGCTGGTTGCCTTCAAGGCCAGAGGTATTAATGCAAAGTTAGTTTAGTTAGAATTTAGTTCATATTTTTATATTCTTACGTTCAGACCACAAGTAGTTGGTCTCTGTATTCTGAAGTCCGGAAATCATTGTAAAGAGAGAAAAATAAAGCGTTTCGTATACTCTTCCTGTGTATCTTGTCTACTTCCCACATTTATTGAACATAGCTTTAGTAAGCTCCCTGTTCCGAGTCAGGTCATTCAATGTTCCCCAAGCAAGTAAGGAGGAACACTGAACCTGATAGTGCTATATACAATAATTGTATTCACATTATTAACATAACTTATTACATAAATTTTGGTTGGAGAATTTTCTCTAATAAATTTCTTTCTTTTGTAATTTCGCTTTATTTTTAAGCAGTCTATATATTATTTCCTTATTGTGAAGAGAAACTTCACAATAAAGAAATGTTTCAGTAATCATGTAGCATTGACATGATTACTGGAATATGCGCCAGGCATAGTGATAAATTAAAAATCATAAACTACCGTTAATATCTTTGTGACAGGCCCCTGCACAGAGGTGGCGGTGTCTTGGATTTATGTAAAAAACAAATTTCTTTTTAGTTTAATCTCCCAGGGTAACAGCAAAGGGTACGGGGCTTTTCTACACTGCAGTGTACAACCTTCCAGACAACAAGCTTCCTGAAAGTATCCTGTCCTCCATTACCCCCCCCTCCAACACGGCAGCAGGCCTGACATAATTGGCGGAGATATAAATGCAAAGCACACTGACTGGGGTTGCAGAAACAATAATTTAAACGGTAAGGAATAACATGATTTCATCTTCAACACAGGGTTATTCAAAAAGAAAGAGCAGATTGCAAAAAGAAAGAGCAGATTAGTCTCCAGATATCACTCCTTGCGATTTTTATCTCTGGGGTTATGCAAAAGAGCGTGTTTTTATCCCTCCTATGCCTGACACTCTTGAAGATCTACGACATCGGATTATTGAAGCAGTGACTTCGATAACCAAAGACCAGCTGATTCGTGTGTGGCAAGAAATGAGCCACCGTTTCGACATTTGTCGTGTAACACACGGTGCTCCTATTGAAAGCATACCATAATTGTAAACTTTTCTCCATACATTAACGTTAGAATCATGTTTCTATCTTTTATAGTTTGGAAGGAATAAATGTTTGAAATCTGCTCTTTCTTTTTGAATAACCCTGTTATACCATCTCAGTCTATCCGCATGAGGAAACTACATACAGACTACTTCATCCAAGAAGACAGCATGGCATTCTCTAGCTAATACTTATTAATTCTGGCATTCCTATGGCATTAGATATATGGGTGTGGCTATTTAGTACCACATCCCGATCACAGCTACTCCCGACCACTGCTTTTCTTATCTGGTTTATTAAGGCTCTTTCTGGAGCCACATAAGTAACTTAATAATTCGTATTCGTATCTTCTTTATATATATATATATATATATAAGAACTTTTTTTAAAAAAGGAATTGCAGTTTGCAGTGCTAATGAAGGTTTCTTTCCGGAAACCCAAACGAATTTTTAGATTTTGTTTTACATTTGCATTTATAATTGATACAAGTATGAGTCCCATATGCTGTTTCTTCGAATTGAGGTGCTGCAAATAGGTAGTTAACTCTAAAGCTAATTGAAACTAAATAATTCCACAAATTGATTGGATTGGGTTCAAGTACTCCAAGAAGAGATTATTAACAGAACTAATGCCACTCCTGTTATTAACAAAACTAATGCCATCACCAAATACAATAATGGGGTTAAATCTAAGGATATACATTTTCCATTTAATTTACTTTCCACTTCCGGGAAGTCAAATTAAATCAAAATTAAAGAAGCAAGACAAATTTAAAAACAGATTAATATCCGAAATTTCTCAGTTTGGGTTACCCGAGTTTAGATATGAAAACTCATACGACCCCCGATTCTGCCCCATATTAACATAACAAAGAAAAATCATTAAAAGCCTCGCCCACCTACACCAAAGCAGCAGCTTCGGACATTCTCCAATAACGTAGATATTGCTTCTATTCATTATTGGTTGTTATGGAGCGGGGCGGAGATATTTGCATCAGTTCTGGCCTTGATGAAATTTTTGATATTTGAAACATTGCAACTACTTATCAGATATACTATTTCTTTGGTCTTATAGTGAATCAATTTATCCATAAAAGGGATGGAAAATACACTAACCCCCCTTTTTTACTTCCTTGTACAAAGTAAAAAGGAAGTATTGTAATCGCGAAAAGTTTCAGGCAGCATATTCCAACGAAAATATCCATTTTGACCGCTATCGAATGCAATTTAACGATGCTTTTGCGTGATATCTGTACGTAAGGACAGAATAAAATACTCTTTTCCTCCAAAAAAATTATAAAACTGATTTAAAATGAATTCTGAAGAGAATTTTTCGTGGCGTCTGTACGAACGTATGTACGTACGTACGTACGTTATGCCAGTACGTAAGTTATGCGAGATAACTCAAAAACGAGTATCCTCAGAACGTTGAAATTTTGTATATAGGACTGTTATAACATGTAGATGTGCACCTCGTATTTTGGTTGCTATCGGCCGCACCGAACGTATATAAATATATTTATATATATATCCACTCTGTTACCCGGCTCAGTGATCTCAGTTTCTTTACTCTTATATGTTTGTAAATTGTACATTTTTTGCTTTAAAAATGATTGACATATGTTGTTCTTATCTTCCGGTTAAGGTTTTTATGCCTTTAGTAAATCTGTATGCAATATTTTTTGAATTATCAACAATTTTAAAGTTGTTTAAGTGCCGCTAAGCTTAATAATTTTTTTGATGGCGGCCATTGCTTGTTTACATTTGAAACAGCAGGATAGTGGATTTGATGCCAATCTAGAGAAACTTAGATTCGCAGCAACAAAGATAACGCCTTCATTTATTATTCCGAATTAAATCATGCTTAATCCTTTCTGGAATGTTTTCGAGGAAATAAGTGTTTAAGATTTACTTCGTAATTTTTAATACAGATATTTTGAGTTTTTATGTATTTTTGCCTTCTCGCGAAGTGAGAACTGAATTAATTGAATGAGAAATACTCAATCGTCTGTGAGAAACTGTTACTTTTTTGTTTTGTTTGCTTAATTTCTTTTATACATCGTTCTAGCTTTATTATAGTATTTGAATAGAACATGTGGCAACGATTAGATAATTCTTTAAATGATATAAATTTTGTGCATTCTGAGTTATAATATGAACGAAATATAATAGTGTTAAGTGAACCTAGCGCCAGACTGTCGCTATGATAAACAAATATAGTGAATTTTAAAGAATACATTTATTCTATTGTGGTTTATGCGCTGTCGGCGAAGTAGATTTAATTCAATCCAATACGTTTAAATGAAATGCAAGAAAAAATGCGTATAATTTAATATTCCGTACAAGGAAGTCATGTGGTGTACTCATCAGATTTTTTTCTTTTTGCTTCCTTACATTCTCAAATTTGAATTCATCATAAAAATGAATAAATAACTAAAATTTAAGATGGCATCATACAGAGATCGAAGACGTTCATACGATGCTTCCGATGTGAGCAATTTCGTTGCGCATTGTCTGTTAGTACTCCATTCTGCTCAATATGTGGAGTTCCTGCGTCATATGCCCCGCTGCAATTTTCAGAAAGTAGCTTAACAGGATTCGTGATCGAAACGTATTCTTATGGATAACTATCAGAATGTATTAAAAGTAATTTCGCGTTTCACTTCAGAATCAAATGAAAAGAAATCATCAAGTTCTTGAGAAAAAGCTATGAATAGTTTCTTTAATAAAAATGTTTTTTTTTGGCATCAGTTATTTTTCAACCAAAGAAGTTAAGATTCCGATAAGGTAAAACAGTAATAATAACCTTTTTCGCAAACATTCGGAATGTAGATCCAGTGTCGCTGTCCATAGAACAGAATGTTGCTGTACTTTCTGCCCTCTTCATTCCATTAGCCCTTTTCCTCCTTCGTTTGTCCTTATGGTAAATGTAATTAACAAGAGCATACTCAACCAAGGATGCGAAAATAAATCCTATAAAAAGTATATAAAAGTCACGAAAAGTTTCCATTACAGAACAAAAATATTACGGTTATAAGTTTAAAATTAGAATACATATCTACTATAATAAAAGCATCAGTAATGATAAAAAAAAAATTTAGCTCTAGTTAATGACTGCTTTTTTCTAATTATGTAAAGCGTATGTTGTGCATTTTTTAGCACGTAAATAAAGCAACTGCGACGTCTGAAAGAAATGATTTAAACATGATGAAAACAGGTATGGGCTAAACTAGATAAGGGAAGACATAATTACAGTCTCAGAGTACAGTCATTTATTCATGCAGAATAACTGCAAAAGGGCCTTTTGCTATAATGGTAGAGAAGCAGGCTGACTTAGCTTTAGCCGGGGAGTTGAATCCTGGAGAAAGCATGAATGTTTGTAAGGCAGCATATAAGTGTCTCAGCGGCATGGAGACGCTTAAATTAATGGGTAAATGAAAGAGCTCTTAAGAGGCTGGTGGTAAAAGAAGAGGAAGGGAGATTCTCAGACCCTCCTCAGAGGAATTCTCCTTCAAAACTGGGACAGAGCTGGGAATGCTCTTACTGTGATCTGCAAGTGCCCAGAGTCTAAACCAGAGTTTCTTAAACTGTGGGTCGCGGGAAGCATATTTCATAACTGCACATCAGCGTAGCCACTGAGGCAGGGGTTTCGAAAATGGACCAATGAGCTGCTATTGCTCTTGTGACGCTAAATCTTCGTGTATGTGAGCGTATGTTGTTTACGTTTTAATTTACATTTGTTTCGCAGTTATGGCGTAATAGTAGAATATCTCGTAGTGCTTTCGTTTTTTGAGTTTGATTAATCGCTGACATTTCACTTTCGCGATTTTTATCACGCATTAATATTAGGATTGATGTTCACGACATATTATGTAGATCAAGAGAATTCAAGTGTATATTTTTTAAAATTGAGCTGAGAATGACTGAAAGTGTTACAATGAATCTAGTATTTTCTTATTTCAGTGCCTGCATTCTTTTGATTTTTAAAGTGTAAGATTCAGAACACATATTATCTGATTATATTCATTGTTAATATTAAAAATTATATGTGAATAAATTGAATATACTCGTTGTGAATACGATAAATTCACTCTGTTTGATGAGCATTTTTTGTGTAGACAGTACACGTAAGAGTGAGCAGTTATTAAATGTGAAATTTAACACTCTAAAATATATACGAATCCAAATTAGTAAAGTTCACTTTGAATAAAATTCTTCATTGGTTATTATAACATCTTTTTCATATAGACTGTAATAAAAATTACTGAGTTCTATTTGCATATATAATTGGTGTAAATATTTTTCCCTATGCATAGTTTTATGTAAAGATATCATTTGGGCTCAGATGTTATCACATATTTCTTTCTTCATCTTACTTACCACTTATTAATTTCCTGTATTTGATCTAACTTCGCAATGAAAAATTTCAGAAGCAATCGACGATGCTTTACTTATTTTGTACAGAAAATTGCGTGGCAGAATATTTTCAACCATCTTGCTTAAATCTTAAAGCACGCGAAAGGTCATGTGACCTGACAAAAAATATTACTGTATGATCATTGGTCCATCCTAGAAGCCACTCCCTCGGTGGCTACACAGATGTGCACTTGTGAAATATGCTCGCGGGAACTGCAGCAGGGGTCGGCAAAAATTTTAGCAATTTTGATATTTCTTTAACTTATTATAATAATTTTGCAATTACCAAATATTTTTACACAGTGTATCTGAAAATAGATAAAGCCAAGACAATACAGACAAAGAAAAAAAACGAAAACGTTTCGACGGATTCTTTTATAATATTAAACGTTCATTTTTCTTGCTTTGCACGTGACGCTGTCATTTCGTCTGTTACTAATTTAAAATTTTCACATTGTTCTATGTCTTAAAATTATAAATTAATGACCTAAAACTGCACTATTATATTACAGTGCAAATGAAAAAATTGACAGTTTCACTCACACGTGTGTCGGATTTGCGCAATACTTATCGGATAGCATAAAATTTTTGTAAATATTATGGGGCTGGTCCTGGGCGTCGCGACTGAAAAATCCTGGGCGTCGCGACTGAAAAATGTTTAAGAAACCTTGGTCTAAACCAAAGACAGTGTAATCGTCGTTTCTCGGCTACGATAAAATTCATGGATATGATCTGGTTCATATTTAGGTCAGGAGGATTAATAACAATACCAGAAGCAGCAACAATTCAAAAAGTAAAAGAAATCAGTAGGCTAAATTTTTGTCTCTGCACGGAGGTAGCTTAAAACAGATGTGTACAATTTTTGGGTAATGTCTTGAAGTATAGAATACCAACTGTAATGCGAAAAGCTAATCGGAGTTTCAAGATAAGTAAAAAGAGCATATCATCTTCCAAAGGTATTCCATAAAGGAGAAATTGGATAGCTGTCCTGAATTAAAAGAGCGTCGACAGCTGAGTTATTACAAAGCGCATTTCCTTAATACAGCTAATACAAATGCTGACGCATATGACATTGCACAATAAATGCAAATTCCAAACAGGGCAAACATGCTTTGCGCGTGATGATTTTGCGTTTTCATTTTGCTTTAACAAACCACTGTTCGGCTTCATGGTTTGCATAGTCATGTTTGAAATATCTGCATGTAAATAATTATTGAAAACTATGCTTTCTTTGGGCGTTGGCGTTTTTTTCTTCTCCGAGCAAAGGATATTTATAGAACAAAAGAGTTGTATTAATGGGTGATGCTTTAAAATTATTATTAATCAGATTTGTAGTGATAGAATTTTTATATATACATGTCATAATAAAAGCAAAGGAAAAACGGAACACTGTAGATGCGTGATTAGACCTATATGGAAGAAGACTTTGGTTGCGTAGTATGTTAGTAATGCTAACTTGGTAATTTCTAAAGAACTTGGCAGTCGAGGCAGTTTTAATTCCATTTTTATTTGCAACTGATATTTGTGGCCACAATCACTTGGCACTCTAGTCGTGCCTTTCCACAGAAGATTTACATTTTTGATATTGTTAAGATAGAAAGCAAGCTAGCGAAATTACATCTTATCATCATAGAGAGCAAAGCTGAAGTGCGTAGTTATGAAAGACGGAAGCACGGCGAGGAGAAAATTTTTGGTTTACAAAGGCAGTTTCAGTTCCCAATTATTAAGTCATCAGAGCTGCACGGGCCATAGAGTGATCTCGAAATGACGCAATGTAGAGAAGTTATTACGATTTTAGAAATAAAGAGGAAGAATTAATGTTTATAGTTTAAACTATAATTTTGATTCATAAATTTTTATCTTACATATATATGTGATGTACCAGCTTTAGTCGTAGCTTAAATTATCAGACGATAAGTTTTTTTTTAAAAAAAGGATCCATTTATTATTATTCAGGAGAAATAGCAGTTACAAAATCAGATATCCGGAGTAAATAAAAAGAATTACTAATAACTTTTTGTATGAAGTTTACTGAATCGTGACATTTAAGTAAAAGCCGCCGATATTCTTTTGCGAGTCCTTTTATAGCCTCTGGAAAGGCGGAGCTTCCAAGAAATGACGTCAGCCTCGTCAGCCAATCCAGTTCGCTTTAAATATTTCCAGAACATTCTATAACTGCACGTGTACAAAAGGCGGGAAAAAAACTTGACTACGGGGCTGTGGATTTAATTCCACGTACTTTCAAATAAGAAACCGTCGCCATTAAAAAATGAAAAGAACCTACAGTTAGAAATTTAAGTGTATTCTTGACTATGGAATTTTATTATTACATATATATCATAAAAAGTCAACTCAAAAACTTACCAGTACAAACTACATTCCATACGTCTAGAGCATGGACGTAAGACACTTTCGGAAGTTTCTCTCGAATAGCTTTTTCACTGGTGACCAACGTTAACATCGTGGTCATGCTCAAGGTCACTCGAGCAGGGGCAGCTGGAATTTCCACCCAGAAAGACAACCATGACGTAACAACAAATAATATACTTGGAATATATATGTCCAACAGGAAATGTCCAAATTCTCTCTGAAGATCGAAACGTACTGTAATCCGACTGAAATTTCCTGTAAATATTTAAAGCAGGATCGAATTTTAAATTAGAACAACACAAAGAATTTTCCTTATATATTTAGGCTATAAAGCCCACTAATGAGTTTAATGTATTACTTTAAAAGTCAAACAACAAAAATCAGCGTGATATTTGCAAAGTTTCCAAGACTACCAATCCATCTTCTTCAGCTACCAAAGTGCAAATGAAATGACACTAGTCATTTCATATTTTAAAACACTAGACATTTCAGAGTGCTAGAAATTTAATCATACAGTAAAAATAGGTTTTGATATTTAAAATAAAATAATCAAGAGCAGTGAACTCAGATAATCTATGATATATCATTGATATATGCAATGATTATTTAAGCCGATCATTTTTAGAAGAATATCTTTTCAGAGCACTTGTGCATTATCGCAACCACAGTACAAGTCGCCAAATTTTCAGAATGTGCCAAGCAAACATGCGCATAACCATTCTTCGGGCACCATGTTCGCAAAAGTTCTTCAGTCAAGCAACGACGGTATTTTCGTATTGTTGTATTTAAAGTACCAACGGTATTTATAAGCAAACCGCGACTCTGTTTGACTTAAACGCGGGATTTATTTGATTTGATTTATTATTCCAGAAGCCCAATTTTAAAATATGGGCTTGTGAAATTTTCCAGCAATGGAAGAAACTACTGTATAATTTATTTACGGATACAGTGTTTTGCCGAAAATCTTCTACAAGGAGCAATGAGGAGATGTGTTTGGTAGACAACCGATGTTGCTGAAGTTCGCACGATGCCCAGTCTCTACAGTTTCTGATAATTTTCAAAGCGAAAATAGATCGCTGTGTACTTGGGGAGAGTACCATAAAAATAAGAGAAGGATCTGGAGATGAATGTGTTTTATCTTTTAATGTATCGCATAATCCTTATTTAATAATTGAAATTGATAAAGTACTCTTTCTGTTCATATGTTGATAATATCTGGCAACTTGCGATAAAAACAGATAGTTTGGGAATCTTTTCTATAAAACTATTATTACCTTTTCACCTGTAAAATATTGGCAGATTGCGCCAAGGTAAAAAAAAAAAAATTGTCTTAATACATAAGTATCATTTTCAGATATTACGGTTTAAATGACGGTATTATAGCTTAAATGACGGAAAAATTACGGTTAAGTGTATTTAAGTGAAGATTGAGACTGTTTTATTTTGTTATTTAAATGAGGGTTGAGATTGTTCCAGGAGAACTTTCCCGTTCGCCAGTAATCGAATCCAGATCGGAACTACCAGTGTTCAGCGATTTTTACAAGTTAACTGCCAACATTTCCACCACCCTGCTGAAAACTGTAAATTAAAGCCCAGTTGCATTAAGTGTGAGGGGACTCATAAAACTGAGAATTGTAAACAAAAAAGTTTAGATAAAGTCATGTGTTATAATTGTAGTCAGCCAGGGCACATCGCGAATTTTCTTGGCTGTCCTCGGTTTCCTAAGCCCCAAAAAATGAACTCGGATGATGCTAAAAATGATATTGTTTCTGTCAATGCTAATGTAAACAGCGTTTTTACTAAACCTGCAATTCCAGGTGTTAGCTACGCTAACGCTGCCAAAGGTAAAACTGCTATCTCTAATGTTAAGACTGACGAATATAAACATGCTAATAATACTGTGAAAAGTGCTAAGGACAGAGCAAAAAATTAAAGTTTTTAATACCTTTATGGACATTTTTAAGTTCCTCAAAGAACTTGTTGATATTTTTAAGGGTTTCTCATTTACTAAAATTATTAAACAAATTATTGACAGGATGCCAGAGCTACAAGCTGATGAACATGCCATCGACAAGATGTTAATATTATTTAACATATTCGAAAATGTATTGAATTCATCGTACAGTAATAACTAACGTCATTACATCTATTCAATCTTATTACACGTCCTGACATTTTATTCGCTCCATATTTGGATACAGTAGTAACTGGCAGTTGGTCACCTTTAAGATTGATTTTTTTTTTTTTTTTTTTTTTAATACTTAGGGGTTTTTTTGGGTAGAGTAGTGTTTATAAAGAATATTAAATAAATGTTGTCTTAAATTCTACGTAGATGAATCAACCATCTCTGAAATTCAAAGTTTGAACGCTTTCTCTACGATAAAAAATTTCGGAGTTTCAGTTCGAAGATTTAACACTGGTAATCTGCATACAGATGCTGCTTGCACATTTTTTACGCGATTTTTGCTTTGCGATAAAAAAAGATCGTCTGCTGGAAAATTCTTTTTAACTGCAGTTGCATTTTTTAAATTATAAATTATCGTCTGCTACTTGAAAGTTCTGTTTTTCATACAAAATGACGTTTTTAAAGAAGTTATGATTGTGCTCTTTCTGAAGAAAATTATTCGCATATAGTTATTAAAAAACATTGTGAAAGCCGTGGTTTTTCGATATCTAAACTTGCAATAGGTAATACTGTCAACAAGAAAAGAAAAACACGTCAAAGTTGGCCTCAAGCGGAAAATATTTTCCATATATACACATCCAAAGAAAAAACGGAATGTTTCGAATGTTGCAAAGGTAAGATCCTAATTGTTAATCTAAAATTGTTAAATCAAAATAAGTCAAAGGGCAGCTGGAAAATCATTAAAATTCTTAAACTGTAAACAAAGTGATTAATGTTATGTGAATTTTAAAATGGTGAAAAACCCTAATGTGCATCATCTTTCGCCACGACATTATAGCCGAAAGCAGAATGCGTTGAAAAATTCTTTATGAGGAACATTTATCCGGATAAAAATGGGAAAAAGTTGTTTCAATAGATGAAACTTTAGTGTATTTAAATGAATGCAGCAAAAGGAGATCCATTTATTACCATCGAAGTTGAGGAAAAAATTCTTAAAACCTACTAGTTCAAAGAATCTAATTGCAAAGAAAGTTTTGCAAAAGGATTTATGATTGTAGCTGGATTTTCATGTAACACCAGATTAAAAATAAAGAGAATGAAGAAAAATATTAAGATCAAGTCTACATGTTTATCAGAAACATGTTTTATACCGAATTTTCAAATCTCAAACCTTATGAACTTATCACTTAACTACTGAATTTTTGAATTTCTTCACTAACAGAATTACGGTGGCATTACAAGACAGAATGATATAGAGACTAATTGGGAATTCATAATAATTTTTACAAAACATATGACACATTTTACAAAATTCGATTTACATTCTATAACTGGAATTGTAATTATTTACTGAATTGGATGTTGTAAAAATTTTAAATTTCTTTTCTAACAGAAATCGCGTTGTAATTCCAAGACATAATAATACATAAAAGCTTCTTGAGAAATCCTGATAATTCTCTCACAAAAAATTATCAGCATCTGACAACCTAGTATATTCTTACAACCAGCATCTTAAAGCCTAGTTCTTACAATCAGCCTCTGACAACCTAATATATATAGTAATGCCTAGTATATTCTTCATACATGCTTTGCTCCTTCTCAAAAAGGAAATTAAGTTTTACGAAAACTGTATTAGTTTAGTTGGCTCATAACATCATCAGACACCTAAGAGTTATTCTCATATCAATGTATCTTTAAAAAATAGAAATATTTAACTTGTAAAAGAATTTGTAAAAATTTAAATAATTATCCCGGCGATTTTTACATTCCTGACTCCATTTGGACGATTATTTTGCACGACACCTTGTATTTAATGACAGTACGTACTTACAGCGTGTGTACGGGCAATAAAGGATTGTTGTTTCCAAAATAGATTGCAAATTGGATTTAAACTATAGATTCAAGAGGGATTTTTTGTGACGTCAGTACGTACGTATGTACAGTGGATGGACAAAAATATGGAAACACCATGTGAGATGCATGTTTGAAAAGAAAGATTGATTTTAATGAAATATGTAGGTGGCGCTGGCGTTTTTGACTACTGACGCCACCTATACAACTTCGTAAATGTGCTAAACAGTTCAGTTGTTGTCGGAGTACTGTTATGTGAGGTTGTCATTGCATTATGTCAGAGTTAACAGACTTGGAACGTGGGCAAATTGTTGGAGCACGTATGGTAGGTGCTTCCGTAAGCAAGGTAGCCGAGGTGTTTAGTGTTTCAAGAGGTAGTGTATCGAAGATTTATTCCGCATATTTGAAAAGCGGAAAAACATCATCTGCTAAATCACAGCGCGGACGAAAGCGTGTCCCGAGTGATCGTGACAGACGATCATTGAGGGCAATTGTGACGAAAAATAAGAAGACCACAGCTGCAAAACTTACTGCTGAAATGAATGTTGTGTTACCGAACCCTGCGAGTACCAAAACAATTAGAAGGGAGCTTCATAAACAGGGAATTGCTGGCCGTGCTGCAATCGAGAAGCTACTCATCAGTGATGCTAATGCCCGTAACAGGAAAAGGTGGTGTTTAAGTCATAAAGCCTGGACTATAGAGCAGTGGAAGCGAGTAATATGGTCTGACGAGTCTTCTTTCACATTGTTTCCCACTTCTGGCCGAGTTTACGTCTGGAGAACGCCATCTCAAGCCTATAATACAGACTGCTTGTTGCCAAGAGTGAAACATGGCGGGGGTTCTGTTATGGTTTGGGCAGCCATATCGTGGTTCTCTGCTAGCCCCATGATAACTGTGTCAGGGCACATGACTGCCAAGATTTATGTGAACATTTTGGCCGATCAAGTTCATCCCATGGTACAAACTTTGTTCCCCGATGGTGATGGTGTCTTCCAAGACGACAAAGCCCCTGTTCACACAGCTCACATTGTCCAGGACTGGTTTTCTGAGCACGAGGATGAGTTGTCCCATCTCCCCTGGCCACCACAGTCACCAGACCTGAATATTATCGAACCTTTGTGGTCTACATTGGAACGGAAAGTACGTTCTCGTTATCCACCGCCAACATCGTTATCTGAACTTGCCACCGTTTTGCAGGAAGAATGGTATAATATTCCCTTCGCAAACATACAGGAACTGTATTTATCCATTCCGAGAAGACTGCAAGCTGTTTTGGATGCCAACGGGTTTCCTACACCATATTAAGCAAAGAAACATGTTTTTTTTAAAGGAGTTTCCATATTTTTGTCCAACCCCTGTATGTATCTCACATAACTCAAAAGGAATTAGTTTCAAAACGTTGAAATCTTGTGTGTGGGATTGATATAACATCTAGTTGAGTACCTCCCTTTATTACTGCAGTCGGCAGAGCTAAATATATTAAAGTAAAAGTTCGGATATATATATATATAGTATATACGAACTTTTACCCGACATAAAAGTCCTTATCCGGCATTTTCCCAAACATTGGTCGCAGTCATAAACTTCCAACTACTGAAGTATTTTAAATGATGAAAATATTCATGTTTTGGCAATGTCAAATTAAAAAAAAAAAGTCATTTTCGACAGAAATGAACTCCTACTCTTAACGTAGACTTCCGCTTCGCCGATATTTGGGAAAGTTTTATATTCGTTACGAACAAATAAAATTAGGTGAAGTTTAACTCCCGTAGCACAAAAATTAACCGGCATATTTAATTTCGAAATTCGCAGTTATGGATGTCATTTCCAACTTGCCTGAAGGGATCGGTTAGTTTCGGGGAAATAAGTTTAAATAAAGTATAGCAAAAAAAAAAAAAAAAAAAAAAAAAAAAAAAAATGTGTAATTTAATAGGCCATATATGGAAGTCATGTGGTGCCCACATCAAGTTTTTCCCCCCTAGCTTAACGTCCTTTTAACTTGTAAATTTATGCAACACTTTGTGTAATTTTTTGCACAGTATTGCTTATATTATAAAAAAAAAAAAATTATAGAAGAACGGAATCATTTTAATTCACAAAATTGGTTAAAAGATTAAAATTATCTCGTTAATTATAAGAATTTAATTCCTGAAATGAATGCTTTTGATTATTGTATATTATGTTGTATCTCTGATCATAGAAATGATTTCTTAATTTTAATTTAAACTATTTTTTAAGTACATTTATGTTTATTTAAATTTTTTAAAAATGAAAACGATATTGAAGTCTTTTATTAGTAAAAAAAAATCTATTCCACAAGTTTTTTTTTTTTTCTTTTTCTTTCGTATCATAGATCATTTCAAAATTTACGTTTAAAACTCTTTATAAAAATAAAAATTTGTCCATTGATTTTAATCTCCAAAAGAAAAGTTTGCATTAGGTTATTTAGAGATGAAAAATGAGCAAACCCTCCCCGGGACCTCTCAAATGCGCGCCGAGTTTACTGACCTCTACACCACGAAGGCATGCTAAGAAGGTGGGAGAAATACCTTATATACTCCTCCTTTTAAAGGGAAACTAGAGATTAGGGTCCCAGTCGCTAAATTCTGGTGGTGGAGAATCATCATACACCACTTTTTTTAGTTCGGGCACCACTGTACAAAGTTATTTAGTTTTTTCCGAAGAAGGAGAGATGAAAAATAAGCAATGCCCTTGCCGGTAGTCGAATCACGGACCTCTCGAATACGCACTGAGTGTGCTGACCGCTACACCACGGAGGCATGCGAAGAACGAAAACCTTTTAAGTTTACTGATCGTATAATGTTGTTTACGAACTCGAAAGTTTCTATAGAAATCTTTGACTAAAGCAAGAAAATGTGTTCCGAATTCTTCAGAATCATGATCCAATTTTTATTAAACTGGATCTGATATTTTCAGTAGATTTCTACTAGTTGATTTTATACACATTATATACATTTATATAATTATATTGGATGTATCACAGAAACACAAAAATCATAAGAAACGCAAAAGTCACAGCAAGGGAAAAAAACACACACTTAATTAAGATTTTTGGAAGCTTACCTGTCTGCCTATAAGAAGCTATACTTTGCTCCAGGCTGTAATTTGTGAGAAGGAATCCCTGAAGGAAGAAATTTTTGTTAAAATCTAAAGGCTTCTCTTCCATCCAGGCTAGTTCTAAGTCTGAACTTGGTAGAACACCTAGAAATAAAAAAATTACTTGTAAATGTTTTGTAATATTTAAAAGGCAATCAATCATAGACACAGACTTCAGTTAATCAAAGCTAAGGAAGTTCACTCATAAAACAGTTTTGCTAATAGCAGAGTCTGTAGAATCATTAGATTTTTTTTGGAAGCAGCCTACGTGAAAAATGAGCACTGCCCTCACCCGGTCTCGAATCCTGGACCTCTTGAATATGCTTCGAGTGTGCTTCCAATTGTACCAAACAACAGGTTGGTAGGTTGGTAACGGAGGACGGGGACGCCTGATGTCTAACAGAGGTAAACAGGCATGTGTCCCGCGCCCTCCACTAACCAGGAACAACTCCCTGGGGCCTCAAGAGGCCGCCTCGGGAGCTTTTTAGGATGTTAACAAGATCATTTACATGGCCATACAAGGGCAGATTGCATTCGTTTTACCGTTTTGACATTTGTTGTTGCAATTTGCTATGGTAATTTTGCACATTCACAATAAAATTCTAATAAAAATACAAATTAAATATACAGATACAAAAATACAGTTACAAAATAATAGGATCAAAATACAGGCTCATAGGGAAAAAAAAAGAAAAATAAAATTAAAATAAAAATAAAATAAAATAAAATAAAATAAATAAAAATTAAAAAAAAAATTAAGTATTATGCATATACAGAAGAGGAAATGTTAAATACATTTGATTGTACATTATTTGAAAGGTGTCTGTAATAGGGACTTATGTAAATTTTAGGAGTAGACTTATGTGTCTGAGAATGTGGAACTGCATGCTGACTTAGTTAGTGTATCATGTCTTGAGAGTTTTGGTTAATGAGGAGAGCACAAATCTTGGCCCATTCTCTTGAGCTTGTTAACAACTTTGCAAATTGTATTTACTGCCGGTTTGTGCTTTATAAGGAAGCGGTGATAAGCTTCACTATTGTTGATAGGAAGAGGGAGGTGATTTCCTGCTGTCAGATGGCATTCAAAAACATAGTGGTACCAAACAACAGGGAAGGCTTGCTCGTGACGACATCTAGGAGTCAAATGAGAAGTGCGATACGAGATATTGCGTTGCCTTTGAAGGAAAGAAACTGGGCCCAAGTCAAAGAATATGTGTTGACAGAAACGTTCTTTGCCCAAGTCATATAAGTGAATTTTTTTTTACCTCGTCACAAAGGAGGTGACAGGTGACAGGTGAGAGCAGGTCCGGACACCCGGACGGCTTACATAGACTAGTCGGGTATCGTCCGGATCCCGCAACTATCTGAAGCTACACTCCGAAAACAATACAAGGGCAAAGTACATGGCCATACAAGGGCAAAATATAGATTTTTCTGCGTGCGAAATTAAACATTTTCCTGGCTACATCGCATGTTAACACATTGCTACACATACTCGCTGCAATATACATTTCATAATATGCATTGCATTGATCATTGCACTGTACTTAAGGCACATTTACAACTCAATGCTACACTTAATACACTATACATTCTTTGCAACATATTACGCTGAACATTATTCTTGACAATTCAACATAGATTCTGAACAATGTAATTGTTTAAAACTGACATAACTGGATTATATAGTACATAACTTCGTTATATAAGACAGACTTAAATAAATAACTTGATACAACAGATAAATAAATTAAGAGCTCTTAAATAAAGAGCAAAATTGCACATTACAAACAAATTACACATTTTGCACACAGAAATCCTCTTTGTTTACTTTGTGCTGTACTTATAATATACAAAATACAGATTTAAGAACACAGTACAGCCCATATTACTTTTGATTAAATAACATGTTAAAAGTTAACTGTGGCATAAATTTTGCTGTATTCTTAAAACATACCATCCGAATTTGCTCGCGTTGGATGGTTCGTGTACAGCTATAGATTGATCAGGGGACTCCAAACGTTTTAACCCGCGCGCATATTTCACAAATGCACATCTGTATAACCAACGAGGGAGTGGCTTTTAGGATGGAGCAATGGGTATCCAATATCTCTGTCGCGTCTGTCTGTCTTTCGCGTGCCTTACGATTTAAGCAAGATGGTTGAAAATATTCTGCCACGCAATTTTCTGTAAAAAATAATTAAAGCATCGTCCATTTCTTCTGAAAATTTTCGTTGCATAGTTAGATAAAATATGGGCAACTGTGAAGATTTCGCTACCTAGTTAAAAAAAATTGAAATAAATACAATTACATATTGGATACTCCGTAAAAATATCTATGTGAAATATTACTTAATAAGTGTTAAATAAGATGAAAAAATAAATATGTGATAAACATCTGAGCCCAAACGCTATCTTTACATAAAACTATTACATTTTTTGTCATCTGAAAAAGGCAAAATATAATTTGAATGCTTCGCTGCAGGAATTTTTTTCCTTTTACCGTGTAGAGAATTTTACTAATTTGCATTCGTATACATTTAGTGTGTTGAATTTCCCATTTAATAACTGCTCACTCTTAAATGTATTGTCTACATAAGAAATACTCATCAAACAGAATGAGTTTACCTTATTCACAACGAATATATTCAATTTATTCAAATATAACTTTTAACAATGCATATAATCAGACCATACACAATATGTATTCTGAATCTTAACACTTTAAAAACCAAAAGAATGCAAGCTCTGAAATAAGAAAACATTAGATTCATTGTAACACTTCCAGTCCTTCTCAGCTCAATTAGAAAAGAACTATACACTTGAATTCTCTTGATCCACAGATTTTAGTAAATGCATAATATTCGAGGCTGCTTGAGTCATTTTCTCGATGTAAAGAGCAACAATATGCCGTGAACATCAATCCAAATATTGATGCGTGATAAAAATCGAAGTGAAATGTCAGCGATTAAATTAAACTCAAAAAAAACGAAAGCACTACGAGATTTTCTACTATTGCGCCATACATTTATAACTGCGAAACAAATGCAAATTAATACTTAAACAACATACGCTTAGCGTCACAAGAGCAATAGTAACTCATTGGTCCCTCAGTAGCTACGCTGATGTGCACTTGTGAAATATGTAACCCGCGTACTGGCTCTTTTACGAAGCTTTGAGTGTCAACACTTGGTTCATTATACCATGTTGATGTCAGTGGCGTAAATAAGGGTATGCAAAGAGTGCTGTCTCATAGGGGCCCGAAAGCTTAAGGGGCCCTTGAATGTTCTGCTAAACTACATTCACATAATTAACCTTAAAAAAATACGCATTCTTTTATAAATACTATGACCAAGGACAAGGTGCCCCCATAAAAGTTGAATTCAGTGTTACATATACCAAAAGGTCGGGTATCATGTTTCAACAGAAATATCCATTTTGACCGTTCTCAAATCCATTTATAAAGTTTGTTTTCGTGACATCTGTACGTACGGACAGAATAAAGGGCTCTTCCTTTCAAAAAGGATTCCAAAATGGGTTTAAAACGGATTCAAAAGGGATTTTTTTTTCGTGACATCTGTACGTTCGCATATACGTGCATACGAATGTGTACAGAGAGATAGAGATATATATCTCGCATAACTCAAAGATGATCAGCCGTAGAGCGTTGAAATTTTGTATATGGGAGTGTTATAATAGCTAGTTGTGCACTTCACTTTTTTTTACAAGTGGCAGGATACATATCCACCCCTTTACCCGTCTTAAAAGTACTGTAAATTTAATAGGGGGCACAAAAATGTTTTTACATAGGGGCCCAAGAGTTCTAGTTACGCCACTGGTTGATGTAATTATGATGAATAGCATACACATGTTTTTAACAAGGTAGCGAAATTTTTGCGATTGGAACTATGCCGTTATGATAACACGAAGAGTTTTGGATTTTCGTGCCGTTTCACGTACCATTAACTTCTGAAAGCTGTTTAAGCATTTCCAAAAATATTCTTGTCCCAGAACATCAGAGATTTCTTCGGTTTGCAACATAACTTTACTTTTAAGTGGACTACAACTGATCCGATGTAAACTTTCAAAGAGGCATTGCTATAATAGGTGTTTCATATTTTGGGCAAGTCTTACTTGAAAAAAAAATCTCCTCCAAAATTAAAATAAATTACGTCATATACAGAACAAAAATTTAGATCTAAACAAATTCACTGCTGAAATTTTCTCTGAATAAACTTAAAATACTACTGTGAAAGTAGCGTAAAATAACACACGAAACCTTTATTCCCTAAAAAAGTAAGATGACGATTTTTTTAATAGAGAGTATTATTGCATGTCACTCTCTGTTAATTTAGAAACGGTTGTATGATGTTTATAATATGCTTTATAAAGAATATGAATGACATACAATGTATTTGTAGATTGGTTGTTACATAAAGTAGTAAATGTCTGTTATCTTGCTTATTTTAAATCTTATAAAATTATTATATATGTAGTGCCAATGTTGAATACCAGATGGGGTACAGATTGTTCATCGTATAATTCTTTTAATGTTTTATTTTTCGTTTTGTGAGTTGGCAATCAGGTGAGTTGGACTCAAGATGCAGTAAAAGAACGACGACGATAAAGACGTAAATAAAAATGCATTGAAGAAGTTAATTCAGTTTATAACTAACATATTTGTTAAAAATGAAAATACTTTAAATGTAATTAAACGTGCTGTCCTTTCAAGTAGTTTCTTAGATGTCTTTTTCAAGAAGGTATTACCACATATATACATTCGTAAAAAGCAAATTTAAAGTTAATTTAAATGAAATTTAATGCAAACAAATAAATGGTTAAATTATTGTTGCTAACTAATCTACAATATCATTTAAATTCTGAGAACATATGTAAATCAAGTGCAAGTATCAAAATCCATGAATAAATATAAAATTCCAAAAATTATTTAATCCTAATAATTCATTTAGAAAAATGCATAAGTGAATGATTGTTGAGCAGGCGGGAGACAGACTTATCAAGGAGAAGTTGCCTCCAAACCTAATTCTTCAATCACTTAATTCGTGTTTCGTCATCCATGTAGACAAGGGTAAAAGTCAAAACCAAAAATAATACCATATGTGGTGAATTACTAAAAAGAAATTTAAACAAGTGAAATTTTGAGGAATTAGCAATTAAAAGACAAGAATTAAAATTAAAAAAATAAGAGTAGAAAACCTATATATATATAAACATAAAGCATCTAAATTAATGAGTAAATTGGAATAAAATTGGAAAGGAAATTTATTTGTAAATTGGAATAAAACGGACCAGGAGAACTAAACATATTAATCAACTTTTATGAACCTTTAGTTAATTTTCTTCTAATGAGTTCTGAATTGGAGTTTCATTAAAAGGAGATTAACTTTTATTTGCATAATTTGTATATTTTCCCTTTCGCACTTTTATTTTTCGAGATTGTTCTACTATGAATTCTCTCTTTCATTGGATTAGTTTTGAATATTGTGTTAAACCTCTTATACACGGTTGCAATTACTATATTACAGAGGAATTGCTTTGCTTTTATTCCAATTTACTAATTAATTTAGATGCTTTAAGTTTATTCTACTTCAATCCTGCAGCTATAAGCACAGGACGGGTTTAAAAAATTTTTATTCTAATTTTTTAATTCGAATTTTCAGCCTAGTAATATATTTCTATATATATGTATGGAGGAAAGACGTAGCATTGTTGATGGCTTAGAACGTAGATCCATACTATAAAACTTGGCAGCCGAGTAAAATTAAATAGTCAGCTTTATTTAAATTGTTATTTGCAGCCACAATTGACTTAAGACTTTAATCGTGCCTATTAAAAATTATTTACATTTTTGATGTTGTTGCGATAGAAAGAGAGCAGACCGAAATAGCGTCTTAAAAGGGAGAGAGGTAGGAGCTAAAGTGCAACGTTATACAATATGGCAGACTAACCAGGAGAAGGTTTTGGTTTAGGTTACTTATTAAGAGGGAGGTTTCAGTTCTCGAAATTTTGAATTCGGTTTCCAAATTAGCTACGTCATGAGCGTTATGCAAGCCATATGACATAGATCGATCTAGAAATGACGCAGTCCAGAAAAGTTATTACTATGTTAAGAATAGAGAGGGATAATTAAGAGGCTATTGCTGTTTTAAATTATAATTTTGATTTACAGAATTTTTTTCTGAAATCATAACCCCAGCATCTGAATATGTATCTGAATATGCTTGCAATGTGATCCGAAATGCAATCTCTATAAATTTTGCTGCGCAATTTCGTTCTCTTTTTAGCCTTTTCGCTTTGCTCCCTCTGTTTGGTCACCCTTCCTTTTCTCCTGCTTTGTCTTGCCACTAGCCACGCTGAGTTTCCTTTCCACATCGTCCATTGTCTAAAGAGGTTATTAAATCTAGCGATTGTCTCTGCTAGACGAGAATATTCTGAGAAACGAGATTCTGGTAGCGCTGGTTTAAACGAGAGGGTTTCTAGAAAAAAGAGCTTCGCTGGAAGCGAAGTCCCGCCTAGCTCCGGAAACGATGTACCGGCTACACGGGATTTTTTGAGACTTTGCCAAATATGTTTCGGCTGGAGCTCAGTGACGCGTAGAGATCAATCAATCAGACAAAAGTTCTGCTTCTGAAGGATCACGTGATCTCAATCTGAGCGATAATCGGGTACTGGCGTTCAAGTCTTTGCAGTAAGTGAACATGGTAACCTAGCTACGTGGGTTTCCTGGAAATGTGCGGGTTCTGAGAACTGTCCCTTTCGACGTCAAAGCCCGCGTAGCCGAAACGTAATGTGATTGGCTATACTAAGCTGTAGTAAATTGTAGCTGTACTAAACTGTGGGATGCATGTCGCACCCATAAATGATGTTTGAGAATCTGTTTATACAGAGGCGTAGCTAGGGTTTTCAGTGCCCGAGGACAAGTGAAGATTTTCCACCACATACATACGTACGTATATACGCACGTACAGACGTCTCGAATAAAATCCTTTCTGAATCCATTTTGAAAAAAAAAAAAGAGTCCTTTATTCTCTGTTTGGGTTCTGTTTATCAAAGTTTGGGTTCAGGCGGAAAACTTGTTCCAAATACATGTCCAAGGAAAAAAACAGAATGTTTCGAATGTTGCGAAGCTAAGATCTTCAGTCATAAAAGAATATCCGTAAAGTTGCAAAATCATTAAAATGCTCAATATCAAATGTAAACAAAGTGATTAATGCTCATTTGAATCTTTAAAAAAAAAAAAAAAAAAACTTAAAAACATAAGGTGCATCGTCTTTCTCAGCGACATATCGCCGAACGCATTACGTACTGCAGAATTCTTCACAAGAAACATTTATCCCAACAAAAATGGGAAAATTTTATCACAATAAATGAATCTTGGGGGCATTTAAATGGCTTCAGTGAAAAGAGATCCATGAAAGGGAAGCTGTTGAAGAAGAATGGGGTAAAATACCTCTTTCCCCCCCCCCCGATACTATAAAAGGCTCTTGGAATACTATAAAAGGCTCTTGGAAATTACGTTGTAGAAAGATAGTGAGGAATAAGGTTTATCGAGCAGAACATTTAAAACACAAAAATTTAGGAAAATTGTAATGAAAATCGCCTAAAAATGTACGAACAACCTCTGTATTGAATTAAAAAATGACAAAACATGAATATTTGCGTTATTTGAAACACTTTTGTAATTGTAAGTATATGTCTACAATCCCTATGGTTGGAAAAATAATGACTGATTAGGACGTAAATTACTATGAAGAGTACGTAAATATGTACAGGACCGGATATATATTTACAGTAATATGATTCCTAATTAAATAACTTCAGGTAACCGTTTTAGCCGCAATAGATTTCTTAATCTCTCCTACATCGTATATTCTGTGTGCCAAGAATGGAAAACATTTCATTCTAAAATTTCCTAACATAAATGTGGCGCCCCTGAATGCTCCGCCTGGGGACAGATTCCCCCCCGCCCTGCGCTACCTACGCAACTGGGTTTATGCGTATAAAGGCTTGCACTATTACGAAAATAAAATGTGTTCAAATCAGAGGCCATGTCTGCATGTTTTTGGATTATGCATCGATTTGCCACGTTAAATTATATTACAATGAGCATCTTCTACCGATTTTTATTACACATACACATATATATCTATATACAGTAAGAAATTTAGAACTAATTTTTCACAAAGATCAAAAATTGAAATTCATAATTAATAAATTAAAAAAATATCTATTAAATGCTACACAGAATTTTAAAAATATTAAAACCAAAACTTTTCAAACAAGCAAGACCCAATTAAAAAAAAGTCAAGGAAATTTGAAGAAAAATGAACATAACAGAAGAGGAATTCAATCAACTTCAATGTCACTTCGTCGGGGGGGGGGAGGAACATTGAAACCAATTCAAATCTCTCTTCTACAAAAATCTTTGCTTTTCTGTATCCAGAATTAGCCAATGAACCATTTCAATGTATCTTAATTGTAATAGTTCACCCGAAAATTCTGCCCTTCCCCAAAGCAAGGAAAAAATAAAGTAAATTCTAATTAGAATCTTGAACCTTAAATAAAGTGAATTTTATTTTATTTAAAGAATTGAAAATGCAAGTGAAAAAATAAAATACATCAGTGAAAAATTTTTACCTTTAATACCTCTACCAAATTTTTACCTTTATACTAGGCATGTTTATATTTTGCTTTTTAAAATTTGTTTTGTAATTATACATATATAAAACTATACTTTTTGGTCCGGCCGATTGCAACAAATGTAAGAGGTGCACAACTGCACGATACAGCAGTCCCATATGCACGATTTCAATAATCTACGGCTAATCGTTTTTGACTTATGAGCGATACATGCACACGTATGTAGGATTGTCACGAAAAAATCCCGTCTGAATCAACTTTAAATCCATGTTACAATCCGTTTTGGGAAAAAATACTCCTTTATTCAGTCCGTAAGTAGAGATCTCTTGCAAAAAAATTGTTCATATCGATTCGATAGCTGCCAAAGTGGACATTTTCGTTGAAATATGATACCCGGTAATTTTCCCGATTACATTTCCTTTACTACAAGGATTTAAAAATTCTAAAATATATTTCTCAGTATTTATGCATACATAAATCTAACAGGTCTTCAGAGAAAAAAAAAGAGCAAGTAAAGAAACGTTACAGAATTGGAAATAATTTTAAATAAGAATTTTTCGCAAGCATATTCATAAAATATTTATTGGTTTTTGTTTTATCTCTTTGAATCGGTCTCCAAGTTTGATGATGTCAAATATTGACTTTTGTTGCCTTTTCGATTAGTGTTTACGTTTTTTTTTTTAGTATCGGAAAATATCAGTATCTGATAACAGATGCCTTCTAGAGCTTACAATTCATACCTCTTTATCTTTCGTTGAGTAGAAAAAATACCACATGTTGGACAAGGAAAAAAGTCTGATGTGTACACCACATGACTTCTTTCTACGGAATATTAAATTATACGCATTTTTTCCTCCATTTTCATTTAAACTTATTTCCTTGAATTTCATTACAGATATATTTCTCATTCAATTAATTCAGTTCTCACTTCTTCGCAAGGCAAAAATACATAAAAACTCAAAATATCTTCATTAAAATTTGAAAGATACAGAAAAAAACAAAACACCAAATACAGTTAAAACAATTAAAAAGAGCAATTTTTACAATTAAATTTAGAATTCCTACGCAAAAACAAGACATTCGGCCAGCGGGCAAGAAGGCAGATTTTTCGGTGCACAAAACTAAAAGTTTCCTTTTAGTTCCACTTGGCAAAAAGACACTGAAGGTGCAAAAAGACTTAAGTTTCAAATGTAAACAAATATGGTTGGTATGTTAAAAAACACAAAATTCCCGATAGTCTCGCGCGCTGGAGATAAAAATGTTTTATTTAGGGCATTGTTGCCACTGCTCGCTTTTGAATCACTGAGTTTGCTAATGAAATTTCACTTAAGTTTTACAAAATATGAAAAAAAAAAATAAAAAATGTATAAAGTCTTTCTATGGAAATACTGAATATTTTTTGTTAGATAAATCACGAATTAAATGTAATTTTAGCCCAAACGTTCAATTTGCCCAGAAGGACTATTAATTCTGTTTTGTTTGTTTGGCATTGATTCAGTATAAACGGCGAATAACTTTTTAAATTGTTCCCAATAAATATTATCGCCCTATATTATTTAAAGAAATTAAATAATGAAGAATCTGCATAAATTTATGTATGTTTCTCGCATTATGAAAAGCAACGGTACCTACAGCCATCCAGTTTTGAATAGCGTACATCTCCACCCGAATATGGGCATCTGGAAGTCCGAGTTTGGAGTTTGTTTTATTATCTGTTTCATATTTTGTAAATCATTATGAGTTGTTGATTAAGAAACTCAACGATTTCAAAGCGAGCAATGGCAACACTGTACGAAAAAAGAAAAACAAACATTTTTATCTCCAGCTCGGAAATGTAGCAGAAATTCTAAAGATATGCTCTTTTCTAAAGATAATTCGCGATATTGCTGTTGAATTGAATTTTATGGTTTAAGTAACACACAAAACGCCCCTTTGAGCGTAATATAGAATCTGAAAGCTTTCAGATTTTTTTTTTTAAATTTGTATTATTTAAATCAATTTGATTCAAAAGTAAGAAAGGGATATTCTTAAGAACTGCATCTTTCGCTCTTTGAAATAGCTTAGCTTGTTGATCCACAACAAACGTATCTTACATTCTGCCGAATGGCAACAGACTGGAATGAAAAGTGGCGCGACACGTTTACAGTGATTCGATGCAAAATCCCATTTTGAGATCAATAGTACTTTTTGAGTAATTAGACTAACTCATTTATTTTTCCCTGAAGTTGTTAAATGAATCACATTTCCCTAATATACCATTATAAGTTTCTTTGTTCTGTTTACGAAATGACTACAATAGCTAATTTTGGAAGCAGGACCACGCGACTAAATATACACATTATTAACCCTGACTTTGAAAGCCAATGAAACTTAATTTGTCGATTTTTTTTTTGAGTGGTGATGGTGGTGGTGGTAGGGGAAATTGATCTTTATTTTTAAGGAAATGTATCTTGAAAAACGATGCGTTTCCCCTAAAAAGGGGAAAATAGCTCTTTAGGGAAAAATATATTGCATTAAACACAAACGTCACATCAAAATAAAATTTTATAACCTTTGGTATTTATAATGAATTGCTTTTGCACATGCTAGCTATAATTCACAAAGGCCTGCAAAAAATGATTGATTATCAACTGCGAAATAACATTTCATCTTTCAGATATCAAACGGAATAACATATTTGATAAATCATACTGTGAAAAAGAAAGCTACCACCTGGAGCTTGAAAAACGTCTGTTTACGTTATCGGAACCATTGAACAGACCTTTATTTATGATAGAGGTATCAAATGATGTTCCACATGACAGATCTGATATAAAAAATTATATTATTATAAAGAATTAAAAGCATTCTTCTAAAAGTGCTCGTCAAATGCTCTTATGGCTGTTACAGTCAACTTATCTGTACATCTACTGAAACCTGGGATTTAGCTGTTTTTGAAAATAAGTTTAAAATCCGATGTTTTTTACTTAAATAAAGTTGCAAAACTGAAAACAAGTTTTTTTTTTTAAACTTCTTTGTACGAAGTAAAGGAAGTATTATTATCACGAAATATTCCGAATTTCATATTTTAACACAAATATCCATTTTGACCGCTATCGAATGCAATTTAATGATGTTTTTGCGCGACATCTGTATCCCTAAACGTTTTCGAGCTAATGTAGATCCCTCTAGTGTGCATCATGATCTATTACGATTTAACGTAATGCAATTTTCTTATTTCTGCTCTTGGCCCACCAGGTGGCCGAGCGGTAAAGTCGCTGAACACTGGTAGTTCGGTCCGAGGTTTGAATCCCGCGAACGGGCCGGCTGTATGGGTGTTTTCGTGGTTTTCCTCATGTGTAACGTGTATACAAGCCAGTTTCCCTTAGAAAGTTCTCCACGAAGGCATCTCTTCCCTTAGGCAGATAGCCCCAGTGTGCTTTGCCGTAATTAAATACACCAACACCTATTTCTGCTCACTACTTAGATATTTTTCTGATGTGGAGGTACGTGGTTTTGAACCATAGGCATTCTGTAACTCATAATCATTGGCATTGGCAAAAGTATGTATATATATTCCATTATACCATTGAAGTCATGTGGTGTATACATCAGATTTTGTAAATTAAAAAATCTGATGTGTACACCACATCACTTCCTTGTACGGAATATTAAATTATACGCATTTTTTCTTGCATTTTATTTAAACTTATTAGATTGAATTAAACCTACTTCGCGCTAGAATAATTGCATTCTTTAAAATTCACTTTGTTTACCATAGCGACACTCTGGCGCTAGCTTTACTTAACAGTATTATATTTCGTTCATATTATAACTCTGAATGCACAAAATTTATATCAATTATCTAATCGTTGCCACATGTTCTATTCAAATACTATAATAAAGCTAGAACTTTGTATAAAAGAAATTAAGCAAACAAAACAAGAAAGAAGCAGTTTTTCACAGACGATTGAGTATTTCTCATTCAATTAATTCAGTTCTCCCTTCGCGACAAGGCAAAAATACATAAAAACTCAAAATATCTGTATTAAAAATTACGCTTATTTCCTCGAAAAAATTCAAGAAAAGATTAAGCATGATATAATTGGCAATAATAAATGAATGCGTTATCTTTGTTGTTGCAAAGCTAAGTTTCTCTAGATTGGCAACAAATTCACTAGTCTCCTGTTTCAAATGTAAACATCAATGGCCGCCATCAAATTAGGCTTACCGTCACTTAAACAATTTAAAAATTTTTGATAATTCTAAAAATATTGCATGCAGATTTACTAAAGGCATAAAACCCTTAACCGGAAGATAAAAACAACATAACTGAATCATTTTTAAAGCAAAAATGTACAATTTACAAACATATTAGAGTAAAGAAACAGATCACTGAGTCGGATAACAGAGTGGATATATTTATAAATATATTTATATACGTTTGGTGCGGCCGATTGAAACCAAAATACGAGGTGCACATCTACATGTTATAGTAGTCTTATATACAAAATTTCAACGTTCTGAGGCTACTCGTTTTTGAGTTTTGCGAGATACGTACGTACGCACGTACGTACATATGTTCGTACAGACGCCACGAAAAATCCTCTTCAGAATTCATTTTAAAGCAGTTTTTATGGAGGAAAAGAATCTTTTATTCTGTCCTTACGTACAGATATCACGCAAAAACATCGTTAAATTGCATTCGAAAGCTGTCAAAGTGGATATTTTCGTTGAAATATGCTGCCTGAAGCTTTTCGCGATTACAATACTTCCTTTTTACTTCGTACAAGGAAATAAAACAGGTTTTAAATCCGACTTTATTTGCTTGATTAAATTTGCAAAATTGAAAAATCAAGAATATATAAATTGAAACTGCTATTTTTACTTTGCTATTTTTAACTTAAGAACTTACTATTTTTAACTTCACTATATTATTTTAAATTGAAGTTTATATATTCTTGATGCTTCCTTTATGAAAAAGCGATGTTCTTAAACATTTCGAAGGAAATCTGGAACTATGTTTTTTTCAGTTAAAAATATGATCAGTTATTCAGATTTCTGCACTTTTTTCAAATACTTGCAATTAAATTCTTGGATCACACGAAAATATTGCTTCTGAGGAATAAGCAACTCGGTCGAAGTGCTTTCAGTTGGTTATTAAGGGATTAAATTAAGAGGCAATTTTTCATTTAAAATTCATAGCTGAATGTTTTTGTGAAGCTTGGCATTTCAATTTCAATACTTTTAATTGCAATTTCGCTCGCCGGATCTTTTCATATCAATTTAAAGATATTTTAATTTATGTTTTAAAGAAATTTTCGATATATAAACGCAGCTACACGAAATATAGCGACCATCTGCGAAATGGAAATACAGCTAAATTAAGATTCAAGCAGAATGAGATAACCTTACATCATGTGGTTTAACGGTTATTATTTAACGGCTACACAATCTTGTTTAGAACACATTTATTAGAAATATCACAAATAAATCACATCCGGAGAACACTGTTACGAATTTTGCATTTAGTTAGATATTTTTAATTAAATCACAATTAAAACTGTTTTATTTCCATGTGCAATGCAGCGCGTGACATATTTTAAGAGAAAGCTTCGCCGCAAAAGTAAAAATACAAGAGCACGTGCATTTAACATTGAATAAAAGTTTATCTCCGTAACTATATTTAATTTGAATAAAGGTAATTGACTAGTATGTTAGCTGTAACCGTAATTCTACGCTTTCTGCTTTCGAGAAACTGCTAGAACTCTCTCGCACGGCTGATTTAAAAAGCTATAAAAGCCAGAGACAAACATCTCAGCTGAGTAGGAATTTATCAGTTGTTGTTTACTTACAGTGTCTCACAAAAGTGATGGGACACTTGTGCTTTACAAAAGGAAACTCTAATAAAATAAGTTAAAAAAACATGCAAAATTTTTTTGTGGGTGTGTTTCATACTTAAATTTAGTAACAATTATTACATAACATACATTTTCTCAAAATATTAAAATATTAATTTAATAAAAATACAATTGTTTAAAACGGAGCAAAAAATGGCTCACATAAGTGATGGGACACCATTAGATACTACTACGTACTACAATTAAAATAGTTTTTGGGGTTTTTATTTTTACTCAAAAGCAATTGGCAATAATTTATAAAGTCGTCTGCAGTATTTCTTTCCAGTTTGTTTTGGAATTTTTGTGTTTTTTAGCTCTGTGCAGCCATGAATGCTAAACGAAAAGAAACTTTGCCTGAAATTCGAAAATTAGTTATTAATTTGCATATTGAACGTGGAAAATCTATTAGAGAAACTCCTGAAACAATTAACTTAAGTCATTCAACAGTTTACAATATCATTAAACGATATAAAAAGAATCATATGATTCAGGATAAAAGAAGACCTGGCCGACCATCAAAGCTATCCGATGGAATAAAGCGAATTATCGTTCGAAATATTAAAAAAAATCCAAGAATTAGTGCTCCTAAAGTTGCTGCTGATTTACAAGCATTATATGGAGTAATTGTTAAACCTGAGACTATTAGAAGAGTAATTCGATCTGCTGGATATCACGGTAGAGCAGCCAGGAAAAAATTCTTCGTAAGTGAAAAGAATAGAAAACTCAGACTGGCTTTCGCAAAATCCAACATAAATAAGAATTCTGATTACTGGAATGAAGTTATATTTGCTGATGAGAGTAAATTTAATATATTTGGTTCTACCAGTAGAATCTTGGTGTGGAGAAAACCCAGGGAAGAATTTCGAAAACAGAACTTGGTGCCAACAGTAAAACATGGTGGAGGAGGAGTTGTTGCATGGGGGTGTATGTCGTCCGCTGGAGTTGGTACTCTTGTTTTTATTGACAGTATAATGGATCAGTACAAGTATATTGACATTTTAAATCAAAATTTGAAATCTTCAGCACGAAAATTGAACCTTCATAGCAATTTTAAATTCTACCAGGACAATGACCCCACGCACACTGCTTTGAACATTAGACTCTGGCTGCTGTATAACTGTCCTGAAATAAAAAAAACACCACCACAGTCTCCAGACTTAAATCCCATACAGAATATTTGGCAAGAATTGGAATCAAGAATTCGCAAACACACCATTTCTTCAAAACAACAATTAAAATCGGTGCTTCAAGAAGAATGGGGTAAAATCACTCCAGAAATCACAAAAAAATTAGTCGAATCCATCCCAAGAAGATTAAATCAAGTTTTAAAGGTAAAAGGAAATCCAACAAAATATTAAAATCTTTTAAAAAGTAAAATTTTTGGATGAATATTTGATGGAAAAGTAAATGTCCCATCACTTATGTGAACCATTTCTTGCTCCGTTCTAAACAATTGTATTTTTATTAAATTAATATTTTAATATTTTGAGAAAATGTATGTTATGTAATAATTGTTACTAAATTTAAGTATGAAACACACCTACAAAAAATTTTACATGTTTTTTTAAATTTATTTTACTACAGTTTCCTTTTGTAAAGCATAAGTGTCCCATCACTTTTGTGAGACACTGTAGCTGCGGTAAATTTTATTGAACGGATTAGCTTTCTTCGCGCTTTGGTTTGCTTTCTATTTAACGTTTTAGTAGTTAAAAATATAACTATTGTGTGATATTGTACGAATATCTTTGAGGAAAAACTTAGCGTTTTGTTACATTTCTTGCTATAAGAATACATTTTATTAACTTTTTATCAAACTTTTGCATTCTTCAATCTATTACGAACAGGTACACATGCAACAATATAATACCTAGCATTCAATCTACGTCTGAAACACAATTGAAAAGAAACGTTCTCTTCATTGTTGCAATTTATCGTATTTTAAAATAAGATTTTATTCAAGTCGAATGTGTATTTTATTGCATGTCGCGTTGCCACTTTGTAGTAATATAAAGTGTCTATTTAGAGGGAAACACCGAGTTAACCCAGATAGCTTTTCCCCTTTAGATCAAGCAAAAGAAAGGTTTTTACTAACAATGCAAATATACAGCCGGATATACTTTTAACATTTCAACTGTTTCAAAATTCTCAGGATATTAAATAAAAATCTGATGTATACACACTGCATGACTTCCTTGTATGGAATATTCAATTATATGCATTTTGTCTTGAATTTCATTTAAATTTATTGGATTGAATTAAATCTACATCGTCGATAGCGCATAAACCACAATAGAATAAATGCACTCTTTAAAATTCAGTATATTTGTTTACCATAGCGACACTCTGACGTTAGGTTCACTTAACAGCGTTACATTTCGTTCCTGTTATAACTCAGAATGCACAAAATTTATATCATTAAAAAAATTATCTAATCGTTGCCACATGTTCTGTTCAAATACTATAATAAAGCTAGAACGATGTATAAAAGAAATTAAGCAAGCAAAACAAAAAAGAAACAGTCTTTCACAGACGATTCAGTATTTTTCATTCAATTAAATTCAGTTCTCACTTCGCGACAAGGCAAAAATACATAAAAACTCAAAATATCTATATTAAAAATTACGCAGTAAATCTTAAACACGTATTTTCTCGAATAAATTGCAGAATGGCTTAAGCATGATTTAATTCGCAATAATAAAAGAAGGCGTTGTTTTTATTGTTGCAAAGCTTAGTTTCTCTAGATTGGCAACAAATCCGCTATTCTGCCAAGTTTCAAATGTAAACAAACATCGCCGCCATGAGAAAAATAATTAGGCTTAAACAACTTTTAAATTGTTCATAATCATGCAGATTTACTAAAGGCATAAAAACCTTAACCGGAAGATAAGAACAACATAATTCAATCATTTTTAAAGCAAAAAATGCACAATTTAATAACAGTGCGGCCGATTTCAACCAAAATACGAGGTGTACATCTGCATGTTAAAGCAATCCTATATACAAAATTTCAACGTTCTGAGACTACTCGTTTTTGAGTTATTCGAGACACGTACGTACGCACAGACGCCACGAAAAATTCTCTTCAGAATTCATTTTAAATCAGTTTTATAATTTTTTGGGAGGAAAAGTGCATTATATTCTGTCCTTACGTTAAGATTTCAGGCAAAAACATCGTTAAATTGCATTTGATAGCGATAAAAATGGATATTTTCGTTGAAATATGATGCCTGAAACTTTTCGCGATTACAATACTTCCTTTTTTACTTCGTACAAGGAAGTAAAATGGGAAGGAATCATATAACAAGAGAACGGATATATAACCATATAAAAACTGATATTTTATATGTTTTATTTTGATGTATAACCATAATTTTATGTAAAACCATATAAAAAGAGAACGGATTTCTATTATATATGATAATTATAAGAATGCTACTCTAAAGACTTCGTTTATGTATTTTTAAAGCGTCAGACTTACTGCTTTCTATTTCTAGCGTGCACTGTTGTTTGTCCATAGGATACCTATAGAATTCCATCTTGCAAAACGGTCTCAACTTCACCCTACCAGAGAAAGAAAAAATCATATTATAAAGATTTTATAATTTTTATTATTTATAGTATTACAATTTAGCATGCCTTTTTAATAAAACTAGCTGCTTGCTCGGCTAGCAAACTAAAGTAGTTATTATGAAAATGAAAAAAAAATATGATTTTAATGAGTAATTTCACGAGTCTAGTTATTAATTAATGATAATTGAAATGAATCAGCGTTTATTGCTTTTAAATCCCTTAATTTGTTGATTAATAACAGAATAAATTTGAAAGAAACATTAAATACCTTAGTAATAATTAAATATCTTAGTAACGTTAAATATCTTAATATTTGAAAGAAACATTAAATATCTTAGGCTTTACTGAACAAAAACAATGCTGAGTGGAAGATAAAAATATTTTAATATGGGCAGTTTCAACACTTAATACAACTATCGTGAAGTTTGTTGATTAAATTCGAAAATCAAATAAATATATTGCGTTTTGCCGAGTGGCAGCATATTTCTATTATGTAACGAAGATTTCCAGTTAAATTTGAAACATAAATATCTTACACTTTGCAAGATGACAATATAAAACTTTCATATCACTGAGCTTTTAATCAAATGTTTTTGAAATTCGCATAACATAAGAAATAAATCAAAAAACAGGTTAGGAACTTAAAATTCGGGCATCGAAGTTGCATATATTCGAAGGGCGGAGGAACTATGTGTGTTCAGAATTTGATAACACTAGGTGGCGTTCTTTTTCCAAAATGCGGCAAATGTACATACAGATTCTCAAATATTTAACAATACATATTAGGTTAAGCAATTTTTTATAATATTAGGTTTATAATTTTAATTTAATCATGAAGTTATCAAATGTATTTGTAAAACTATGAAAAATAATAAGATGAAAATATTGAATTTAACAAATATTCTCTGTTCGTATAAAGCTAATATAAATTAAAAATTAAATTAAATTTTAATTGCAAAAATAAAAAATTAATTAGTGTTGCGAACTAATTTACAATATCATTTAAATTCTAAGAGCATAGGTAAATTAAGTGCATTTATACTAAGAGCATATGTAAATTAAGTTACCCATGAAGAAATATGTAATTCCAAAAAAATTAATCTCAATAATTTTTTTAAAGAATTTTTAAGACCAAATTAATTTGCATAAGTGAATAATTGTTGAGCAGGCAGGAATATAGCCACTCCAGTTTTACTTGAAGAAATATTAAGCTCATAAATGGTTCGCATTTATTTTGCATATATAAACATTTAAACAAAAATAATCATATCAAAACAAATATTACAAAATATATTCAGGTAGAGTTTCCAGCGCCCGGGAAAAACTGACGAATTTGCGCCCCTTTCTGTGAGCCAAGAATGGAAAACATTTAATTCAAAAATTTCGTAGCATCAATTTGGCGCCCCTTGGATGCTGCGCCCGGGGACAGATGTCCCCACCCCTTGCCCCACCCTAGCTACGCCACTGAATATATTATACAATTTAGAATAATAATATAGTTCCGCTACTACAGAATTAAGTCTCTGTGCATGAATTAGAAGGAAAACAGAATGAGATGAAGTTTTAAATATTATATGAATTATGTTTTCTCACAATAAAAAAATTCGCGTGCTAAATCGTCATTCAAAGGCAAATATTATTTCGCTTCAGAAATATTAAATTATTCAAAACTTTATTCCTTTCGTTTGAACCAATTATTTAATTTTTATATGGTTAAAAATGTAACGAAATACGGGTTTTCTTCCGCAGAGAACCCGTTGGCGCTTCGAGAAAGAACCCGTTGGCGCCGTTACATTTTTCCTCGCCAAGCTTGAGCCGAGCCGTAAGCGTGATATTTTGTAAACGTTGTTTTTAGTGTATGTAAATTCAAGTTAGCAGACAATGTAGTAAAAATTCACAGATAATAAGTATGTAGATGTAAAACTAACAGGTTAAACGTGATATACGAAAATAAATTTGTATTAAATTCAAGTTTGCACAGAAAACAATGTATTAAACATAACAGGATGTAAAAATTCATTTAAAAAATAACAACTAGTATTCTTATACATACGTTTACATTATACTTATATGTATTTCCTCTAATTCATATAGAATACTAATATTTCTATTACAAGTGTCTTTTTTTATTATTAAGTACTTTGCCTGATGATTGATGTATTTCGGTAACAGCCATGCCCATGTAATATATTAATGAATGCATGACCTATCCATTTTACGTAGATTTCAGTATTTTTTTTTCCAAGTTACTTGCGTACAGCTTAAAGCATTTTACGTTGAAACAAATACCTGTCCTTTTTCATAATATATTTCACAATACAAATAACCTTCAACAGTAATCAAATTTTCTTCAGTAGCATTGTTAATAAAACTAGAACTTTATACATTTTAAAATTATTATAGGGGTTGGAAACCTCATGGTTCTGCGCGCTTACAACTGTTAATAATTAAGAACATAACGTGAACAGGCCATGTTACAAATTAGCATTCACCCCTCCCTCCATATTTTCTTCCTTTGATCCCGAACTGACGAGCCGAGAACCGGCACCTTTAGACGAAAACTTCTTTAATTATGCGAAAATATTTCTATCTATTCGTTGTTAAAAAATTCAGAAAAAATAATAATAAATAAGAGAAGAATATAAATCTCCAAATGCGAACAACGACAACCTTCGCAAAAGTGAATAGGATGAATTAGCTAGGTTACCAGGTTTGAACTATTATCGCCAAAGTTGGCGATGTCTACATTTACCGCGTTCTCTGCGGAAGTGCTTCCCGAAATACCTTCTAAATGAAAATGTAATAAAATACCTTTTAACGAATTTTATTTACACGCATTTTGTATTAAAATGCATAATGCTATGATATTATATCTGTATAACGTCTCTCGAACTAAAGAAGATTTACCTATTAAAAAAAAGTTCTATTTCTAAGGCTGCTGAACTGTGCTGCCATCTATAATAGATTCTCTGCAAAATGTATTTGCTGAAACGAAGTTACTGCGAAAATGTGGATGTTATTTGCATAGAATTAATTATTCAGACTCAGTTAACAGACATCTTTAAACTGCTATGAAATATGTTTCAAAATACAATAAGATTAGAACAATCTAATTGAATTGATGTCTTTTTAGGTATTTATACGCTGACTTCAGGTATGAGTTGGGATTTTTATTGTCGTCCGTAGTTTGTAAGCGACATCACTTGTTGATATCATCTGACAGCATGTTTAAAATGTTTCCTGAGAAAATAAAGGTGTATTGAAATCTAATGGGCAAATGTGGGTTACGGATATTTAGCTGAAGTTGGTGAAATTAAGTAAATAACTGTTTTTGAACTTTCTTATACTGTAATGCCATGTTCCATTTACAGCTTCCAGTATTCCTAAACTAAACTATTATTCATGATAATGAAACATTAAGTATAGTTAGAGCAAATTATAAGTTTGAAAGAAAATAAGAAAATTTGAACATCTTGCAAAAGATTTCGAAATGAGCAGTAATATCATATTTTTGCACTTTAAAATTAAAAAATAATATTTTTTTTTTAATTTGCAGAATCTAACTTTTTATGACATCCCTAAATTTATGTATAGGAAAATGTTATTCTCAGTTTAAAAATATACAAAAAGTGAAACTTCCATACAACTGACCGAAATATTTCATTTTAGAGTTGGAAATTACATTCGGGGGATTATACACACACTGAGAAAAGAAATGTTTGTGTTTATTCGATAAAAAAAAAAAAAAAAAAAGCTTTAAGATTTCATAATTACGCTCAAAGCAGCGTTTTTTTTTAACGTGTTATTTGTTACCTTTATTTAATATACATCATGTTCTTCGCCCTTAAACCATAAAATTCAATTCAACAGCAATATCGCAAAATATTTAAAAGAGCAGCAGATCTTTAGAAGTTCCGATACACAGTTCTCACGCGTTGGATATATATATATATATATATATATATATATATATATACATTTTTCTTCGTATAGTGTTGCCATTGCTCGCTTTGAAATCGCTGAGTTTCATAATCAAAAACTCATAAATGCTTTACAAAATATAAAATAAATAATAAAAAAAATTTCAAATTTGGGCTTCCAAATGCCCACATTCGGTTGGAGACGTACGTTATTCAAAATCTGGTGGGTCTAGGTACCGTTATTTTATCACAATGCGAGAAACATACATACATTCATGCAGCAGATTCTTCATTATTTAATTTCTTCAAATATAATGCAGGACTCTAACATTCGGTGGCAACAATTTAAAAAGTGATTCGCCGTTTATAGTGATCAACGCAAAATGCCAAAACGAAATTAATAGCCCTTCCGGGCAAATTGCCCCTTTGGGCTAAAAAATAAAATATCAGTTTAGAAAATTGTTCCTGATGTTACTAGATAAAATGAAGAGTATTTGTATTCAGATGATCGTAAATTACAATGTTTCCAATGTAAAGTTTTAAAAACCAATATTATTCATAAAATGATCATACAAGTGAATACCATACAAGTGACAGTACGACTTAGTTCATTCCGCCCGCAGTTTTGATGAAGAGCATAGCGGGGGGGGGGGGTCACGGGGACTGTTCCAGGGGTTTCCCACCAACTTTTCCTACCACCAACCTCCCGAGAGGACTTTCGGCTAGTGAAATATTGAGTGCCCCTAACCACAATACTGTCTGGGCGGCTGCGCATTAAATTTACTGCTAAATTATTTTTCTTCTTTTTAGTTCATTAATGGTTTTATGAATTTTAAATAAAAGCTTCTTTTACAGTTTTTATATACATTTTTTTAATCACTTTGAATATGAAGAAAATGTTGAAAAATGATATAGATGCAAGACCACGTTGTCAAAAAGAAATTTAGCGCTTTTACCCAGTCGGTCAACTTATGAATCTCATTACAGAAGGCAAAAAGTTGGTGGGTTATCTCCGGATCTATCGCAGATTTCTTTCGGCTAAAGTGATTTTCTTTCGAAATCTTCACGTTTATTTTCCACTTGTTTCGTCCAAAAGATTATTATGACACATTGTTATCTACCACACACTGCTACTGACACACTGCCGCAACTGATAGGAAACAGTAAATATGTCCATTCGGCATTAAGGTAAACATGCGGAATTCGAACAAATTTCCGTTTCAGGTGTGCCTCAAGCCTAAGCGATGTACATCAAATTAGAATCCATTTTCAGAGCAAATGATGTTCCTCCACCTCATTTTTGAATTACGTACAGTGAACTTCCTATAAACTGAGCCTTCCGCCCCCCCCCAAAAAAATAAAAATAATCTGAAAGCTTTCAGATTTCATATTGCGCCGAAAAGGGCGTTTTTCTAACGATTTGTGTATTACCTTTATTTACTTAATTTCATGTTCTTCGCACTTAAAACACATAACATTCAATTCAACAGCAATATCATAAAATATTTAAAAACAGCATATCTTTAGAATTTCCATTGGACAGTCTCACGCACTGGAGATAAAAATGCATTTTTCTGCATAGTGTTGCCATTGCCCGCTTTGAAACAATTGAGTTTGTTAATCAAAAATTCGTTAAAATTTTACAAAATATGAAAGAGATAATAAAACAAATTCCAAATTCCAAATTTGGGTTTTCCAAATGCGCATATTCCAATAGAAACTTACATTATTCAAAATTCGATGGCTCTATAGAGATAAAACGATAAGGATAAATCGCATAGGGATAAAACGACAGTACTCATAGATACTGTGGTTTTATCCCTATGCGAAAAACATACATACATTCATACAGGTTCCTTATTGTTAATTTCTTTAAATATGATACAGGGCTGTAATATTTGGTTGCAACCATTCAAAAAGTTTTTCGCCGTTTATAGTGAAAGGCCACAAAATGCCGTTTTGAGACTAATAGATCATAGCTCTTCTGGGCTACTACCTTTTTGGGCTTCTTTAAAAAAAAAAAAAAAAAAAAAAAAAAAAAAAAAAGTTAAAAAAAAAATTAAAAAATTAAAAGAGAATAATTTTAGAATTTCCGCTATACATTCTCGCACGCGGGAGATATATTTTTTTCCCGTACGGTGTTGCCATTATTCGCTTTGAAATCGTCAAATTTCTTAATCAAAAACTCACAAATTCTTTACAAAATATGAAATTGATAGTAAAACAAATTGCAAATTTGGCCTTCCAGATGGCCATATTCGAGTGGAGACGTTATTCAAAATATGATGGCTTTAGGTACCTTTGTTTTATCATATACATACATACACGTATACAGATTTTTCCCGCCTTTTTCTACACGTACAGTTATAAAATGTTCTGGAAATATTTTTGGATTGGCTGACGAGGCTGACGTCATTCTTGGAAGCTCCACCTTTCCAGAGGCTATAAAAGGACTCGCAAAAGAACATCGGGGGCTTTTTCTTAAATGTCACGATGCAGTAAACTTCATACAAAAAGTTATTCGTAATTCTTTTTATTTACTTCGGATATCTGATTTTGTAACTGCTATTTATCCTGAATAATAACAAGTGGATCCTGTTTTTTTTTAAAACTTATCGTCTGATAATTTAAGCTACTACTAAAGCTGGTACATCATAAGGAATTTTAAGTGTATTCTTGATTATGGAATTTTATTATTACATATATATAATAATTTAAATCTAATGTCCAGCTAGTAATTGATGAAAATAAGAGATGAAGAACTGCCTTCATTGCTTTTAAATCGCTTAATATGGAATCAGTAAGAGGCAGGTTTAATTTGAAAGAAAAATTTAAATATCATACAGTTTGCTGAAGGGTAACACGAGATAAAAAGATAAAATTAAATAAAAAATAAATTAAAAAGATAAAAATAAAAAGAGGAAAAGATCGGGGATGATAAAAGTATTTAATTTCCAGGCGGTGGCAACATATTGCCTTAAAATCGCTGAGTTTGTTGATTAAATTAAAAGGCAAAGATCTTATGCTTTGCCGAGTGGTATACACATTTCATTTAAATAATTAAATTTAAAACATTAAAAAAAAAAAAAAAAAAAAAAAAAAAAAAAGAGAAGTTTCAGACTTTAGGAGTCGCCAAAAAGGGTTTGTTAAGATTTTTTTTTACGCTCTCCCTGAATCCTGCTAATCTATTCAGGGAATGGATTAGCAGGAATGAAAATGGAACCCCCCTTTTTTTGTCTTTTTAGCTTTATTATTAACCATCGTTTTTTTCGAAGTTACGCCAAGTGCAGTTCAAACAGTAAATCACTAAAATTTTAAAAGCAGCATAGCAGCATATGTTTACAATTTCCGATGCAGTTTCAAACGCTTGTATATATTTTTCCTACTTCTTCGCAGTCTTTTCCCAGTTCATCATATCAATTACAGATTTTTTTTTTGTCTTTTTATTTTTAATGTTTTGTGTGTTATCTTTATTTTATTAAATAAAGCTTTCTTCTCACTTACGCCACATAAAATTCGATTCAAGAGCAAAATCACAAAATATTTAAAAACAGCATATCTTCAGAATTTCGGATAAAAATGTTTTATTATGTACAGTGTTGCCATTGCTCGTTTCCATATAGTTGAGTTTGCTAATAAAAAATTCATTAACGTTTTACAAAACATGAAATAAATAATAAAATTATATGTAATGTCATTCTATAAGAATACTGAATATTGTTAATTAGATAGATCATGGAATAAATGCATTTTTATTATTTAAACCAATCCGACTCAAAAGTAAGAAATGAATATTCTTAAGAATTGCCGAAGTTTGTTAATCCAAGACAGATAAATTCAATTTGAAAATATTTTACATTTCCCTGAATGGCAACAGACTCGAATGAAAAGTTAAAGAATGCGTTATAGGGATTCCACGCAAAATCCCATTTCGAGACTAATAGCTCTTTTTGGGATAACAACACTTTGCTGAAGGGCAATATATTGCTTTTAAGTCGCTGAGATTTTTAATAAAAATTTCGCAAAACTTAAAGGAAAATAAAAAACAAATTCGAAATTTAAAATTCGAGTCTCGAGGTGCCACATGTTCGTTGGAACACTATGTGCGTTCAAAATTGTGTGGCTGTAGGTGCTGGTGTTTATCCGCAATAAATGAGGAACCTACGTATTACATATGCATGCATGCAAATTGATTCTTCATTATCTAATACACAGATCCGTTTCAGTCTAAAGACCTGCCATCATAAATTACATCTTTTTTGTTCCTCTGGGTTTCAATATTTTTCATTGTATTTTTAAAAAACATTTTAAAAGGACTTTTATCTTGAACAATGCAGCACAATGTAATGAACTAACAAGAGTAAAAGAAGAACAAAATTCTTCTACAATTTTGTACGAAATAGGAAATACGAATAATACGAAAAATAGAAAACGTGTGAGAGTTTTGACATATGAGTTAGGTTAGGTTAGTTAGATACGGCAAAGCACGTTAGGGATATATGCTCGAAGGGAGGGATGCCTTTGTGGAGGACTTTCTAAGAAAAATCTGATGTGGACACCACATGACTTCCTTATACGGTCTATTAAATTATACACGTTTTTTGCTGCATTTCATTTCAACTTATTTCCTCGAATTTCTTTAGATATATATTTCTGATACAATTAATTCAGTTCTCACTTCGCGGAAGGCAAAAATGCATAAAAACTCAAAGCATCCTCATTACAAATTTTAAAATACAGAAAAAGATAAAACATAAGTTAAAGAGAGTTAAGAAAACAGTTTTTAGTATTACAAAATTAGTTTCTACGCAAAAACAAACAACACGCCAGCGGGCAAGAAGGCAGATTTTTCGGCACACAAAAGTGAAAGTTTGCTTTTGGTCCCACTCGGCAAAAATATACTGAAGTTGGAGCACAAACTGACTTAATTCACTATTCTACTAAGAGCTTCATATGTAAACAAACCACAGCTTCATTAGGCTTAGTACCACTTAAACAACTTTTAAAGTGTTTATAATTCTACAACTGTTGCATGCAGATTAACTAAAGGTATAAAAACCTAAATCGCAACACAAGACTGACATAATTCAATCTCTTTAAAAGCAAAAAAAAAAAAAAAAAAAAAAAGCATTATTTACCAACATATAGGAATAAGAAAAACTGAGCTCAGCGAGCTGGGTAACAGCGTGGGTGTGCATGCATATTATATTTACGTTCAATGTAACCGAATACAACCAAAAAGGGAGGCGTAAAACGACATGTTATAGCAGTCCCATATACGAAATTTCAACGTTTTGAGGTTACTCGGTTTTGCGAGATACATACACCTGTACGTACGTACGTACGTGTGAGAGTACAGAGGTGAAAAAGAAATGTCTTCTGAATCCATTTTATATCCATTTTACAATCCGTTTTGGGATAAGGAGAGCTTTATTCTGTCCGTACGTTAAAACCCTAGTCACCCTTTAAAAAGGGGAGTATATAAGGTATTTCTCCCCCTTTCCTACAGTCCTTCGTGGTGTAATGGTTCTGCACGCTGGGTCGGTATTCCAGAGGCCCGTGGTTCGATTTCCGGCGAAGGCGGTTGCTAATTTTTCATCTTGCCTGCTTCCAAAAATTACCTGATGTCTCTACAAGTGGCGCCCGAACTAAAAGGGTTGTGGATGCTGATTCTCCGCACCCAGGATTTGGCGACTAGGTCCCCTAAAACCCTAGTCGCCCTTTAAAAAGGGGAGTATATAAAATATTTCTCCCACTTTCCTAGAGTCCTTCGTGGTGTAATGGTTCTGCACGCTGGGTCGGTATTCCAGAGGTCCGAGGTTCGATTCCCGGCGAAGGCGTTTGCTATTTTTAATCTTTTCTGCCTCTAAAAAATCCTAAAGAATCTACAACGTTTTCCGTCCTAAGCGGTACTACACGGAATGTAGTGGAGGACTTTCTAAGGAAAACTGGCTCGTATTAACACGTTACGCATGAGTAAAACCACGAAAACGCCCATGCAGCCAGCCCGTTCTCGAGATTCGAACCTCGGATCGAACTACAGTGTTTTAGAGTTGTTAACTCTCGGCCGCTAGAGGGTCAAAGACAATGGATGAAGAGTAATAATTTCCACCTTTTTTTTTTTTTTACATTTTTATGTGAGGATAACAAATGAAAGCTAATTTGCTACTGAAGGTCACGTGATGGACCGAGTGGGGAAAAGGCTAAATTGAACATCACTGAATCATTCAACAAAACAAATAAGCTTCTCTTTTATTTATCCTAAAACAAAAATGCGAAATTTATAGGCAATTAATTGCCTAATCAGAATTCACCAAACCATTACATTGAATGCATGTCTTATTTCAAATTAAGGGAACTGCATTGAAAATATTATCTTTAATTGGCTTAGTGCTCAAATCCTATATTCCATATTCGTCCACAATCTTATTATGTCGGACTTCCATACTCGCTGCAACTAATGTTAATCCACTGCAGAATTTCTCGGGCACTTATAATCAGCTAAACATGAAGGAGAACGCAGAAAATGTATCGGTACACATAACGCTATCTCAAACGGATAAAAGTTCAATTTTTTTTCTTTAAAGAGTAATTAAATTGGCGTAATTAAACATGATTTACTTTTGGCAATTGTTATGGTATGCAGTAGAATATAGTCTAATGTTCTAAATACAGGATACTTTTATCGCAGTGTTTCTCAACTGGACTTACTCCGAGGACCGATAAAATATTTCGGTACGTTCTCGCGGACCGGTAAGTTTAGTAATTCGAATCATTGGCACAATTTTTTCACATAAATAAATCATGAAGACAAAAATAATTTAGTAAACTTCTGTTATTGTAATGTAGGTGCTGTTGTAATATTGGTTGTCGGCCTATGACACTTTGGATTTTGGACAGATAGCTGGATATTTCGCGGACCGGCGGTTGAGAAACTCTACTTTGTCGTATTTATTTTGTAGAATAGAATTGGCTTTTGTCCGCTAAAAAGAGCAATGATGATTATTATTTTGATTAAATTTGGGTTTAAGATCTGAATTAGCTTCGAACTTATAGAATATGTCAGCTGTAATTAAGTCTTTTAGTTTTAATTCTGTTTTCCCCAAAGGGTTTAATGTATTGTTACGTGCATACAGGTTCGTGATGGAGTGAATGCATACGGAATCTATGATAGCTTTATAAGGTATTTCTCCCGCCTTCTTAGCATGCCTTCGTAGTGTAGTGGTCAGCAAGCTGGGCGCGTATTCCACAGGTCTGTGGTTGGATTCCCGGCCAAGGCGTTGCTCATTTTTCATCACTCCTGCTTCGAAAATACTTAATGTCTCTACAGTGGCTCCCGAACTAAATGGGTGGTGGCTGATGATTCTCCACACCCAGGATTTGGCGATTGGGTCCCCTAAACCACAGTCACCCTTTAAAAGGGGGAGTATATGAGGTATTTCTCCCGCCTTCTTAGCATGCCTTCTTAGTGTAGTGGTCAGCAGCTGGGTGCGCATTTCAGAGGTCCGTGGTTCGATTCCTGGGAAAGGCGTCGTTCATTTTTCACTTCTCTTGCTTCCAAAAAATACCGAATGTCTCTACAGCTTGATCAAGGTTATTTCAACAAAAGAAACACTTTACAGTTCTCGAAATTTCCACAAGACTACTTGTACTTGTACAGCTTTTCTGAACAGAGTCCAATCAGTAGTTACTGCTACAAACTACTAAGAACGCTAAACACAACGCAATGTAAAGTGCAAGAGCGAAGCTCGCACGGAGAGATCTCTCAGTACTCTGAAATCAACTCTGAACTGTAACCTGAAAACTGATGCTCTCTCCGGGGTTATAATGTTGCCCTCTAATCGCCGAGGAATGTCTTGTGCCTTCCATTTCTCGAAATTGCTGGAAGACACATGCGGTTAAAGTTACATACAAAGGCCGGAAACGGTTACGGTTATATATAGGGATTAATCGCAGTTTATTCAATTACAGGACCAATTACACACACTTATCCGGGGACCGAACCAAAACGTGGCTAAATTGTCGCCAAGCTCGGCGACTTTTGGTGATTTTTCGCCAAATTTGGCAACAAAAATTATTTGCGGAAACCTTCGCCAGCTTGGCGATATCTCGCCAAGTCCCAGAAATTTTATTTTTATGCTAGAGCTTCGCCCTCTTCAGGCTCTTTATTCTATGTTATATGAAAGATAGTAGAATTCTAATTTAAATATTTTGTGATTTTCTTATTAAATTATATGCGGCGTAAGTTCGAAGAAAACGATGCTTAATAATAAAGCTGAAAAGACAAAACACGGGTTAGCAGGAGTGAGTGCAACAGCAGACGTAAGTAGACTGTGAGCTCTGCGAAGGCGTAAATAAACTTTAACAAAGCCTTTTGGGCGACTGTTAAAATCTGAAACCTTTCAGATTTTTTTCTTCTAGATAGAAAGAAAGAGAGCACGAATTCCATTCTCGAATCCTGATTTTTTAATATTTTCTTAAAACGTACTAAATTATAAAAAAAATTGAGTAATTAAAGTTATCTTTCGCATGAGAATTAACAAAATGTACATCTAAAAGTACTTTTCAAATTAGCATATTTTCGTACATAGTCTGTAAGTAAAAGCAACCAATAGAAAGTATGTAGAGGCATTAGGTCATTTCGCAGGAGAGATGAAAAATGAGCAACGCTTTCGCCGGGACTCGAGCCACGGGAATCTCGATACGCGCCGAGCGTGCTGACCACTACACTATGAAGGCATGCTAAGAAGGCGGGAGAAATACCTCATAAGTAAATAAAGAAATATGTATGTAAACTATATTGTTGTGTTATGTCAATATATTTTAGCATTAATCTACCAGCACTGATAAATATTATATTTTTTCAAACATTCAATATACCTGTCTGATTTTCCCACTTTTTATTTCAAGTAACCATATTCTTAACATAAAAACATTAAAAAATATATTTGCAAAGAAAATGAAATAATATTTCATAATTTATTAGCTGATGTTGTTTAGTGCACAATTAAAACTAAAGTTTTCACTATGTATGCATTAAAATTATTTTGTTTCCATACTGAATAAACGAATATGTAAGAGGATTTTTCAGTCAATTGGTTTTTGAAAAAATCGGTATAAAATTAGTTGTCAATCTCTGTATATTTTTTTAATATGGTATATTCCAAGAAACATACATACCACATTTGCTGGTACAACGATTTGATTTTCAATTATTTATTGCGTATCATTTAGTCTTCAACGACCACTTTTCAGGAATAAATTATGTTGCATATAAAATTTGTATTAAATTTGATTCGTTTTTATCTATTTTCTTACGGAATATTTGTTCTCAAGACAGTAAACGTTACTCAAGGGAAAATAAATGCTCATGGTATACCAATTTAAACTAAAACGTAAATAGGGTAATTAGTCATCCTGCAATATGTAAAGAAAACAAATTTAATGAAATGTTTCGATTATGTATATGCAGGATTCTCCTATGACGCTTTAATAAATTACAACGAAAATTAGATTATCTAATAACCATATTTTCCAGGATTTTTTCTCGAAGCCTAAAAAAGAAGAAACAATTTTGTGAAAGACCTTTTCAGGTTTGAACCCAGCTGCGTCTTACTTGAAAAAGTGGACAACGCAATTCAGTCAGCTATAGAATTTTAAACGCTTTAAAAAAGTGTATATATACAGCCTGTGAAGATGTGGGCGAAAGCTTAATTTCTGCAAGGAAAAATATTTCAAAGAATAAGTGCCAAATGTCGGGCAGTGTAAAATTCGCGTATTCGAGATTTTTCTTTGTCGAATGGCAACGCCAACCGGATCGCTTGGTTTTGATTCAGCAAAACAAAATATTCAGATAAAAATGATTCTGCCAGAATTTTTGTCTTATTTGTAAACATCGAATTTTTTGCAAATACAGTTTCTCAAAAAAGTGATGGGACACGTGTGCTTTACAAAAGGAAACTGCAATAAAATAAATTTTAAAAAACATGTAAAATTTTTTGTGGGTGTGTTTCATACTTAAATTTAGTAACAATTATTTCATAACATACATTTTCTCAAAATATTAAAATATTAATTTAATAAAAATACAATTGTTTAGAACGGAGCAGAAAATGGCTCACTTAAGTGATGGGACACTTACTTTTCCATCAAATATTTATCCAAAAATTTTACTTCTTGAAAGGTTTTAATATTTTGTTGGATTTCCTTTTACTTTTAAAACATGATTTAATCTTCTTGGGATGGATTCGACTAATTTTTTTTGTGATTTCTGGAGTGATTTTACCCCATTCTTCTTGAAGCACCGATTTTAATTGTTGTTTTGAAGAAATGGTGTGTTTGCGAATTCATGATTCCAATTCTTGCCAAATATTCTCTATGGGATTTAATTGTGGAGATTGTGGGGGTGTTTTTATTATTTCAGGACAGTTATACAGCAGCCAGAGTCTAACGTTCAAAGCACTGTGCTTGGGGTCATTGTCCTGGTAGAATTTAAAATCGTTATGAAGGTTCAATTTTCGTGCTGAAGATTTCAAATTTTGATTTAAAATGTCAATATACTTGTACTGATCCATTATACTGTCAATAAAAACAAGATTACCAACTCCAGCGAACGACATACACCCCCATAACATAACTCCTCCTCCACCATGTTTTACTGTTGGCACCAAGTTCTGTTTGTGAAATTCTTCCCTGGGTTTTCTCCACACCAAGATTCTACCGTCAGAACCAAATATATTAAATTTACTCTCATCAGCAAATATAACTTCATTCCAGTAATCAGAATTCTTATTTATGTTGGATTTTGCGAAAGCCAGTCTGAGTTTTCTATTCTTTTCACTCACGAAGAATTTTTTCCTGGCTGCTCTACCGTGATATCCAGTAGATAGAATTACTCTTCTAATAGTCTCAGAATTAACAATTACTCCATATAATGCTTTAAATCAGCAGCAACTTTAGGATCACTCATTCTTGGATTTTTTTTTTAAATATTTCGAACGATAATTCCGCTTTATTCCATTGGATAGCTTTGATGGTCGGCCAGGCCTTCTTTTATCCTGAATCATATTATTCTTTTTATATCGTTTAATGATATTGAAAACTGTTGAATGACTGAAGTTAACTGTTTCAGGAGTTTCTCTAATAGATCTTCCACGTTCAATATGCAAATTAATAACTAATTTTCGAATTCCAGGAAAAGTTTCTTTTCGTTTAGCATTCATGGCTGCACAGAGCTAAAAAACACAAAAATTCCAAAACAAACTGGAGAGAAATACTGCAGACGAATTTATAAATTATTGGCAATTGCTTTTGAGTAAAAATAAATACCCCAAAAGATATTTTTATTGTTTACTTCAGACGATTTTTGTTCCATAGTACGTAGTGTCCCATCACTTAAGTGAGCCATTTTCTGCTCCGTTCTAAACAATTGTATTTTTATTAAATTAATATTTTAATATTTTGAGAAAATGTATGTTATGTAATAAATGTTGCTAAATTTAAGTATGAAACACACCCACAAAAAATTTTACATGTTTTTTAAATTTATTTTATTGCAGTTTCCTTTTGTAATGCACAAGTCTTCCATCACTTTTTTGAGACACTGTATCTTAAATCAGAGCTAAATTATGATTCTGTTTGATTAATTTAATTCCGTTCAGGAGTTTGCTTACATTCAACACTGGTATAAAATCTTAGAATTCTTCAAGTTTTTTCAAGAATTTAACTAGACCTGAAAACTTTTCATGGAAGTGAAAACGTCTCTAGAAAATATAGTTCGTCAGTTAGTGTGTTTTTGAATAAATTTTATCTTCAGAGAAATGGAAAAGGCAAAAACACATAAAAACTCAAAATATCTGCATTAAAAATTACGAAGTAAATCTTAAACACTTATTTCCTCGAAAAACTTCCAGAAAGGATTAAGCATGATTTAATTGGCAATAATAAATGAAGGCGTTATCTTTGCTGTTGCGAAGCTAAGTTTCTCTAGATTGGCAACAAATCCACTAGTCTGCTGTGGCCGCCATCAAAAAAATTATTAGTCTTAGAGGCACTTAAACAACTTTAAAATTGTTGATAATTCTAAAAATATTGCATACGGATTTACTAAAGGCATAAAAACCTTAACCGGAAGATAAAAACAACATAATTCAATCATTTTTAAAGCAAAAAATGTACAATTTACAAACATATAAGAGTAAAGAAACTGAGATCACTGAGCCGGGCAACAGAGTGGATATATATATAAATATATTTATATACGTTTGGTGCGGCTGACTGCAACCAAAATACGAGGTGCACATCTACATGTTATAGCAGCCCTATATACAAAATTTCAACGTTCTGAGGCTACTTGTTTTTGAGTTATGCGAGATACGTACGTACATATATACGTTCGTACAGACGCCACGAAAAATTCTCTTCAGAATTCACTTTAAAGCAGTTTTATAATTTTTTTGAAGTCTTTTATTCTGTCCTTACGTACAGATATCACGCAAAAACATCGTTCAGTTGCATTCGATAGCGGTCAAAATGGATATTTTCGTTGAAATATGCTGCCTGAAACTTTTCGCGGTTACAATACTTCCTTTTTACTTCGTACAAGGAAGTAAAAAGGGCTAATTTACAATTTATAATGTATTTTCTCCCTCTTTTCAGCATACCTTCGTGGTGTAACGGTAGCACGCTCGGCGCATATAGGAGAAGTCCAAGTTCGAGTTCCGACGAGGGAACTCGCCTTTTTCACGTCTCCTGCTTCAAAGGAACCTAACGACTTTAGAGTAGTTCGCAACTAAAAAAGGTGGTGGACAATAAAATCTTATAGAAAATTAGGTGAACTCTTTTATAATAAAAATGTTCAGTAGTGTTTTCATTTCAAAAAATATTTCAATAAAAGTAAACACATTTTTAATACTAGATGATTTAAATAAAAGAAACCAGTTTTATTATCAGAGGTTCATATACAATTATTAGGAGTATTTATTTCAGTAATTAAAATTTTATAATTAACAGCATAAATTTAGTTTTCTATTTAAAAAGTGGAGTCTTTTATTGTAACAGACTGTTTCAATGAATTTTAGGATTTAAATTCCTTTTACGCGTTTACAAGATTTTACTTTTGTATCACATAAGTAATACTGTAAATAAGAATTACACAAAGTATTATATAACTTTATAAGCTGAAAAGTGTTATCTATAAGAGGAAAAGCAAAAATTTCTGTTCAATGATTCAGCATTTTATAAGATATTTCTCCCGCCTTCTTAGCATGCCTTCGCGGTGTAGGGGGCGGCACACTCGGCGCTTATTAGAGAGGCCCGTGGTTCGAGTCCTGGCGAAGGCATTGTTCCTTTTTGATGTCTTCTGCTTTCAAAATAACCTAATGCCTCTACAATTTCATGAGATGTGTTTACTTTTGCCCTTCTGTTTCCCACATATTGCAACAAGAAATGGATAGAACTGTCGTCACCTTTTAGCAGAGGTATCACCAAAAGCCAATACGACTTAAAGAAAAAAGTAAATTAGAGTTCTGAGTAATTAATTTTGGCCGAATTAATTAGAAGTAACTCTATTTGGATAGATTGATTGATCTCACCCCACTCTTTATTATTATTAAATAATTTAAACAAAATGTACAAAATTCATAACACATAATTTTACAAATTAAAGCATGAAGAATTCAAAATAATATGCTTGTTCTTGCTTTAGTGATACATATTTACACATGAGGAGCAGGAAAATACAATTTTATCCAGAAGTTGTACAATAACAAGTACACTCTGCGCAAAACAAGGGGGGGACAGTTGTATATTTCTTGTTCTACAGAGTCGATTGCAAGTAGGTGGATCTAACAATAGATCTACTTTAAGGTGATGGTAAAAATTCAAAAGTTTTTTCGAAGAACTTACGAAAATTACTAAAAAATACGTCTTTAAAAAAATAAATAAGAAAATATTGGGAAATTTTTTTCCTATCTGGTTCATTTGCGGTTTTGCAGCTGAAGATGGTGGTTCGGTAAAACCATCGAAACTAGTCCTGTGAAAATTTTGTAAATATAACGCTGATTTTTGTTGTTTGACTTCTGAATTAGAATCAGTATGTCATTTCAGAAAAGTTCGATTTTGTGTCAGAATGCCTATGTTATGTTATAACAATGCTATATATAAATCTAATATATATATCAGAAGTCGCGCTTTCGAGACATGGATGTGTGTGCAAGGTGTACATTAAACATGAAACTTATGAAAAGATGAATGTCAATTTTCTTTTCGTAGATATATTGCGTATACTTATTTATGTATTATGAAGATAACTTTTGATGCTTTCCAAGAAAAGTCTCATTTTAAAGAAACGTTTTCTCATATCCTTTAATTTGGCGCCTTCGGACATAATGTGCAACCCATCAGCTGTTCTAAGTCCATGTAAAAAGCGCGCTCGCTTTATATTATACATGTATACTAGTTGGGGAAACCCCGTGTCCTGCTAATACTTGGTTTAGAAAGATGTCACTTGCTAATCTTGAAGGTTTAACTTTTGGGATGAGTTGATGTGTTAACCGAGTTATGTCTTCTCATATATTATATTACAACAGAAATTCAAAATTTGCTTTAATATATAGTTTTGAAATTGTGTAGGTTTGTTATGGAATAAAGTCAAAAGGAACAATTCTCAGAAACCGAACATTTCCAGAAAACCCACATACGCAACTAGTACAGGAACGTTCAGTGCAAGTGCTTCACAAATGAATCGGGAACGTTCAAGCAGAACGTTCAAAAACACGTCTATATGTTACAGTTCTAAGATGGACAGTAACACGTCAAATACTTGTGTTTATAACACTTTCATGCAGCGTGTCATTAACGTTCTAGTACAACGTTTCTGGCACGTGTTACCTGAACGTTCTGAACCACCTCTATGTATTGCAGCTCAATAACGGACAGTAGCACGTCAAAAGTGGTACTACTATCACTCTTTTATAACGTTCTATGAATGTTCTTCTAACGTTCTAACATAACGTTCCTTTAACGTTCTGGCAGAACGCGGTGAATCACGTCAAAATGTTACAGTTCAATAACGGGCAGTAAAACGTCAAAAAATGGTGTTACTAACAATTTTGTATTGTTAGTAACACCATTTTTTGACTGCCCGTTACAATGTCCCTAGAGTGTTCTATGGAAGTTCCGGTAACCATCTAGTGGAACATTCCTTCAAAGTTCATGCAAAATGTTCTGAATTAGGTCTGTAAGTCGTAGCTCATTAATGGACAATAAAACTATTAACAATTTTATATAACGTTCATAGAACGTTCTATGACAGTTTCTATAACGTGCTAGCAGAACGTTGTCTTAACGTTCGGGCAGACGTTCTGAAATGTCGTCTATAGATTACAGGTTTATAACGAGCAATAGCACGTCAAATACTTGTACTGTTAACACTTCTGTATAACATGCTGAATCTGTATAAGTTCTGTATAACGTTCTGAATCACATTTAACTAGAACGTTTTGAATCCGGTCTATATGTACAAACTCTGAGGGACAACAATACTTGCGTCTAATGCGCCAGAAATTTAGTTTCCAAATTGTGAATTCAGTTCTTTAATGGAAGAGAACACTGCAGTTTTCTGGAAAAGACTTTATCTGTTTGAAGAAATGAATCTGTACTCGGGACAGAGTTGCAGCCGAAACATTTTCGGCGAGGTTTCAAAAAATCCCGCGTAGCCGGTACACCGTTTCCGTAGCTAGGCGGGACTTTGCTTCCAGCGGAGCTCTTTTTTTCTAGGAATTCTCCCATTAAACCAGTGCTACCAGAATCTCGTTAAGAAAAGTGCCGTCTAGCAGGGACCATCGATAGATGTGATAACCTCTTTAATCTTAAGATCTATGCAAAACGATATTGGAGTTTTATAGAGTTCTATGCAAGTTGATTCTATGCAATGATAGAATTTATGCTTATAGAATTCTATGCATTTTATGCATATTTATTGGGCAAAATGGTACAAAAATTTTATAAAGGATTTAGGTTAATCTTTGGATTATGGTAACTTCACGAATTTTTGGCGAAAATTTGGCGACCAACCCTGCTACAGCAACCTGCTAGTTTTTTTTTTTTTTTTTTTTTGGATGCCATTTTGTTTTTACGAAGTAAAGGCATGTTTATTTTTTTTTACTCAATATTTTTTCCAACAATCTGCTAGCCGAATTACGCTTATGCTAGAACTTTTATGGAATAAAAGTGCTTAATCATGACGAAGATTAGGGGCGAAAGTGGGAGAAAGTGCAGAATCGCCCACTGCCGTCACGCCACTGCTTGCCGCGGTTTTAAGAATTGCACATACACGGTATCCATGTACACGTTGACCTATTTTCACTTAAAAAAACATCCCAGAATTGCACAAAAATGGCATTGCGCACACTCTTGACTTTATCCATGTACACTGCTAAAGTTCTAGCTAGTAACCTTTATCGCCTTACCAAAATGTCGCCAAACTACCTGTTACCATATTCCAAAGATTAGCCAGGATTTATTTTTTATATCAATTTTCAAAACATCACTTTGACAGAGTTCTATTCTGTGAAGGTTTTATAAAATTTCTGTAGAATTTTATAGATGAACATTTATCTATAAAATTCTATAGGAATTTCTGCAGATCTTTATCAACCTCCACAAAGCTTTTTATTAAGAATATACATGAATAACTTACAAATACATATTTGCTTCATTAATCCAAATAAAAAAATAAGAATCCCTCTGAAAATTTGTAATTTAATATGTTTCACAAAGGATTGGAAGCTTGTTTACCTTTTACTCAGCATCACAGAACCATCTGGATCGATGTGCAGTAGTACAGTTCCTTCAGCGCCTCCAGCAAACGACCCAATATCTTTGTCATTAACAACGTGGATGGTAGGTGTCCATATACGGGCGGCATGCCAGTTATCCCCCACAATTTGAACGGAAGAATTTTGGTCATATTTTAATCTGCTGTCGTACCACATCTGTCTATACAATATATGCATCGTATATTCCTATAATAAATGAAATATATTGCAACAAACTTGATAGGTTTATACAGAGGTTATTTGCACAATCTTTAGAAGATTTTGGTTAACGGTAAAAAAAAAATTTGCTTGGAATATTTTTTTAACTGGAAATATATTTTTGAAAGTATGAACTGTCGTCTGCTACTTGACAGTTTTGTTTTCATGCAAAATGTCGCTTTTAAAGAAGCAATGGATGGCAAGCGCTATTTGTGTTCTTTCCGCATAAAAATTATTCGTAAAAAATCGAGAAAACATCGTGAAAGCTGTAGTTTTTCGATATCTAAAGCAACGATAGGTAATGTTGTCAACAACAAAGGTAAAACTGGTCAAAATTTAGCTTCAAATGGAAAAATTGTTCCAAATATACTCATGTCCATAAATTAAGGATAATTCGGAGTCACGCGAAAATCGAACTCTAAAATAAATATATCACCTGTAAAATCACTACACACATCTTCAAGAATCATATGCAAATTTCAGGAAGTAACCATATGTCACCGATGGTACGTCACAATGACGAGAGTGTAAGAGAGTGATATATAAGGAATACAGGCAAAAGAGTAAAATTGTTCGCAGGCGCTTTATAAGCATTTCAGTGCAATAACCCAATAGTTATGACACAAAGGACGCATTTGGATGATTTTTTACGTGGTAGAATTATCGGCCGTCTGGAATGTGGGCGTACCCAACTGGAAGTATCAGACGAACTTGGAATTGCAGTGTCATCTCCAGGCTTTGGCAACGATTCCAAGATGATGGTAATGTGAGTAGACGTTACAGCACAGGTCGCCCCCGAGTTACAACGCCGAATGAAGACCGGTATTTGGCAGTTATTGCCAAAAGCAACAGGCGGAGCGCAGCCTCAGACCTGTCTCGTCAGCTCTCTTCAACCACTGGTACGATAATTTCAAGGCAGACCGTGTACAGACGCTTAGGGCAGATTGGTCTATATGCTCGTAGACCTGTCAGATGCGTTCCACTTACTGCAACTCACTGTCGCCTGCGGTTAGCCTGGAGTAGAGAGCATGCATTGTGGACACCGCAACAGTGGGCTTGTGTGATGTTTTCCGACGAGTTCAGGTTTAGCTTGCAGTCTGATTCTCGCCGGACTTTGATATGGAGAGCTCCAGGTACCCGTTACCACCAAGAAAACATCATTGAACGACACCGTTACCGTGGTGCAGGGGTGCTCGTTTGGAGTAGAATTATTCTGGGTTCCAGAATAATGCATGTTCAAATTGGAACCATAACAAGACAAATCTATCGGGACGTCATTCTGTAACAACATGTACGTTTGTTTCGGGACGCCATGGGCGCACAATTTGTGTTTATGGATGACAACGCCCGTCCTCACCGTGCAAACATCGTAAGCGAATGCCTTCAATCGGAGGATATCACCCGTATACATTGGCCAGCATTCTCACCGGACTTGAATTCAGTAGAGCACGTGTAGGACATGCTTGGCCGACGAGTTGCAGCCCGTCAACCTCCTCCTACATATCTACCGGTACGTCGGAGACCATTGCTTTTTGAGAGGTGTAATATCCCCCAAGATCATATCGATAATTTGATACTCAGCATGTCTAAGCGTTGTACGGACTGTATTGCATCGTCTGGGAGACATACAATGTATTAACAATCAAACCAACCATGTAATATTGGTTTTTCGTAAATAGGTTTTTTTTTTTTTTTTTTTGTAATTTGCTCCAGGGAGAAAAAAATCGCTAATTTTTTTAATAATATCAAACATATAGCATCTGTTTTTGTTCTTTACCTTTTGTTTAATAAATAAGCTTTACAAATAAGTCAAATTTGTTTTGCTTCTAACTCTTCCTTTGCCTGAGTTTGCATTATCCTTAATTTATGGACATAAGTGTATATCCTCAGGTAAAAAAAAAAAAAAAAAGAAAAAAAGAAAAAAAAGGGAATGTTTCAAATGCCATATCGCAAAACGCAGAACTCGCTGCAGAATTTTTTATGGGAAACATCTTCCCGGACAAAAATGGGAAAATGTTGTCACACTATACGAATCTTGGGTGCACTTAAATGACTGCAATAAAAGAGATCCATTTATTATCATCAAAGAGGAGAAAAAAATCTTCAAACATAATTCAAGGCATCTAAAGAAAGTTTTTCTAAGGGATTTATGATTGTTGCATGTTTTTCATATAACGGCAAATTAAAAATAAAGAGAGAGAAGAAAAATGTTAAGATCAACTCGACATATTACCAGAAACACTTTTATATCCAATTTTAAAATATGAAATAACTTCTCTTTGCACACAGTGTGATCAATCAGTAGAACTGCATCAAGACATAATCTGAAGTGACAAGTCAAAATGTACACTGCCGGGAGAAAGGAGAAAAAGCGGGGACAGTTCTATATCTCTCGTTGTACTGGGCCGATTGACGAAATTCAACTTGCGTTTTACATGTCTCGAAAGCGTGACTTAACGATATGCATTAGATTCATATATATCGTTGTTCTAATGTAGGTAATTTGACACAAAATCGGACTTTTTCTGAAATTAAATGCTATTTTTTTTTCCATATTTCGATTGTAGGACTCAAATTATACCAAACCGCCAAGTTTTGTAAAAATCGCAGGAGTAGTTTTTAAAAAATTTGCTCTCAAAATTTTAACTCCTTCATGTTAATTGAATTTGACAGAGATTTATTAATATCACTTTTTTATTAAAACTTATTTGATTCTTTCTTTCATATTTCGAAATTTAAATTCATTCCAAATAAAATTCACCCATTTTTTATGATTTATTTTTAAAATTTGTGTTTTAAAATAATTTTTATAAATTTTTGGAAAAAATCTTGATATATAACCCACAATTGTTTTTTCACAATTTTAAAGTAGATGCATTACTAAGCATAGCAAAAAATTAAAGTTTTTTATTCAAAATTTCCTAAGATATACGTGAATTTACATTTTGGCGCGTTTTGAAATTTGGCGTAATTATTATAAGCTATAATAATGAAAATGTGGCTTGCGCAAATGTGGTTTGCGTTAAAATTATTTGAAAGTATGAACGATGACTTTTCCCTCTCGTGCACAACGGAAAAAATGTAAGGAAAATAGGTTGCTGTAAATTAAAAATTTCGCCAAGTTTTTTCCTTGGCAAAAACTGGAAAAAATGCGCCAAGATCAATTTTTAAATTTCTGAATAAATTTCTCACCAAAAATTACAAAATTTAATATAGGCAAAATTTGAGTCGTAGAATCGAAATATGGAAAAACATTGCTATATTATTTCAGTAAAAGTCCGATTTTTTTGTCAAAATGCCTATGTTAGAGCAATGTTATATATAAATTTAATATATATCCTAAGCCGCGCTTTCCAGACATGGTACAAGCAATTTGAATTTCGTCAATCGGCCTAGTGGAACCGGAGATATATAAATGTTTCCCTCTTTTTTGGAGCAGTATTGTTATTTCCTGGAAAAATATGGAACAAGAAATGAGTAATAAGTCGAGTATGACCTTCAGTCATATCCCTACCAAATTCCTGATCTATCATCAGTATATTTCTGCGCTTTTGGACTTTCAAAAAGCAAGCTGTCCAAACTTCGACCTACAATGTCCTCAAAGCCGTTTGAGAGCCAGTGGGGTAAAATACCTCTTCCGATCTTACGAAAGCTTTATTGTCTCAATCACGATGTATAAAGATAGTGAAGAATAAGGGTTAACAAATAAAATATTTAAAACATAAAATTTTTAGGTAAAATAGTTCTGTAAATCGTCTAAGAAATGTGCGAACGACCTTAGTAGGTATTTATTAATGTTAAACATCTGAACAACAGTATCAATTTTTGTAGAAATTTTCTCATAATTTAATCTGTTATCATATCAAATCTGTTTCTATAAGCTATGCAAAATGGATTCCTAAAATAGATAAAAAAATTGTAATGAAACAGACAAGGGAAGTTTCTGAATAATATCCGCATTCCCCATCGAAAAGACTTAAAAAAGTATTAATGTGACAATGCAATATGGCGCCAAAAGTATTAATGTCGTAATTCCTACTTTTGCAGATATTTTCGCCAGTGAAGCTGAAGATTATGATCTTCCTTATAGGAATTTTAGCACTTTAGCATGGCGGTGGACCGCTTACTGCAGTTCTCATTGTCTGCTGCAAAATCTCGGATCTCTGTCTAAAGTCTTTTTTTGTCTTCTTTCTCATGTTTGGATTTTGGTAGTAAGGTTGTGCACGAGGCCGAGTTTATCTGACGTTTTTTATCTAAGACAAATCGCTGCGTAACGTGAAGAGAGTAAAAGCGCGAAAAACAAGCAATATGCCTGTTTTGTATGGGAAAAGAAGAATGTAAATAATAATAATAATAATAATAATAAAATCTTAAATGTTTTCTGATTTTAAATTTCGTCCGAAGGGTCGTTTTTTTTAACATTTTGTGTGTTACCTTTATTTATTAAATATCATGTTCCTCGCACTTAAACCATAAGATCCAGTGCAACAGCAATATCGCAAAATAGTTTTAAAACGAGCCTATCTTTAGAATTTCCGATACAGAGACTCACGCGCTGGAGATTAAAATGTTTTTTCTGCACAACGTTGCCATTGCTCGCTTTGAAATCCTTGAGTTTGTTGATCAAAAATTCGTTAAGGTTTTCCAAAATAGGAAAATCGATAATAAAACAAATTCCAAATTTCAAATTGGGCTTCCAGATGCCCATATTCGCAGGAGGATTACGTTATTCAAAATTGGACGGCTCTAGGTACCGCTGTTTTATCGCAATGCGAGCAACATACATACATTTATGCAGATTCTTCATTATTTAATTTCTTTAAATGTAATACAGGGTGATAATATTTGTTGGCAACAATTCGAAATTAAATCCCAATTAAATTAGTCCAAAACGGAATTAATAGTTCTGCTGAGCAAATTGCCTCTTGGGTTAAATAAAAGTTGGTACTGGATGCATTGTTGAAATAAACGTAAAGATAGCCAAACAAACGTTTCTGTTCAAAAGTCGCCAGAGTTTTCGATTGTTCAATGCGGATGCGAATAGTCAGAAAGTACCACATTTTCTCATAGTTCTGTCATAATATCAGATCTCTCTTTACAAGTGATATAATAGTTAATAAATAAATACGTAAAAATATCTGTAACAAAATATAAAAGTTTGGTAGATAACTGCGGTGGTGAAGAATTTGACGGCTATCTTCCCCCAAAAGGGTATCTTTGAGGAAGACTTTTTAAACACAGCTAGCTCGTATTAATCTTACAGATGCAACGAAAAAAAATTCCATGTAGCCGTAAAAAGCCATAGAGCCAATGCATTTCATCTACCCATGATGCTAAATCTAACAGGAAAAATTAATAATCAATGATATTACCTAGACAGCTGCTGAAGGTTCACGGACGTGAATTAATTCACTTTTTAGTTGTTATAATACAAATCCTAATTTTTTTTTTTCGGATTCGAATCCTAAAGTTTCTCGAATCACTTAAAATCTTTCACATAAAAATAATAATTCGAATTCTAAAAGGTTCTCAATTCCTCTAATCTTTCACATAAAAATAATAATAAGAAGAAAAATAATTATTTAGTATTAGAAATTTAATTAAAAGAAAATATGATATTAACGTGTAATGAGAAATTTTAAGAATAAATAAATTTAAGAATGCAGTTTTAAAATTATTACTACATTTATTAAGAAGCAAATGCAGTTTACGAATCTTTTTAAATATGACCGATTACGTAGGCGTAATCCCACAACAGGAAGTTAAAATCATCAAAACAACGATAAAATGCCAAATGTGGTTACACTTTATTTACCGTTGATTTTGCATTTATTATAGTAAACGTTTAGCCGGGCTCTTTTTTACCGCTGAATTTAAAATTATTTCCCGTTCAGCTTTCTTATTGTTAATTTACAGATGGACAGACTAATCTGAATTTAAGACTTTCTTCTGTTCAAGGATTTACACACTTGTACTCTAAACCCGCATCCTCGCGAATTAAAAATCATTTATTTCTTCTGCCATTTGATGAGATAGACTTAACTTTGGAATAAATGTTTGAATAACATGTCGGATTCTTTTACTACTGGATAAATTAAACTGGCTTTGCTAATTAAAAGAGAAAATCGTCTGCTGCTTTGTTTTTCTTGATATAGTAGTTCTTCCGTAAAAGTGAGTCTTCCTCTTCGTCGTAATATTTAATTTGGTAGTTATTCTAGATAATTATTCCAAACTGTTTATTCTATAATATTTGCTACCATATCATTGTTATTTTTACTTAAATGTTAATATTTAGCAGATAAATGAGAATTTATCAATTTAATACTTCTTAAAAGGAAACTGGGATGGCAAAATTGTATTTCAAATTTGGTTTGAGCAACAGTAAGAATGTTAGTTGTTTTGTAATTGCTTTAATGGCTGGCTATTCGAGAATATAATCGTTCAAACACGAAAGTAAGAAAATTTCTGCTTATGAGAGATTTTTTTTTTATACGTAATAAATTACTAATGTCAAACAGGGTCTCATTTTATTATTAAGGACCTTTATATAGTCAGTAGTAGTTTCACTAGCATTTAGAAATTTAATATGAGTATTTAATTGATTGAATTTGAGAATATTTTTTAGGCATTAGGAAAACTGAAAGACGAAAAGTGTTCTTGAATAGTATAAGGATGAAGAACTAATTGCTTCACATTACGAATTCCTATTTTAAAAGAAATAGAATATTTGTGGAGAATAAAGCAGCATCATCCGCAACTTTCAAATTCATTTGAGTTCTATTTGGTCGAATTTCGTGGAGATATCGAAACAATATGGAGAACAGTCATTTTGCATTTTCAAAGTGTGCTGAATCTTTCAAAGCCATGACTTGCAGATGAAAAAGGAAATTAAATGTAAGTTTTGATTTATATTTACCTCTTTTCTAATTACTATTTCTTGTATTTGAAATTTTATTTATCCATTCGTGTTTACTTTCATGCCTGTATTAGTTAATATATATATTCAACCCTGCGTTGCCAACAGGTTTCCGCATAGTTGTCGTCGCCATACAGTGTCTCACAAAAGTGATGGGACATTTGTGCTTTACAAAAAGAAACTGTAATAAAATACATTTTAAAAATATGTAAAACCTTTTTGTGGGTGTGTTTCATACTTAAATTTAGTAACAATTATTTCATAACATACATTTTCTCAAAATATTAAAATATTAATTTAATAAAAATACAATTGTTTAGAACGGAGCAGAAAATGGCTCACTTAAGTGATGGGACACTACGTACTATGGAACAAAAATCGTCTGAAGTAAGCAATAAAAATATCTTTTGGGGTATTTATTTTTACTCAAAAGCAATTGGCAATAATTTATAAATTCGTCTGCAGTATTTCTCTCCAGTTTGTTTTGGAATTTTTGTGTTTTTTAGCTCTGTGCAGCCATGAATGCTAAACGAAAAGAAACTTTTCCTGGAATTCGAAAATTAGTTATTAATTTGCATATTGAACGTGGAAAATCTATTAGAGAAACTACTGAAACAGTTAACTTCAGTCATTCAACAGTTTTCAATATCATTAAACGATATAAAAAGAATCATATGATTCAGGATAAAAGAAGACCTGGCCGACCATCAAAGCTATCCAATGGAATAAAGCGAATTATCGTTCGAAATATTTAAAAAAAAATCCAAGAATGAGTGATCCTAAAGTTGCTGCTGATTTACAAGCATTATATGGAGTAATTGTTAATTCTGAGACTATTAGAAGAGTAATTCTATCTACTGGATATCACGGTAGAGCAGCCAGGAAAAAATTCTTCGTGAGTGAAAAGAATAGAAAACTCAGACTGGCTTTCGCAAAATCCAACATAAATAAGAATTCTGATTACTGGAATGAAGTTATATTTGCTGATGAGAGTAAATTTAATATATTTGGTTCTGACGGTAGAATCTTGGTGTGGAGAAAACCCAGGGAAGAATTTCACAAACAGAACTTGGTGCCAACAGTAAAACATGGTGGAGGAGGAGTTATGGTATGGGGGTGTATGTCGTTCGCTGGAGTTGGTAATCTTGTTTTTATTGACAGTATAATGGATCAGTACAAGTATATTGACATTTTAAATCAAAATTTGAAATCTTCAGCACGAAAATTGAACCTTCATAACGATTTTAAATTCTACCAGGACAATGACCCCAAGCACAGTGCTTTGAACGTTAGACTCTGGCTGCTGTATAACTGTCCTGAAATAATAAAAACACCACCACAATCTCCAGACTTAAATCCCATAGAGAATATTTGGCAAGAATTGGAATCAAGAATTCGCAAACACGCCATTTCTTCAAAACAACAATTAAAATCGGTGCTTCAAGAAGAATGGGGTAAAATCACTTAAGAAATCACAAAAAAAAAATAGTCAAATCCATCCCAAGAAGATTAAATCATGTTTTAAAAGTAAAAGGAAATCCAACAAAATATTAAAACCTTTTAAAAAGTAAAATTTTTGGATAAATATTTGATGGAAAAGTAAGTGTCCCATCACTTATTTGAGCCATTTTTTGCTCCATTCTAAACAATTGTATTTATATTAAATTAATATTTTAATATTTTGAGAAAATGTATGTTATGAAATAATTGTTATTAAATTTAAGTACGAAACACACCCAGAAAACATTTTTACATTTTTTAAAAATTTATTTTACTAAAATTTCCTTTTGTAAAGCACAAGTGTCCCATCACTTTTGTGAGACACTGTATAACGTAGCTAACCTATAACTGTATTAAAATTTATTTTTAATTTAACTATGTTATCGGATTATTGTTTGATGCTTCTACATATTTAATTTTTGTATGTTTACGATTTGTTTTGTATAAACTGAGAGTATTTGAATTTATTAAAGTTAATTCAAAAATAAAACTTCTCATCCGTATTTCGGCGCCATTTGATTAACGGCTAGTAAACAATTCATCTTTTACGAAATTACTAGCAAACCGTAATTCTGAAAATTGTTTTTGTCCTTGGCACATAAGTTTGAGGATATTTTTTACTTTGCCAAGACAGTGTTGTTCTGGAAAGTAGGCGAATATATTAACGCTACTAAAACTTTAGTAATAATGGCGCAAAACAAGCGGGATTCAAGACGAGCACAAGTAAAATAACGAATAATTAATATGTAGTTAATAAAACTATATTTAATAAATGCATTAGTTTGTCTGAACTGCCGTGTAGGAATATTACAATGAGAAAGAAGAACGAAAATGGAGAGGATTCATATATCAAAATCTAATTACGTACGAAACTTAAAAATTCCCCCTCAAAATTAAGTTTCAACTATGAATATGCAAGGAGTGATCAAATGAAAAGGTACGAAACGATGTAAAAACGTAACAGTTAAATATTTGCATATTCCGCCATGGGAGAGAGTAGCGAGACATCTCGGGATGCAATTGGAGTCTCTGACTGGGATCGGAGCATGCGCGAGCGCGCGCATGCGCAGGAAAGAGCAGAGGCTCTTATCAAAAGCGGAGTCCAAATGATCCGGCAGTCCGTATGAGGACAGGATTGCGTTCGCGTTGCAAAATTCGACGATTGAGGAGCAGCAAGGTATTATTGTTATCCGATTTCTGACAGCGGAAGGTGAGAAACCAGCAGCTATTCATCGCTGGATGGTGACAGTTTACGGGGAGAAATGTATCTCTGACAAGTTTGTCAGGAAATGGAGTGCCCGTTTTCGTACAGGCCGTGAGAGGGTGGGTGATGACCCGCGACCAAACCAGGCAAACACTGTCATCACGAGCGATCTCATCGACAAGGTGGACGACCTAGTGAGAAGTGATCGGCGTGTCACATTGCGAATGTTGGCCGTGAAGGTTAATGTCAGCTATGGAACCGTGTGGACAATTTGTTCATGACAGGTTGCGATATCGGAAGGTGTGTGCCGCTTGGGTTCCGAAGCAGCTCACCGACCAGCAAAAGGAACTGCGTATGGGGCTAGCACTGCAACATCTGTTTCGGTATCAGGAAGATCCCGCTTTCATGGAGCGGATCGTCACAGGTGATGAGACCTGGTGCCATCACTACGAGCCAGAGACAAAGCGGGACAGTATGCAGTGGAAGCCTGTGTCGTCACCTTCCCCTAAAAAGTTCAAAGCCGTGTCGTCAGCAGGCAAGGTGTTGTTGCTCACCGTCCTTTTTCGACGTTCAAGGTCCGCTACCTGTGGAATTCCTCGAGCACAGAAAAACCATTAACTCCGATGTGTACTGTGAGACACTCCGACGCCTACGCAGGTTCATCAAGAAGAACAGACTGAGGCTGCTCACGGAGGGTATGGTTCTGCTCCATGATAACGCGCGTCCACACGTCTCCAGAGTCACACACATGGAACTGGCCAAGTTCAAGTGGGAGACGTTGGACCATCCGCCCTACAGTCCGAACATGTCGCCCTGCGATTTCCATGTGTTTGGTCCACTGAAGAAACACCTGAAAGGGAAGCGCTTCAACTCGGACGACGTACTCAAGGACGCTGTGAAGGACTGTGTCTCGTCACGGGCACAGGAATTCTGGGAACGAGGAATCCTGCGGCGTGTTCATCAGTGGGATCATTGTGCTCAGGCCTATGGTGTATATTTTGAATAAAGTCTTCATTTGTACCCACCGTGTCGTTTCGTACCTTTTCATTTGATCACCCCTTGTATACTAAAATATTAAACTTTAAATAACTTTTATTTAAAGTGTAATTAAGATAGTGATATTGAATGTTGGTAACATATATTTTATTCTAGAAAAAAAGTAGCAATAAACAGTATAAGCATATGCTATATAAAATTTAAACTTTGAAATTAAATTCTTCCCACAAAAAAATTTGTTTTTCGTTTTATTTGCAAACACAATACTTACCTATTAACCTGTCGTCCGTGAAACTATTGTTAAGCAGTGCGATTTAGCGCCAGTTATGGATAAGTGTTATGTAATGACACCGTTAAAAAGTATCTGCACTTTAATTTGATGTAACTCCACTTGATTCTCAATTTCTTGTTTTTATGAGCAAGAATCTAAACTAGCTGAATTGCTGTACTTTTTTTTTCCTTGTACGGGAAGTATTGTAATCACGAAAAATTCCGGGTATCATATTTCAACGAAAATATCCATTTTGACTGCTATCGAATGAAATTTAACGATGTTTTTGCGTGACATCTATGCATAAGAACAGAATAAAGGACTCTTTTTCCCCAAACGGATTATAAAATTTATTTAAAATGGATTCAGAAGGGACTTTTTTCGTGACGTCTGATTGTACGTACGTATGTATCTCGCATAACTCAAAAACAAGTAGCTTCAGAACGTTGAAATTTTGTATATAGGACTGCTATAACATGTAGTTGTGCATCTCCTTTTTTGATTGCAAAAACTCTCTTTTTTGCGTCTCCCTTTTTGATTTTTTGATTGTTGATTGCATCTCCTTTTTGGATTTTTTGACTGAGTGGATATATATATCCACTCAGTTACTCGGCTCTTTGAGCCCAGTGTTTTTTATTCTTATATGTTGGTAAACTGTGCATTTTTTTGTTTAAAAATTATTGAATTTAAGTTTTTCTTATCTTCTGGTTAAAGTTTTTATGCCTGCATGCTATAGTTAATCTGCATGTAATAGCTGTAGAATTACCGACAACTTAAAAGTTGTTTAAATGCGGCTAAGCCTAATTATTTTACCATAGCAGCCATATTTGTTTACATTTGAAACCTAGCAGAACAGGGAATTAATTTAGCTTTTGCACCTTCAATGTTTTCTTGCCGAGTGGGACCAAAAGTTAACTTTCAGTTTTGTGCCCCGAAAATTCTGCCTTGTTGCCTGCTGGCCAAGTTGCTTGCTTTTGCGCCGAAACTGCAATTTTAATTGTAAATTAAAGTTTCTTTTTTAAAATTGTTTTAAAAAAGGTTAGTCAAGAAACAAGCGACAAGCTGACCACTTTCCCAGGGCATATGCTAATGCACCCCGGGCCAAAGGTCAAGAAAGCAGATTTCGGGGCACTGTGGGCCGTAGCCCGCTAGGGCTGTTGCGCCACTGAGTTTAGTTTATTTATTTCCTAGCCTGAAATTGAACGGTTTTGAGAAACTGCGAAAATATGCACTTTTGAAATTTTCCTTTCTATATTCTAGTTAATATGAAACGTAATTTTTTCCCCCAATGGAGGACTCTTGCCTATAACGGCATTGGCCACTCCTAAGGGCAGAAATGGTGGCCATTTTATTGTGGAGGCACCTAATAGGCGACTACCGCTACCTCCGATGAAGGAACAGACAATTTTATGCCCATCCCTTACCTTCTCCGGCGGCCCTTCGATATCGCATTCAGGCTTCCCTAACCACTATACCGTCTGGTCGGCCGAAAAAAAAAAATAAATAACTTTACTTAAATACGTTAATATTTCAAAGATTAAATCTTTGAGATAATTCCAGGACATATCGTATAAGAATGAATTAGAATGTGTGAACTACGCATATGAAAATGATAATATAATCAAAGAAGAAGCTTACCGTATGAAGTTCATCTAGAGATGTGATACTATATATAAAAATGCTTGTGTTTACTTTCACCGCTGTATCTGAAATGATAAAGTTCATCTATTTCAATTAAACAGAAATCAACATATGCTTAATAAAAGTAAATTTTTACTTCCTTGTACGAAGTAAAGGAAGTATTATAATCGCGAAACATTTCCGGTGTCGTATTCCAAAGAAAATATTCATTTTGACCGCTCTCGATTCCATTTGAACGATGGTTTTGCTTTACATCTGTACATACGAACAGAATAAAGGACTCTTTTTCCCAGAACGGATTGTGAAATGGATTTAAAATGGACCCAAAAAAGTTTTTATTCGCGACGTCTGTATTTACGTACGTATTTTTGTATCTCTTGTAACTCAAAAACGATTAGCCTCAGAACGTTGAAATTTTGTATATGGGATTGGTATAACATGTATTAGGGAGACCGGCACGTAATGTCGTTTCTGCACATGTCGATATTTGATTGTCATTTGTCAACACATTGTGTATCTCGAAGGCATGCCAAAGTCATTTTAAGGTTATTGTGACTTGCTCACTTCTAAATAATTAAATATTAAGCTTTTTTTTTTGTTCAATTTTGGGGAAATGGCCAGCTAAATACCAGAAGAGCGTTATCCGGCATTGTATGCTTTTTGAGTTTCGCAAGGGTAGTAACAGTTGCGACCTAAAGCATTTGCAATGTTTATCCATGTGCATTAGACGTTCGTAATTGCCAAAGATGGTTTTCCAAGTTCAAATTCTGTAATTTTGATCTCTCCGACTCCTACCGATCAGAAAAACCAACAACATTAGAGAACGATATGCTAAGGGCAGAAGTGGAAGCAAATCCATGTCAAACACCCTTAACCTACCGTGGTCGTCCATCCAAGAACATTTAAAGCAGATTGGAAAAATAAGCAGAGCAGGTGTTTGAGTCCCCTATAATCTGTCTGAAGAGAACAAAGCCAACTGAACCACCATATACAATGCAACCATGCAGAACCGTTTTTTGATCTTTCGATTACTGGAGACGAGAAATGAATCCTATATGATAATCCAAAACGCAAAAGGCAGTGGCTCTCTCCAAATGAACGGATTTACATCCCGAAAAGGTGCTTCTGTGCGTTTGATCGAATATTCGCGGAATTGTTCATTTTGAATTGCTGAAACCTGGATAAACTGTTAATGCAGACGTTTAGTGTGAACATTGCATTGAGTGAACCAATCTTTAATAGAAAAATATCAATTGCCAACAGAAAAGGCATCATTCTGCGACCCACTCTGTGCAAAACGAACACTGGAAAAAATTGGAGTGGGAGTTACTGCCATACTCACCCACCATACTCGGCCGATATTGCAGCATTGGATTTTCTTAGTGGCAAAAAATTTGAAAATTTGGATGATGTCCAAAATGTCCTCTCGAGATATTTTACTCAAAAACCAATTGACTTTTCCCGGTCCGGGATTGAAAATCTGCACATTAGATGGCAAAAGGTTGTTGATAAATAGGGTGATTATATTATTGATTAAAAATAAAAACTTGTTAAAAATGTATTCGTTCGAATTTAATGTAAGAAAGCGACATTACTTTCCGGTCTCCCTAATAGATGTGTATCTTCCTTTTCGGTTGCAATCGGCCGCACCTAAAGTATATAAATATATGTATATATATATACCCACTCTGATACCCGGCTAGGTGAGCTAAGTTTTTTTATTCTTATATGTTGGTAAATTGTGCATTTTTTGCTTTAAAAGGGATTGAATTACATTGTTCTTATGTTCCAGTTAATGTTTTTATGCCTTTAATTAACCTGCAGGCAATACTTGAAGAATTATCAACAATTTAAAACTTAAGTTTCACTAAGCCTAATGACGCTACCATTTGTTTACATGTGAAACTTACAAGCATAGTGAATTAAGTCAGATTCTGCACCAACTTAAGTGTCTTTTTGCCTAGTAGGGCCAAACGTTTTGTGCACCGAAAAATCTTTCTGCTGAATTTTATTTAATTTAAAGCCTAATTTTAATTGTAAAAATTGTTTTTTAACAGTTTTTAACACTATTTGGTGTTTTAGGATTTTCTGTATTTTACCGTTTTAATGAAAATGTTTTGAGATTTTGTGTATTTTTCTTTGCCGCTAATCCTTTATTGAATTAGAAATATATTGCTAATGAAATTCGAGGAAATAAGTTTAAATGAAATGCAGAAAAAAAAAAAAAAAAAAAAAAAGTTCATAAGTTAATAGGCCGTACAAGGAAGTCATGTGGGGTTCACATCAGATTAGGGTCACAACAGCTTTATTATAACATTACCAAGATAACAGATTTAAATGTACACTGCGCTATAAAAAGGGGGGGCAGTTCTATATCTCCCGTTCTACTGTGCCGATTGACGAAATTCAAATTGTGTGTGGGATTATGGCAAAGCCTCAAGGGCTATGTACCTAAGGGGAGGGATGCCTTCGTGGAGGAATTTCTAAGGGAAACTGGCTCGTATACACGTTACACATGTTGAAAACCACGAAAACGCCCATGCAGGCAGCCCGTTCGCGGGATTCGCTGAAATCGCGGGAATCGCTGAAAACTGGGCCGAACTACCAGTTTTCAGCGATTTTACTGCTCGGCCGCTGGTGGACTGGAAATTCCAATTGCGTTTTTCATGTCTTGAAAGTGCGACTTAGGATATATATTAGATTTATATATAGCATTATTCAAACATAGGTATTTTGACAAAAAATCGGAATTTTTCTGAGATAACATATCATTTGTTTTCAATATTTCGATTCTATGTCTTAAATTATGCCAGATTGCCAAGTTTTGTAAAATTCGCACGAGTAGTTTTTAAAAAATTAGCTCTCAAAATTTTAGCTCCTCCATGTTAATTGAATTTGGTATATATTTATTAATATCTCTTTTTTTATTACACTTACTTGATTTCTTCTTTCACAGTTAGAAATTTAGGTTCATTCCAAATAAAATTCACCCATTTTTTTATGATTTATTTTTAAAATTTCTATTTTAAAATAATTTTTATAAATTTTTCGAAAACAATTTTGAATTATAACCTATAAAAGTTTTACCATCATCTTAAAGTAGGTGTATTTCTAAGCATACCTACAAAAAATTAGAGTTTTGTATTCAAAATTTTGTAAGATATACACGAATTTACATATTTTCGCGTTTTGAAATTTGGCATCTTTTGTCTGAGCGATAATAAAGCCAAATGTGGTTTATGGATTTTGTTACAGTGAATTGCCACAGCTATTTTTAACCTTAAATTTCAAGTAAAGTTTTTCGAAGAATTAATTATATGAATTTTTTTCCCTCAAGTATGCGTAATAAATATTTATTAATATTATACGCAAAGGTATTTTTTTTAAAAATTATAGGTGCTATTATTCAGAATTTTAACTTTTTTTAAAAATTTCTTTCTTTCTTCCTTATTAGTCCAAAGGGATTTGAATCCCGAAGGACTATTAGTTTCGTTTTGGCATTTTGCGTCGGACTCATAAATGTCGGTTCACTTTTCAAACTGTTGCCACAAAATGTTAGAGTCCTGCATTATGTTTGAAGAAATTAAATAATGAAAAATCTGCGTAAATGTATGTATATTTCTCGTATTGTGATAAAACAACGGTACATAGAGTCATCGAATTTTGAATAACGTAATCCTCCAACGAATATGAGCATGTGGAAGACCAAATTTGAAATTTGAAATTTGTTTTATGATCGATTTCCTATTTTTTAAAACTTTGACGAATTTTTGATTAACAAACTCAAGGATTTCAAAGCGAGCAATGGCAACGTTGTGCAGAAAAAACATTTTTATCTCCAGCGCGTAAGTCTCTGTATCGGAAATTCTAAAGATATGCTCGTTTTAAAACTATTTTGTGATATTGCTGTTGCACTGGATCTTATGGTTTAAGTGCGAGGAACATGATATTTAATAAAGAAAGGTAACACACAAAATGTTAAAAAACGCCCCTTTGGACGTAATTTAAAATCTGAAACATTTCAGATTTTGTTTTTACTATGTTTTTATTATTTTTTTTTTTTTAAATATTTGTGAGAGCAAATTTTTACCTTCGACGTGTTATCGTCTGCTATTTTACTTCAACTTCATTTAAACTGAATTATCTAAAGCTGAGAAAGTTCGTCTGATGTTTATTTTCACAATGTTTTTAAGCAAACAGGATGTTGATAGTTTAGGTCATGTCCCAGCTTTAAAACAATATCTATAAATTTTTACATTAATCCTCTTAGAAAGAATGTTTTAATTAGTAATTTTCTCTCGTGTTGTAGATTATATAAAAAACATCTTCTTTAATATAGAAATTTTTAGGCTTAAAAATTCTAAATAATAATGATTAAGATTTATTGCACCCGATATAAGAATTGGGTGATTCGGTGGTACAGGATGAGCGCTGCTGGAGTGGTTTATTTCTTTCTCATTTAACAAAAATCCTTTAATTCAAATATTTATCCTTTGGACTTTGCCTTAAACTTTATTTATAATTAAAATGTCTAGAAGCTGTCTTCAACTAAAATGTATTTAATGCAACTGATATTTTAAAAAATTTGACAAGAATGCAATACTTATGGAAGTTTTACAATCTAAAAAACTTAATTTTCTTGTGTCAGCACTGAAAACAAATGTAGAAAGAAAGAAATTGGGGAGGGGGGAAGGAAGCAAAAATTTAAAGGGGAATCTATTTCAAGGAAGCTGGGTGTTCAAAGAGAGAAAAAAAAAAAAAAAAAAAAAAACCCTCCAGCAAATAGCAGCAATTGAGTTTGTGCTAACAGAAAAGACAAAAACGATATCACTGCAGATTAAAGTGAAGAGCGACTGGTTTTCGACTTTAAATTAAATTCATGGTTGCATAAATTTAATTTACTACATAGAATATCATATCGTATCATAAACGGAGCATCCCATGATTTAGTAGAATTATCCGGAATTTATCCAGTGACGTATATAGATATCAGCTAAAGACGTTTTCCCTGTCAATGAAACCAATCTTTCCTTTCATCTCACGCCTTCAAAATGTAAAGACTGATAAAGGCTCTGACTAAATACTGATGAAATGGATTGATTTAGATTATTAAGCTACGCCAAAGCCGGGCTATCTGCCTTAAAGGAGGGATGCCTTCGTGAAGATCTTTCTAAACGAAACCAGCCTGTATACACATTATGTTAGCATAAATTTAGGTATTTTACATAATGAAACTCGAAAGGCATACGAAGCGAACGTGCGCCAAGATATATATATATTGGCGAGAGAAAGTAAAGTTCGTATGCAATGCAAAGCATTCGATTCTCATCTTAGCTTCTTGTACCTGGCCAAAGGTCTAATTCAGTTTAGTGCTGTCTCTTTCAGGTACTGTGTCAACGTATGTACCTGTTTCCTTTTTTTTTTATTGCCTAAATAGGTAAGCCTGATGATATATTTAGGACTGATGATGATTCTATGTAAGTTATCTCCTTTTCGATAATTCAGTGTTTTAATGTCTGTGAAGATTGTTACTTTAATTGGTGTTCTACTTGAGTTAAGCAGAATTCTCATTTTTATTAAATAAAGATTTCGTAGTTAATTTTTTGATTTATGATTCTTTAATAAAAACTGCGCTTGAGGAAACTTACTCACTACGCCTTCAGTGCTAATGCATAAACCAACACATTAGAATTAGAAAACCACGAAAACGCCTATGCAACCCTCCCGTTCTGCTGGATTCGAGCCCCGGAGCGAACTACCAGTGTTCAGAGATTTTACCTCTCGGCCGTTTGCGGGCTTTTTTCAAATCGATAAATTTATTTAAAATTAATGTCAGAAATACCAAGATGTTTCAAATAATTGGATGCTTTTGTAAAATGCCTGAAAAGAAAAAAGCAAGCCATTAAGAAGAAAAAATAAATTTTTGCATGATATTTAGTATTTTTTAAATTTAATTTTCTTAAATTTTATGATATTTGATTCTTGAGTTTTCAAAAATAAAATATTTGACTAATATATGAATAACATTTTAAGAAACTAAATATAGGATGATAAAATTGTGTAAAGCAATGAGCACAATGATAAAACTGTTTAAAGCAATGTATGCAAGTCATCCTAAATTGAAATGTCGGATACATATCTCTCTTACTTATATATCTTTTCTGAACGGAACATTGAAAGGCGTGTTAACTGTTCTTTATTGTATTTGCTCTTTTAATATATGCAGTTTTCGAACGCATCGTTGTCTGGGTCACAAAGTATTCTTCCGAAAGAAACGCAATTCAAAGAAATAAAATCAAATTCTGAAAAATTTATACTAATAAATAAATGTATTTAAAATGCGCAGTTCGAATGAATGAATAGAAGATTTTAAAACAATTATCTGAAGAGACAATACAACGCAAAAAATTAAAATAAAAGTCTAAAAATTCAAAAATTGCCTAAAATAATAATTATGACTAAAAATATAGTATAAAGAAACCTGTTTGAAAAAAAAAAGTAATAAACGATGTACCTTTTATTTAAACTACGCAGTTCGCATGATTAAATAGAAATTTTTAAAACAATTATTTGAAAGAAACTATGCAACTTAAACAATTAAAATGAAATATGAAAAAAATATTTAAACTAATAACATAAAAATATAAAGAACATTATTTGAAAGAAAGGACGATTGGCTTTTTTTTTCTTCGCGCGCAATGTGAAAAGGAAAAGGAAAATAGGTTGCCATATATTAAGATGTTCGCCAAGTGAACTATTCTTGGCGCAAACTGAAAAAAAGCGCCAATATAAATTTTTGCATTTCTCTGGAAATTTCGCACCAAATTTTACAAAATTTAATATTTAGGCATAATTTCAGACGTAGAATGGAAATATGTAAAAAATTTGGTATGTTATTTTAGAAAAAGTCCGATTTTGTGCCAAAATACCCATGTTAGAATATTGCTATATATAAATGTAATATATATCCTATGTCGCGCTTTCGAGATATGAAAAACGCAATTTGAATTTTGTCAATCGGCCCAGTAAAACGCGAAATATCCTTTTTTTTTTTTTTTTTTTTTTTTTTTTTTTTTCTGTGTACGTTAATAATATGAAAAAAGCTCATTTTTATTTTTTATTTGCTTTGGATTTGGCTTCTTGCAATGATGTTCCTATTAAGATACTGCATTTGGGGTAAAAGTAAATTTAATTGCAGAAAATATTGCGAATTTTTATATTTCAGAAAATTTGATTTCACTCAGTAATTATTGTATAAAAATAGATACTATGAATACCAAGTTTCCAATAGGTTTCAACAAACTCCTACTAAAATATATAATCAAGATGAGGATATTTCACTATGTTTTAATTTGCATAAACTTGAAAGTAAATTCAATTGGGATAATGTAATCTCAACAAAATGTCTTTCAATTAATCGATGCAAAATTTATTATTGCATCTGTTTCTGTAAAGAGTAAGGGTTATATATTCTTATAACATAAAATTTCAATAAATGCAGGAGTTCCTTTTACCACATTCGTACCGCAAGAGTATCACATTCTTTTATTCAAGAGTCTTGAACACATACACTTAGTCATAGAAGTTTACATACAACCATTAAAATACAGGTTTACCAAACACTATTTGAGTTTAAACTGTTAAATTATATTAATTCTCATGTTACTCATAATGCGTATCACTTACACTCTAAATCTCGCCGGGTGAGATTTGGAGGGTGACAGCAGTTTTCGCTCCGTTTTCGTGTCAAGCAAAGCAAATTTACTGTCTTGGTAGCAGAACATGTTTCCCACTTGCAATAATAACCTTGGGGAAGGGAGTGAATTGAAGGAGCAGGACGACCCCCTGTCTTGCCCAACGACTTCTTATAACAGTATATTATCTCGTTGGTCTTGCCATTGTCCACCCAGATTGACCAAACAAGTTTGCTAAGTCAAAGAACGTTCTTTGGCTAAGCGCCATTTCAAGCGAGGACAGTCGTAACAATGGATACAGCTCCTTTGCCAAAAGTAAGTTCGCTTTTAAAATATATATACAATTATTTCTTAATATAAATATCTTAATTATTATAAATTATAGTTAGATTTATGTGTCAAAATTTAAGTATGTAATAAAAAGTAGTTTTAGTTTGCTCTTTTTTTTTAGGTGTCTGTAAATTTGCTTTAAGAGTGTAATGCTGTAACGTAGTTTTATTTATTACGTACTGCTAACACAATGAAAGCTGTACGTATGGATGGTACTTTTTGTAAATAATTCTTAACATTATTTTTATTTTTGAAAAATTTACACAAAGCTATCGAATTTAGTTATTTAAATTTAGTTTTGCATGCATTCCTATTTCAAATAGGAAGAACAGCGGTGGAAAAAAAAATGCATACTCAAGTTTTGATTTTTTTTTATAACACAAGTGTGTAAATTATTTGGTAGTATTGGAAGAAATAAAAACCGTATACTTTACTGAATTTCCTATTGAAGTCATATCGTTTTCAGCTTCTAGTAGTTTTTAATAGATTTTTAACTTTCATTTTTTATAAATTCTGCTTATAGTTTGTGACAATAAAATTCACTTACTGTTGCAAAGCTGAATTTTTCCAAAATATAAATACTAGCACTACCTGGGTCATATCAGCATTCTAAAACTTATATTTTTGCAAATATGTTGTTATTCTCGAGAGTGTAGGTGTAGCTACAAAAGTCCGGGAGGCCAATAAAGCTGATAAGACGGCTTTCCGTTTACGATTTAAAAAAAATCTTGCATTCTTTAAAAAAGACTGAAAGCTTCAGATTTTAAATTACGTCCAAAGGGGCGTTTTTTTAACATTTTGTGTGTTACCTTTATTTATTAAATATCATGTTCTTCGCACTTAAACCATAAAAACATTCAACAGCAATATCGCAAAATAATTTTAAAATGAACATATCTTTAGAATTTCCAATACAGAGTCTCGCGAGCTGGAGGTATATATATATATATATATATATTTTTTTTTTTTTTTTTACACGAGCAGTCTTGCCATTGCTCGCTTTGAAATCGTTTACTTTGTTAATCAAAAATTCGTTGAAGTATTACAAAATATTAAATAATAAAGAAAATAATAAAACCAATTTCAAATTCAAATTAGGGCTTCCACATGCCCATATTCTATGGAAGATTACCTTATTCAAATTTTGTTGGCTCTAGGTGCCGTTGTTTTATTACAATGCGAGAAACATACATACATTCATGCAGATTCTTCATTATTTAATTTCTTTAAATATAATGTTTGGTGGCAGCAATTTGAAATGAAACATATCGGGAATCGATGCAAAATGCCAAAACGAAATTAACAGTCCTTCTGGGAGAATTGCTCCTTTGGACTAAAAAAAAACCCAGCTATTTAAAAAAAAAAAAAAATAAGTTTTGATTTTCTGATGACAAACTGAAAACTGTTGTATTATTAAATGTTCCAGGTCTACTCTGTTTTTAATTAAAAACTATACCGAGTCCGGATTTTTGAAAATTCCAGATATTCAGTTGACTTTATATGCTATATACATGTATTTATTTTATGCTAAATATGTATTTACTGACAAATATACGTATATGCCAATATATAATACGTACACCAAATGTTTATTTCTTTTAATGCAAATAAGAAAATTAAAAAAACAGTATTTATTTTTAAAAAATGTAAGGCATGTTTTTTTCAGACTTAATTAAATAGTAAAATTCGTACATGTCTAAACATTTTTATTTCAACTGAAACAAAACGACTTTTTTATATGTAAGCCATAAAACCTAAATGTTTGATGCATTTTTATTTTATAATATGAAAATTAAGCAATATTGCCTTATATTTGTGGCAGCGCCTATCATATTTAAAAAATTAACTTATTTTATTAACAGATAATAGAATGGACAATTAAAAAACAGCTTCTCCTCCCTTCTATTGCGGGAGAAAACCTAATTCGACGAGTTATTTTTATTTATTTATTTCCCCCTTCTAAGAAAACTTGTCAGGCATACTTTCAATATTGTCGAAATATATACTAATTTAAACATGATAATTCTAAAATGATTCATAGATTAATTCATATACATCAACTCAATAGTTAGAAAGTTAAACTAATGACATTTACTTATTACTTTTCAAGATTAATGCCTTTTCATTTCAATTAGTTATTATATCTTCTCCTAGTGATATTAAAATGAGTGAGTGGATCTGATAAAGTAATGTTCAAAATAATATAATTGTTTACATTAGCAAAAGCTATTGTTGTATCAAACAAGTCTTATAAACCTTTTCTTATCCACAGTCCTTTAAAGTAGGAAAGAAATGTAAGTAACCTGATTTTAATAAACTCATATGAATTCATTTTCTGGTTTAGATAGGATTTAAAGACCCAGGTAACACAGCTTGTTTACATTTTCAATAACTAAGTTATGTGAACACTGTTAGAGGTGTAGCCAGAGTTCTTGCTGCCTTGCTCAGTGCACAATAAAAAGGTCTATAAAATGTCAAAATGATATATATAAAAACAAAATATCTGGGTTTATTTTTGAAATAAAACATTAATTCTAATACCGTAAAGTACTATTTTGTTTGTTTTCCTATACACAAAATCATTAATAGTATTCTAAAAGTTTGATTTAATACTCTATCAGCTGATTTGTAGACAGTATGGTACAATTTCTCAGTCTTAGGTGTTTTTTAATCCTTTGGAATTGCATTCTGAAATTTTATGAACTGCAGAAGTTCAAAGTTACCATCCTTCCACCTGCCTTCGAAAACACTACCGCAAAGAATCCAGTAAATGTAAACGCTGCAAAAGCACAAAGCTGGTAGAATTCTCTTGCGGTCTCCTCGCTTTCTTTCGCTGCTGTTCAAAATTTATTTGCATGTCTCATTTTTTCTCAATTTATTATTATTTTGTCTGATTTCCGTGCTATGTTTCCTAAAAGTGATTTTAAAGTGTTTGCAAAGAAAATTTACAAAACTGCATACTCGAGTACTTGTCTCGGCATGAAATTAAGCATAATGGTTGAGATACAGTCAAAGAAATATTAAATTGCGTTTAAAGAATGTTTCCTTCTAAGATAATATGTTGCCGAAAATTTTCTTAACGGAATAGTTTTTAGGACAATTTTGAGAAAATGGGGGAAGGCCAAATTGATTTCAGTAACTAATATTTATTTTATGTAAATTTTACTTACGTATGCTTAATATTATATTTCTTGCTGCTCATTCAGAGTCGTAGCTAGGGTTTTCAGCGCCCAGGGACAACTGAAGATTTCGCGCCCCCTACTGCTTGCCAAGGATGGAAAACATTTAATTCTAAAATGCCGTAACATCAGTTTGGCGCCCCTTGGATCCTGCGCCCGGGGACAGATGCCCCTTGTCCCCCTCTAGCTACACCCCTGCGCTCATAACAGGCTGTTAACTAACAAATGCTTAATATCATGCTTTTTCTCCGAACATTAATGCACATCCCCTAAATAATGCCCACTAGCGGCAAAGTCGCTGAGCACTGGTAGTTCGGTCCAGAGTTTGAATCCCATGAAGGAGCTGGCTGCATGGACTTTTTTGTGGTTTTCTCCATGTGTACCGTGTATACGAACCAGTTTGCCTTACAAAGACCTCCACGGAGGCATCCTTCCCATTAGGCAGATTTTTGATGGCATGTCAGCAACTAAAGAACAAATAAAGGCTTTGAAAAGCTGTCAGAATTTTATCGAACCTGTCGAAATTATGCTTGGCAGTAGATTGGATCAAGCTCTGAATACAAAAACAGGTCAATTTGAAACCAAAATTGTAAAAGAAACATTTCAGTATGTTTCAGTGATAAAAACAATTGAAATGGTTTTGTCTAAGTTTGTTTCTTCTGGCTCATAAAGGTAAGCTGTAAATGCATGTGCCTCTAGTGCCAAAGGTCTTTTTAATGATATTTTTGCAATCATTATGTAATAAACGTGTGTATTTATATATATTAGAGAGAGATGACCTAAAAGCATTAGTTTTGCTCACAGAACTTTTGATCAGCTAAAATTATTGGAAAGAAAGAGGGGAAAAGGTTTTATTCATTATTAATGAGTAAATATTTGGCATAAGTCTATGCATAAAAAATAATTTCATATGCTTAGCTATAAAATTCTTTTCATAGGATAATATTTTTAGTTTGCAGTGTATGTATATGTAAATAAGCTATTGATACTATATGTAAGTGAGCTGAGCTGCATATCCTTTGAAATTTGCTACATATTCTATCTTGAATGGTTCATGTGTGATATTTATATAGTTTCAATTAATTATTATATTTCACATGCAATTTTTATCCAGTATATGTCTTTTATATATATTTTTATTTTTATTTTTGTAGGGTAAAGGCAAAGCAAGTATTTTAGCATCAGGCTGTTATTTGAAAAAAATAAAAAAAAAATCCAAATTCTGCACTTCTAATATTTGCTAAATGTAAGTATTGAGGAATTTTGATATGCTTTGCACTAACTTTCATTTTAAGAGGGCAGATTATATTAAAATGAGCCATTTTACAACAGTGAATGTATTTGGCCTCATGTTGCTAAAATTCATCTTCTCAGGCTGCTTTCGACTATTGTACCCACAGATGATGCATGGTCATTTAGCTAATCTCTGTAGAATTGGAATTGCACTGATTTGAATGTCACCTACATACTAGCAAATATTTCAAGAGAATAAGATGGTTTGTAATATGTGTGATGCCTTTATATGATCTAAATCTAAAGCATGACACTAATCATATATATGCATGTATATACAGTGAACATAGAATTTTTTTTTTTTTATTAACTTGTAAAGTGATGGAAAAATTGCTTCAAGGTGAAATTCAAAAGATACACTTCCAGCCAGACTATAGCGATCATGAAATCAAGAACAAACATCTTTACAATAACAATAGTTTATTATGAACAACAATAGTTTATTATGAAGGGATGATACTTGTTTTCATAAGGAAAAGACAGACTAATTCTCCATATAGTTTGTTCTTTTTACATTTTTATGTACATTATTTATTACATTTTTCATTAAGAAGCAATGCACAAATAGACTATCCTATTCTATATTTGCATCAATATAATATTTACATATTCCTATATGTATTTATACTGCATTTTTACAGAAACTAAAAGCAAAAGACCTCTATGTGAATAAAATTACTAGGAATTACTTATTTTTGAAAGAAGAACAAATTTTCTGGCGATATTTTTTAATTGGAAAGATATACTTTCTAGTATGGCTCATTGATATTTGACTTGTCCTAATAGATAGGTAATGGATGTATTCTTAATAAAGAAATTTATTTTCAGGAAATAGAAGACATGGAATCTCTTGGGCCAGCTCAGAATAAACAGCCCATTATAGTGTGTATTACAAGTTCATTCTATATTAAAACAGTAAATCACTTAATAACATGCCCAAATCATGCCATGAAGGCATTTGACATTCTATTTAAAACTAATTTTGTATTTAGCGTTCAATATGCACATACATCAACAAAATTTTATAATTTTGTGGCAAGCCTTTTGTATAATGTCAGCACTCCTAGAGCTTGTGTGGACTCTTTAAATACATGATTGAGTATGAATTTATTGCATTCTGTACATGCATTACATTTCATATTTTTAATGTCATTTTATTGTCATATTTTCCATTTTTATATATGTATATATATGTACATATATTTACTAATAAAGAGTTTTTCATGCATTGCTTGTTTTCACTTATATTTAAAATACTTCGTTCATTGAAATTAATATAATTCTGCAGTTATGGTAATGATTCCTATTCGGATTTAATCAACAAATGAAATACATAATAATTTTCAGCAGAATTATGAAAAATGAATTTTTAGCTTACACATGTGAGCTATAATCCTTATTATTTCACTTTAAAATTTACTTTATTTTTCCCAAATGAGACTTGGAATTACCATATATAAAAATAAGTTATAGTCTAAAAGTATATGTAAGCATTTATTCACCTGTAATGATTAATGTATTGAAATTTGTATGCATATAACTTCTCAAAAATAGAAAGCGTAACAAGCTAACTGAAGATTTTAGATTTTATTCATAATTTGGGGTAATAATTAATTTTAAGGTCTTCATAATTATGTAATAAGAAATAAAAACATTTCTTTTGCAATATTTTGTGCAATATATGGAGCTAAAAACAATAGCATGAGAGTATTTTATGGTTACTTATTTTCTGAATCTCATACATTGAAAATAAAGTTGAATAGTTTTCATGTAAGGGAAATTAAATTCGCATTTATTTCTTAGTTCAATGTATATTAAAATTTATTATTCGATTTTTTATGCATATTATGCTCAAGTAGACAAACTACTAGTAACATCAATTCACAAATTGTATTAATATATTCACTTATAAGTAGCATTTTAAGAAGTTAAATCTATCAGATTATGATACAGGTTTACTGACACATATATATATGATCAGCTGTTCTAACACATTCAAATTTTCATTATAAAATTTGTCAAGAACTATTTTTAATAAATTACTTTTCCAACTAGTATGATTATTTAATGGAAAATTTAGCTTACAATTTACATGATTACGTGCCCAAATCTTGTGAATAAGCATAATTTGCTTTTTTAAATTAAAATATGTATACAAAATTTAGAATGTATATCACTATATATATATATATATATATATATATATATATGATTCATCTAAAATGATTTTATTAAATTTCTTTTATGAAAATAAGCATTTTTTGATTTCTCAAATCAAATTTTGAAAATATCTGAAATATTTATTCAAAGTTTTAAGTACCTGGAAAACCTTATTTTTTATTCAAAAACTAAGTTTTTCATTGCGAATATCTTGCTATTCCAGTTTTTATATATAAGTTGCATTGACGTTCTTATTTTTATTGCTTACTACACATAAAGGTTCTGTAAAATAAAATATATTCTGTGAATTCAAAGTAATTTCACATCAGAAGTACTGTGAGGAAGTGATAGTGTTAAGTATTTCAGAATGTTAACTACACCAAATTTTCAATATTTTAATATGGATGTAATTTTTTATATCTATATTTCGTTAGATTTGGAAAGAAAAACTATATGTCTAAACAATGAAGATATGATTGTCTTTAAACTGTGTTTTTTTATTTCAGTGATGGTCTACTTTGATTCATAATCCAGTTTTTATATATAAGTTGCATTGACGTTCTTATTTTTATTGCTTACTACACATAAAGGCAAAAGCCATGTTTCTGTAAAATTTAAATATATTCTGTGAGAAAGTGATAGTGTTAAGTATTTCAGAATGTTAACTACACCGAATTTCCAATATTTTAATATGGATGTAATTTTTTATATGTATATTTCGTTAGATTTGGAAAGAAATCTCATCACCAATAAATGTTTAAGTAAGCACATAGGTAGCAAATCTAAAACAGATGTATATATCAGATAATTAAAATCACAATAGCATGTTAAAAAGTAGTGTAAAATATTTTTTTCAAGAGATAATATTAACCAGATATCTAAAACAATACATCAGCTATAAAGTTTACACAGTAAATACCAATTTTCAGTTTGCCTATAAAATAATTATATAAAAATCACACCACCAAGGAGTGAGCAGACTATTATTATAACTCCTTGTAATGTGTGTGGTTTCACCCGAATATCGGGCGATATCTGACTATCGAAGAAGAGCGAACGAAGAAAGGGTCACTCCTGTTTTTGTGTGAAAAGGAACCGCTTTTTACTAGAGTGAAATATCGCTCTTTCGAGGTTGGTGCCATTTTGGCATTAGAGGGAGGTGGGATATCACTCCTTTAGAGTCGGATAGGACTCTTTCGAATTTAGAGTGTATCATTGTAATTACTTATAATGGAATCGCGAACAATACTTTCTTTATTTCATACGAGGAAGTAAGAAACAATAGACTAAAAAAAAAAAAAAGAAAAACATATTTTTAATTAAAAATCTCCATTGCTTTTATTAATTATAGTTAAGCTATATTTAAAGATTTTTAGGTGACCTTAAGTTAATAACTTACTTTCCTTTGCTTCTGGACGCAAACGATGCTTATAATATGCTGGATTAATAAGATATGCGAATATTTCTTCCTGGCGATCCCATTCATTTCTACTAGGTTGCCTTAGAATTCTCATTTCGATAAAACTAAAGCTAAAATAAAAAACACAATATATAAATAAATAATAAACAAATTCTGAAAGATTTCAGATTTTATATTACGCCCAAAGGGGCCATTTTTTCATTTACATATACATACACGTTTCGAAAGCATTTGAGCTAAAAATATTTAAAAGCACCATATCTTTAGAATTTCCGATAGACAGCCCTGCGCATTGGAGATAAAAATATTTTATTCCGTACAGTGTTGCCACTGCTCGCTTTGAAATGAGTTTCTTAATCAAAAATTCGTTAAAGTTTAAAAAATATGAATTATATAATAAAACAAATTCGAAATTCAAGATTTGGACTTCCAGGTGCCCATATTCGGATGGATGACTACGTTTTGATGGCTTTAGGTATAGTTGTTTTATCACAGTGCGAGAAACATGCATGCATTTGTGCAGGTTCTTCATTATTTAATATCTTTAAATATAATACAGGGCTATACTATTGGGTGGCAACAATTTAAAAAGGGATTCGCCGTTTAGAGTGAATCATCGCAAAATGCCAAAACGAAATTAATAGCTCTTCTGGACAAGCGGCCGAGCGGTAAAGACGCTGAACACTGGTAGTTCGGTCCGAGGTTCGAATCCCGCGAACGGACTGGCTGCATAGGCGTTTTCGTGGTTTTCTCCATGTGTAACGTGTATACGAGCCAGTTTCCCTTAGAAAGTCCTTCACGAAAGGCATCCCTCCCCTTAGGCAGATAGCTCTAGTGTGCTTTGCTATAATTAAATACACCACACAAATTAATTCTTTGGGCTAAAAAACATTTTCATCTCCAGCGCGCGATACTGTGTATAGGAAATTTTAAAGAAATGCCCTTTTTAAATTATTTTGTAATATTACGGTTGAATTGAATTTTATGGTTACGGGTGGAAGAGAGGTTAAACGAGGGAAACGAATAATCCAGACAGAGCGTGATTTCTCTTGTATAGCGCACGTTTGCTGCTTTATCCTCCAGGTGTTAATCTTAGAAGGCTTTAATCTTAGTAGCGTCAACGCATACTGGCCGTTTAGTTAGTCTATCGCCGGTAGGTTGCTCAGCTAATTTCTCACCGGAAGTAATCGGTGTTTTTGGGATCAGGAAGTCTGTGCCTTCCTGTTAAAGAGTTGTGGTAAATAAAAAGGGATATTTACACTCCTTCCTTGCCGTATTCATTTTCACAGATGTGCGAGAAGTCGCCAGGTTGCACTCTGACATCTAGACACTTTGTATGATAGCAAAAAGGATTTGTTGTTATCAACTGAATATATAAATAAGTACAAAAATTTAATAATAATCACTGCGCCCACAGAACTTCGTACCCGGCATTTATTTTTGAAACCGCCAGTGGAAGAGATATGCTTCCAGTTACAAATATTTTTACTTCCTTGTACGAAGTAAAAAGGAAGTATTGTAATCGCGAAAAGTTTCAGGCAGCATATTTCAACGAAAATATCCATTTTGACCGCTATCGAATGCAATTTAACGATCTTTTTGCGTGATATCTGTACGTAAGGGACAGAATAAAAGACTCGTTTCCTCCAAAAAAATTATAAAACTGCTTTAAAATTAATTCTGAAGAGAATTTTTCGGGGCGTCTGTACGAACGTATGTACGTACGTGCGTACGTAGTATCTCGCATAACTCAAAAACGAGTGGCCTCAGAATGTTGAAATTTTGTATATAGGACTGCTATAACATGTAAATGTGCACCTCGTATTTTGGTTGCAATCGGCCGCACCAAACGTATATATAAATACTATATTTATATATATATCCACTCTGTTACTCGGCACAGTGATCTCAGTTTTTTTACTCTCATATGTTTGTAAATTGTACATTTTTTGCTTTAAAAATGATTGAATTATGTTGTTCTTATCTTCCGGTTAAGGTTTTTATGCCTTTCGTAATTCTGGAAGCAATATTTGTACAATTATCAACAATTTAAAAGCTTTTTAAGTGCGGTTAAGTTTTAAATAACATGGTGGACATATTTGTTTACATTTGAAACAGCAGAATTGTAGATTTGTTGCCAATCTAGAGAGACTAAGCTTCGCAAGAACAAAAATAACGCCTTCATTTATTATTGCGAATTAAATCATGCTTAATCCTTTCTGGAATTTTTTCGAGGAAATAAGTGTTTAAGATTTACTTAATTTTTAATAATTAGTAATTTAATTTTTAATAATTAGTAATTTTTAATACAGATATTTTGAGCTTTTATGTATTTTTGTCTTGTCGCGAAGTGAAAACTGAATTAATTGAATGAGAAATACTCAATCGTCTGTGAAAAACTGTTTCTTTTTTGTTTTGTTTGCTTAATTTCTTTTTTACATCGTTCTACCTTTATTATAGTATTTGAAAAGAACATGTGGCAACGATTAGATAATTCTTTAAATGATATACGTTTCGTGCATTCTGAGTTATAATATGAACGAAATATAATACTGTTAAGTGAACCTAGTGCCAGAGTGTCGCTATGTAAAACAAATAGAATGAATTTTTAAAGAATGCCTTTATTCTATTGTGGTTTATGCGCTGTAGGTGAAGTAGATTTAATTGAATCCATTAAGTTTAAAAGAAATCCAAGAAACAAATGCGTATAATTTAATATTCCGTACAAGGAAGCCATGTGGTGTACACATCAAATTTTTTAAATAACGGAAAGATTCTTGTTTTCCTAATTTCAAATTTTAAAAAAAGTAACATAAATAAAAAGTCTGAAAGGTTTCAGATTTTAAATTACGTCCAAAGGGGCGTTTTTTAAAAGTTTTAAACCTTTATTTATTAAATATCATGTTGCGTGTACGCAAACCATAAAATTGAGTTCAACAGCAATATCGCAAAATAGTTTTAAAATGAGCATATCTTTAGAATTTCCGATGCACAGTCTCGCGCGCTGGAGATACGAGCCAGTATGCGTATCGTGCCGCATTAATGCCGTAATATCGTGCCGCATTAATGGTTTCACCTCTGGGAAGAAATTCAGTAAGCAAAACGCCTATCCTATTCCAGAAGACAGTGCACATGATTTTTTATTTTTTCGATGAATGTGTCTCCACTCCTTCGATTGTTGTTTCGATTCTGGTGTGAAATGACACACCCAAGTTTCATCACCTGTCACAATTTTGTTTAAAAAGTTTTCTTCCTCATCACTGTACCGCGTGAGAAATGTCAGGGCACTACCAAGTCGCTTTGTTTAGTGAACATCAGTGAGCATTTTTGGAACCCATCGGGAACACAGTTTGCGATAATTCAAGCGGTCAGACGCAATTTCGAACAAAACAGTACGTGAAATTTGTGGAAATGCCTCTGAAAGAGCTGTCATTGTGAAGCGTCTGTTCTCATGAATTGCTTCATCAACTTTCCTTACCAAATCATCGGTGACAACAGAAGGCCGACCACTCCGAGCCTCGGCGTGGACATTTGTTCGACCTGCATTAAACATTCTTACCCACTTTCTCACCATTCCATCACTTATCGCGTATTCACCGTAAACTTCTGTCACTTGAATGACGATAAATTTCGGCCGGTTTAACATTCCTCGCGTTCAAAAATTTAATCACGAGGTGAATCAGCGGGAGAACTAATTGTCTTAAACATTTTGAATGTGCACAGCAAACTGAAAACACAACATAGCAACCAAAATTTCAATTTTGGTTGCTTTTAACCAAAATGGCGACAATCAAAAGTCTTTAAACAAGAAAGACTAGTGCGCATGCGCGGGACGCTTACCACAGCACTGCGACGGCGCTAGAATGAAACGGTACTTAGTTTCCGAATACGCTACGTAAAAATTTTTTTTTCGTACAATGTTTCTATTGTTCGCTTTGAAATCGTTTAGTTTGTAAATCAAAAATTCGTTGAAGTGTTACAAAATACGAAATGAATAATAAAACAAATTTCAAATTCAAATTAGGTCTTCCACATGCCCATATTCTATAGAAGATTACATTATTCAAATTTCGATGGCTCTATGTACCGTTGTTTTAACACAATGCGAGAAACATACATACATTCATGCAGATTCTTCATTATTTAATTTCTTTAAATATAATACAGGGCGATAATTCGCCGTTTATAGATTTCAAGGCAAAATGCCAAACAAAATTAATAGTCCTTCAGGGCAAATTGCCTGTTTGAACTAAAAAAAATAGTTTTTGACAAATTACAAAATCTAACCTTTTAACGTTTTTGTGCTCCCTATAAGTATATCCGCTATACTTATCATGAAAGATAAAGTACAAAAACTGTGTCTCTCCGCATGACAAATCCATAAATTTACAAATAATCTTTTAAACCACATATCTGTAATTATAGGTGAACATTAGTTGATGTTCTTTGCATGGCAATCACAATTTATGATTCTAAATTCATGAATGCACGAACACTTATCAGCAAAAACACGCTGTAGCATGTTTTACAGACCGAGGGGTGGTACATAAACTAAAGGACGATATGTTTTAAAGACAAGATTTTTTTCACAGAATCTTAAAAAAATTGTGTTTTAGAAAACAATGACAGGCTTCGGTAATGCACATAATCAACACGCAGCATTATTTGCATAAATTCAAAATATTATTTCTAGTAGTTATTAGATTATGGTTCAGAACTGCAGGAGAATAGTAACAACGCATTTTTAGTGCTTGAAACTTTAAATTAATTGTGTGAAAATGATCTCCGCATAGGAATTGTAGCGAAATTATAAATCAAAGAATGCTATACTGTTATACAATAGAAAAGAATATTAATGAATGACATTTAAATGAAAAGAAACCAGCCTCGAGTTATTCTGATTTATTTATTAACAGACCCCTTAAGAAAAGCTGAAAATGACGTCAAAAATAAGAAATTTTAAAATAAAATATATCGGTTAACTTTTGTCGTATGGGAGACAATTTCGTCATACCGTAAAATTGTGAATTTTATTTTTTATGATGAATATAAATTTTTCTAAATATATGTGTAGAGACTGGAAGATATAAAAGATTCCTTTTCTTAATTTGTGAAAAAACCCGATTTTTGCTTTAAGATTAAGAATACCAAAACATAAATATTTGCATCATGTCAAATATTTTTATAACTGAATGTATATGTTTACGACTCACAGTCGCAAAACTTAAGGTCGGTTCAGGACTTTTGTAGACATGGTGTTAATTGCATCATTTTAATATTATTTTACATCAATTAGAAATAAAATTAAAAATTAAAACTAGATTACAGAATTAGTTTTAGCCTGCGTAAATTAAAAAAAAATAATTTAATTTACTGTTTTATCCTTCTTCGAAGAAGCCTATTTTATTTTTTTTACACTTAAAATCCTGTCTGAGCAAAATGAAATCAATATAGATGATATATAAACTGCGTTATAGAAATATAGTAAACGCTTGAGTTACATGCGCTCCGAAGAATTTTACATAACTAATTTTATGCAAGTCGAATGAGTAAATTGCTTAAGCGTATCTAAAATAGAATAATTAATAATATATATATATATATATATATATGTAATAACAAAATTCCATAGTCAAGAATACACTTAAAATTCTAACTGTATGTTCTTTTCATTTTTTAATGGCAACGGTCTCTTATTGGAAAGTACGTGGAATTAAATCCACAGCCCCGTAGTCAAGTTGTTTTTCCCGCCTTTTCTACACCTACAGTTATAGAATGTTCTGGAGATATTTAAAGCGAACTGGAATGGCTGACAAGGCTGACGTCATTTCTTGGAAGCTCCGCCTTTCCAGAGGCTATAAAAGGACTCGCAAAGGAATATCGGAGTCTTTTCTTTTGATGTAACGATGCAGTAAACTTTATACAAAAAGTTATTAGTAATTCTTTTTTATTTACTCCGAAAGTATGAGTTTTGTATCTGCTATTTCTCCTGACCAATAATAAATGGATCCTGTTTTTTAAACTTATCGTCTGATAATTTAAGCTACGACTACATCTGTATTTCTTCACCAATCTATTTATTCCGGACAAAAGCTGGTACATCACATGTATATATATAGTTATATAAAAACTTGAATAGTTATGTATATATAATATATGTGAGCTGAAGTAAATCAGATTTCTAACTTTAGTTTGCAGTACTCCTTTAACTCGCCATTTTAATTTGGTTACAGTAAGCGCCGTTTTAAGTGATCGCGTTCCTACACAGCTATTTTGGTACCATTAAACGATGAGTGAAGAAGGTCCTTAAAAATAGCAATGGCATATAACTAATTTAATATAAATATAACAGGAAGCACATAAATAGGCACCTAGGTTACATTAATTACTAAATATTTCAACTAGTAACTACAGTATTTTAATTAGAAAAAGGCAAAAATTTGCTTATGGCTTATTCACGTTGTCGTTAATGCAAAATTTCATTTAAGAGCTGTTCATAACGTTTCTGGAAATTATTTTACTTTATACGGAATTCCTAATCTTAATCGGAGGCCCACCAGCGGCAGAGCGGTAAAGTCGCTGAACACTGGTAGTTCGATTTGACGTTCGATTCCCGCGAACGGGCTGGCTGCACGAACGTTTTCGTGATTTTTACATGTGTAACGTGTATACGAGCCAGTTTCCCATAGAAAGTCCTACACGAAGGCATCCATCCCCATAGGCAGATAGCCCTCGAGGCTTTGCCATAATCACATAAACCGAACCAGACCAAACCTAATCTTAATCGGAAATCCTCCCTCGTTCAGTGTAACCAATCTTAGCATAACTATTCGTAATCGGAAGGCATCCTTCGCCAGTGTAAAATTAAACATTAGGTCAAAGAAAAATCAAACTTATTAGATGATTTTTATGGATTTTATTCCCAGAAGCAAGGGAAAAGGCAAAACATTGTTATCGTCTCGTTGAATGCATCATCGGTTAGGCAAAACATTCTGACATTCTGTAGAATTTTTTTCCTAATCGATGATGCATTCAGTGTTTAGCCCAAAGGAGTAATTTTTCCAGAAGGGCCGTTTTGTCATTTTGCTTCATTCACTCTAAACGGCGAATCACTTTTCAAATTGTTACCACCCAATATTATCGCCCTGTATTATATTTCAGAAAAATTAAATCATAAAAAATCTGCTTGAATGTATATATGTTTCTCGCACTGTGAAGAAACAACGGTACATAGACACATCCAATTTTGAATAACGTAGTCCTCCAGTCGAATATCGGCATCTAGAAGCCTAAATTTGGACTTTGGAATTTTTTTATTATCCATTTCATATTTTGTCAAACTTTGACGAATTTCTGATTAACAAACTCAACGATTTCAAAAGGAGCAATGGCAACACTATACGGGGGAAAACATTATCTCTATCGCGCGAGACTGTGCATTGGAAATTCTAAAGATATGCTCTTTTAAATTTACTTCGTGATATTATCGTAGAATGGAATTTTGCGGTTTGTTAAATTCTGCCATGAGAGGATTTAAAGTTCAAACAAAAAAAAAAAAAAATAATAATTTACTTAACTTGGTTGGACATCTTGAAGTGGAGGACTCGTATCCTAACAAGCGTTGACGTCGGCCGGGCTCATCTTTACACTGGTTCTCATGATGTCGACGCCACTTCACACTGTAGAACAGAAACAGGAGCACTGCTGCCCAGGACGGCTATCCGCTTGGTCCTGAAAGTCCTATGTCAACACGCAGGTAACTCGTTCAAATTTCGCCTCTTTACCAGCACGCCGCAAGGAAGAGGGTTTTCAGCTTCAGGTCAGAAACGTTTTTTCTAGGCAATTACGGCTCGCCTGTTCTTACTCATCACAAGAGCAAGCTTCACGAGTAACGTCCCAAGTAAGTTCCACCCGCCAGTCAGTAAGAGAGAGAATCCAACTCGAATTTCCTTCAAGCCAGTTTTCAAGAGCAACGTCCACTAGTCCAGCCGGCCCGAAAATCAGCGAGTCCAAGCGTAAGAGAGTCTCGCCTCTTAACCAAAACGCGGCCGGGGAGCATATTTTCCGCTCCCCGCCGGGAAAACATTTTTCATCGTAATTACATTTTCTCTCTCGCTTTTTTTCAACCTGTTTTCAAGAGTAACATCCACAAGTCCAGCCAACCAGTAAGTGCGCGAGTCCAAAAGTGAGTGCGTAAAAGAGTCGCCTCTTAACCCAAAACGCGGCCGGGGAGCATATTTGCCGCTCCCCCGCCGGAAAACATCTCTCGTAGTCAATTACATTTATCTCCTTCAAGCCAGTTTTCAAGAGCAACGTCCACTAGTCCAGCCAGCCCAAAAATCAGTGAGACAGAGAGTGAATCCAACTCGAATTTCCTTCGTCTCCTTCACAAACACGGGCTCCCACTATGGCTTCACTTATCGCCCCCTTAATTTTTGCAAAATCTTCGTTTTCAACCCCTGAACGCGGAAATAAGGGTGATCGCGCATGCGCGCCCTTCTTCACTTAGCCAACAACCGGACCCTCAATCGCCAAAAACCTGAATGACTTACATTGAAAGACAAGTAGCAACCTTTGACCTTTCTGTCACGTACTTTCCTCTCTTAAGGTCAACTAACAATGAAAATTCTTTCCCGAACATTCTAAAGGACAAAGCGCGCGAAATCATGACTTGGCAAAAATTGCCTCCCTTTCCCTGCTTCTTTCACAATGAATAAAAGTTTGTACCAGATTTGCAAATAAAAGAAAATAAATAATATTCATTTAAACTAAATAATATTTCCAGAAGCATCTGTTTTTCCCCAAAATTAAAGCCTTAAAATAAATAATTCATAATCAAATAAAAATTAAGATTTCCATAAATCATAAAATCATTCACCTAATTTTTATAACGCTATCAGATAATTTCTCTACATAACAGGTTTAAGTACGAATAACATGATATTTAATAAATAAAGGTAACACATAAAACGTTAAAAAATACCCCTTTGTGCGTAATATAAAATTTGAAAAACTTTCAGATTTTTCTTTTCTTTTTCTTTTTTTTTTTTTTTCCTTTTCTCTTCAGAAGAAGAGAATCCTGTGTTTTACTGAACTCAAAATCCATGAAGCTATTTAAAATATGACTACAGTTGCTCTTTGTGCTTAATTTAAAATGGTTTATTAAATATCATTTGCAATTTGACAGCTGAGGGTGCTGGTTCGGTAAAACCATCGAAACTAATCCTGTGAAAATTTGCACATATTATGCTGATTTTTGTTGTTTGACTTCTAAATTAATATTTGTTCGGCGTATCGTTGATTTTGTCAATCAAAAATTCCTTAAAGTGTTACAAAATATGAAATCTATAATAAAACAAGTTTCAAATTTGGGCTTCCAGATGCCCATATTTGCTGGAGGATTACGTTATTCAAAATTAGATGGCTCTAGGTGCCGTTGTTTTACCACAATGCGAGAAACATACACACATTCACGCAGATTTTTCATTATTTAATTTCTTTAAATTTAACGCAGGGCGATAATATTTGGTGGCAACAATTTGAAAAGTGATACGCCGTTTATAGTGATTCGACGCAAAATGCCAAAACGAAATTAATAGCGCTTTTAGACTAATGCGATTTGGGCTAATAACAGGTGATTGACCTTGACTGCAAGAATTCCATGCGATACCTCATAAAAACGCTGTCCGGTATACACTTCTAGGTTCCTATTCCTAACTTTGTTTCCGATTGCTACATTTCGTCTCACGATTACTGGCATCACATCGCCGCACTGGTATCACACAGGCTGGAGAGAATCACGGCTACTGGCCAGTGAATAACTAAGACGACAAACGACTCAAATAGGCGCATTAAGTCCGTGGACTGCAAGTTTTTCAGCGTTATGATTAGACGAAAAAACACTTAGAGCAATCGAAAACTCTAACCGAACATTATAAATATTAAAAACTGATTAATTACCTAATTTTTCTGATTAACTTAATTACGTGGAAAGAATGATTTAATGTTCTCCGGGTGGCTAACTTACATTTTCTTGCATTTTTGTCGAAATTGTTGGTTAAAATTTGCACGTCTGAGATTTCTTTCTTTAATAGTTGATTATTTGAATTTTTCTTGTATTTTCATAAGCATATTTTCACATTTCATACATTTGTACACGCTTCGTATGCCCTCGCATGTTTTGTAACACTTCATACCTTTCATAGGTTCGAAGTAAGTTTACTTTATTAGCCCAAAGGAACAATTTGACCAGAAGGACTATTAATTTCGTTTTGGCATTTTGCGTCGGCTCACTATAAGTGTCGGCTCACTTTTCAAATTGTTGCCACCAAATATTAGAGACCTGCATTATATTTAAAGAAATTAAATAATGAAGAATTTGCATGAATGTATGTATGTATGTATGTTTCTCGCACCGTGAAAAAACAACGATACCTAGAGACACCGAATTTTGAATAAGGTAATCCTCCACTCGAATATGGGCATCTGGAAGTTCAAATTTATAATTTGTTTTATTACCTATTTCATATTTTATCAAACAATAAAGAATATTTGATTAAGAAACTCAACTGTTTCAAAGCGAGCAATGGCAACACTGTATGGGGAATTTTTTTTTTTTTTTTTTTTTTTCCTCTCCGGCGCTCAAGACTGTATCGGAAATTCTAAAGATATGCTCTTTTAAATATTTTACGACATTGCTGTTGAATTGAATTTTATAATTTATGTGCGAAGGACATGATATTTAATAAGTAAAGGTAACACACAAACGTTAAAACGCCTAAGTTTTCAGATTTTATATTACGCCTCTTTGGGCGTATTTCAGATTTTATTAATTTATTCTTCGTTTAATCTCCTTTTGATAATCTACGTCATTTTTCTCTAGCATTTATTGTCGTGAAAAGGCATAACTCTTCCAAAAACATGTTTAGATTCCCACTAAATTAATTAAAAAGATAGCTAACACATCAAAAGAAAAGCTACTTTAGAAAAATTCCTCAAGTTAAACATTAATTTACTATAAAAAGTCTTGTGTTTTTCATTTTCAAATTACCTAACCTAACCCTTTCAAGTAAATAATTAATTTATTTTTGTATAAAATATTGTCTAAATTTAATTCGACATCTGAAATTTAAAGCAAATTTCAGTCTTAATAGCTTAAATGAAGTTATGTATTTTATAAAATACAAAAAAATATGTAATGACATAAGTACAAGTTATTTGGTCTACACAGTCAACTTTTTGACCTCAACGTAAATTTTTAAATCTCGTACAAGTTTTAAAATCGAATATTTCTAAATGCGTCCAACTTAGTTAAGTACGGAATGGAAACTTACCTTATGAAAAACAAAAGCCACATAAACCCCATCATGAAGGAGTTCCAAATCATTTTTTAAAGTGATCGTTACTTTTTCGTTACTTCCCTCTAAAGGTAGAACCGTGGGAATTTGCACCTGAAATGAAAAAAGAACCCGAACACGCTACGAAGGTTTCACTTATCTTATTGTAAATAAAACGCTTCTGCGCATGACTTCTTTTTTAAGATTACAGGAACGTTTCAGGAAAAAAAAATAATAATAATAAAATTTTTGTTCTTGAAAATGATAATCTAAAATTTTCTTGTCGCCAAATCCTACCCTTTTAAATTACAGTGGGGATTGAAACACAGAATTTGTACCTCGAAATAACAGAAATTTATCATCTTGTAAAGATCTTAGGTTAATTGGAAAAGCCAGCGAGATGAAACATTAGCAACCGCCTTCGCGGGGAATCGCACTACGGACCTCTGGAATACCGACCTAGCGTGCAGACCATCATACTACGAAGGCATGCTAGGAAGGCGGAGAATTACCTTATATACTCCCCTTTTTAAAGGGCGACTGGGATTTTTAGGGGACCCAACCGCCAAATCATGGGTGTGGATAATCCTCATCCAACACCCTTTTAGTTCGGGCGCCACTGTAGAGACATTAGGTATTTTTTGGAAGCAGGCAAGATGAAAAATTATCAACCGCCTTCACCGGGAATCGAACCACGGACTTCTAGAATACCGACCCGGCGTGTAGAGTCACTACACCACGAAGGCACGTTAGGAAGGCGGAAGAAATACCTTATAATCTCCTATCATTAAATAATGAAATATCTGTATGTGTGTATGCTTGTATGTATGCTTATTTGTATGTATATATGTGAATCTGTTTGTTTGTTTCTAGTACTGTGAAAAAACGTCGTCATCTAAAGCCGCCATATTTTAAATATAACATTCTTCTCCACCCGAAGATGTGCACCTCGAAAGCACAATTTTGAATTTCGAATTGCTTTTATATTTATTTTCAATTTCTGAGAACATAATGAAATTTTATTTAATGAACTAGGCTATTTAAAAGCAATGTGTTGCCACTTGTCAAATCATAAGATATTGATTTTTAATTTTTTTGTTACCTATAATTTATCTGTTATTAACAAATTAAGCGAATTAAAAGCAATATCTGGATTTCTTCAACTCTGTTATCATTAACTACCTGAGACTCATTAAAACATTATCTATATATATATGTAATAATAAAATTCCATAGTCAAGAATACACTTAAAATTCTAACTGTATGTTCTTTTCATTTTTAATGGCGACGGTCTCTTATTTGAAAGTACGTGGAATTAAATCAACAGCCCCGTAGTCAAGTTGTTCTTCCCGCCTTTTCTACACGTACAGTTATAGAATGTTCTAGAGATATTTAATATATAAGCGAGCTGGAATGGCTGACGAGGCTGACGTCATTTCTTGGAAGCTCCGCCTTTCCAGAGGCTATAAAAAGACTCGCAAAGGAATATCGGGGTCTTTTCTTTAATGTAACAATGCAGTAAACTTCAGGCAAAAAGTTATTAGTAGTTCTTTATTTCCGGAGATCTGATTTTTGTAACTGCTATTTCTCCTGAATAATAATAAATGGATCCTGTTTTTTAAACTTATCGTCTGATACTTTGAGCTACGACTACGACTATGATTCTTCACCAGTCTATTTATTCCGGACAAAAGCTGGTACATCATGTATATATATATATTTAATAATCATTATTCTCGGTGGTTGCCCGAGGAAGCAGTTAGCTGTAACAATACCTCGTAGAAATTTGCCCATCTGGTGAAAGGATTTAAAATATTCTGGGATCTTTGAATTAAAAATTAACCACACATTTGTTTGAATTGTCATTTGCATAGTTCTATATTGCTTGTGTTGCTTATTCTCAAATCCACTCTAGTCCATCCAGCATGGATTTAGCAAATCCACAGCTCTAATAGCTACACTGGAACTCCGAATTCGAATCAGATAGAACATTTTAATGATAACTAAAACGAGAAAGTAAAGTCTCGCAGGGAAGCGATCCTACCTACAAGTTTAAAATGCGGTAACGAAATTATTGAAAAGTCTGGAAACTATTTAGAACACCCAAAATAACAGTTAGGAGTGAGAGTTTTAATTTATTGATCAATTTAATCTAGTTTTTTTATAATAAATGCTGTGTTTTATATTTATTTTCTTTTGTTACTATTTTTGTGGGACAAATTAAATTCATCAACAGTTACTATTATTATGGGGCAGAGGGAATAGTACAATTACTATAAAACGGTGCTGCTACTTCCTAATGATTCCTTTCCTAGTGATATTTAGGATGGTTAAGTGTTCCCACTAACTTTGGATATTAGAAAGGGATTCCGAGAATTTTAACAGAGTATTAAACGATAATCCAAAGCGTTAAACTATGATACTTTGAGCAAAATGGTATTGAAATCATTCGAAAGTTGTCTATATATCTACTACTTTGCATAAAGTATCTCCACAAAAGCGCTTCCCCGGCCTTTAGTTTCGCAACCATTGGTTGTAGACATACACTTTCAATGCCAAATATGTGTTAAATCAGTAATTCTCAACCTTTTTAAAGCTGACGCCCCCCTAAGAAGTGGAAAATTTTCAACGCCCCGTCTGTGAAAATCCTGTAATTTAGGTAAAAACTCTAAGTAATTTCAGTTAGACTTACACACCAAATTTGTTTAACTCGATAGTTCTGCATGGAAGGTAATTACATTCCTTTTGTTAAAATTAAAATGACTAATGCCAGAAAAAATTGCTTAAGCGATGCTTTATGTTTAAAACGTCTTTATTCTTTATTAAATAAATAAAAAAGAACAGCAAAAAATACGCTAAGACAGTAATATCAATGAAACAACCAAGTATGATCTCTGGGATGTCTGTGCTTAACGATTCAGATCCAGTTTCTGAACGTTCAGTTCAATATTTTGAAACAGATGAAGGGGCAAGGTCTCCTCTTTCCATGGTGTCGACTTCTCGTTTTTGTAATTAGATCAGTCACAGCACTGATTACCCGTTCGACAAGGTAGGAGGAACAGAAAGGAATTAAGCATTTTTTGACGATAGTCCCCACTCCTGAGTTGAGGCGACTGATGTTACTTTGAAGCCAAAGCTTTGTAAGGCTATCACCATTCTAGAAGCAGGCAAGTTTCATTAGTTGAAAATTTGACCAGTATCTCCTAAAGCTGAAGCTCTGCTGTCTCAGTATTCATAAAAGGGTTCAAAACACACTGAGGGATTTTCAGAGACAAAATATCCTCAAACTGTTCAGAAAAGTCCTTGTGGCAAAGACTAAAGGTGTTGACAGTGAATATGTGTTTCATCGGCCAAGATTCATTGCTCTTAGGCATATCAGACAAGATTGGAAACTGGCTGAACTCGTTGCCAGAGCAGACGGAAACTAACTGAACTCGTTGCGACCAAAATTCTGCTTTCACGAATTGAGTTTTTTTAGGAAGCAGAAATAGCAGATTTTGTTGTGATCAAATTGAGCTCTTCGCATTGAAGCTGTAAATTAATTCCAATGAATTTTGCGAATAAATCGATTCTGTAAGCAACCTCAATCTTAAATTGTAGCAATTTATCTTTCAACTATATTTTACTCTTCGAGGAACTCAAGTACAGAGTCGAACAAATTCCAAAACCTATTGATGCAGGCGCCTTTGGAAAGCCAGCGAACCTCGGCACGTAGAAGCAAGCGACTGAGGTCTTCATTGTTGTCCTTATACAGCTGCCGGAATAATCGATCGTTGAGAACATTACTGAGAATTTTATTCTCAGTAGAGATGGCATATTGTAATGACAGATGCAATGGCATACTGTCTATGAATGAACTGAAGAGCTAAAATACTTGGTACTTCTTTCTTCAAAAGGGCGATGAACCCATGATGACGACCCACCATTGTAGGATCTCCATCTATGGTAATAGACATAACGTTCGCAAGAGGAATATTTTTCTCATTAAAATATTCTTTGAAAGTATTAAAAATAGATTCACCTTTAGTATCTGTAATCAAATACTTTGCAAAAAGCATTTCTTGAATAATTTTTCCTTCCTTCACAAATCGGACGTACGCTAACAGTAAAGCCTCATTAGTCCATGGCATGGTTGATTCGTCAACCTGAGGAGAAAATTCGGTGAGTATCAAAAGTTTGCATAATGAAGCTTTATCATCTTCCACCATGCCATCAAATCGTCGTCACACTGTATCATTGCTTAATAGGACATTTTTTATAACACCTGATGCGGCTGGATAGTGTAAAACCGTTTTTAAAACTTCCTTGACAGCCGGCAGTATCAACTGTTCGCCCATGTGATAAGCTGTCTCCGATTTAGCAACTAATTTTGGTATATTATAAGAGGCTATCAAACCATCGTCGCACTTTTTTGATGAGGTTGCTAGTAACCCTGAGACAAATGGTGCTTTCAGAAACTTGGCTCTGATGTTCGGGAAAAACGACAAATCTTTAATTTGTTTGTCAGGATGAATTTTTTGCAGATTCGTCTCATCATTCTTAGAACTGCATGAGGAGAGTCGTCGCGGAAGTTCGTTTTATTGCTGGTACAAGTGGTGTAAATCGGATAATCGATTTAATAAATGTTTTGGGGAGTTCGAATGCCAAGACATGTTCATCGCCCTCTACCGCCCAAAACATGCTCGCCGCCCCCCTGCCGCGCAAAATAAGTTCATCGCTCCTCAACGTCCTTCCAGCGCCCCCTGGGGCGCGGTACAACCCCCATTGAGAACCAATGTGTTAAATTATAAAAAAATTCCCGTTTCAGCATTTTTAAATTTTAATAAAAGATCAATTTTATAAAATTTACGAAATCAAACTTTTTAATTTTATACGCTTCTGCAGTCCCTAGATTAATTTTAAGAGAATTTCATCCTCGTTGTAGAAAATGAGACAGCAAGCTTTACTCTCGTACGACAAATATTGACTGAGGTGGGGTGGTTGATTTCAACATTTATTTATCAAAATTTATTTATTTATTTAAAATATTTGGCATTATTTGCAGTTTGTCTTGAGAAGTCGATTAACGAATAAATTAAAATAATCTGATGTTATAACCAATACTTTAACATAAACTGTTGGACTAACTGTGACAATAAGTCTGTCCTCTGGTGTGTACCTAGAGAAGTACTTCAGTAAAAGCCAAGGCTCCCACTTGATAGGTTGTACCAGACTGTTGCTCTGTAATTTTCTTAAAGTTAGATGTAATGTACGTGTGTAACTTAAACCTGTTAATAAATAATTGTTACATTATACAGGACTCTTCTATGACCCTATCTAAAACGACCCCATCACAATGTTGGTTTTCCCACCTTAAATGGCATTCAGTGACATAATTTTATAATTTATTACTTTTCTAAGATTTGTAATTTTGTCTCAGTTAGTACACAGAAAGAATTTTCACCCAAGTAGTTTTAATTTCCAAACGCTAAAAATATACTAAGCGATAATATTCTCAGACAGATTTATTATTTTAAAGCTTAAATTATTTTAGAAAAATAGTATTTTAGTCTAATAGTCATGCAAAAAATTAATTAAGCTAGAAATATATTAAATTTTTAATTCTTTACTGAATTAATTTAATTAACTGGTAGAGAAATTTGGCTATTTCGAAGCAGGAAACATGAAAAATGAGCAGTGTCCTCGCCGGCACTCGAATCTCAGACCTCTCGAATACGCTTCCAGTGTGCTGACCATTACATCACGAAGGCATGCTATGAAGGCTGGAGAAATACCATATAAACTAATTTCTTACGAATTGTCCATGTGCTAGTACTGAAGTATTCCAGTGTTTTTAGAACACCTATACTGTAAGATTCTGCTTTTTTTTTTTTTTTTCTAACAAAATAGCATTGGCCAGTACCTTTCATGTCAATCTGCATAGAATATTCCATCTCTATTTAATTTATTAAAATTAGAAACCTTTTCTAAGCTGATATATATATATATATATGTTACGGTGAAACAACGAATTGGGAGAATGTCGACTTTCACCGGTGAATGTCAACATTCACATAGTCTCTTAGTGTATGTCCGAAATATTTTCCAAATACTCTTATTTCTGACTTACACCGGTCAATGTCGAGATTCACCATGTACTAATGGTGAATGTTGAACATATAACAATATTATATTTTCTTCTCCGTTATTCAGTCGCGAATAAACGCACTCGACGCTTGAAATAAGAACTTAAGAACATGAGAACCTAAAACACACAATACATTCAAAATGGGAAAGGAAAATAATTGAAGTTAAAAACTTACTTAATTATACAGTACATTCTAAATGAGAAAATAAAATAACAGTAATAAAAAACTTACTAAATTATGGGATTCAAATCTTATTTATTGCAACAACTTAAACAATTATGGCACTTTATCACCTCTCTTTTCGACTTTCACCAGAGCGTATCTGTGATTGTCGACATACACCGGCGAGGGTCCGAATATACAAGAATGTAGTGAAATATTCGGTCTTTCACCGACGTATTTGGTGAATGTTGATATTCTCCGGTGAAAGTCGACATTCTCCAATTTCGGTCTTTCACGGTAACATATATATTTTAAATACCAATACAAACACTCTTGAATTTTTATACGGCCCCTTTTTTATCGTATATTTACTTTTTTTCCTCAGATGATTTTGAATAAATGTAATACTTAAAAAACATTTTTCGAAGTTTCTCGATCGATTTCGGAAGTGGTCGGGTTTCTTATTTTCTACGAATTTTTTATGTCGAAGTGGGGGGGGGGTCGACTTATAATGATCTCTAATATGATCTCTGACTTTAAGATGAAATATGTCTATCAATTTCTGTGATATTCGAGTGGCACCGTTTGAATTTTATTTCTTATGTTAAATATAAACGTTTCCTTAATATAACTACGGAATCATGGTATATATAAAGAGTTAGATATCCTAATTTTTTACAAAATGGATTTTCTTTAAAACTAAGCTATGCCCAGTAAGGAATACTGAGTCCTTTGAAGCATTTTTGTAAATTGAAGTATATGACTATGATCAACGTTTGCGGAAATACAAATATAAAATTAATAAAATCACTTTGGCATGTCATTAACAAATATTTGTCCATATTTTAATATAGTCGACTATTGATTACAAAAACTAATGCGAAAATTTAAAATGTTTTCCTATTTATATTGTGCTACTTTTGCGTCACATACAACACTAGCCAGCATCACGTACGACGACTAGAATTCAAATACTGTATTCGAATTCAAGTTTCTTTTCTATTTGAAGGAACTGAAAGAGGTACCGTATATACCCGCGTATAAGTCGAGATATTTTGGACCAAAAAAAGACTTCAAAGTGGGGGGGTCGACTTATACGTGGGGCCATAAAAAATTAAAAGAATCGGAAGTTTAAAAATTTCTTTATATAATGCAGTTGTTTTCTTCCCACGCTCAAATTGGACGAGTTATCAAATAAGCCACTTACTTGAAGTAATTTCATGACTTAAATTATGTGACGAAGTAATCACAGAGTTTCATACTTTAACTAGAGTACGTTTCGATTAAACCAAAGAATTTTTGGCCCCCGAACAACCGATTAATATCGAGCAATAAAAAAGTTTCGCCAACACGCCAAGAAAAGAGAAATGCAGATAGTCATTTTTAAAGCTCGTCCGTTGATCATTTTTAAAAGAAAAACTTTACCGAAAAACGTTGTGTTTCCATCAGGTGTGCTGGTTCGCGCCCATGAAAAGGGATAGATGGATGCTGACGGAACAGTCGATTGGCTTAAAAATGTGTGGGATAAAAGACCGAGAGCAGCTTTCAAAAAACCTTCGCTTTTAGTATACGATTCTTTTCGTGGACACTTTTCTGAAGAAGTGACAAAAGTGACAAAAGTGACAAAACACCTAAAACCGACTGTGGTCGTAATTCCGGGAGGATTAACATCCGTCATTCAACCCCTAGATGTCTGCCTCAATAAGCCCTTCAAAGTAAATGTTAGAAAATATTGGGCAGAGTGGATTAGTTCCGGTCGACCAACATTTACAAAGGGAGGCAACATTAAAAAGCCCGATATTACATTAATTGCTCAGTGGGTTAAAGATGCTTGGAACGAAATACCCTCTGAAATGATTATAAAATCATTTAAAAAATGTTGTATTAGCAACGAACTACACGGCACAGAAGATGATGCCGTTTTTGAAAGTGAAAATGATGACGAAGGCTCTACTAGTAATTGTAACAATACAGAGTTCGAGACTAAAAATATGTATAATGACGAGCCAATGACGACAGAAGAGTTCTATGAAATGTTTGGCGAATCTGACCATGAATCGGACGTTGAAGGATTTTGATTTTGTTTATTTACGAAGGTATTTTTTATCGTATATTTACTTTTTTTTTCTCAGATGATTTTGAATAAATGTAGTACTTAAAAAACATTTTTCGAAGTTTCTCGATCGATTTCGGAAGTGGTCGGGTTTCTTATTTTCTACGAATTTTAGTGGGGGGGGGGTCGACTTATACGCGGTATCGACTTATACGCGAGTATAGACTTATACGCGAGTATATACGGTATTTAACGCGCATTTTTTCTTAACTTTCAGATATTATGAAGTTAAGCATGTAAGTAACTGAACCACCAAAATCTATAAAAGGGATAGGCATTATGAATTCCTCTTGTTTGTGAGAGCTTTTTTGGTATCCAGTTTTCGAAAAATGTTATGGATGAAGTTGATAGTAGTATTTTTATTTATTTATTTATAAATGAGTGACCTGCACTTAAAGACATTAGCCATTTTGCTCCCCTGTACTTCTGGGATCAAATTTCAAGCTATTAAACACAGAGTACGTATTTAATGTTCTTTGTTAGTAGGTTGTCCATCTATTGATAAGAAGTGTAAACAGATTTAAAAGAATTTATTTAAAATCTGAAGGAAAAGACGGATTAGAATTGGGATCATTAACTAGAAGGGGCAAATTTTGATGAATGCGAAACGCCTGTAGAAATTTTATTTATTATTATTCCGCCTGCTTCACCCCTCAATGTGCAGTACAGGTCAGTCATGTTATTCCGATCGTTGTTACAGCAACCTATTTTGGTTGTTTATCTTTTCAAACTTATTAAAGATAAACAGATTTAACAACAGTTATTACTTTTGTTGGGTGCTCCAATTTACAATTTTTTGGGGAATTTAGTATAAAATTAGCAAAAAGGTTTAGTTAGCTTAGAGATATTTACATATATACATGAGTTGAGGCTTGCTGCCTTTACATTTCGTCAGGTGCCTAGACCTGCTTATCTGCTATGATTATTATGTTTCTCTTAGAATAGACATACTCTATGATAGTTCTGACGTTCCGCTGTCCGTAGTAATCCTGAAGAAGGTCTTTGAGACTATGTGATCCCTGGAGCTGAGGAAGCTGAGGAGCTCTGATGGGAGAAGTGAGTGACAGTCGTGGATGTAATGTGAGACGTCTGCTGAAGAAGCTGAAGCACCGAAGGCGCATTTTACGTTTTGATGGCAGAACCTGCTGAGGCAGGCGGGAAATCTTTCGTGATTTGTGAAAGCTTGTTGTAGATAGAAATCTGTTTTGAGCCTTTTGGTGGAAACCACAGGAAAGATGGAGTAGGTGTGTCGACCAGTATTTTTTGAGTCGTCCCAGGGAGCTTGCCAGATGGACATGAAGGCGCAGAAGATCTTGTGTTTGGCAGCGACTATGGAAAGTGGTATCTCTGAGTCGATGAAGGGGTGACATGTGGCTTCTTTAGCTAAAGAGTTTCGTTACCTTGGGTACCTTGATGATTACGTACCCAGCATAGAGACACTTGCCTGGAAGAAGACAGGGTAATAAGCCCTTCTTTTAATGAAGAGATGTGGAAGGCTTGTGTGCCGTTCTTGTTCAGTGCCTGTAGATGCTCATGCTGTCCGTGTAGAAGCTGATGGATGGAAAAAGAGTGTTGCCTGCCCAGAGACCTGCCTTCTTTAAAGTGAAGGACTCAGCCTGGGAAACCGAGGCGTGGTCGCTAAGTCTGAACCGTGCTGAGTGAATTCCTGTATTGTTGTAGAAAGCGACATAGGCTCTGAAACTTTAGAGCCATCAAAAAAGATTTCTAAGTCCTGTCCGTTTGGTAGATGTTTAAGCCATTTTATATCTTTCTTGAGAGATGGGTGGACGGGAGTATAGTAGTAATGTAGTTCTATGGAGCGCTGGTCTATGAATGAGGAGTCATCGAGCTGGAAGGAGTCCTTAAAATGAACTAACCTATAAGTACCACACTCAATTTCTGCTTTGAGATCTAACGGAAGAACCCCTGCAAGGATTTGAAAAGCTGCTGTGGATATGGTAGTGAAACATTTAGTAATTTTGAGAAGGGTGATGCGTTGAATTTGGAGTAGCTTCTAACGAACCCTAACCGTGCCAGTAATCCCGATGGGGGAGCCGTAAAGGATCATCCTTTCAATGCCCCTCAGATATAGTTCTTTCAAAAGTTTCCCTTTTAGATTCCATTTATCTGTGACAATGCGATTTAAGCTATTAATAAGATTGCAGGTTTTATCTCGTATCATCGTTAAATGCGGTACCCAGGTGAGTTTTCTATCAAGTAAGAATCCTAGGTATTTTAAAGTAACTTCATTTTTTAGTGCACGGCCTGCCATTTAATACGATGTGGGCTATTTATAAGTTTATTACTCTTTAGAAAGGTGATCATTTTTGTCCTATCGATGCTGAATTTAAGCTTGAGTTTGAACTCCATTCAGTGATAAGATCTAATGCCTTATTCGCTTTGTATTCTATTTCAGTGCGATTACCTCCTTGAATGATTAGAATAAAATCGTCGGCGTAGGCCTGGGTTTGTGCATTTCCTTCGAAATGCCTGTCGGAAATATACTTCACCAACGGAAGATGATTTTGAATAATTTTGGCAGCAGAGAAACTAAAAATATGAAATTTTGCTGCCCAGCAATGTCGGGCAACGTAGGATTTATGTGTTTCTTTTTTTCTTAACATACGTCTCATGCTTAGCTCGAAATTTCAAGACTTTTTGACCAATGTATACTGAGCCACACTGGCAAGAAATACTGATGTAATCCAGTACGTCTTATCTGAAATGCAAAGCACGGAAATACAAATGTTATCGGTAGGAGAAAAACGACACCTAAATTTATTTTTCATAAAATACATACAATTTTACAGCTGGAAACAAAGGAATGATTGCTGAACCTCATAATGGTTGAAAAACAGAGAGTGTTTTTTATTATGTTTAGATGTAATTTTTAAGCCGCTTGGTTAATGATGCTCTGTCAATAGAAGAAGAGGGATCTATCAAACATTCGAGACTAGTGTTGCCAATTTATGATGTTTCTTGTTGCTACAATATTTTTAACATTTACTGCGCTGGCTGTTAATTAGTAGTGTGTTTATACAGAACATCTGCATTAGTCACCATTCGTTGTGATGTACACTGCAGGGGAAAAAAGACAGTTCTATATCTCCCGCTCTACTGGGCCGATTGACGAAATTCAAATTGAAGTTTCATGTCTCGAAAGCGCGACTCAGAATATATATTAGATTTATAGATAGCATTGTTCTAATATAGGTATTTAGACACAAAATTGGGCTTTTTCTGAAATGACGCCAATTTTTTTTCAATACTTCGATAACGGCAAATCTAGTTTACGCACTTTCTTAAAATTATTTGAAGTATCAACGATGACTTGTTTCCTCTCATGTTCAATTAAAAAAAACGGAAATGAAAATAGGTTGCTATAAATTAAGAAGTTCGCCAAGTGAATGATTTTTGGCTCAAACTGAAAAAATAAGCCAAGATAAATTTCGAAATTTCTCACCAAAAATTACAAAATTTATATCTAGGCATAATTTGAGTCATAAAATAGAAATATGGGAAAAAAACTGTAATATTATTTCAGAAAAAGTCCGATTTTGCGTTAAAATACCTATATTAGAAGAATGCTGTATGTAAATCTAATCATATCCTAAGTCGCGCTTTCGAGACATGGTTTGGTTTGGTTTATTAGATTATGGCAAAGCACTCGAGGGCTATCTGCCTTAAGGGAGGGATGCCTTCGTGGAGGACTTTTTAAGGGAAACTGGCTCGTGTACACGTTACACATGGGGAAAACCACGAAAACGCCCATGCAGCCAGCCCGTTCGCGCTTTCGAGGCATGAAAAACTCAATTTGAATCTCATCAATCGGACCAGTAGTACAGGGGATAAAGAACTATCCAATTTTTTATTTCCCAGTATACTTTGGCAGGAGATACAGATATATGTATGGTTCATTACTTTATTTTTTTTTCAATGACATTAATCTAGCAGATATTTTATATTTATAATGTGAAAAAAAATTGAAATTTTGCTTAATTTTTATTTAAATCCTGTTGTCAGAAATTTGCTAATAATATGCTTTAAGGAAGTTCTTAATGACATTCACGTTTTAAATTGCAAACACTTACCGAATAATACGAAAGCATTTGATTATTGTTATTATTATTATTATTATTTTGCGCTCAACTCTCTTATAAAAATTCTGTTTTTTTTTTTTTTTTTTTTTTTTTTTTTTAAATCGACTTTTAATTCATATCGAAAGAATGATAATTAAAAAATTGAAAACCAGAGCGAACATGTGATTTAACTTCGATGAAAATTGATCTGTAGCGTAAACCTGACAGTCATCACTTTTTAAAATTCTGGTTTGAAACTGGGTATTTCAAAACCAGGAGTAAATTCGACTTTCTTAAAGTTAAGATATTGATATATCCATTGTGGACATTTCAAATGATAAGTGTATCACACGATTTCTTGACTTTGATAAGACTATCGGAAACAAATACGCGTTCAAAACGTCGCTAACATTTGCTTATAGAGATGAGTAAACTTATGAAATCCAGAGTAAACCGTTATAGATATTTCTGCAACATTTATCAAGCGTTAAGAGCACTTTCAGAACACGTTTTTGGCAGAAAACTAAAGAAAATTTTCATAATCTGTGTTATAGTAAGCAATCACCAATATTTTCCAGAAAATCAGCAATTTTAGCACTCTGTCGGAACATATTTATGATTCAGTTTGTTTTAACTTCCTCGTACGAAGTAAAAGAAGTATCGTAATCGCGAAAATTTCGGGTATCCATATTTTAACGAAAATATCCATTTTGATCATACTCGAATTCATTTGAGGGATATTATTGCGGGACATCTGTAGGTATGGACACCTTTTTTCCAAAATGGATTCAGAAGAGATCTTTCCGTGACGTCTGTACGTATACTGCACAAAAAGAAAATGGGACAGTTCTATATCTCCCGTTCTACTGGGCCGATTGGCGAAATTCAGCTTGCTTTTTCACGTCTTGAAAGTGCAACTTAGGAATATGTATTAGATTTGCATATAGCATTGCTTTAATATAGATATTTTGACATAAATATCGAACTTTTTCTGACATGTCACGCCAATTGTTTTCCATATTTCGATTCCATGACTCAAATGATACCAAACTGCCGAGTTTTATCAAAATCGCATGAGTAGCTTTTAAAAAATGAGCTTTCAAAATTTTAGCTCCTCAATGCTAATTAAATTTGATATATATTTATTAATATCTCTTTTTTATTAAACTTATTTAATTCTTTCTTTCATATTTCGAAATTTAGGTTCATTCCAAATAAAATTCGCCAATTTTTTATGATTTATTTTTTAAATTTGTATTTTAAAATATTTTTTATACATTTTTCAAAAATATTTTTGTAAAAATATTTTACCTACAAAATTTTTCACATCATCTTAAAGTAGATGTACTTCTAGGCGCACTTGCAAAAAAATTAGGATTTTTCATTCAGCATTTTCTAAGATATATAGGAATTTACATATTGGCGCGTTTCGAAACTGATTTTTTTTTTTTTGAGCGATAATAACGCCAAATTTGGTTTACACACTTTGTTAAAATTATTTGAAAGTATGAACGAATGCTTTTAATTCCGCTCTTCTACAATGAAAAAAAGAAAAGGAAATTAGGTTGCTATAAATTAAGAAGTTTGCCAAGTAAATTATCTTTGGCGCAAACTGCAAAAAATGTGCCAAGATAAATTTCTGGATTTCTCCATAAGTTTCCCACCAAAAATTACAAAATTTAATATTTAGGCATAATTTGAGTCGTAGAATCGAAATATGGAAAACAACTGACCTGTCATTTCAGAAAAAGTCCGCTTTTGTGTCAAAATATCTATATTAGAAAATGCTATATATAAATCTAATACATTTTCTAAGTCGCGCTTTCGAAACATGAAAAACGCAATTTGAATTTCGCCTATTGGCCCAAGAACGGGAGATATAGAACTTTCCCAATTTTGTTTTTTTTTGCAGTGTACATATGTATGTATCTAGCGTAGCACGAAAGCCGTAGAACGTTGAAATTTTGTATGTGGTACTGCTATAACACCTAGTTATGCAACTTCTTCTTTCGTTGCAATTGGCCGCACCAAACGTATATATATATATACGTTTGGTGTGGCTGATTGCAACGATATATATATATATGTAATATAATGTGTGTATTGAATGCTTTCCTTTAAAAAGTAATTTTTCTTAGCCAAATATAGAAATTCTGATAACGAAGCAGGTACAATTCACAGAACGTAGTAGATCCACATTGAAGAGAAAGAATTCTGATTGCGACGTAATAACTAAGAGATTTGGCATTCGAGGTGGATTAAATTCCATTTTTATTTATGCTGACATTTGTGGTTACAGGCACTCTAATCGTGCCTGATCATTTATTTGTTTGCATTAAATTTCATTAAATTTATCAACTTTAAATTAGCTTTTTACAAATAGAGAATGTTTATTAATTCTATTTTCTTAAATATGGTATTGTCTACAGTAATATTTTAGTTAAGTTTTATTTAGTGCACAATAAAGAACCAAATAAACAACAAAATAAATAAAGTAAGAAATGCAAAATAAAGAACAATTACTAATATTATACTGCTGCAAGTCCTGAATAATGCCTTATCGGATGAAATTACAGAGTACGAATTGGCAATGAAATAGTGAAACATTTTACGATATAAATTCAATGCCTAAAACTCTGTAATTTGAATTTTTTACATTGTTCAAGATGAAAAATTGACGTTTTCGCCGTTTTCCAGTAAACGTAATGCATAAAAGACGGTCTATAGAAACCCGAACTTCGAATTTCTTCTTCACTCATAAAGAATTTTCTTTCTGCTTTCTCCTTTCTTGAACATTCTGCACGAGAAAAAAAGTGGCATTTCTAATATCTTCCGCTCTACTTGGCAGATAGACGAAATTTAACTTGCGGTTTTCATGCATCGAAAGTGCGACTTAGTGTATGTATTTGATTGATATATAGCATAGTTCTAACATAGGTATTTTGACAAAACAATTGTACTTTTTTTATATGAAATAAATAACGATGTTTTTTCTATATTTCGATTCTACGACTCAAGTTATACCCAGATATTAAATCTTGTAAAATTCGGTGACAAACTTACTGGGAAATTATTTCTATTTAAATTTTTTCTATTATCTATTTATTTATTTGATTCATTCTTTTTAATTCCAAAAGAAAATTTTGCTGATTTTATAAAGTTTTTAAATACTCAGAAGCTTCCATAGAATATTTTGTACAAAATTAAAGGAAGGAAACATGTTTAGAATACTTTAGAATTATGGCTTATTTCCTATACAATGTTTTTAATATTTTTATAGAATTGTATTACTAGAATGTGTACACATTACACGTATAATATTCTATTTATATGGCATCTTTAGAAATTTTCATAGAACGTCTGAACAAATTTCTGCAGCGGTTCTCAATCGGTGGTACGCGTACCACTGTTGGTACGCAAGAAAAAAATTGGTGGTACTCAAAGAAACAAAGTATTTTTAACTATTAAAGTCAAAAATCTCTTAAAAAGAACAACTGATAGAAATTTCCTGTGATCGAACTCTAACAGAAGATTTCGAAAATGACACACTTGTTAACTTTTGGCTAAACAAAAAAAAAAAAAAAAAAAAAAAAAAAATAATAATAATAATAATTTAAAGGCATTTCAAATAAAGCTATCAAATTTGTATTGCCTTTTTGCACAACCTGTTTGTGTGACCAAGGATTTTTTCCATGTTATATTTGAAATATAAGTACAGACCAAAATTGAAAATTGAAAGTGGATCTTAATATATCGTTAAAGCTAAATGAAATAACACCCAGACATAAAGAAATTGATCTCTCTTAAACAGGCCTAAATTTCACACTAAATTTTAGAATTAAAGTATTATAACTGAAATTTTGATAATTAAAACGGTAACCAATTTTTAATCTAATAGTTTTTTATGTGTGCATATTTAATACAAAGAGCCAATAGGTTGCACAAATCGCAATATATATATATATATATATATATGTGATGTACCAGCTTTAGTCGTAGCTTAAATTATCAGACGATAAGTTTAAAAAAACAGGATCAATTTATTATTATTCAGGAGAAAATAGCAGTTACAAAATCAGATATCCGTAGTAAATAAAAAGAATTACTAATAACTTTTTGTATGAAGTTTACTGCATCGTGACATTTAAGAAAAAACCCCCGATATTCCTTTGCGAGTTCTTTTATAGCCTCTGGAAAGGCGGAGCTTCCAAGAAATGACGTCAGCCTCGTCAGCCAATCCAGTTCGCTTTAAATATTTCCAGAACATTCTATAACTGTACGTGTAGAAAAGGCAGGAAAAACAACTTGACTACGGGGCTGTGGATTTAATTCCACGTAATTTCAAATAAGAGACCGTCGCCATTAAAAATGAAAAGAACATACAGTTGGAATTTTAAGTGTATTCTTGACTATGGAATTTTATTATTACATATATAGAGATTTAAGTATTTCTATTGAGAAATTGAAAAATAATCATTGTAAAATGTAGTGGTGGTACTAATGTTTTTCAGTTTTTGTTCAGATGGTACATGGTAGTCGAAAGGTTGAGAACTGCTGCTATAGAGTATCTACACATATCTCTGTAGGAATCTCTTTAAATAACTCTACAGAACTTATGTCTAAAATGTACAGAATTCTGTAGAAGATCTCTGACCTAGATTCCAGAAAATTGGACCATAATTCTAAAGAAGTTTAACGTTGCAGTTTTGTATAGAATTTCTTTAGACATTTTCGTAGAGGACTGACACTTTCAGTCAAATTTGAAGTGCTCTATTCTACTACAAATAAAATTCTAAATGGATAATTAGAAGTTTCTGGAAATCTCGGTACAAGAATCTGAGAATGGATTATTAAGAAATAAATTACTGTGGAAATGGGCATAGAGTTTAATAGTTATTGCGTGATAAAACCTGAATAATGCTATCTTGGCTAATGAAGTAAAAACAAATATTATTAGACCTATTTTTGTGAGAATGAAAGACTGGGATTGAAGTGATTAGCTTTCGGACAAAGACAAAAACGCATAATCGCATGTAAGGATAATGACCTAAGAATAAAATCTTGTAATGTTATTTTTCCCAGTCGTAAATTATTCCTTGTGTCAACAATGTACGAAAACATCGTGCGGTAAGGAGACAGTAGAGCAAGATATCAATGATTTACGTGTTTATGACTTTCACGAGATTACAAACAAGCTTACTTTCTTTAGTGGCGGATCTCGGTTCTGTGGGCAAAAGCTTTTAAGAATTGCTGTAAAATTAAATGTTAAATGAAACCTTGAACGGAATGATCATTAAGATGTGGGTCAAACATTCATTTTTGTGTATCTATAGGTGCTTCTGTGAACTACTTTTGTTTCTAGATGAGAAAAGGCATTATTAATATGGAACACTGTGTGTGTATACAGCATTGCACAAAGAGAGCTAACTTTAGTACAAGGGTCAAAGTCTCTGCTACATTGTAAAGTTTTCAACGTGTTTTAGCGAGAAAAATGATTGAATGAATGAGATGATTGCAAATGGTACTTCTAAAATATATTTATGTAATAATCATTAATATGTTAATCTCTCTATATTCTCTGCATGTCACAGATTCGAAATACTTTTTCTGAATAATTTGGAACTATTTTCAAATCTTGTATCGTAAACAAATTGGAAGATGAAACCGCCAGTCTAAATTAGGCTTAAAGAACTTATAAACTTAAAAAGATTTTAAAAGTTTAAAGCTTAAAACTTCCAACTTATAACAAAGTTTTCCTGACACTAAAAAAAGACATCCCGCTGTTAAAAATAACATTAATAACCTTGTTTTAATATCATTTCCTCCTTCCAACAGTTATAAAATTGCACGGATTTTCCAGAAATTCAACCATCCGAGCATTTGCCCACATCTGAGCAAAAATCGTTATTTGATTCTTAAAAATTCCACATCTGACTTCAATTCTTCGGGAATTTATGGCATAGCTTGTCAGTTTAGTTTGGAATATATTGGCGAAACTATGAAAGCTGTATAATATTGCCTGAAAGGAAACGAATCTTATGTCCGAAAAGAAAAAATAAATAAATCTTCAGCAGCCAATCATATAAGGGGCGATTAAAAAGTTTCCCAGAGGACATCTCTGTAGCGTATATGCAAATTAGTGGGTCGCCGATGCGGGTATATAAGCACAGACATCTTAGCATGGCATTATGGTGGTATTTGTCAATTTCCGAAGAATGTGTGGAAGCGTCCGAAGAGCACGTGACGCTGCTTATGTTAAGACATGGCGAAAGTCTTCGACTGCGTATTGCGAGAGGGGCTCTTTTATAAACTAATTCATCTCGAATTGAACCGAGAAGTTATTCATCTGATCTTTTTCTTCTTTAAGCAGCGCACATTTATTGTCGCCCAGCGAAGTGTGATTGAAAACTGTGCCAAATAAAATCGGGCGTCCTGCAAGGGTCGATCTTAGGCCTGCTGCTCTGTCTGCTTTAGATTTGCAACTTTCCAAACCCAGGTCTGTATAATTATTATTTATTGGCATGCTATGCTGATGATTCAGCCATTACCTTGAAAGCAAACCAAACCATTCGCTAGCTTCAAACCTATACTAATTCCATCCAAAAAGGGTGTAGAAAATAAACAACCCAAATTAATACTAGCAAGTCGCAGTTAATAATTCGCAGAACAACCAATAAGGTACATCCAGAGTACTGAAATCTGATACTATACTCCTGGGAGCAACAAAGGTAAAACACGGAATGAAAAATATATTTAATAGTTATAAGTGAAACTGATCCAAGAGCGTTGTATGGTACATAGAACTACATTGTAAATAAGAAAGCAGAGATATATAAATACACATACATTACGAGCATCACATTGCGAAAGACCAAATGCCTCAGAAAAATGTGCAATGGAAATATCACGCTAATAACAGGCATAATACACTCTAGCTGAAATGCATGCTTGACAATAGTGTCTTTGATCGTTTGTTGTGGCAGGAGCGACCATTCCTATAATAATGCATGTCGAAGTTCCTTGAGGGTGCCTCGCGGCATACTGCGACCTGTTATCCAACGTCCCAACATATCCCACACATACTCTTTTGGATTCAGGTCTGGTGATCTACCAGGCCACTGGCAGATGTGGAATGGTTTCATTCCGTATCACTCGACTTCTATGCGGGCGGGCGTTATCGTCCGTAAATATCGCGTTGGTACTTGTTGCTGCGATAAAAAAGAAGCACAACAGAAAATTTCGTCGCATTATTAGATAGTTGTGACGAATTACCAGGAATCACGTAGAATTTAATGCGGCTGTTCGTTGCTATCTCAGCCTATGCAAGCAAGTCTCCTCCTCTGTAATGATATTTTTCAACAGTGTTTGGTTCCCGATAATATGTGCCAGGCTCTTGCCATATCATTGCCCTTTCGGGAATCGAGACTCATTAGTTAAGAGTTCATGTCCCCACTGCTGTGGAGTCCAACTGTAATACTCATGGGTCCATTTCAACCGCGATCGGACATGCGATGACAAAGCATAATGATAAATACCTGAGCATAATGACCAGCCAACATCTCAAGTGGAGCGATCAAATTAACAGTGTTCGTAACAAAGCAATGGATATCATAAATATACTTCTTCCTGTTATTGGAGAATATTCAAAGCTTAGTCTAAGAACAAAGAAACACGTTTGTACTGTATGCGTTATACCAATACTCTGCTAGGCAGCTCCGGCTTGGAACACCGCTGCTACAGAAGTTCCTCGGCAGTTCAATTTCAAGTTGTGTAAAGTAAGTTCCTTAGAAGTATCACCGATTCTCCATTCTTAGTCAGCAATCTCTCATTCCTCAGGATCTCAGAATTGGAGAGATTAAAGATATCTCAAAAGATGTTTTTATAACAAAGCTATAACCAGCAATTACGTAAACTACTCACCTATTTTTAACTGCGAGATTTTATGCGAAGATAGATTTATCAGGCCTCTTGCTGCTCATATAATCACTGACAGCTCGTCATAATCATAGCTTCATTTCCTAGTTCTTTTACGGGTAATTTGTACTACATAGTGTAAAGAGCATAACTTGTTCGTATGGTACTTTGTAATTTTGATATTCTAGTACTGTTTGTATGTTTATATTCTTTTGCAGTATATTTTATTTGATATTGCATTTTGTATTTCGTACTATGCATTTTATTTTAGTATCTTCTATTTTCTTTCACCTGTGACTATACGCAAATGCAATTTAACGCTTCTCCCTTTCAGTTTAGTCGGATTTCACCATAACTTCTTGTTTCGCTTTACCTTTTCAGTTTGTCTCCTTTTTTATGTATTCGGCCCTTTCGGCAACCCAACCTTTTCGTCCCTGCCACCATTTCTCCTCATCGAGATAACCATATCCGGAATTCCCCAACGTCAAGATCCCTAGGGCAAGAACTTAATTGCCACCGAACCGGCAAAGTTGCGCCTTCGCGCAATAGTGTTGTTGTTGTTATTAATCTTCGAGTCCAGCTTCTGCTAGACGAGGTCTACGAGTTTATTCACCTTCAAAAAGTCATAAACTAGCATAGAGGACTTAATCAAGTCGTCGTAGGACAAACCAAGACACCTAAGGATATGTGCCGGAGAAGCCTGCTCATTGTTTCATTTCGGACAAATCAGGTGTGTTTTTTAGCCTTCCTGGAAGGCAAGGTTTCTTAAATGGCCACTAAGAAAGCGGATGCATCTGTCACAGTTCATAGTGAGGGATCCACCAGATGATTCAACGTGGTACCAAGAGTGTGTCGGAAGGACAAGGCAAGTCATTTTATCAGTATGTTTTTTGGCAGAATACAGCTCAAGGTAAGCCAGACAGTTGGAAGTAGCCAGAGCCTCCTCGGCACCCTTCTTTGCCAGGACGTCTGCCTCTTCATTTCCCCAAATGTCCACATGTGAGGAATCCACTGAATGTGCACATCACAAGAGGACGAGACTTGTTTTAATTTAGATTTAGTGAGAATTGAAGTTCCAGTTTTGTCACCAACGTTACACCAGTTTGACAAATATTGGATGGCACTACGACTATCAGTCATAATTCAGATAGCTTTAGGGTCTAAAAATGACATTATATAGCTCAGTCCCTCATCGATAGCAAAGAGTTAACTTTTAAAAACTGAGCTAAAGTCAGGAATTCTTTTCTTTATTTTGACATTTCCATTGGGATCTCTGATAAGTATCTGATCTATGATATACTCCACTGCCAACGTGGGAATCCCCATTTTTGCTACCATCAGTATGCTTTCCATAGTACCTATGTTATGTCTCGCAATAGTTTCAGCGATAACTGCATAACCAGAACCTGAACCCATTTTGCGTACGGGACTTTGCGATGTTAGTGGTGTTAGAGCGAAGCCGGTTGAATCCGTAATGAACAGCAAGAATTTTGATATCGCAGAATGCTTCAATGCCGATCCACAATGACTGGCAGCCGAGGCAGATAAAATCTTTTAAATTATTTCAGCAAACGTTGTGGCCACAAGCAATTTGGATTATTATTTGTGCCTATTTCAAGAGGTTAACAATTTTGATAACTTTGCAGTAAGAAACAATCAGCACACAGCAGTCCAGCTAGGCCGAAAAAAAGCGAGCGAATGGTATGCTCAGGTTGAAATTTTAATTCAGACTGAGTGAGTTTTGGTTCTCAATGCATTTTGATTGGATAATTAATACTTCTTTAAAATTATTATTGGCTGTTTGAGTTTAGTTCCATATACATCATCAGAATTACGTAAGGCTCATATAACATAGATTAGTCTCGAAATGACGCAATGCAAAGAGAGATTATTATTTTGCATTAGAGAAGGAAAATGAATCTTCGCTGCAGATTTAAATTATATTTTATCTTTTACATATTCTTTATTTTTCTTACACATGTATATATATATGTAATAATAAAATTCCATAGTCAAGAATACACTTAAAATTCTAACTGTATGTTCTTTTCATTTTTAATGGCGACGTTTTCTTATTTGAAAGTACGTGGAATTAAATCCACAGCCCCGTAGTCAAGTTGTTTTTCCTGCCTTTTCTACACGTACAGTTTTAGAATGTTCTGGAGATATTTAAAGCGAACTGGATTGGCTGAAGCTCCGCCTTTCCACAGGCTATAAAAAGACTCGCAAAAGAATATCGGGCTTTTTCTTTAATGTCACGATGCAGTAAACTTCATACAAAAAGTTATTAGTAATTCTTTTTTATTTACTCCGGATATCTGATTTTGTAACTGCTATTTTCTCCTGAAATATAATAAATGGATACTGTTTTTTAAAACTTATCGTCTGATAATTTAACCTACGACAAAAGCTGATACATCACATATATATATATATAAGATTTAAGTAAATTAATAAATTGAAATACAATAATAAGCTAAAAGCGAATAGTTTGATTTTTTTAAAAATTATTTTGCTTAATTTTTAGACTCGGAATCTATCTTTTTTGTCCAAAGGGACAATTTGCTCACAAGAACTATTAATTTCGTTTTGGCATTTTTCGTTGAATCACTATAAATGTCGGTTCACTTTTCAGATTGTTGCCACCCAATATTAGAGCCCTGTATTGTATTTAAAGAAGTTAAATAATGAAGAATCTGCATAAATGTATACATGTTTTTCGTTTTGTGATAAATCAACGGTACCTAGAGCCATCCAAATTTGAATAACGTATTCTTCCGTAGAATATGGGCATGTGGAAGCCCTAATTTGAATTTGAAATTTGTTTTATTATCGATTTCATATTTTCTAACACTTCAACGGAGTTTTTGATTAACCAACTAAACGATTTCAAAGCGAGCATTGGCAACACTATACGGAAGAAAAAAAATCATTTTTATCTCCAGCGCGCGAGACTCTGTATCAGAAATTCTAAAGATATGCTCATTTTAAAATTATTTTGCGATATTGCTGTTGAATTGAATTTTATGGTTTAAGTGCGAAGAACATGATATTTAATAAATAAAGGTAACCCACAAGACGTTAAAAAAAAAAGCCCCTTTGGGCGTAATGTAAAAAAGCTTTCAGATTTTTATTATTATTTTTTTTTTATTGATGCAATGATTTTCCCCTAAAACATGCTTAGTTATTTATTTATTTATTTTTACGCATTCTTCGGCAAGGTAAATATCGTGTAAAAACAGAATTATATGTACTATAATCTCACCACAAGCTGCTTTATTACTATTTTTCAAGCGACAGTTATCGATTTAAAGTATTTAATGAAATTTACGAAGCATAGATTTAAAATACGACAGAAAAGGACCCATTCAGCAGTTTTCTTTTATTACTTTTATTCACGGTTCTCACGTGGTTCACCGAAAAATTATGAGAACGCACCATGTTTATCGCTCTCACTCTCTCGCCCCCTGCCGGTGCCATTTACCATGCCCCTTCCTGTGCAAGGCCACATCTGACGCCTCAGCGACCTACATTCATTGACTTCCACGTCTAGTAATTTGAATACCTCATGCCAGCCTCTAATATAGAGAAATATTAAGGCGAGACTTACGAATGGCTTGCGTGTTTAAAGCTTGCGTCGCTTCTCATTAATGTTACGCAACATTCGAGGGCTAAATGAGTTGGCGCGATGTTTATGAAAATATTTTACCCTTTCGCGATTCTTCGTTACATTTAATATCACACAGACATTTATTCCTCTGTGTATTATAATTTAAATGAATGAGCTTTCTAAATTGATCCTTTATATTGATTTGTATATAATAATTTGTGTAATGGTTTAGTTTAGTTTAATTTAGTTTAGTTTACGAGTATGCAGCAACCCTCCTGGACGACAACAATTGGCCTCATGGCTAACGCAGAACACCCGACGCAGACAAACAAAATAAAATTAAAAGATTAAAATATTTAATGTCCTATTCCTATGATAGTCTTGTTTTCATTCATAATCCTCATAATTTCTGTTGCATAGCTATTCAAGAATTTTCTTTTTTTCAATTACATTCTGTTCATTTATTTTTCCAAATCTCGTCCTCACACTCTCGGTCAGTTTACATTCTTCCATAAAATGAGCTGCATTTCCGTACTTCCCACAGGCCAAGCATTGATCATAGCCCTGGAGATTAAAACGTTTTAAATAGGCCGGGAATCTACCATGATCCGTGGTAACTTGAATAGTATCTATATTATTAAATAGATCCATTTTTCTTTTTAGGGTCAAAATCCTCAAGTAACCCTTATTTTTATTTGAACCATTTCATTCCCGAGCCCTTTTCTCAATTATACTTGCTTTCATTTTTCTCAAGGTAATTCTTCTGGAATCATTAATTAGCGTCATAAATATCACCCTCTCCCAGGGCAGCCTCTTTAGCTAGCATATCCGCCCTTTCATTCCCGATAACACCAATATGTGCCTTGACCCAATGAAAATATATACAATTTTTCTCTCTTATTTTGTTATAAATGTTTTTTATATCGAAAATAAGTCTATTGCTTGCTTCCGGATTTGCCAAGCCTTGTAGGGCCGAGAGAGCATCAGAATAAATATGTATTGTTAAGTACTGTTTAAAGTTTTTATAACTCCACCGCGGTGCCTCTCTAATTGCAACCGCTTCGGCTTGATACACTGATTTATTTCCTTCTAATCGTATTTTTCTATTATAGATTCCGACTCCGTAATAAAATATAACAAAAGCGCAACCAGTTCCACCGGAGCCATCAGTGTATATATCAATCATGCCAGTATTCATGCAATTTTTATCGGACGGTATACCCTTGAAATCTTTTGGATGTATATTAATAAAATCTTTTCCTGTCAAGGCGTTACCATTCAAAAAATCACCATTTTCACATGATAAAATCTTTTTAAAACCATAACTGAGTAAAAATGTTTCATAATAAAAGTTATAAAAAATTGAGAGTGGCGGAATGCCAGCAAGTAAGCAAATAACTTCTGTAGAAATAGTACGTGATTGCAAGCAGCCAGCTCCTTTGCAATGAATCTAGTTTAATTCTCAGTCTAATTTGTGTAATGGTCGTGATCATTATAGAAAGCTATGTTTATGAGTCGAAACATAGTTTTAAATGTGCATTCAATTAATATTTTAACCGGGCTCGAATCCCGGAGAAGACATGGATGTTCGTAAATGTATAGTGTCGGTGCGGTATGGCGGCACTCTAAATATGCGGCGAGCCGAAAGTCCTCTCGTGTGGATTGGTGGAAGGGGAGAGAGGTGGGAGACCCTTGAATACCCCCCAGGGGTTCCCTCCCTCAAAACTAGGGTGGAAAACAGAAGTCCACCCTCTCTTTGGAGTAGACTCTGGCAACCATTCTTCCATATAATACGGACAAGACAACAACAACACCAACAGAAACACATTGCTGTACACGGTGTATTAAGGGGACTCGTACACCTTAAACCCCTCATGATCTTCGAATATATGACTGTTGCAAGAATCGGGAATATTTTATTTATTTTAAAAACAATTACTTCCAACTTTTTACAGCTGATTTACATAATACAGCTGCTTTAGAAACTAGTAACCAGAAAGTTTGTGTTGCCACAAATATTTTTGTAATTTAATCCTCTTTGTGACAAAATATTTCGCCGTGTTTCCACCTTGCGCGCATGATAGTTTAAAAATGGCTAATGGTACATACTCGAAATTGGATGGAATTCTTTATATGGGCACTATTTTCGAATTGAACCAACAATTTGATAAATATTTTAATATTGAAAAATTTTATGGACGAAAACATTACAAATTTTGTTAATAAAATACATTTTATAAACTGAACTCAAAATAAAATAAAAATTGAACATGAAATTTTTAGAATTTTAGGTTCACAGTAGTTTCCAAATGTTATAAAAGCTATATATTAAATATGGAATTAAATTATGAAACAGAATGTTTTAAACTGTGCGCGCAAGTTGGAAACATGACGAAAAATGTTGTCACAAAGCGGATTTAATTATAAAAATATTTGCGACAACACAAACTTTCTGATGACTATTTCAGAAAGCAGCTATATTATGTAGTCAGCTGTAAAATGTTGGAAGTAATTGCTTTTAAAATCAATAAGTAATCCCAATTCTTGCAACAGTCACCTATTCGAACATCTTATGGGTTTTAAGGTGTATGAGTCCCCTTAATTGCCTATGTAATGGTAAGATTCATCATACTTTTGCTTACCAAAACGCCATATAGAATTCTGTGAAAAAATATAACGTTAAACCTTTTAATCCTTCAACATGAGAGACAAATTTTCTATAAACTAGCTCAGAGATCTTCAATAAAATTCTGCAACGCTTAGATTTAGCTTCTGTTATGTGGAGAGATTCTGTAGAGCAGGGTTCCCCCCTTTTTGTCCCTAAGTGCACATTCTAGAATATCTGTTGGACGGGGGGGCATCATTTATTTTTTTACATTTTCCAAGGTGAATTTATAGTTGGGTAGAGATAATAATACATGCGCATAAAAAAAGGAGATCGGTCGCATTTTGCTTTGTGTTGTGATTTGTATTGGACGCAATTTCTATTCCGTTAAAAATGAAAAAAACTTTCACATAGAATTTTATTGAAAACTAAAACTTTTTTATTGTGATTGCACAGCGGCGGGCACACGTTAAACGATCGACGGGCGCCGTGATACTCGCGGGTATAGAGTTGGGAACCTCTCCTGTAGAGATATGTATAGATACTCCATTGATATTTGTGCAGATGTTCTATAAAAATTTGAGCAGTTTCTAAAGGTCACATATATAGAATCTCATATAATATGTATATATACCCAACTAATAGAATTCTACTAAAAATATCAAATATAATTTATATGAAATGGCCCTTAATTCTAGAGGATTCTAAAGAAGATTCCTTGCTTTAATTTTGCATAAAATTTTTTATAAAATCTAATGCTTAAAGACATTATAAAATCAAAAAAAAATTTCTTTTGGGATCATCACGAAATTAATTAAATTGTAATTTTTGAACAGAGTTTCTAAACATTATTTAAATTTTGAAATGATCTAAGGCATGGGCAAAAACATCGCGGACGAAAACGCCGCGGGGAAACAACGTGGGAGAACAACAAATAAAACATTGTGGGAGAAAATAAAGCAAGGAGAAAATATCGTCGTACAAAAACTCGTCTTCGAAAGTAAGGATAGTTTAAATTTTTGTGTATTTTAATTACCAGAGCTTCTGAATTTTACAGCTATTTTCTGTGAAAAATCTACCTGCGATATATATCTTTGGTAATTAGAAACTTGTATCTCGGAAAACTGGATATGCTGCATTACTTAATATTCCTGAAATGTAATTGGTCTACAAACAGAAAAGTAGATAAGACCGCTGGGCACCATTAGCTCGACTCCATCAGTATACATGGTTGTTTTTATTTAGTATGTTCGCATTCTGGCTAAAAGATTGTCTCCATGAGCATCTTCCTGGGTATTTCCACGCGTAACGTGAATACGAGCCAGTTTACCTTAGAAAAATCCGTCACGGAAGCATTCCTGCCCTGAAGCAGATAGTTCTCGCATGCCTTGCCATAGCTCCTTAACCCTTTGTGGCACAGTGTGTCCGCTCACACACCTTACAAATTTCCTTCTGTACGCACAGAAAAATTGAATGAAAAAGGACTTATAGGTTACTCTGAACCTTCTTTATTTATAGTAGATGGCAGCTCAACACAAACCAGTCCATATATCTTAGCCATGTTTAGTTTTTTAACACCCTCATTTTTCGAAGAAAACTTCCAGATTCATTTTAGGGTATAAAAGGAATTGTTTGAAAGGAAATTTCTATGTTATTTTTTGGCTGTATGCCAATCTCCTTGTTCTATATTAGTTTTAAATCTTTACCTTGAAATCTTGCCTAAAATCAAACGGCGAACCCTAGGTGTGCCCAGACCGGGCTTACCGATAATCTAGGACAACTGAGAGTCTGTATTCTTTGTTTCTCCGCATCTCATCGGTCAGTTCATTGACAACAATGCTCGTTTCAGCACTCTTTTCGAAGCTCTATTCAATCAGTGTGCCCACTTTGGGCACAACCACAGAATTAAAGTGATAAGCGCTATCTTCACAAAATTTTACTTGTGTACTCCTCTAGGCCTAATTAGACTGCCCACCACTTTTTTTTTTTTTTATCAAAACTCCAACTTTAAAAGGTAGCGTGCCGGAAAGGGTTAAATCAAAACAAAAAGAACCTAAAATGAAATAGATTTCTAATTTTCATATTATTTGAAATCCTTTAATCAAGACGTAATTCTCCAGCATAAAAGTGCAGTAATGCAGGGTGGAGCAAGTTTTGGAATTAAAAAAAACTCAACAAATGTAATGAACTAATTGTTATTCATGCTGTAATTTAATGTTCATTCTTTTTGGAAAAAAATAGGAATGGAAATTAGGTCAATATTAAGTTATGAAAATGACCTATTGTAAATGTTGTTCTTCTCAGTCCTTCTAGACTCAATCAGCGAAATTTGGCACAACTATATAACCGTCCAATACACTCACATCAAGTTACAGTGCGGTTGAAGTTTGGTATGATCGGCTCATATTTATTTGAATAAGATGATTAGACAGTAAGAGTTAATGAACAAAGATTCTCTGCAATACTATATCACTTTCTTGCTAAAGAACTTCACAAAAAAGCTGCATAAAATGAACAAGATTGAACACCTTGACCCCCCCCCCTCCAAATGGGACAGTTCTATGTCTTCCGTGCTACAGGATCGATTGTCGAAATTTAGCTTGCGTTGTCCATTTCTCGAAAGCGCGACTTAGGATATAGATTAGATTTATATATAGCATTGTTCTAACATAGGTATTTTGAAACAAAATCCAACTTTTTCTGAAATAACATACCAATTTTTTTTTCCATATTTCGATTCTACTACTCAAATTATGCCCGGATATTAAATGTTGTAATTTTTGGTGAGAAATTTATGGCGAAATTTAAAAATTTAGCTTGGCGCGTTTTATTCCGAGTACGCCCAGAATAATTCACTTGGAGAACTTCTTAATTTCTAGCAACCTATTTTCCTTTCCTTTTTAGTTCAAAGGCGCTTTGTCACTGAAGAACTATTGTTTTCGTTTTGTGATTTTGCGTCGAATCACTATAAACGGCGTATCACTTTTCAAATTGTTGCCACTAAATGTTAGAATCCTGCATTATATTTGAAAAAATTAAATAATGAAGATTCTGCATAAATGTGTGTATGTTTCTCACATTGTGATAAAACAACGGTACCTAGAGCCCTCCAATTTTGAATGCCGTAATCCTACTGCGAATAGGGGCATTTGAAAGATCAAATTTGATTTATTATCTATTAACGAATTTTTGATTAACAAGCTAAACGATTTAAAAGCGAACGATGGCAACTCTCTTCGGGGAAAAAAAAAAAAAAAAAAAAAAAAAAAAAAAAAACCTTTTTTATCTCACAAACGCACGGAACTGTGTATTGGAAATTTTAAAGATTTGCTCATTTTAAAATTATTTTGCGACATTGCTGTTGAACTGAATTTTATGGTTTAATGGAAAAAAAAAAAAAAAAAAAACATGTTATTTAATAAATCATGGTAACACACAAAACGTTAAAAAAACGCCCCTTTAGACGTAATTTAAAATCTGATATCTTTCAGATTTTTTTTTTTTTTTCTCTTTTCATTGCAAACGAGCGGAAGAAAGGTCATCCTTCAAACTTTCAAATTATTTTATCAAATAGCGACAAAAAAATACAATTATACGAGAAATACATTTGCTTTAAGATGATGATAAAAATTTTATACGTTATAATTCAAATTTTTTTTCCGAAAAATTTCAAAAAATTATTTTTAAATAAATCATATAAAACGGGCGAATTTTATTTGGAAAGAACCTAAGTTTCGAAATGCGAAAGGAAGAATCAAATATGTTTAATAAAAATAAAAGAGATTTTAATAAATATATATCAAATTCAATTAACAGGGAGGAGCAAAGATTTTGAGAGCTAATTTTTTAAAAATTACTCGTGCGATTTTTACAAAACTTGGTAAAAAAAAACGGTATGTCTTTCAGAAAAAGTCCGATTCTGTGTCAAAATACCTATGTTAGAACAATGCTACATACAATTCTAATTTATATCGTAAGTCGGGCTTTCGAGACATGAAAAGCGCAAGTTAAATTTCGACAATTGGTCCAGTAGAACCGGAGATATAGAACTGTTCCCCTTTTTCTTGTGTGCAAGGTGTAAATGCTTCTTCGCGTAAATAATTAGCAAACAATACTCCTTTGCTTGCGTAATATGGCTCCTGAATAATAGTTTTTTTTTTTTTTTTTTTTTTTTTTTTCGAGGTGTACATACGACGGTTTGTGCAGTTAAGGTTTTGACAGAAGTGTTGAGAAGAAATTTTAGTATTCCCACTGGGAGTGCGCTCCCAAAGAATTTAACTTCTGGTCTTGGTGATATCGCATGGCCATCCTGTCGTTTGATCTTTTGTCTTGTAACTTCTTGCTGTAGGCATTATTTGAAATCGAGAGCATATAGCCATAAACCACGTTCCTTTCCTGAACTAGAGGCCACAATTCAACGTTATTAAGCCCATACTGAGAGAAATGTTGCGAAACATCGTAGTAAGTTTCTCTTGTGGAGGCTCGTTTGCTTCTTGGCGTTTTTCTCTTGTCGCCATCTGTTGGCACAGATGGAGACTGCGACGTCACTTTACCCCAATGTCCTTGAAGGTGGCATATGACCTTTGGAGGTTGATGAAAGATATAAATCATAATAATCAAGTATCCTACCACCATCGCAAACGTGTGTCTGTGCAATCTCCTCTGGTATTTGAACTCTTTCCGAGTACACTGACAATCATGATTGCTATGGAGAACATCTAGAAGATGCCATTTTTCAGAATTTAAAATTAAGCGTAATTTTTATTTTTATTTATAATGTTCACATTAAACTGTTAAGTTAAAATATGAATAAAAATGTTTTTATTTATTTATTTATTTATTTTTATTTGGTGTGTTATTTCATTTTAAAAAGCATTAGATTTTTCTGCTCCACCCTATCTATTGAAACATAAAAATTATTTTCGATTTATAAGTATTCAATGTGGGCAGGATAGGTTCCCACCCCTAAATTCGTAAGGTCGTATGAAGTAAAAATTGATAGCGCTTTGAGGCGATTATACAAATGTTCAAACCCTGAATCACTATAGAAGAAACCAAAATTTTGCCTTCAGAAATCATAAATACTGTCACGCCAAAAGAAGATGCTAAGTAACTGGAAGTATTATTTGCATTTTCGGAATTTAGTAGTCAAAACAGAGGTAAATTACAGATATAACAGTAAAATATGACTGCAAGAAAATCCACGGCAGTTCAATCGGAAGAAGAAGAATCTTCAGTCGTATAAAGTTGACGAATTAGTCACAAAACAAAAATATCAGTTTGGCTAAAGCTTAAAATTCCGTTCGAAGGTTTTTGGACCTTACGGTGTCAAAACAGTGAAGCCCAATGACTATTATGAAATTGTGAAAATTCGTATTCAGGAAAAATCTAATACAACATCGACGGCCCAGATGACTATTTGAAGCCTTGCACTGTAGTGAGCAACGGTGTTTCCAGCTAAATCAAGCTAATATGTTGCGCAAAGCAACTGATGGGCTGTTTCATCAGTATGGCGAATAAATACTTAAAGAAGCTTACACGCTTCCCACATTGGTCATTGTCTGATACGTAGTGAAATGTGGTAGTAAGTTATGAAAATGCGTTATATCGGGTGTGTGACCAGCAGTGTTACAAGCGCATTTGACTTGGATAAACGCTAAGTGGCAATAATGGGAAAAAGAACGTTCTTTTTTTTCTGTATTTGACGCAGCTTGAATGCCAAGCGTTAGATTTTTCAGATTATTTTTTGTTTTTGATATTCAAATAAATTCGATTTAAATAACCACAAGTGACTGTAGTTCAAGTGTTGATATAAACACCGGTGAAGAACAATGCTTTTGTTGTACTAGATGAACATTCTTGATGGATCACTGATTTAGCTTTAAGAGATCCGTTTCTTTAACTCTTTGGAAACCAAAGCCTTCGCTAATTGGTATGCTAAAATACCGAACCTCCCAAAATAGTTTCGAGAGTTACAGCAATTTCCTCCTCACCCCCATCCATTAACGGACAAAAAAGAGTGAAGATTTCAAATGACGTTCTTTCTGCTTCTAATAAATAAAGATAAGAAACCACAAATAAATCTTTTAGGAAAAGCTGCTTGCAATAAACTGTTACAATGCGTTTGGGGAAACTGCACCTGCTACTGTATATCTTAGGGAAGGGAAGAAAACAACATCGGTATTTCGGCCGTCTCGGGCGGTTGTGGTCGTTTGAATGAAGGGCCGTCTGGGGCGTTATGGTCTTCATAATGAGTTTGCAACAGAAGTGTTTGGATGTAACCGAACTATTTTATCGAAAACCATCTAGTGGCAACGAAAGCAACCTATAGTCAGTCGACCTCTAGCTTTGATGGGGATAGGTTCTCCGATTAACATTAATTCTAAATGTAAGATGTTCCGTTTTTGGTTATGTTTTCCTTTGATGCATATTTCTTTGTAACTGTTCCTGAGCTCTATTAATAAATAATTTTAGAGCTAGCCGGGGTTTGTGTTTGTAGAAGAACGACTACAAATTTACATTTTCGGGGGCACAGAACAGAAAGAAATTCACAATTCTCAATGGAAGGTTTTTTATAAAATTGAAGTCCTATTTTTAGTCCAAAGGGATTTGAATCCCGAAGGACTATTAGTTTCGTTTTGGCATTTTCCGTCGGACGGATAAATGTCGGTTCACTTTTCAAACTGTTGCCACAAAATGTTAGAGTCCTGCATTATATTTGAAGAAATTAAATAACGAAAAATCTGCATCAATGTATGTATATTTCTCGTATTGTGATAAAACAACGGTACATAGAGTCATCGAATTTTGAATAACGTAATCCTCCAACGAATATGAGCATGTGGAAGACCAAATTTGAAATTTGGAATTTGTTTTATGATCTATTTCCTATTTTTTTAAAACTTTGACGAATTTTTGATTAACAAACTCAAGGATTTCAAAGCGAGCAATGGCAACGTTGTGCAGAAAAAACATTTTTATCTCCAGCGCGTGAGTCTCTGTATCGGAAATTCTAAAGATCTGCTCGTTTTAAAACTATTTTGCGATATTGCTGTTGCACTGGATCTTATGGTTTAAGTGCGAGGAACATGATATTTAATAAAGAAAGGTAACACACAAAATGTTAAAAAACGCCCCTTTGGACGTAATTTAAAATCTGAAACATTTCAGATTTTTTTTTTATTATTATTTATTTATTTTTATTATTATCGGCTAACTTTAGCTTTCAGTTCACAAATTTAAAATTATTATTGGTTAAAGCATTATGAAAATACCTGCGTGATTAGCGCTATGTAAGAATCCTATCTTAAGGGTTAATTTTGAAATGGTGCAATGAGAAAAAATTATTATAAGCAGCTATGAATTTTAAGACAAAAAGAGAAAATAACATTAAATAGGAAAATTAAAGGTTTAATTAAAATAACTGGTATTTTATCATATATAGAGAGAGATAATATCGTACCAAAACTTTCAGATTTCATATAACGCCCGAAGCGACTTTTTTACGTTTTGTGTTTATATATTTAATTTTAAATATTATGTTCTTCGCATTTAAACCATAAAATTCAGTTCAACGGCAATATCACAAAATAATTTAAAAAGAGCATATCTTTAAAATTTCCGATTTACAGTCTCGCGCACTGGAGATAAAAATGTAATTCTTTTTTGTACAGTGTTGCCATTGCTCGCATTAAAATCGTCGAGTTTGCTAATAAAAAAGTAGTTAAATTTTCACAAAATATGAAATAGATAATAAAATAAATTCTAAATTTGGACTTCCAGATGCCCATATTCGAGTAGAGGTCTACGTTAATCAAAATTTGATGTCTCTAGGTACCTGTTTTCATAGCGCGAGATATAGATAGATATATTCACGCAGATTCTTCATTATTTAATTTCTTCAAATATAATACAGGGCGATAACATTTGGTCGCAACAGTTTGAAAAGTGAAATGGCGTTTATAGTGAACCAACGCAAAATGCCAAAACGAAATTAATAGCCCTTCGTGGCAAATTGTTCCTTTGGGCTATTAAATTATGTAAAAAGAAAAATAAATAATTAAGTAGACAGTTAATGAAAAATTAATATTCTGAAATTTACAAAATTTAATACGATGCAAAGATAAAGTAATTGATAATTACAAAAAAGTTTAAATATTAAAATAATATAAAATGAAGAAAGACGTTAATATGACAAAATTGGATGAAGAGTTAGGATCGTTTTTTCCGGATAAAGCAAGTTTTAATATGTGCAGAATATTGATTTAAACAGCTAATATGGAACGCATGGACTATGAACAACTTTTGACATACATGATAAGTAAAAATAAAATATTTTGTTTCAAGATGCTTTCACAAAATGGCGAATAATGTGGTTACTGCTCTTAAGAACACCCTTGCGCTTAGTTTTATAAATAATATGCACTTTATTCAAACTTTTATTGAAATTTCACTTTCTCTAAAGCGCACAGTAATATATTCACCAAGAGCAGTGTTAAGAAACTTAAGAAACGCTGTTGCTATGCGAACGAATACTGAGAACGGGTATCTTAATGAAGAGCTCTTGTGATAGCCACGGGGGAATTAAATACAAGTTACCGTAATCACTTCAGAAGTTTGGTGAAAGAAAAAGGCAGAGGAACAATGAAAACTCTCAATCTTTTCAAGTATCTCAGATGTTCTCGGCAACACAGGAGAAAAGAGGGAATACTTTTCCACTCTCTTGATAAATAATCCTGTGAGACTATCTGATTTAGCGTTTACCTCCAAAATAATGCTTATTATATTATTTAACATTTGGATATAAAATTCTCTGTGTTACATTCTGCTGTTAATTAAAAATAATAAATACTCTTTCCTCATATGCGGGGATATTAAAACATTTAAATAATCGTCTGCCAGTAAACAGCAATTACTGTTTGCTTTCAAAGAAATTCAAAAAAAAATGGGCAAAGACAAGAACAGAGAATTCTAAAGATGTAGCATTTAGTTATGCTTGCGTTTTTGGTGTGTTGGTACAAAGTAATTTTGTATTTTTTTAAGACTGTGTGTATCGTAAAAAAGGGTTTATTAATATGTTGTTAATTAAATAGAATATTTACACTTTCTGTATATACGGAAATGTTAAAACGTAATCGTCTGTCAATTAAAGCCAATACTTTTTACCTTTAAAAATGGCTTTTTTTTCAAACTGGCAACGACGAGAGTCGAGAATTATAAAAATTAACGGTCAGTTTTTTATTTATTTATTACTAGCCGCTACGCAGCCAGCCTTCGTCTGGCTTTTGAATGTACCAGAAAAATGCGTAAAGGGAACACCAGACATTAAATTTAAAAACTGCACGGAATTTTACTCTGCAGAACAAATTTATATATATATATATATATATATATATATATATATATAAAAACAGCAACAACATTTAAAAAAAAAACAGAAATTTCAATAAAAATGTATTATATATAAAAAAATTACAATAAGTAAGCAATATCCCTTAACACAAATATTAATTATCCTAATAAATAAATTAACCAACTTCCCGTTGTGAAATCTTAAAAATTCAAACGGTATAAAGGAAGTTAAGAACTTTGTTTCCTAAAAAAACATGCAAAACTTTTTATATAATTAAAGTTATATATAACTAAACATCATATAAGAAAATTATAATGATATAAGCAATAAATCTTATATTTTCAAGAGAAAACAGTCAGCTGTCCATTATCCAAAGCAATGAATGAAAAACTATTGCCAAAAGCACATTTCTAAAAGAATGAAACTATCATCAGGAAGCAATAGCCAATCAAAACTGTGCTTTGTGAATGACATAATTCAAAATATACAAACCTATTTGCCATTAGCTAATAAAGAGAGAGAAAGAGAGAAAGAAAAGGAAATTCTTTCTGTTGTGCCTCGCGAGATTCATGCACGTCAGAATAAGAAAATTGCGATGTGCGTGTTGCGTGAATATTTAATAATATTTTCAGCAGTCAGCAGTCCAGTATACAAAGCATTGAATAAAAAGCTGATGCCAAAACCACATTTCTAAAAGAATGAAACTATTCAAAATGATGCAATGTCATTAAAAAATAAATAAAATAAAATAAATAAAAAAGAAATCTGATTACCTAATGTCTCTACAGTGGCGCCCGAACTAAAAGGGTTGTGGATGATGACTCTCCACACACAGGATTTGGCGATTGGGTCCCCTTAAAACCCTAGTCGCCCTTTACAAAGGGGAGTATATAACGTATTTCTCCCGTTTTCCTAGCGTGCCTTCGTAGTGTAGTGGTTCTGCACGCTGGGCCGAAATTCCAGAGATCCGTGGATCGATTTCCGGCGAAGGTGTTGTTAATTTTTCATCTGTCCAGCTCTGTGCGGAGACGCTATATCTTACCTGAATGTTACAGTATGAAGCACTGCCTCGTTTGCAAGGAGGGAATGATGATAAATATTTTATTTCGGGCAATGATAAAATATCAGTAGTGCAGGACGCGGTGTGTGTTGCATGGAAGTCGGTGAGCTCTTCAATTGATGCTTCAGTTTCGTGGTTTTAAACGTATTAGAATTAATAATTTTGCATGTTAAGTGTAACTTAAGTGATATTCTATCTAGAGTGACTTAGTATTTTCTATTTTAAGTGACGCTGTATGAATAATTAACGTTTTCTAAAGTTGCATATCGCTACTACTTTTTGGCCTTAGTGGGGGTGTTCTGCATCAGCTCCGAGCCTAGCTCCAAGCGGATTGAAGATATTAGAGATGTAACAGCTTTAAATATTATTAAAATATTGTAGTTTAAATAATTCAAATAGATGAACATTAAGGTATTTGTGAATGGCAATATTTGAAACCAGACTCGAGTGCCACGTGCGACTCTCGCACGAAGAATGTAATTTATTTTTAAATGTTAGTATTCTTTTTTTTTCCTTGTTTTGTATGTCGCCATTTTGAGTGTTAAATAAAGTTTTTTCTGTGTTCCATCATTGGAGTTGCTTCATATCGCCAAAGAAGTATCACAGTCATAATTATTTTGGAGGCACCGACGAGATATGAACTCGTGATCTCCTGTTTGGAGAACTTCTCCAGTACACTTTTTCCAATATGCTATTTCTTTTTCAATTCAAGATCAGTCTCATCAACTTCCGAAACATTATGAGAAAAATGCTGGCCAGATGTCATGTTAATTTCTAGAGATGTGGCAAATAATAGGAACAGCTGAGGAGTCCTCGATATCGATTCAATAAGCGATCGCAAATACATTTCTTTCATAATAAATCATAGCGTTGTTAAATATTATAAACCCGTATAAACGATTATATATATTATAAACGATTTAGGATTAAATACGGGTGACATTCCAAGCGTTACAAATACCTTAAAAAGCAGAATAGAGTCTTACTCTGCGAATAACTGCTAGTGATACTCCAGCTTCTCTTGATGAAACCGCAGAAGCCCTTATTAGAAAGCACAAAAGCAGGCTGCTCGGTAGCTTACAAACTTAAAAAAGCTCCGATTAAAAATCTCCCACCTCGTGGGCAGAGGAAATTCGCATGCACAAGAAAAAGCTTAATACATGCAGCCATCGCTATGAGGCCCACCGAAGAACTACAAGAGCACTTTTTTACTTCTCAAAAGGGAACATGCCAAATATCAGTTGGCAATACTAGATGCAAAGGAATGGGCCTGGTGGACCTTCTGCATCAATACAACAACGAGCGTTGGTATAGCCTTCAAAATGGCAAATAAAACAATCTACAGAAGTACCGTCCTTAACGCAGCATTTACTCAAACGCCCTTAGCACCACCACATCAGTTAGAATTATTCTTTAGTATCTGTTTCCAAGAGATATCATAGATATGGATAAGCCTTGTCATACCGTAGTTAGGGGAGAAGAATGAAACGTTGCCTCCAGCCTATGTATTTTAAAAGCAATCCTTTTCTCTCTCTCGTAAATGGCCATAATAAAAGAGCTGAATCAAAATAAGGCTTCAAGACCAGAGGGAATGAACAACGCCCTCGTTGTACGTTTAAAGGATGGATATCAATACCAATAGATAGTAGATCTTTTTCAAATATCCTTGTTGGTTTTTATTGGATTAATAATGCCATGTCGGAGTAGGAATCGATCAGATTGAGTTGTTTTCCTTTCCTTCCACATTTGTTCTTCCTTTTTGGAGAAAATGATCCAATGATTCTCCTCAAATCATGAAATGCTCGATTTTCCAACATCAACAGCGGAAGCGACATTTCTTACAGCCATAGACTGTTAAGCTCGATAATCTTTGTTCTCTTTTTTTAGGTATTAAATGCATTTTTAGTACACTAATATAGACAAACGCAAAATATACTTGCGAAGTATGCAAATGCAACTTCCTTCTCTTACCGAAACAGGCTTTAAAATGGTGCAATAAACCTAATTTTTTGTCTAAACGAGTTCTAAGCAGTCAAAACCAGACATCCAGACGGCATGAAGGGAGATAAAACTGCTCCTCGCTGAACTAACGTTCAGTTGTAGTGGGTTTCTGGGCGTAGCCTTATCCGAGTACAGCAATTGTATCTTTTTCCGAACGTTGAAAATAGTGTTGTACAAGTTCATAGAAAATAGTAATTCAGTAAGCAATTGAGGCGTGAAGAGATAGCAATTTTGACATAATGGCAGAAGTAATGACAGAAGTAATTGGCAGAGTCCATAGCAATTATTGAGTTCATGGCAATTTTTAAGTTTTCATAAAAACTGCTTTGAGAGAACTGCTGATGCCAGATGGCAACCAACTTAAATTTTGCGAAACAAAATTGCTTTGTACCAGTTAATTTGCATAGTGTACGGATTATTCATTTTTAATTGTAGAGATGTAATAAGAATGATCACTCTAGCTTATATCAGAAAAATAAGCATATACACAACAGCCATTTTTGTTGTTGTAAACAAACAACAACAAGTAGTTTTGTAGTTTGGTTGAAGGATTTAAAATTAAATATTAATATAGTTTTATTCAATTCATTAAACTGTCTTTGAATTGAGTGAAGTTAAGAGTTTGATAATTAATTCTTCAGCTTTTAAACAATAAGATTCTTTGCAACGGAATAATAACAGGAAGCTTTGTTTTGGTTGATAGGTATAAAGAAACACCTCAAAGCAAAAATTTTTGTTGAGTAATTTTTTTACTTAATATTCATCATATACTTTACGTAGACATTTATAGAGTACTCAATTTATTATGCGGTTGGTAATGAATATGTAACAAGCTCTTTTTCTTGGGGTTTATAAATTATTTATGAAGCAGAAACTTTTTTTAAATTCTTGACTTATCTCACTAAGCGGAAGAAATTCCACGTATCTTTTTCTTCCTCCGAAGTGGAATATTGCCTCATGGTTTGCGAGAACATTTCTCAATCTGGTTCTCAAAGCCTGCCCTTGCAATTCTCTCAAATTTTCCAAAAAGGACAAATTAATTCTTCATACCCCACTACTGTTCGATTCCTCCCCAGATTGATATTTTATGAAATTTATTTCCTGTTACTTTACCTATGGACTTCCCATTCTAATCTTGGCAACAAAAAACGTATTTAAAGCACCATAACTGTAAAGCTTCTCGCCATCGTTTCGCTTCGTAATCTGACGCCGCTGGGCTAATTATAAGGGAAAACGGAATATCGTGAACTGTATAATTATGCTTTAAAAATTATACTTTCGGTTTAGTTCTATGTATCTGTGTTACAAATCATTTTCATCGCTAACTCAAATAAAAACAAAGTACTGGAATCGACTTGATGTATAAGCAGATTTTAGACTTAAAGCTTACCAGCATACATCCAGCCATAGAACAACTGTAGAAGAATAGAAATGCTCATTTATCTTATTAATATGAGTACCAATTAATACCAGTATTTAAAATTTAGTTAATAAGATAAAATTATAGGAAATGTAATAAATAGTCTTGAATTATTAAAATAATATAAATTTCTTTTATTACCTTAGTTACTTAATACATATTGTTACGTTTTTCTTCTTTCTTCTCCACGTTACGTACTGGGTTCGTATGGATTTGGAGTGAATAACAACGACACTTGAGGAAATATCGAAACACACTTTATTTAGCCAATATTAATCATGACAGCTCTAAAGCCACGTTTTACAGTCGTCGAAGATCTACTATACACTCGCCAGAACCATCAGCGACATAGCCTTCAGGTTATCAGGCTATCACGGTGGAGGCAGCTTCATTGCAAAGCACCAGAGTACAGCTCCCGACTCTGCTTGGTCGTTCTCGGAACTCCACGTACTCTCGAGACTGTCCAAGCTACAACTCGCGATGCACTCGACGACACACAGAGCACAGCTCCCGACTCTTCGGTTCAGTCGTTCCCGGAGCTCAACACACTGTCTCGACAATGCACTAATTGCGATACACTAAGAGACTCTTTCGATGCACTCGACGATCCACTCGGCACTCGCTGCCCGGCTGTCAACTCGATCGACTCCGCACGGACTGACTAACTTGAGACTAACTATCTCGCACTAGACGAGGCACACACTGACTGCGGACCAGCAGGGTTTCTCTAGCTTTCGGCTTGTGTTCGAGAACATTCTGGGCTAAACCGGTAAGAATTCGTTCCCGAAGGTTCTCCATCCGTCTATGGCATACCGCCAGTTTTGTCACCAAATGTCGCCAAACGGGCGATTTCCCGCCAAATATGGCAACCCTGCCTTGTTTTACCAATTTATGGCAACCCTAAAATTGTTTTGCGGGAAAGCTAGCTCACCGTACCAGTACATTTCGTAACAATATATAAAATTTAAATGAATTGTAGGTAACTGTATTTTAAAAATATAAGTATGCTAGTAGTAATATATGCTAAAAATATGGCTTTCGAAGGGGACGAGAATAAGGTTGATCTATAGAACACACTACTCTTTAAAAATGATCCTTACTTGAAAAACGTTCGAAAATCTTGGTTTACTACAAGTAGTCGCCTTATGCAGTCCCGTAAATGTTGCGACAAACTACTGGAAGAGGTAGGACACACCACAAGGATTTAAATTGCATAAGAATCCATGCCCAGAAACGTCACTGTACGCCGACAAGGTGTGCTATACAGGAGACTACTAGTGGAAAGTGATAGATAGAGTCTCTACGCTCTATAAAAATGTATCTAAATTTTTATAGAGCGTAGAAACTCTATCACATTTGTATACTATTCTATAAACATGTATCTAAATTTTTATAGAAGTCTGCATAAATTGTCATAGAATCATTATTAATAACTTTTTTGTTAATTTTATCTCCAGATACCAACTTTTACAAATATTACATAATCTCTTTAGATATTTATGTATATACTTTTATTTAATAAATATTATATAATTTTATATGCATTATATAATCTTTGCCTCAATCTTTACAGAATATCTACACGTATCTCTACAGATAATGAGTCTCTATAGAATCTGCATCTAACATTTAATAGAATTTTGTTTAAATTATTATCGAATTATTATTAGTAACGTTTTTACTGATCTTATTGCCTCAAAACCAACTCTGTATAAATTATTATAGAAACTTTTCACTAATTTTTGAAGAGTGTCTACATATGTCTAGTGATCAGCAGCTAGAGATGTATCTAATTTTTGGCACTGTGCCTACCATTCACAAGATCCAAAATATCCAATATCTATCCAAAAGTATACAATAATAGGCTGTGGCTTATGCATAAAACATATTTATATTAAAACTCAAACTAAACCACTCGCCAACTTATTATACATAGACAAGCAAGGTAATGTCTTTTGTCCAAAATTCAATAGTGAGTTTTCAAAGAATACGCACGAATAAGGGTCCCCACAGTACGCGTTTACTACTTTTTGCAATAATTTATGCATACCTGTGTGTGACGATGTTTTCGTTCTCGATAATATATATATATATTCCGCAATTTTTATTCCGTATTTAAACATTCTGTATTCATATAATGAATTGATTAGATTTAGGGTAAAATTAGACAATCGGAAGTGGTACTTTACTTGAAGGTCGCAAAGGCTGTTTTACACTAGCAGGACTCTGAACTCAAGATACGCAATGAATTTGGCGGCTCGGGTCTAGAACTTTTCGCCGTCGCCATTTCACCGTGACCGTTTCGTCATCGGGACGTTTGACCGTCAAGACATATTTATCTTTACATAACTGTATGATGGGAGGTTATGTGCCAGCCATATAGAATTTTTAATCACGTGTACAAAGTAAAGGAAGCATTGCAATCGCGAAAAATTTCGGGTATTATATTTCAACGAAAATATTAATTTTGATCGCTCTCGAATCCATTTGAATGATGTGTTGCGAGAAATATGAGCACACAGGCAGAATAAAGGACTTGCTTTTCCAAAACGGATTTTAAATAGATTTAGAAGAGATTTTTTTTTCGTGACAAGGTACATAGGTATGTATCTCACATAACTGAAAAACAAATAGCCATAAAACGTTAAAATTCTGTATATGGGACTGTTGTAACATCTAGTTGTGGGCCTTTCTCTTATGACTCTTATGACCCAGTGCCTTAAGGGGGCTCATACACCTTAAACCCCTCATGATCTTCGAATATGTGACTGTTGCAAGAATTGGGATATTTTATTTATTTTAAAAGCAATTACCTGTAACGTTTTACAGCTGACTACATAATATAGCTGCTTTGGGAACTAGTAACCAGAAAGTTTATGTTGCCACAAATATTTTTGTAATTTAATCTACTTTGTGACAAAAGTTTTCGTCATGTTCCCACCTTGCGCGCATGATATTTTAAAAATGGCTGATGATAAATATTTGAAATTTGATGGTATTCTTTATATGGGCACTATATTCTAACTGAACCCAAAATCTGATGAATATTTCAATATTGAAAAATTTTATGCGCGAAAACATAACAGATATTTTTACCAAAATACATTTTCTAAACTCAACTCCAATTAAAATAAAAATTTAACATGAAATTCTTAAAATTTTTGGTTCATAGTAGGTTCCAAATGTTATAAAAGCTATATATTAAATATGGAATTAAATTATGCAACAGAATGTTTTAAACTGTGTGCGCAAGGTGGAAACATGGCGAAACATTTTGTCAAAAAGCGGATTAAATTATAAAAATATTTGTGGCAACAAAACAGTCTGATTACTATTTCCGAAAGCAGCTATATTATGTAGTCATATCTAAAAGGTTGGAAGCAATTGCTTTTAAAATAAATAAGTTATCCCAACTCTTGCAACAGTCACATAGTCGAAGATCTTATGGGTTTTAAGGTGTATGAGTCCCCTTAAGACTTTCCGCTTGTTCGGATTTTTTTCGCACCTTTATGCCATTAAGAACTTAAGAAATATAGACTGGTAAAGGCCTTAACAGGCCGCATGCCTTTTACACGAATAATGATCTGTAATAAGTGATCTCTTTCGCCTCTTCACCTGCGTGTTGACAGCTTGTCGTTCAGTCTCTGCTAGCTATTCGTTCTTATATAAAATGTAATTGCATATCTAAAATTATGGGGCGCGTTTAGCACCGCTGGTCTTCTACAGTTATGTATTAAGAAATTCGTCATTCAAGAATAAATGATGTTTAACTATCAAGCTGATCGTGCTTCTACAAATTCCATGCGATCATCCACTTCGCCATAACGTCCAGTCATCTACGCAGCAGTTTTCCGGCCATGACTCAAAGTGAATTATTTTCATCTTCCTCAAAAAAAAAAAAAAAAAAAAAAGATTATTACATATATATGTTACCGTGAAAGACCGAAATTGGACAATGTCGACTTTCACCGGAGAATGTCAACATTCACCAAATACGTCGGTGAAAGACCGAATATTTCACTACATTCTTGTACATTCGGACTCTCACCGGTGTATGTCGACAATCACAGATATGCTCTGGTGGAAGTCGAAAAGAGACTTCATAAAGTGCCATAATAGTTTAAGTTGTTGCAATAAATAAGATTTGAATGACATAATTTAGTAAATTTTTTATTACTGTTATTTTATTTTCTCATTTAGAACGTACTATATAATTAAGTAAGTTTTTAACTTCTATTATTTTCCTTTCTCATTTTGAATGTATTGTGTGTTTTAGGTTCTCATGTTCTTAAGTTCTTATTTCAAGTTTCGAGTGCGTTGTTTCGCAACTGAATGACGGAGAAGAAAATATAATATTGTTATATGTTCAACATTCACCATTAGTACATGGTGAATGTCGACATTGACCGGTGTAAGTCAGAAATAAGAGTATTTGGAAAATACCTCGGACATACACCAAGAGACTGTGTGAATGTTGACATTCACCGGTGAAAGTCGACATTCTCCAGATTTCGGTGTTTCACCGTAACATATATATATAATTTATGAGTAGAAATCTTTTTAATACCATCTCTAAGGAAAAAAATTCAGTTAAAACCTTAAAAATAAAGGACTCGTTTTTCCAAAACGGATTTTAAATGGATTTAGAAGAGACTTTTTTTTCGTGACACGTACATATGTATATATCTCGCATAACTGAAAAACAAATAGCCATAAAACGTTAAAATTCTGTATAGGGGACTGCTGTAACATGTAGTTGTGAACCTCCTTTTTTCGTTTCAATCGGCAGCACAAAACGTATATATATTGTTTCACAAGAATATAGTAAAGTTAAACTTAATTTAAATAATTCTCTTATATATATAAACATATTTACATATAATTTATCATTAGAAAACTTTTTAATACCATTTCTCAGGAACAGAAATTCAGTTAAAACCTTAAAAATTATAATAAATAAATTTTTATACATTCTTTTAATTAGTATTTCTAGACCTCTATTGCAGTAAAAACCATGAAAAAGTAAACAGAAAAATCCTGAATCGCAATATAAATATGTAAGATAAAAAATATGTAAATTAAAATTATAATTTAAACTAACGGCAACTTTTTAGTTCTGCCTCTCTATTCGAATAACTTCTCTGGATTGCGTCATTTCTAGATCATTCCATTTTGCATGGGCTGCTTTACGGCATAGCGACGGAAGTTACACGCTCAACACTATCGAAATAAAAAATAAATCCAGAGGAGTGGGTTTCCACTCAGAATGAATCCTGTCAGGCTAATTAATTTACTGTGATGATTTTGCAGATAGACACAGGAATGTCGAAGCTTGGCATCGGAGTCCGGGCATTGTTTGGCTGAGTGGAATGCAGCAGAATGATGATACGGAAGGATTTTGCTTTTAATTGCATATCTTTATTCAATTTAAATGGCAGATCATTTTTCTTTTAAATGAAATTCTCTTAATTACATATCAAATAATGTTTTAAACCAAATAAGATGAAATCTAGGCTTTTGACGTCATAACTATTCTAACAAAGGCAAGAAAGATGGACAGAGCAGCGCAGAGTCTTGTAGCAGCGATAGTAGGAAGCAGTATGACGAAAAATGGCGCGAACTGTGTATTTATACTAGCGGTTACATAACATGCCAGAATGTTCTCGAAAGTACTGCCCTAGGGGAAGATCCTAAAATTGCGGGAGGTTAATTATAGGTTGCTTTTTCGTGCAGAACAAAGCAATCGTATTTTTTATATTTCAAATCTCCCCCCCCCCCGTCAAAACGAGAGGCCGGAAGAGCAGAGCATTAGTACATTAGTGAAGGAAAAAAAAAAAAATGTGTATGAGGAAAGAAATGAAGAACATCATAGCCCTATCATAACTCATGATCTTTATCATATAATTAGAAAATGCTTAATTACATAATTTTGTAATGGAACCTATGCTTTATAAACAAACATATAATTTATAACTAAACATCTAATTTATAACTATAAGACAATAATATGTGTAAGAATAATACTAAATAATAAATTAGATTCTCGCTTACGCTTTCTTTCTATTAAGACGCTGGAATAATCTTCTATGTTCGCTTCTATCGAAATAGTGTCAAAATTGTTCTGGAAATAGGCCCGATTGGAGAGCCAAGTGAATTGTGGCCACAAAATATGAATTTAAATCAATATGGAATTTAATTCGTCTCGACTGTATCTTCTTCAAAATGGATGGACGCTCTAAGCATCAACTACACTGGTTATCATAAATTAAGGAAAAATCACAAAAAGAGCGATAAATCCCTCAAAAATAAGCCAAACAGTGTAAAATTTGAATATGTTGTCAAGCAAGAGTAGCTGAGTAAAACTGCAATATGCAAATTAGTGGCGCTGCACTCGGAATACGTCATCTGCGAGGAGAATAAAAGTCCACGTTTGAGAGCTAGCCCACATATTTCACTATGACAGTGACATCAGAAATCTGAGATAGCCAATTCGTAACAATGACTTCCAGGCATAATTTGCCTGCAGAACTACGATGGAAAGCCATTGAGAGACTAGGATAAAGGATAAAGTGAAACAGAAGTGGCCAGATGGCTAAATGTGAGTCCTTCTGTGGTTCATAGACTTTAGAGGCGATTTCAAACCGCAGATTCGACCTCTAGGAGGTTCAGCCAAGGACGGCCAACTGCTACGACGAGCGTCGATGACCGATATTTGACATTATGTGCACGCAGGAATAGAACCGCTACTCCGACTGTTCTTAAATCCTCCTTTGCTGCAGCCACCGGAGGGTTGGTGTCAACGTCAACTGTGCGTAGAAGGTTTCCCGAAGGTGCTCTGTATGCGAGACGACCAGCCATTTGCGTGCCGCTCACGTCACGCCATAGGAGGGACGCTTTGCAGCAGGCAGGACAAACATGTCCACTGGACGCTTGATCAGTGGAGGGCTGTTCTCTTTACGGATGAGTCCAGGTTTAGTCTAGAAAGTGATAGTAGACGTTATTTGATATGGAGAGAACCTGGAACCCGTTATCATCCGTCAAACATCCGTTAAAGAGATGCATACGGAAGAGGCAGTGTCTGTGTTTGGGGTGGCATCTCTTTGGGTAGACGCACAGACCTCCATGTCTTTCCAACGGAAACCGTGAATGCTCCCGTTTATAGAGATGACATCCTTGGTGCTTATGTGTGCCCATGTGCCGGGGCAATAGGTGATGCTTTCCTGTTACAGGACGATAACTCAAGACCACACAGGGCTCGCATCGTAGATAATTATCTTCAACAGGAAACAATTATGCGCATAGAGTGGCCAGGTCGATCCCCGGACTTGAATCCTATCCAGCACGTTTGAGATGATTCAGAGAGACGTCTAGCTGCTCTCAGTCTGCCTCCTCAGACCCTTGCTTCGCTTGTAACAGTTTTGCAAGAGCAATGGCTTTCGTTTCCTATGGAACTGATAGATCGCATAATTGAAAGCATCACGCATCACTGTATGTGCTGTATTGCTTCTAGGGGCGACCATATTCCCTATTGAAGTTACTTTTCCTATAGCAAACTGACACCTTGCTCATTTTATACATGTTATTTGTTCATTTTATACATGTGCTAATTTCTATACTACCATAATTGTCTGGTAATTTATTTTTATGTTATTTGATACCTTACTACACTGCTGTGCAAAAATTAAGGACGAGACTGTTTTTTCAATATAACTTTGTACAAAAGCTTTCCAAATCAACACATTTAATACCGTAAGATCCCCAATACGTAAGGACATGAGTAATGTAAGCAACACTTACTAAAAGAGAAATCAGAGGGATAAAAAGAAGCATTATTGAAAAAGCAGCATGGAGCGCAATGCGACTGAAGGCCGAAACATCCATGTGATGGGTGTCCAGCAAGAAACATCCGGTCTTTAATAGTGGATATGATCTCCCCTGACTGCTAGGCAGGTTTCACAGCGTCTGCCCATGCTGAGAATGAGGGTGTCAATGAGTTGTTGAGGCATTGCTGCCCATTCGTCTTGCAGCGCCAATCGAAGCTCCGGAATCGTTACTGGTGGTAAGGTACGAGCTGCCAAGCGTCTGCCTAGAAAATCCCATATATGCTCGATGAGATTGAGATCCGGAGATCGTGTCGGCCAATCCATACGTTCAATATCCTCACTCTCTAAAAGCTGTTCGGCAGCTACAGTGCGATGACATGGTGCATTGTCGTCCATGAAAAGGAACTGCGGACCCATAGCGCCTCTAAAAAGATGCACATATGGAAGAAGAATCTAGTTACAATAACGGGTCCCGTTGACTGAACCTGCGTCGAAGATGTGAAGGTCTGTACGACTACCAAGCATGATGTCTCCCCAAACGAGAACACCGCCACCTCCATATCTGTCCCTTTCAATGATGTTCGAGGGATGATTGCGGCTTCCCCGCTCTCTCCAGATGAGTATGCGATGAGAATCGCTACTCAGACTGAATCTGCTCTCATCTGTAAAGAGTATTCGCCCCCATTCATTGTCTCTCCAATTCCGGTGTTCCCGGCACCACAGAGAACGCCTTCTCCGATGGGCAGGCGTTAGAGGTACACACCGTACCGGGCGTCGTGCAAACAGACCACCACCGTGCAGTCTTCTGGCCACGGTAAAACGCGATATCAGTCGTCCAGTCGCCTGTGTCGTGTGTCTAGCCATTTCTCCCGCTGTCTGCCGCCTGCTTCTTCTTGCCTGTAAGGCAATATACCGGTCATCTGCGGTTGTGGTTCCTCGTGGACGACCACTACTAAACCCCCGGATAGCTGTTCCTATATTTTGAAATTGTCTCCAAAGTCGTGAAACGATGCTGTGAGCAATTCCGAACTCTGCAGCCACACTTGTCACACTGCGGCCTTCCTCCAACTTCCCAATGATTCGACGTCGGGTAAATGCACCCAGATGTCGTTTAACAGATTGATTATTCGCCATTTCTCGCTGAGGCAGCAACTCGGTGTGATTTTAACTGCTATACGGCGTGCAATCGCTTTGCCAGAAATACTGATCTTACACCGACAACATGCTTTATACTACTCAGACACTCCCCCATTACATCTACCTGCATATCTGCGCATGTGCTACCGTACATCACCTTACTTAATCCCCTGATTGGTCTTTCTGTCCTCTCTGCCTCTTCGTTCAGCTGATATGCTAATTTTTCGACTTCGTCCTTAATTTTTGCACACCAGTGTATTTGTTGTATATTGTGGGTAAGTTTCATAAAATTCTACATGTAACTTTTTCAATAATCGTGATTTTTGTGCTTTTTCCTTAATTCATGATAACCAGTGTATTTACGCCATCAGCATTTCTACGCTTCCTACATCTCAGTGTTCTTACATTCAATGCCTCCAAAATTGTTCTGTCATTATATTTTTCGACCAGTTCTAATTATGAAGAAATCTACACATGTTTGTTATTCTTTGTTCACAGTGAAGCATGGGTAAAGTACTGTTTCACCGAAAATTTTAATGTAAGTTTGCGCCGCATTTAAAGTCATTAGTCAAATCATTCACGTCATGTCATCAAAGCGCAGTTTCATTACATATATACTATTATATTCCCACTCTGTCACCCGGCTTAGAGAGCTCAGTTTTTTTGTTCTTATATGCTAATAAATTGAGCATTTTTTGCTTTAAAAGTGATTGAATTACGTCGTTCTTATGTTTCGGTTAAGGATTTTATGCTTTTAGTTAATCTGCATGCAATAGTCGCAGAATTATCAACAATTTGAAAAGTTGTTTTACACACCTCACGAGGCCGCCACTTGTTTATATTTGAAACTCTTAGTAGAATAATGAATTAAGTCAGTTTGTGCACCTAATTCAGTGTCTTTTTGCCCTGTAGGACAGAAAGTTAACTTTGAATTTTGTGCGCCAAAAATTTTGTCTTTCTGCCCGCTGGCCGATTTGTTTGCTTCGCGTAGAAACTCTAATTTCAACTCTAAAAATAGTTTTTTTAAAGTGCTTTTAACTATATTTGGTGTTAACATTTTTCTTCATTTTAGATTTTTTAAATAACGAATTTTTTTTAATAACGAATTTTTTAATAACGAATAATTTTGCGTTTCTAATGTATTTTTGCCTTGCGGCGAAGTGAAAATTGAATTGACTAAATGAGAAATACGTATATCTCTAATGAAATTCGAGAGAGTAAGTTTTAAATGAAGGGTAGCAAAAAAATATATATAATTTAAAAGGCCGTACAAGGTAGTCATTTGCTATCCACATCAGATATATTTTATTTTAAATAACGACATGAATTAAATTAAAGTAGCTATACACTACAATCTATTTAAAAATGGATTTTAATGCGTTATTTAAGTATAACGAAGGTGCTATAACCAAAAGAAAAATTCCAACTTGCCTTAAAATACTCGGTTATAATGATTTGGTACATTTCGTGGATAGAACACTTCTTTACTCGGAAATTTACTCAACGCAATGGAGTATAATGAAGTAACATGAAATTGTTGTACGTCATCTGACGAACTTATATTGTTCTTTTCAGTCTTCCTTGTGCTACTGGAAAATGCTTTTAAGTAATTAGGTGCTTAAAATGTTAACATCATCTACTTTCGTGCCACCAGAACTGTAGCTAAACGAAGAAGCTTGTCTTAAATTTTGGTTCCGGTGTATGTCACACGTGCTGAATTTTCTTTACCAAAATGTCATACAGAATTATATACATATATTAAAAACCAAAACAAAAAAGAAAAATCTGGAGGAACAGTGTATTTACATCGGTTTTTAACTCTCAAGGAAAACAGTGAAAATACCAAGAAGGGAAAGTTGACAGGAATGTTTCCCAAAAGATGTGCTCAAAATGTCATATCAACTCCACGAGAACAACTATCTGAAAATGACCGAGCTAATAATTTTAAAATATAGCTAACCCATAAAGTTGTAGTAAATAAAAAAAAATCTGTGCTATTTATATCTTTCCAAGATTTTTGCACATGTGCTGTCATTTATCAATAGTTTTATTCAATTCACAATGCCTAAGTTGAAATTCTGTTTTGAATTTTTGGCGATGAAAGCAGATATTTACACATTCTTGCACTAACCGCTTAACATGGTATTATAAAAATAAAATATATACTATAATGATTGTAATGAGTCTAAAGCTACTAACATTTCATTCAATCTAGCTGTTATAATTTCATAAAAACATTTAATGATTTTACAATAAAAATTAGAGAAAAGAAAGTTTCAATCGGACTATGTTAGACTAACGAATTATTAGCACGAATCCAGTTAAGCAATGAAATTAAATTCATTTTCATTTCAACAAATAAAATTACATAAGGAAAAATATTTTTTAAAATAAACAAACACGGTTCGTGTTTGTTTATTTTAAATCGCTCAATTTGCTAACAGGTAACAGACGGATTAAATTTGAAAGTTACGCTTGCCGGAATGCCAACACACTGCCGCGTGAAAGATAAAAGTATTTTATTTCCGGCAGTGACAATGCATTGCTTTTTAACAGCTCAGTTTGTTTAATTAATTTGGAAAGATGTTACAACTTGCCGAATGGCAACACACCGTTGTAAGGGAGATAAAAACGTTTTATTTCGAGCCATGGTAACATATTTCTTTTTCATCGCCTAGTTTGTTAATCGAAGCTTTATTATATTCGTAAAAAATACGAAATAAATTATTTATAGAACTTCGAAATTCAAGATTCGGGTTCGCAGATGCTCATGTTCATGTACCTCTGTTTTTCTACAATGCTAAGAACAAACAAACAAAAGAATATGGTTAGATGTAATGAAAATGAGTAATCAAGAAAACCAGTAGTTTAGACAACCTTGGAGCATTAAATTAGTTAACCTTCGAATGCATATCTTTTGCCGTTATATAAATTATTTAGCTTAAAATCATCAGGACATTTTGGTAATGGATGAAAGAATGGGAGACAGAAGTGGCAGCAGTGGAAATCGATGAACTATTGCTAACCACAAGGCATCTTTAATGCCTCGTGAATTCATCGATTTTCGATTTTGGAAATGATTCACGAGTTTTCGAAAGAGAATGTTTCATACAGCCTCAGGATTTCGCGAAGTACATTAAGGGTTCCATGAATCAAATTTAAAAATACTTCAAAAGTTAAACATTAAAAATATTTTGTTAATGTTAAGAAATGTGGAAAACGATTTTGCACTAGAAATGAAATAAATTTATGATGTTGGAAAACCTCTTTTATTATTTACAATTATATGCTTTTGGTGTATTTATGTCAGTTAAATACGTTATTGAAATAAAAAGAAGGTTTTTAAATTATTCGAAATGTTTTTATTTCTTTTAAATCCCTTAGTTTGTTGAGACCGATTGAATTTTAAAGGCAAATGAAGGATATTCTGTTTCTCCAAATGGATACATTCTGACAAATGGTTATGTCCGAGACATATGGTGGAAGAATTAACAGGTTAACACTCTGAGTAGGTTGGTTAGTGGAAGAACACGCTCGGGTTCCTTTCCAATGAAGCGGCCGAGCGGTAAAGTCGCTGAACACTGGTAGTTCGGTCCAAGGTTCGAATCCCGCGAACGGGCTGGCTGCATGGGCGTTTTCGTGGTTTTCCCCATGTGTAACGTGCATACGAGCCAGTTTCCCTTAGAAAGTCCTCCACGAAGGCATCCCTCCTCTTAGGCAGATAGCCCTCGAGGTTTTGCTATAATCACACACACACACACATTCCTTTCCAATGGAAGTTTCGCATTCCTCGCGGATATATTTCTGCCATCCTCTTCGCAGTGTTCTTTGTTGTAAGACTGCTGAATGGCCAATGGGTTTTATTCATTCCCGGCGGCCCACCAGCGGCCGAGCGGTAAAGTCGCTGAACACTGGTAGTTCGGTCCGAGGTTCGAATCCCGCGAACGGGCTGGCTGCACGGGCGTTTTCGTGGTTTTCCCCATGTGTAACGTGTACACGAGCCAGTTTCCCTTACAAAGTCCTCCACGAAGGCATCCCTCCCCTTAGGCAGATAGATAGCCTTAGTGTGCTTTGCCATAATTAAATACACACACACACACACACACACATTTCCGGCGAATGCGTCAAGTTAAATAAGTCAGGCCATTTGAAGCAATAAAATGTCTACCATTTGAATTTTTTTTTTGACAGGTATTTAGATTCTTTTTAGATGGCTCTGAGTTTTACGGAAAATTTTATGAGACATTTCTATCTTAGACAGTTCTATATTACCGAGCTATTGCAGGTGCAACGTTGCCGGTTCCTTAAATTAAGCCCAAGGGCACATGACTTAATGAATTCAGGAAATGGAAAACATCTCGGATGAGAAAACGGAGAAGGGAAAAGTGAGAGGGGTACCAAAAGGAAAAAGGTCAAAGGCATCTAGCAGGTGAACGGAACTTGACAAGATGAAGAAAATCCGAACGGATTTTTCACAATTCAGAGAAACGACAAATGCAAAAACATGATTGAAAATGCTATACAACAACTACAAAAGTTCAATACTACTATAAAACTACACAATTCAACCCATACAACAGGAAATCAATACACAACGACTATTACAACATAGCAATACAAACAACTTGAAGTACAGCATTGTCTTTATCAGATAAAATGAAAGAAATTACCGCCTCCAATTGAGGAGCAAGAGAAGAAGCAGAAGTCTCATCCCATGAAGGTGTGAGCAGCAAGTGGTCTTATGTTGCAGTCTTCATTGAGTATTTTCGTAGTTGAAGACTTGGGACTAGTTCACATAGTCGCATTGGACAGCTTTAGAGAAGAATTCCTCATTTGTTCTTTTAATAAATTCTGTGATGGATTCAAGCTTAAGATCTCTATGAAGAAGTTCATTTCGGATGAGAAAGTCAGCATCAGTGATAATACGAAGAAATTTATTCTGCACTATTTGAAGTTGATGTAATTGTTTAAAGATTATGAGGTCATCTTTCTCAGAGATATATTTCATATTGTTATTATAAAAGTTTGTGGTGGTTATGTATAAACTTTCTTTCGCAATTCAGTTATCGTGCCTTGGAATTCTAGTTAGGTTGTGTTAAGTTATTTTGTAGAGTCATTAGGATTTTTGGAAGCAGAAAAGATGAAAAATATGCAACCGCCTTCACCGGGAATCGAACCACGGATCTCTGGAATACCGGTCCAGCGCGCTACCGTTACACCGCGAAGGCACGCTAGGGAAGTGGGAGAAATTCCTCATATACTCCCCTTTTTAAAGGGCGACTAGGGTTTCAGGGGACCTAGTCGCCAAATCCTGGGTGCGGAGAATCATCATCCACAACCCGTTTTAGTTCGAGCGCCACTTGTAGTGTGCAAAACCACTACACCACGAAGGACGCTAGGAAAATAGGAGAAATACCTTATATACTCCCCTTTTTAAAGGGCGACTAGGGTTTTAGGGGACCTAGTCGCCAAATCCTGGGTGTGGAGAATCATCATCCACAACCCTTTTAGTTCGGGCGCCACTGTAGAGACATTAGGATTTTTTGGAAACCAGAGAGATGAAAAATTAGCAACCGCCTTCGCCGGGAATCGAACCACGGATCTCTGGACTCTGGAATACCAGCCCAGCGTGCAGGACCTTTACACCATGAAGGCACGCAAGGGAAGTGGGAGAAATTCCTCATATACTCCCCTTTTTAAAGGGCGACTAGGGTTTTAGGGGACCTAGTCGTCAAATCCTGGGTGTGGAGAATCATCATCCACAACCCTTTTAGTTCGGGCGCCACTGTAGAGACATTAGGATTTTTTGGAAGCCAGAGAGTTGAAAAATTAGCAAACGCCTTCGCCGGGAATCGAACCACGGACCTCTGGAATACCGGCCCAGCGTGCAGGACCGTTACACCACGAAGGCACGCTAGGGAAGTGGGAGAAATACCTTATAAATTGATTAAGGCAAAGGAACTCGAGGGTTATTTGCCTAGGGTTAGGGATACCTTTGTACAGTTCTTTTTAAGGGAAAATGGTTTGTACCCACATTACAAATGGGAAAAAATGAAAACCGACTATGCAGCCAGTCTGTTTGCCGTGACTCTATCCCAGGTCAAATTACTAGTGTTCAACGACGTAACCACTCCGCCACTGGGCCTCACTGAAATTCTGGAAGAAATAATTTAGCTCTGTTGAGTATGGCAAAGCACGCGAAGTGAATCTGTCTAAGAGAAGGGATGACGCCGTGGGGGAGTTTCTGAGGGAAGCTGGCTCGTATTCACGTTGAATAAAAACATCAAACCAGCAATGTAACCAGCCCGTTTGCCAGGGTTCGAGCTCGTATCGAACTGCCAGTATTCAAAAATCTTAACCGCTCGGCCACGCAAGGCCTTTTACAAGAAATGATTTGAAAAATTTCAGAAACACGAATTTTAGCTCAGTTTTTAGAAAAATCAAACTAGGTGTTGGTTATTATTCATAAATATTTGAACTTCTTTATTAATCAAACAATTCCTATAGGAACTTCAAATTAAAAATAAAATAGAGTGCTATTTCATAATTTTGCGAACTATTTTTTTAAGTTACTGCAAAAATTTCAGATCTGAATGACCTGAAATGGTTTATAATTTTAGTTTATAGAATCCCATGGATATTTCAGTTTATGAATTTAAATTCGTAACGGCTTTCAAATTTGTTACTATCTCTTACAAACACTTCACTCTTACAAACATTTTTCCTTTCCAAGCATCATTCATTTAAAGACTCAATTCTTCTGACGTAGCTGTGTGATGTTCATTACACAAATTTGATTTATGTGATACGAATCGCGTCGAAACTGCATCTGCAGAGCGTCCATGTAAATGTTTTCCATTAAGAATTGCCTCATTCTGTATGCAGTGTAAATATTTATTATGCTATTCCAGTGTTATGAACGCTGCAAGCACATGGATATTATCCGAAAGAGAATAATGGTTTTAATTAATATCATTTGTAAACAGATTATTCTGCAACCGTCGTTTCGCAACCATGTAAATGAAAATGATACATGAGGCCATTTGTGCAGCAAAGTAATAACTAGAATAGTGAGATCTTCCGTTTTGTGAGCAATAGTGGATGTGCATGTGAAACAAACTAAATAAACATCAGTCTTTGAGTAATATTGATTAGAACATTCTCTTGTTAATTAAGAAAATTGATAATCTGTGAAGTATCGAAAAATAATATTTTTGCCTTTCAGTTTATGCAGCCATCGCCGGATTAATAAAACAAATACCGGAATGATGGAAAATTACTCATTTGAACCCCATTTATGCGAAATTATTGGAAGGAGACCGTTCAGGTAATTTTTTTTTTTTAGTCCAAAGGGATTTCAGTCCCGAAGGACTATTGCTTTCGTTTTGGCATTTTGCGTCGGACTCATAAACGTCGGTTCACTTTTCAAACTGTTGCCACAAAATGTTAGAGTCCTGCATTATATTTGAAGAAATTAAATAATGAAAAATCTGCATAAATGTATGTATATTTCTCGTATTGTGATAAAACAACGGTACATAGAGTCATCGAATTTTGAATAACGTAATCCTCCAACGAATATGAGCATGTGGAAGACCAAATTTGAAATTTGAAATTTGTTTTATGATCGATTTCCTATTTTTTAAAACTTTGACGAATTTTTGATTAACAAACTCAAGGATTTCAAAGCGAGCAATGGCAACGTTGTGCAGAAAAAACATTTTTATCTCCAGCGCGTGAGTCTCTGTATCGGAAATTCTAAAGATATGCTCGATATGCTCGTTTTAAAACTATTTTGCGATATTGCTGTTGCACTGGATCTTATGGTTTAAGTGCGAGGAACATGATATTTAATAAAGAAAGGTAACACACAAAATGTTAAAAAACGCCCCTTTGGACGTAATTTAAAATCTGAAACATTTCAGATTTTTTTTTTTTTTTTTTTTTTTGTGTGTGTTCCCGATAACATATTGTAAGAAAATATTGTTACAGCTGCTGTGGCTGATCTCGCTTCTCGGCCCAAGCAAACTCGAAAAAGTTCGCCATCTCGCTCGTCTGATATCAGAATAATTCCTCAGAAGTCATCATGGCAAAAAGGCAAGGTTGCTTCAATCTTTCGCAAGAGCCTTGGACACCATGCAGATGACAATACGACTTTGCTCAGTTCCACGCCCCCCAGTTTTGAAAGACAGCAGTCCGGGGCGCGTAATGGCAGACCGCACATTGAGTTGAACAGTGTTAAGCGAATTTCGCTTATTGCGCATGCTTGATGGTGTACCTTTGGCCGCGGGGAGAAATACTGGCGACTAAGCAACCCTACGCTAGCTTATTCGTGATCTCCATGGCTGTCGAGTGTGTTCGAGTGATGTTTACAATTGCAATGTTGTGGAACTTTGTTATTTTAACGTCCATACCGATTGCACTTGCTCATTTTTTTTAATATATATTTCATTTTAATTTGTCAATAACAGTGCATTTAATATTTGTTAACATATGTTCGTAATAATTCATTACTTAGATGTAATTTGTTCACAAGTTATAATTCAGTAATTGTAAACTGGAGTTTCTAGCTTAGTTTGTTAGCGTATATCTGCGCTTTTATTTTCTCATTTTAAAGAATTTAATAACTAGCATTAAGGAATTGTAAAATTCAGTGTTATTTGCAAGCATTTGTTATATTCCTCAGTGTTTCTTTATGTATGTACGAAAGGAACGCATGGTAAATCCTGAATTGTTTTTATTGCTTAAAAGTATAATGAAAAAATTTTCAACTAATATATCCTAAATTTCAGTCTTTTTCTGAAAGAAAATTTGTACAGTTCCAAAGGAATGTGCAGAATTTCATAAGTATTATATCTTACATTTTGAATGCAAACACTGCTTCACATTACTTCGCAATAATTTCAGCTTTCTAGTTGTTTGAGCAGTACAGCAAAAAATAGTATTTTAACACAGTAATTAATTTACATTTACATTATACTCTACGAAGATTTAAACGCCAGATTTCTTTACAATCAGATGGCGGTACATCTACCATATGCCGTATTTATCTTCTTTTCAAATCGCGCCAACACAGTTATTACGCCAAATTCTTTTCTGAGCATGCGCAGTATGCGACATTCGTTTAACACTGTTTAACTCAATGTGCGGTCTGCCATTACGCCTCCGGGGCATGGGTTTGAGGGTCTCTCATCCCTCTTTCCCTACCATCAACGAAAGGACTTTCGGCTCGCCGCATACTAAGTGCCCCCATGCCGCACACACACGATACATTTACAAACATTCATGCCTTCTCTGGGATTCGAACCTAGACCTTTCAGTACGACAGTCAGAATCACTAACCACTATCCCCCGGTTAGGCGGCCATTGTTAAGAATTTTCAGAAGTTAGAAACGGAAAAAAATAAGAAGAAGAAAATCTAAACGCTTTCAGACTTTATATTATGTCCACAGCGGCATTTTTTTAACGTTTTGTGTCTTACCTTTATTTATTAAATATCATGTTCTTCGCACTTAACCCTTTCAGTCCCAGTGGGTTAGATGAGTCCCAGTAGAGTGTTTAAAGAAGCCTAGAGGGAATTACACGCATGATTTACTACGTAGTTGATGTCTCACTGGTAGTAGGCATCGTTTCTAACATCTCCACTATAAAATTCTCGCGCGCATCTTCTTATACAGGCTTAGAGACAGACTGTCAGTTTCTGTCAATGTCATTTGCGTCATTTGTGACAATTATTATCAGTAATTCAGTAATCAAGTCAGTTGAAACAAACAAATAAATTGGGATTGAAAGGGTTGAACCATAAAATTCAACTCAACAGTAATATCGTAAAGCAATTCAAAAAGAGCGTATCTTTAGAATTTTCGATACTCAGTCTCGCGCGCTGGTGATAAAAATGTCTTTTTTTTTTTTTTTTTTCGTACAGTTTTGCCATCGCTCGCTTAGAAATTGTTGAGTTTTTTAATCAAACACTCATAAATGCTTTACAAAATATGAGATAGATGATGAAACAAATTCCAAATTCCAAATTAGGCCTTCCAGATGCCCATATTCGGGTGGAAACGTACGTTATTCAAAATTTGATGACTCCAGATACCGTTGTTTTATCACAATGCTAGAAATATACATACATTTATGCAAATTCTTCATTATTTCATTTTTTTAAATATAGCGCAGGGCGATAATATTTGGTGTCAACAATTTGAAAAAAGAAACGGATATTCAAAGTTTTCGACGCAAAATGCCAAAACTAATATAATATCCGATTTACGATTGTTAAGCAAAAGTATATTTTACAATGTATTTACACACACACACTCAGATGACGACACATACACAGGATTTCTAAAGTTAAGCATGCAATTTTTGAAATACCAGTTGAATTTTGAATGCTAAAAATCGTTCGTATGCAGGGTGCCAGTATGCGAATATTGTATGCAACAACCAGTCATGACTGAGTGTGTGCATATGTTAATTGGACAATCGTTGAAGACGTCAGCATTTTCAAAGATTTAAAGAGGTTCGTTTAAATGGTGATAGGAAAGGATTATAAATTTTGATGATATTCGAGTTTCTATGGCTGAAAGAAGGCGAATGGCGGATAACGATCCCTGGCATGCTATCGGGCACATTGAAACAGGACAGTTAACCAAAGATGTTGCTGTTTTCTTTGGCGCTGATCGTTCGATAATTTCTCAAATGGCGAAACAATTCCAAGGAAGTCAAATAGTTTTCAGAAACATATTTAATTTCCATAAAAGAAATGGTTGTTTTCGTTGTTGTCTTGTCCATGTCATGTCATGGAAGAATGGTTGCTAGAGCTTCAAGGAGGTTGGACTTCTACTTCCACAACAGTTCTGAGGAAGAGCACCCCTGGGGATGGTCCGAGGGTCTCCAACTCCTCTTTCCCTATCACCAAACCACGCAAGAGGACATTCGATTTGCGGTATATTTAGAGTGCCGCCATGCCGCAAAGACACTATACATTTAAAATATCCATGCCGTTCCGGGATTCGAATCCGGGCCGTAGGCTCCCTAACCACTCTACCGTCTTGCAAAAGTAACATACCTTTGTAAAAAGCAAACGAGTACGGTTTTAAAATCCATTGAAAACAAGCGTCAAATTAAATGCAAAAGAGAAGAATGTTACATCTATCGGTACATTTTCTTTGGAAGACTGGTGTATCAAAAGAAGTAAGACGTGTCTGAACTGATATAAACACATATTAAATCAATTTTTAAAAAAACTTTAGTTATTAAATAAAGCAAAACAATCCCTGCTTTCATTAGCCCAGTTACTACAGGCTGTAAAAGACAGCTTGTTAAAATTCATACTAAACATGTTCTGTCACGATTCAAAAATTGTAAATCAGTAATAAAAGCATTCGCTTGATTTAAAAAATAATATGCAAAAGTTTATTTATAATAATTCATTAAATAAAATATAAAAAAATCTGATGTGAATACCTCTGAACTTCCTTGTATGGCCTATTCAATTATATACATTTTTTTGCTGTATTTCATTTAAATTTATTTCCTCGACTTTCATTACAGATATATTTCTCATTTAACCAATTCACTTCTCACTTCGTGGCACAGCAAAAAAACATAACAACTCAAAACATCTTCATTAAAAATTCTAAAATACAGAAAAATATAAAACACCAAATAGACAAATAGACTTAAAGAAGTAAAAAAAAAATTTTTTTTACTATTAAAATTAGAGTTTCTACGCGAAAACAAGAATTCGGCCAACGGGCAAAAAGGCAGATATTTCGGTGAACCTGCAACTGAAACTAAACCAAAACTGAAAGTTTACTTCGTCCCGCTCGGCAAAATGACACTGAAGGTGCAAAACTGATTTTATTCACTAATGTATTGAGTTTCATTGTAAAGTTCGTTGGCAGTTCATTGGGCTTAACTCACCATTTAAAGTTTTAAATTGTTAATAATTCTTTAAAAATTGCATGCAGATTAACTAAAGGCATAAAAACCTTAACCGGAACATAAAAATTATATAATTCAATCACTTTTAAAACAAAAAATGCACAATTTGCTAACATATAAGAATAAAAAACTAAGCTCACCGAGCTAGGTAACAGAGTGAGAATGTACATATATATATATATATATATATACGATTGTAGCAGCCGATTGTAACGAAAAGGAAGATGCACAACCACATGTTATAGCAGCCTCATATACAGTTTTAACGTTCTACGGCTATTCGTTCTTGAGTTATGCGAGATACATACGTACCTATAAACGTCAAGAAAAAAAAATCTCTTCTGAATCCATTTTACAATCCTTTTTTGGCAAAAACAGTCCTTTATTCTGTCCGTACCTAGAGATGTCATCGCTCAAATGGTCTTGATAGAGGTTAAAATGGGTATTTTCGTTGAAATATGAGACCCGGAATTTTTTACGATTACAATGCTTCCGGTACTTCATACATGGAAGTAAAAATTATTAACAAAACCACTTGTTTGATTTAAAAAAAAAAAAAAAAAAAAAAAAACTAACATAAAATGAGTTTATGAAACTAATTCATTAAATAAAATACGAAAAATCACTAAAAAAACCCCATTTGTTTGATTAAAAAAAATCTGATGCAAAACAAATAATTCATTAAATAGAATGCTAAAAATAATGAAATTAATCTGCAACAAACAAACCATTCGTCTAATTAGTTTTATTCTTAATTAGGAACACAGAACTATAGTCGTTTTTCTTCGTTTCTCTTCTCCTAAAACATTTATTTCTTCCGCAATTGCCTTTTGTAGCTGCTTCTGGAAACTGTTATAATTCTTTCTTGTTGAGGTCTGTACGTAACTTCGCTATGTCTTCACTGTTAATTTCCCAGTTCTTGGTTTGTCGAGAAACAGAGTATCAAAGATAACAAAAAATGACCAAAGTGGTTAAAATCTCTGCCTGCAACCTAGTCTGGCCATAATTTCTTCCAAGTCATGGCCCCGCTTGTCATTTGCCGCCAGACTTCGTTAATGAGAGTTAAGGAAAAGAAAATATTGAAATGAATTTTCCATGAATCCCTGGGTGTTAATCATGGGGCATAGATTACCTCAAAAACACCTTCGGAAACCAGTGTTTAAACTGCGGCCGAGTCTGGTTCCGGAAGTCCATAGTTTTTCAGGTAAATCTTAATTTTAGCTGTAGGGTACCGGAACCCTAATATAGAGTGCTCCGGCACACGTTTTATGTAACTGAACCATAATTTCAACTGAGAATTCCTTTTTCCTCGAAAATTTATTTTAATAATAATCTTAAAAATCGAAACTTTGCCAAACGTCTTCTCTATTTTTCTATCAGAATGGAAAATTATATATCTAAGAATCACGTTCCCCAGTACCACAAATGTCTGTATTCTTAATGTTAATTGCTTTAAATGAGGACCAAAGCGTAAAACCGAGGATTTCCTTAATGAAGGAGAAAATTGAAAAGGTAGTTGTTGTAAATGTGAGTTCCTTAATGAAGGGGAAAATTGAAAAGGTAGTTGTTGTAAATGTGAGTTCCTTAATGAAGGGGAAAATTGAAAAGGTAGTTGTTGTAAATGTGAGTTCCTTAATGAAGGGGAAAATTAAAAAGGTAGTTGTTGTAAATGTGAGTTCCTTAATGAAGGAAAAAATTGAAAAGGTAGTTGTTGTAAATGTGAGTTCCTTAATGAAGGGGAAAATTGAAAAGGTAGTTGTTGTAAATGTGAGTTCCTTAATGAAGGAAAAAATTGAAAAGGTAGTTGTTGTAAATGTGAGTTCCTTAATGAAGGGGAAAATTGAAAAGGTAGTTGTTGTAAATGTGAGTTCCTTAATGAAGGGGAAAATTGAAAAGGTAGTTATTGTAAATGTGAGTTCCTTAATGAAGGGGAAAATTGAAAAGGTAGTTGTTGTAAATGTGAGTTCCTTAATGAAGGGGAAAATTGAAAAGGTAGTTGTTGTAAATGTGAGTTCCTTAATGAAGGGGAAAATTGAAAAGGTAGTTGTTGTAAATGTGAGTTCCTTAATGAAGGGGAAAATTGAAAAGGTAGTTGTTGTAAATGTGAGTTCCTTAATGAAGGGGAAAATTGAAAAGGTAGTTGTTGTAAATGTGAGTTCCTTAATGAAGGGGAAAATTGAAAAGGTAGTTGTTGTAAATGTGAGTTCCTTAATGAAGGGGAAAATTGAAAAGGTAGTTGTTGTAAATGTGAGTTCCTTAATGAAGGGGAAAATTGAAAAGGTAGTTGTTGTAAATGTGAGTTCCTTAATGAAGGGGAAAATTGAAAAGGTAGTTGTTGTAAATGTGAGTTCCTTAATGAAGGGGAAAATTGAAAAGGTAGTTGTTGTAAATGTGAGTTCCTTAAGGAAGGGGAAAATTGAAAATGTAGTTGTTGTAAATGTGAGTTCCTTAAGGAAGGGGAAAATTGAAAAGGTAGTTGTTGTAAATGTGAGTTTCTTAAGGAAGGGGAAAATTGAAAAGGTAGTTGTTGTAAATGTGAGTTCCTTAAGGAAGGGGAAAATTGAAAAGGTAGTTGTTGTAAATGTGAGTTCCTTAATGAAGGGGAAAATTGAAAAGGTAGTTGTTGTAAATGTGAGACAAAAGGCAACCACGGAGCTTTGTACAGTGGTTGCCCCAAATTTTCTACAAATAGAACAACCAAGAAAAATACCACAAAACCCGGAATTAGTTTTACTAACGGCTTTCATGGACAAAGATCCGAAAAACTTAAGTGTTAACCAGTGCTGCACCTTCTTCGATGTTCTTTTTTACTGTTACAAGTTTCATGCTGTTTACTGATTCCCTGCCATCAAGTGACATTTCTGACCAGTCTCGTTGCTGTTCTTTCACCACGAGATATCAACGAAACGAGTTATCGAGCGAAATGAGTCAGCAACGGCTTATCATCGAAAACATACGATATGTTCTCATCTGATATAAACTTTGTTTATCAAATTAAACAGGGCTAAGGCTATAGCCAGGTGCCCTGCTTCCGGGGCAAGGCTTTGGTGTGCAGCCAACTAAATACACTATTTGATGTTAACAACATAAGACTTCCTTTTAGAGACTATTAAATTATACACATTTTTTTTTTTTTTTTTTTTTTGCTGCACTTAGTTTAAACTTATTTCCTCGAATTTCATTAGAGATATATTTCTCATCCAAATAGTTCAGATCTCATTTCGTGGCAAGTCAAAAATGCATAAAAACTCAAAACATTTTCATTAAAAATTGTAAAATATACAAAAATATAAAACACCAAATACAGTTAAAACAGTTTAAAAAGTTTACAATTAAAATTTTAAGCAAAAACAAGCAATTCGGCCAGCGGACACGAAGACAGATTTCTCTGTTCACAAAATTGAAAGTTTACGCTTGGTCCCACTGTACGTAACGACACTAAAGTTTGGGCACAAATTGATTTAATTCACAATTCTACTAAGAGTTTCAAATGCAAACACATGGCGGTGTCGTTAAGCTTAGTACCACTTAAACTTTGAAATTATGATAATTCCACAACTATTGCATGCAGATTAACTAAAAGCATAAAAACCTTAATTCGAAAATAAGGACAATACAATTAAACCACTTTTAAAGGAAAAAAATGCAAAATTTACCAACTTATAAGATCCATTATATATATATATATTTTTTTTCCAATGGAAGACTGTGAACAATTACAAATGTAACTCAGTCCATTAATCATTACAAGGCCAGATGTGATGGTCTCTTTATTATGCAGGTACCATCGCCTTTCCTATGAAGGGACGGACAGTTACAACCATGCCTTTTCCGGGATTCGAACCTATGTCGATATCGCAGTCAGCTTCCCTGACCATTATAACGACTCGGCGGCAGATGCATTATAAATCTATTTTACAATTCGCTTTCGAGAAAAGAGTTCTTTATTCTGTCCGTACGTACAGATTTCAAGTAAACACATTGTTGAAATGGGTTCGAGAGCGATCAAAATCGATACTTTCGTTGAAATTCCCGAAAAGAGAAGCGGTCAAAATGGATATTTTGGTTGAGAAACCCGAAATTCTCTGCGACTGTAGTACTTGCTTTAATTCCTGCAAAGAAGTGATAAAAAGGTATTTCCACTGGATAAATAAAATATTTTAACCTTTACCGCACAAGTGTACACTGACTACCAATAAGTATTTGGACACCTGTGATAGAAAAGAAAAACTAACTTTATTCAAAATCAGTAGTTGGTAGAGCCTCCACGAGAGGGACAGAATAAAAGACTCTTTTCCTTCAAAAAATTATAAAACTGCTTTAAAATTAATTCTGAAGAGAATTTTTCGTGGCGTCTGTACGAACGTATGTACGTACGTGCGTATGTACGTATCTCGCATAACTCAAAAACCAGTAGCCTCAGAACTTTGAAATATTGTATATAGGACTGCTATAACATGTAGATGTGCACCTCGTATTTTGGTTGCAATCGGCCGCACCAAACGTATATAAATATATTTATATATAAATCCACTTTGTTACCCGGCTCAGTGATCTCAGTTTCTTTACTCTTATATGTTTGTAAATTGTACATTTTTTGCTTTAAAAATGATTGAATTATCAATTCAGAAGTCAAACAACAAAAATCAGCGTAAATTTTGTAAATATAACGCTGATTTTTGTTGTTTGACTTCTGAATTGGTATTTATTCGGCGTGTTATTGTGTCTTAATGATTGAATTATGTTGTTTTTTATCTTTCGGTTAAGGATTTTATGCCTTTAGTAAATCTGTGTGCAATATTTTTAGAATTATCAACAATTTTAAAGTTGTTTAATTGCCGGTAAGCCTCTTTTTAATGGCGGCCATTGATACTTACATTTGAAAGAGGAGACTAGTGGATTCGTTGCCAATCTAGAGAAACTTAGCTTCGCAACAACAAAGATAACGCATTCATTTATTATTGCCAATTAAATCATGCTTAGTTCTTTCTGGAAATTTTTCGAGGAAATAAGTGTTTGAGATTTACTTCGTAATTTTTAATATAGATATTTTGAGTTTTTATGTATTTTTGCCTTCTCGCGAAGTGAGAACTGAATTAATTGAATGAAAAATACTCAATCGTCTGTGAAAAACTGTTCCTTTTTTGTTTTGTTTGCTTAATTTCTTTTATACATCATTCTAGCTTTATTATAGTATTTGAATAGAACATGTGGCAACGACTAGATAATTCTATTCTTTAAATGATATAAATTTTGTGCATTATGAGTTATAATATGAACGAAATATATACGTTAACTGTTATATAATTATTTGATTATATAACAGTTAACTTAGTTTCCGTTATATAATTATTATATAAGTTAACTGCTATATAATTATTAATACTGTTAAGTGAATCTAGCGCCAGAGTGTCGCTATGGCAAACAAATACTAGAGTGAATTTTAAAGATTGCATTTATTCTATTGTGGTTCAATGCGCTGTTGGCGAAGTAGATTTAATTCAATCCAATAAGTTTAAATTAAATGCAAGAAAAAATGCGTATAATTTAATATTCCAATTTAATATTATAATACAAGGAAGTCATGTGGTGTACACATCAGATTTTTATAATAACTATTTTAACAGCTGGCTCAGGCAAGTAGCTCATAAAAATAAAAAAATAACAAAATACACAACAAAAAATAAAATCTCAAGGGTTTCATATTTTAAATTATGCAGAAAGGGACTTTTTTTACGTTCTGTGTGTTACCTTTAATTATTAAATATTATCTCCTTCGCACTCAAACCATAAAATTCAGTTCAACAGCATCGCAAAATAATTTTAAAATGAGCCATCTTTAGAATTTCCGATACAAAGTCTCAAGAGCTGGATATATATATATATATATGAAATAATAGGAAGAAATTATATATATATATATGTATATATATATAAAAAGCAAGGTAGTTATTACAATACTGTATGACCAATTTGGTCTACATAACATTTTGCGCAATATGCTGCAAAATAAGTAAATTAGAAATTGTAGTAAGCTCGCCTAAAAGTTACCAGGAGCTGTGGCTCCAAAAGGTTCAACACGTTTTAAGAAACAATGTCATTGAGGGGTGAGAAATATGCTACACGAGAAAGGAAAAAAACACAGTAAAATACTCAGCGTTGGAAACTAGTAAAGGCAAAAAATACAGTAAAATACCTATGGATGTGCCATTTGAAAAATTAATACATATGAAAATCAAACCAAGTAACAAGTAAAACACTAAAAAACAAAATCAGATAAAAATAGAAAGCGGAAAATGGTAAATTAGCTGAACTCGACTTCCAAACTGGCTTTTCAAGGGAAATTTCTGATTTGGACGTCGAATCAAGCTAACCCCATTACGCGTTTCGCCGAAACAGACAATTGAAACTTTTTCGCTACAAAATGTTTTTAATTTAGACAAAGTGTCTTGGAAAATTTATTAGTCTCAATTCTCTGTTCCAATTTCCCGACGCGTCCGCACAAAATGACACATTAAGGTGTTAAAACATGTAAAAACTATTCCGATTACATCTAAAATCAAGACTAAAATAAAAATAAAAATGAAAATAAATAGCGGTCTGCTATTAGTCCTAAATATACAAAAACATACGGGCTGGGCCTGCAAGCTTAAAGATTTATAATTTTATAGATTTTAGAAATCTGTAATTAACTTTAAAAGAAAATTAAGATGAAAACTAACATAGTGGGTCTTGCTAAGACCAAGAAAAAGTTTGAACAAAAGAAACAGAAAAAACTGACCTGTGGCGATGCAGAGTTCTCCCTCTTAAAACTAAGTTGAAAAGTAGTTGTAATTCCCTTCTGTGTACTTCAGTCGTGTGACGTAAGTAGGGGGGAGCGATGTTCTGTGGGCATCAGCCAATACGAAAAGACTGTCCGTTAGCTGTAACTCGTCTCTAATTTTCGAAGGGAGTCGGAAAGCTCGGAAAAACGTGAAAAGATTTCAAAATGGCGTCAGTCATGTAGTTGGAAGAAAAAATTGTTACTGAAAGTGAAAATGGCTAATTCAACTAAAACTACTAAACTTGGCCACAAAAGCAAGAGTAAAAGGAAAAAACAGCCATTTTGTTAATAAAAAGTCGTAATTCTTCAAGCTAGCGGGCGATCAAGCTACTATGAAAAACGAAAAGGCCCGATTTGTTAATAAAAGCAGTAAAATTGGCCATTATAGAAATTTAAAACTATTTAAACAATAGTATTAAAAGTAATGTGCCAAAATTTTGGAGGAAAGATAATGTATAAACAAGAATTATCTGTACATTTTTTACATTAGATTCTCTGAATCAGCCATCCACCTTATACCGTCCTTCGGGTTTTAGGCATAAAATATCATTATCTAATTCAAAAAATCTAAAAATAGGTAAGGCTAATGCCAGCTTTTTTTAGAGTATTTTTAATTATTTTATGAGGAATTAGGTTATTTTTCAAAATAGTTACGAAGTATAGTATTTCTTCTTGTAAGTGTTTTGCAGTATTGTAGATTCTTTTTATTCTGAGTAGTTGTGAATTATATATGAAATAATAGGAAGAAATTATATATATATATATATATATTCCCGTACAGTGCTGCCATTGCCCATTGCTCGCTTTGAAATCGTTGAGTTTGTTAATCAAAAGTTCGTTGAAGCGTTACAAAATATAAAATCGATAATAAAATTAATTTAAAATTCAAATTAGGGTTTCCATATGCCCATATTCTATGGAAGATTATGTTATTCAAATTTTGATGGCTGCAGGTACAGTTGTTTTATCACAGCGAGAGAAACATACATACATTTATGCAGATTCTTCATTATTTAATTTCTTTAAATGTAATACAGGGAGATAATATTTGGTTACAACAATTGGAAAAGTGAAACAACGCTTATCGTGAAACGTCGCAAAATGCCAAAACGAAATTAATAGTCCTTCTGGGCATATTGCCCTCTTGGACTAATAATATTTTCTTCCGAGTTAAAAACTGGAGACAAATGGCTTTCGATTTCACTGATTTAGTGTTGCTTTTCTACGTCGTTTTCGGCAAAATAAGATTTTTTTTTTTTTTTTTTTTTTTTTTTTTTACAGTAGATATTGCTTGGAAATATGTTAACAACACGATGGTGTAAAACATCTGGTGAAAATTGTGACCATATGCCTATGAGCTAAAATTCTATCGAAGAAGGTACAAATATTGTTGATACAAAGATCAACGACTCTAAATTACTGAAAACAATTGAAAATATTCCTTCGAACAATCCATTAAACACGTATACAGAAAACAAAAATTATTGAGTGAATCGACTTAATAAAAATGGACCATTTGAGGAAGATTATTGTTTATAAATACCGAGCTCTTATTTTATTATGACTGTAGCTCTATAGTCGAAACCTTAAGTGATGACGTCATGATTAAAATGTGCGGAATCTGCAGATAGTTGGAAAATGGAGAGCGACAGAAAGGAAGATTCAGCTAAAAGCATTTAGAGCGATGCTCCGAAGCATTTAAATATGCGCGTGGTATGCGCGGAAGATATCCCCCCACCACCTCAAAAAAAGATCGGAATTTATGAAGCAGGCGGATATTTGGAAAGACTGCATGCGCTGGCATTATTGATGACTCCAAAAGCAAAAACTCATTAAATATGATTACGTTACAAATAAATTTATTTAGTAATAAATTTTACTTATCAAATATATTTCCAAAATAAAGCGGGAAAAAATTTCGTTTAGCGGCATTTTGTTAATCGGGCTTTGGTATCGATAATTCGACATCATCACAGTCCGTAAGGAATTATTGAACTTTTCTTTTAATTGGTTACCTTAGCATATGTTTGATATTGTTACATTTTACGGTTTCGCGGATTTGGAGTGATGGATGACAACACTTGATTAAGAATGAAAACAGAATTTATTAGCTAGTATTACTCAGGACAGTTCCAAAAACACGTTTACAGTCGTCGAAAAACCTACGATAAACACGCTGAAAGAAACAGCAACACAGCCTTCAGGCTATAACGGTGAAGGCAGCTTCACGGCAAAGCACTAAAGTACAGCTCCCGACTCAGTCGATCGCTCCCGGACACTGCTATTGGACTCTACTCTTCAAGATACTCTTACGATACTATCTAGATACACTTCACGATAAAACTGACGATACACTGACGATAGACTCAGCGTACAGGCAGCGTTTACGTAGCCTTTTGACCTGCCTTCAGAAACATTCTAGGGAAAACCGGTTCTAGAAATATTCTCTCTCCGTCTATGGCACATCGCCAATTTTGTCGCCAAACGGGCGATTTCGCATCAAATCTAGCAACCATGTCTCTCCTTGCCATTTTCTGGCAACCCTAAACGCGCTTTTCTGGAAAGCTGTAGTTCGACCTCTCAAACGCAACCTTATCTGGCATTCTGCCAAAACAGATAGACTCGTCCAAAAGGAGGGTTATTACTGGCTGCGACGTGAAACGTCATGTGAAAGTCTTCTCTTCTTCGGAAAGAGAGAATTTATATGCTTGAGGGAAAGAAAGTCCCCATCCTTCCACTCTATTTTGAGAATAATTCGGTCCGAATGGCGCATGCGTGTTTGCGCTCATGGTCGCGGATGAGGCGGTCGAACTATATCTTACCGCAGCTGGGCAATTCGTAACAATGTCCTTATAAATACGGAAAAGGCATAATAGCTGTATCTCTAAGCTCAGTTGGAGGCACAAACTAATATTGACGAAATTTAGAAAAGAAGCTATTTACAAAATCAGTCAAGGTCAATCACCTGTTATTAGCCCAAATTGCATTAGTCTAAAAGCGCTATTGATTTCGTTTTGGCATTTTGCGTCGATTCACTATAAACGGCGGGTCTCTTTTGAAATTGTTGCCACCAAATATTATCGTCCTCTATTATATTTAAGGAAATTAAATAATGAAGAATCTTCATAAATCTATGTATGTTTCTCGCATTGTGATAAAAAAACAATGGTACCTAGAGCCATCTAATTTTGAATAACGTAATCCTCCAGCGAACATTGGCATCTGGAAGCCCAATTTGGAATTTGTCTATTATCTACGTCATGTTTTGTCAGACATTAAGAAATTTTTGAAAGAAACTCACCGATTTCAAAGCGAGGAATGGCAAAACTGGACCGAAAAAAATTCATTTCCAGCGCGCGAGACTGAGTATCGGAAAGTCCAGAGATATGCTCATTTTAAAATTGTTTTACGATATTGCTATTGATTTGAATTTTATGGTTTAAATTGCGAAGAACATAATATTTAATAAATAAAGGTAACACACAAATTGGGGGGGGGGAAGCTCCTTTGGGCGTAATGTAAAATCTGAAAACTTTTAGATTTTATTAGTTTTGATTGTAATTTTTTTTATTAGTCCAAAGGGATTTGAGTCCCCAAGGACTATTATTTTCGTTTTGGCATTTTGCGTCGGACTCCTATAAATGTCGGTTCACTTTTCAAACTGTTGCCACAAATTTCAAATATATGAGTCCTGCATTATATTTGAAGATATTAAATAATGAAAATTCTCCATAAATATATGTATATTTCTCGCATTGTGATAAAACAACGCCATCCAATTTTGAATAGAGCCATCCAATTTTGAATGACGTAATCCTACTGCGAATATGGGCATCTGAAATCCCAAATTTGAAATTTGGAATATTGTCGCACTGCATTATATTTTTATTATGTTATGGAAAATTCTTATGTATTTTTTGTTGTGTATAATTTTTGCGTATTATTTTACTGTGTTGTAAATTTGTATTACTTATATAAATTAGATATTACACTTAGTAAAATTAAGAAGTGATTTATTATTTCAAGGCCAGTTTTGGAATGTTTTAAATTTGTTTCACCTGCTGAGCGAGTCAGAAAATGTTAGTTTCTAATTAACGAGAACTATTAATTTTGAGAATTAAAATATGTTACACCTTGTTAATTTGAGAAAAAAAATGTTATTTATTAATTTAAAATTTTAATTATTGTAAGCTGAAATTTTGTCTAAGAGATGCGATATTTTCATAGTAAAAATATGTGGTAGGGGATGCTGATCAGTTACCCAAGTATTTACTAATAATATAATGTATTCAAGAATTTAATAAATGTGTTTGATTTAGAATTTTTAATTGCATTTGTTTTATTTTGTGTGTTAATTTACAGTGGTCTGTCATGTCCCTCCATTTGTTTGAGACGGGAGGCTTTTAATAAACGTGGAGTTTTATTGAATTGGGTTATTGATTTTTCCCTAGTGGACTTCACAACGCGCCCTATTGTACTAAACCAATACCACTATACGATTGATAAGATATGATATACGATTGTTTACTCGATTGATCTTTGATTAATATGAATTTGATTTTTCTTTGATTTATTTTCTTTTTTGTGTCGCGGCACCAAGTAGTCAGCTTAAAAGATACTTAAATGTAAAAGTAATTTTTCCTTTTTTCTACGTAACAATTGTATTATCGATTTCCTATTTTGTAAAATGAATTTTTGAGTAACAAACTCAACGATTTAAAAGTGAGCAGTAGCATCACTCTACGGGGGGAAAAAAAAAACTTTTTATCTCCAGCGCGTCGAATTGTGTATCGGAAATTCTAAAGATATGCTCATTTTGAAATTATTTTGCGACATTGCTATTGAACTAAATTTTATGGTTTAAGTGAAAAGAACATGTATTTAATAAATAAAGGTAACACATAAAACGTTAAAAAAACGCCCCTTTGGACGTAATTTAAAATCTGAAACAGTTCAGATTTTTTTTCTTTCTTTTCTTTTTTTCTTTCTTTTTTTTTAAACTAAAACTTTGGACTAAAGTCCAAAGGGGCAATTTGCCCCAAAGGACTATTAATTTCGTTTTGGCATTTTGCGTTGAAAACTATAAACGACGAATCACTTTTCAGATTGTTGCCAGCAAATATTGTCGCACTGCATTATACTTAAGGGAATTAAATAATGAAGAATCCGCATAAATGTATATATGCTTCTCACATTGTGATAAAACAACGGTACCTGGAGCCATCAAAATTTGAATAACGTAATCTTCCATAGAATATGCCCTAATCTGAATTGGAAACTGTTTTTATTACCGACTTCATATTTTATAACACTTACCGAATTTTTGATTAACAAACTAAACGATTTCAAAGCGAGCAATGACAATACTGTATCAGGTTCTGTGTTCCTCCTTACTTGCTTAGGGAACATGTAACTGTCTTGACTCGGAACAGGGAGCTTACTAAAGCTATGTTCAATAAATTTGGGAAGTAGACAATACACACAGGAAGGGTATACGAAACCCTTTATTTTTCTCTCTTTACAATGATTTCCGGACTTCGGAATACAGAGACCAACCACTTGTGGTCTGAACGTAAGAATATAAAAATATTAACTAAACTCTAACTAAACTAACTTTGGATTAATCAAACAAGTGCCTAACTCCAAGATTGACCGTATATTAACAAAAAGCCGTATGTAGTACAGAGAACTGCTAACACTACGATACGTTTAAAATTATCAAGAGGATTAAACCTCTGGCCTTGAAGGCAACCAGCAACCGAGTAAAACTACTATGGCAAGCGGCCTGCTTCTAATAGCTTCTTCCACTCTCTTGCTTGGCAAAAAGCCACAACTTAAGCACTTGGCGTTAGCAAGACAAATTTGCATAAATAAGTTAAAGCTTTTAATTCTGGCCGGAAGTAGAAAATAAGAAGTGATAGTAAAGATTTAAAATAAAATAAACGTTAGTAAAACTTAGGATCCTTACAACTGTAGGAAAAAAAAATCTCCAACGCGCGAGACTCTATATCGGAAATTCTAAAGATATGTATGTTCATTTGAAAATTATTTTGGATATTGCTGTTGAACTGAATTTTATGCTTTGAGTACGTAGAACATGATATTTAATAAATAAGGGTAACACACAAAACGTTAAAAAAAACCCTTTGGTCGTAATTTAAAATATAAAACCTTTCAGATTTTTTGATTTGCGTTTTTTTCCCTTATATTTGATGAAAGTAAACCACGGATTATTTAAAAAATACTGCATCGAGAATTCTCTTAATTTAGATCGCATAAAGGGGCTCAGCTACAAGCAGTATTATAAATAGTGTTAAAGTAATTTTGATTAATTATATCTGAGAGAAATTATCAGATTTAACACGAAGTAAGAATTCTTTTTAGCTCTAAAAAATCTAAATATTCGAGCTCTTAATTTCTTGCAAAGTAGGAGAGCCGGGAAAAAAAAAAAAAAAAAAAAAAAAAAAACAAGTATCAAAAACAGAATCAAAGCGTAAATATTCCTAAATAGCTGATAACCCCATATTTACGGGGCGGGTGGCGCTATAAGCACTCGAGATTGGCCCAGCACGCGCTGGAACATTAAAAAAATTTCTCCTTCTCTCTTAGATCCATAAGCCAATCGCATTTCAACCTGCAAGTGACGTCAGAAACCTAACACGCAGTTCTTTATAGAACGTTAAAATTAAAAGACCTAAGGTTAAATAAACGCAAACATACTCTGGCATTCCCTTCGCCATCGGAAGCAGACCAGCCTTTAGGTGCGAAAGCTATTCTCATGCGGTACCAAAAATTTATTTCAATGCATCGAATTTTATCTCCAGCTGTGAATTATCTGCCGCTGTTGTGAAAGCTGCTCTTCGGATGCGCATTGTGTTGCCATTTCTGTAAAGGGAAAAGTTACTGTATCGAATTTTTTTATTAATCGGTTGAAAAATTTACATTTTCTGAAAGAACAGAAAAGAAAGAAGGTAAATTTAAAACTTTCCTTTGCAGTATGTTTGTATTTGTATACTTCGTTGTTATTTCAGTAGATATTATTTGAAATTTAAATATATATGTTAAATTATTAAAGTACTAAATTAAGGTTAATAAGAAACTTTTCGATGGTAAAATGGTATTTAATAAATATGAGGACAAATTGATAATCGAAATAATTTTTAAATATTAATATTTACTAACAAAATATTTGAGCTCTGTGTATTATTTATAACTTATTCTTATTTCGAAAATACATTGTTAAAATTACAGAATTCTTTATTATACAGTGGCTTACATTTTTTTGAGCACGTTTTCTTGAAATGTTTTGCATAAATCTTGTACTAAATATTGAAATACAGACTTCAAATGTTTTTCTAAAGCATTATTTTTCGTCTATTTTAAATCTTGCTTATTACAAAATAAATATCATAAAAACATTCCTTTTAAGAAAATAATTTATTCAAAAGTGCTAATTATTATCACTGATAATTCAGACAATCCAAAATTTTATTGAAGTGTTTTGCCATGCTTTGTTTCTTGTCACACTTTTTTGTTTTAAAGGAAAATACATTACTCCATTTATCGTCTGCGTACGAAAATTATTAATTGTTTAGCAAAATACATTAAAGTTTTCATATCCGAAGTGAATATGGCAAAACAACGCAAATTAACAACACGTTATAAATTTAATTATTCGTCATTTAATGATTGTAAAAGTATTCGAAATATACAAAAAATATTTAATTCTAGCGGAAGTACTCGACGCCAGTTAAGTTGATTCAGAGTAATGTATCTAACAACAGAGAGAACGACACCGCTGTAATCCTTCTCTAGTAACGATGCAACAAATAGGAGTCATAGTAGTCATACATTTTTCAGTCTTTTGTGATATGGAACCCGCATAAAAAGTTTCGGTTTAAAAATAAACTTATTCTCTCTCATTATATCAGCAACAATGGCGCGCGGTTTTTAATGATTTTCGTCTTTCTAATCAAATGTTCATAAAAGCTGAAGTTCCATCCAGTATTTCACCAGTATATTCAATTTTAGTCGATTAAATGTGGCAAAACATTCATCAAAATTGATCGGAAATCAAAAACGCGAATGGAAATCTTACAAATTTTTGATTAACAGACTCTACGATTTGGAAGCGAACAGTAGCAACACTTTCCGAAATAAAACATTTTTATTTCCAACATGGGAGACTGTTGCCAGTCGAGAAAAATGAGTGCGAAAATGAGTGTTTTTAGAGTTTTTAATTAATATCTCGGCTGATTAAAGTCGTACGAAGTTGGTAATAGTCAAAATGGCTTCCCACGAACTTTTAAAATCGGGAATAATATATTTAATGTTTGGTAATGCTATTTTTATTTCATTGCAAAACTTAGAAATACTTTATTTCCAAACTCTACGATTTGAAAGCGAGTAGTGGCAACACTTCTCCAAATAAAGCAGATTTTTATCTCCAGCTTGCAAGACTGTTGCCACTACGAAAAATGAAGGCGAAAATTAGCGTTTTCAGCGGTTTTAATTAGTATCTGTGATTTTAGCTTTTTTTTTCGGGGGGGGGGGGAGTGGACGTCGACTTTTTTAGGAATCAGGGGGGAAAAAAAAAAATTGTAAATAAAAAATAAAAAGAAAATCTGAAAGGTTTCAGATTTTAAATTACGTCTAAAGGGGCGTTTTTTTTAACATTTTGTCTGTTAACTTTTTTTATTAAATATCACGTTCTTCGCACTTAAACCATAAAATTCAGCTCAACAGCAATATCGCAAAATAGTTTTAAATTGAGCATATCTTTAGAATTTCTGACAGTCTCACGCGCTGGAGAAAGAAATGTTTCCTCTGTAGAAATGTTTCCTCTGTACAGCGTTGCTATTGCTCGCTTTGGAATTCTTGAGTTTGTTAATCAAAAATTCGTTAAAGGTTTTCAAAATATGAAATCGATAATAAAACGAATTCCGAATTTCAAATTTGGGCTTCCACATGCCCATATTCGCAGTAGGATTACGTCGTTCAAAATTCGATGGCTCTGTGTACCGTTGTTTTAACACAATGCTAGAAATATACATACATTTATGCAGATTTTTCATTAGTTAATTTTTTAAATATAATGCAGGACTCTTAACATTTGAAGTGAAACGCACATTTATAGTGAACGAACGCAAAATCGCAAAACGGAAACAATAGTCCTTCAGGGACAAAGCCCAAAGCCTCTTTAGACTAAAAAAACCTGAAAGCTTTCAGATTTTATACGCTCAAAATAAATAAAACTCATAAAACAAATTCCAAATTTTGTCTTCCACAAGCCCATATTCGAGTGGAAACGTACATTATTCAGAATTCGATGGATAGAACCGTACCGTAGTTTTATCACAGTGCGAGAAACATATATACATTTATGCAGATTATTCGTCATTTGATTTCTTTAAATATAATACAGAGTTGTAGTATTTGGTGGCAACAATCGGAAAAGTGATTCGTCGTTTATAGTTTAAACGCAAAATGCCAAAATGAAATTATTAGCCCTTTTGGGCTAACGCCCTTTGGGCTAATAAAGGTAACAAACAAAATGTTAAAAAATGCCCCTCTGTACGTAATGTAAAACGTGAAAGCTTTCGGATTTTTTTTTTTTTTTTTTTTTTTTTTTTTTTTTCATTTTAATTTTTTTTGGCCTGAAAATGAAAAAACTCAAATTTATAAAGTCCATTGATTATTTTTGCCGTTTCTCATCGCATCGTCACTTGCTTTGCTATAGTCAAAACTATTCGATCCATCACATGGCGAAAGTTTTATGTAATGACTGAGGCGTGAAGTTACGCAGAGATGACACAGAAACCAGGTTGCCGGAATTACTTCTGTTTTCTCTTTTTCCAGGCTCTCATTAATTGTAGAAATTTCTCTGTTCATGGTGGCGATTTTTTTATTTAATTTTCTCTGTTCATGGTGGCGATTTTTTGATTTAATTTTCTCTGTTTATGGTGACGATATTTTGAGAAAGGATTTTTCTTGATTTTTTTTTTTTTTTTTTGAAAGAAGCTGCTGTTTCTTTTCTCTCAGATTTTTCTTTCGTTGGCAATAGTTGTTTTAAAAGAGAAAAAAAAATATGTCATTAAATGAGTTCAGCTAGTGCCATTTCCTAAAATATTTTTAACTTTATAAAATCATGAATTAAATATGCATTTTTATTTAAACCAAACAAATTAAAAAGCTAAAATATTATGTTATTAGGAACTGCACTTGTAGCTTTTAAATCGCTTAGTTTACTAATCAATAACAGATAGTTTAAATTTGAAAGAAAAATTATATATCTTACGCTGGATGGCAATACGCTGGCGCATGGAAGGTAACGGTACATCATTTTCGGCAACGATAATAAATTCCCTTTGAATAGCCCAGTTTGTTGATTAAATTTGATAGACGTATGTCTTAGGGCTATGCAAAATGGCAACACATTCCTTTTAAATCGCCGAGCTTTCTAAATAAATTTGAATTGTAAATCTCTTCCGTTTTGCCAATTGGCAGCAAATTGTTTATTTTCTCCACATCCAACGGGGGGCCGTTTATAAGCGCTGGCCACTACTGAAGCCGGAAGATGTGGCCACCTTATTATGGAGGCATCTAAATGGGTGGGCCACCGTTGCCTTCTATGAAGGGACGAACAAACTACATCCATTACTTCTCTGGGGTTCGAACCCGGGCCCTTCGGTACCGTATTCAGAGTCTCTGACCTTTTTCCAAACCGGGGAGTTTTTTAATTAAATTTGAAACACAGATATCTTACTTTTTGCCGAATTGCTCTTAGATCTCTGAGTTCATTAATCAAAATTTCATTAAGTTTTCACAAAACATAAAATAAATAAAAACGAAATCGAAATTAAATATTCGAGCTTAGGTGTGCACATGTCCGGGTGATTGTCACATATCCAAAATTTAGTAGCTCTTGCCGCACTTCGAGGAACATACGTACTTGCATATATACGTACACTGCGGAAAAAAAACCTGATGGGTGCACCACATGACTTCCTTGTACGGAATATTAAGTTATACCCATGTTTTCTTGCATATCATTTAAACTTATTGGATTGAATTAAATCTACTTCGTCGATAGCGCACAAACCACAATAGAATAAATGCACTCTTTAAAATTCACTATATTTGTTTACCATAGCGACACTCTGGCCCTAGGTTCACTTAACAGCGTTATATTTCATTCATTTTTTTAACTCAAAATGCACAAAATTTATATCATCTTAAGAATTACCAAATCGTTGCCCCACGTTCTATTCAAATACTATAATAGATCTAAAACGATTTGTAAAACAAATTAAGCAAAGAACAACAACAACAAAAATTGACTAGCATAATCTTGTAATTGATTAAAATTATTATGCTAATCTCATGCATTTCCACACGTGTTACATCTATGGCTACAGCTTCCATTGGTAAGGCGATATCTGCAGCTACTATACTCCGAAGATTACATATGAGTGGACTGTACGCCCGGGTACCTCGAGTTTACGTTCCTCTATCCGTCCAATCATGAGGGGCACGATTACAGTGGTGCCGGGAACATGTCAATTGGAATGTGTCTGACTGGGCCAGGGCTCACCAGCGGCCGAGCGGTAAAGTCGCTGAACACTGGTAGTTCGGTCCGAGGTTCGAATCTCGCGAACGGGCTGGCTGCATGGGCGTTTTCGGGGTTTTCCTCATGTGTAACGTGTATACGAGCCAGTTTTCCTTAGAAAGTCCTCCACGAAGGCATCCCATCTCTTAGGCAGATAGCCCTAGTGTGCTTTGCCATAATTAAATAAACCAAAAAACCAAACCAAACCAAACTGACTGGGGCAATGTCATGTTTACTGATGAGTCAAGATTTGCTCTGGAGGCAGATGACTAGCGTATAAGGATATGGCGTGAACAACGAACACGCAATCAGTCCCAAAACATCACCGAACATTACGCATTCCGAGGCGGAAGCATTAGGGTGTGGGCAGGGATTTCCTTAGGATACCGCACCGACCTGCACATCTTTAAACGGGGTTCTTTGACGACTGTCCGGTATCGAGATGAAGTCATAGAACCCATTGTGAGATTGTACGCTGCAACAGTTGGCCCTACTTTTGTTTTAATGGACGATAACGCACGTCCCCATAGAGTTGATGTCGTCGATGACTACCTGGAGAGTGAAGGGATTACGCGTATGGCGTGGCCAGCATATTCGCCCGACCTTAAGCCCATTGAAAATCTTTGGGATGCTCTCGACCGTGCTGTATCTCCACGTTTCCTACCTCCAGCCCCTCTTATTGAGCTAGAAACTGCTCTACAAGAAGAATGGCGATTGCTTAATTCTGCGGTGGCTGACCACCTAATTGAAAGCATGGTCACAAGGTGTAAATTTTTTATACAAATGATGGGGGATCACATACCCTATTATTGTCTTTTTTTTTTTTTTTTTTTTTCATTTTATGCTTTTTATTTTCACTTTATACATAATTCAGTTTAAGTCTCCAGTATGTCATTATCTGATAACTTACAAAAATTTAATATTATTTTCCTTTCTGTATATAATTATTGTTTTAGTTTTATGCATAAATATATATGCTACTTTCCTGCCGAATTTTGTGTCAATCAAAGCAGTATTTGTTGATTTTTTTTTGCATTTTACATCTTCGTGCTTAACTTTTGGAAGTGAGTGTAGATTTAATTCAATCCAATAAGTTTAAATGAAATGGAAGAAAAAATGCATAAAATTTAATATTCCGTACGAGGAAGTCATGTGGTGTACACATCAGATTTTTTATTGAATATTGATGTATGAAAAGAAAAAATGTCCATTGTTCATTCTTTCAAATAATTTTAACAAAGTGCGTAAATCACATTTTCGTTATTATCATTTATATTAAATACGGCAAATTTCAAAAGGCGCCAAAATGTAATTTCACGTGTACCTTCGGAAATTTTGAATAAAAAAATATCTCAATTTTTTGCAGATATGCTTAGTAATACATCTACTTTTAAGATGATGTTAAACATTTTATAGGTTATAACACAAATATGTTTTAGAAAAATTTATAAAAAATATTTAAAAACACAATTTTTTAAAATAAATCATAAAAGATGTGCGAATTATGTTTGGATTAAGCCTAAATTTCGAATTCTCGAAGAAGGAATAAAGTAAGTTTAATTTGAAAAAAAGAGATATTAATAAGTATATATCAAACTTAATTAACTATGAAGAGCTAATATTTTGAGAGACAATTTTTAAAAAAGCACTCGTGCGATTTTTTACAAAATTTGACATTTTGGCATGATTGAGTCGTAGAATCGAAATATGGGAGAAAAAATCTGATGTGTACACCACATGACTTCTTTGTACGGAATATTAAATTATACGCATTTTTTCTTGCATTTCATTTAACTTATTAGATTGAATTAAACCTACTTCGCCGACAGCGCATAAACCACAATAGAATAAATGCATTCTTTAAAATTCACTTTGTTTACCATTGCGACACTCTGGCTCTAGGTTTACTTAACAGTGTTATATTTCGTTCATATTATAACTCAGAATGCACAAAATTTATATCATTTAAAGAATTATCGAATCGTTGCCACATTTTCTATTCAAATACTATAACAAAGCTAGAACGATGTGTAAAAGAAATTAAGCAAACAAAACGAAAAAGAAACAGTTTTTCACAGAAGATTGAGTATTTCTCATTCAATTAATTCAGTTTTCACTTCGCGACAAGGCAAAAATACATAAAAACTCAAAATATCTGCATTAAAAATTACGAAGTAGATCTTAAATACTTATTTCCTCGAAAAAATTCCAGAAAGGATTAAGCATGATTTAATTGGCAATAATAAATGAAGGCGTTATTTTTGTGCTGCGAAGCTTAGTCTCTCTAGATTGGCAACAAATCTACAATTCTGCTGTTTCAAATGTAAACAATTATGTCCGCCATGTTATTTAAAACTTATCCGCACTTGAACAGCTTTTAAATTGTTGATAATTGTACAAATATTGCTTCCAGAATTACGAAAGGCATAAAAACTTTAACCGGAAGATAAAAACAACATAATTCAATCATTTTTAAAGCAAAAAATGTACAATTTACAAACATATAAGAGTAAAGAAACTGAGATTACTGAGCCGGGTAACAGAGTGGATATATTTATAAATATATTTATATACGCTTGGCACGGCCGATTGCAACCAAAATACGAGGTGCACATCTACATGTTTTAGTAGTCTTATATACAAAATTTCAACGTTCTGAGACTACTCGTTTTTGAGCTATGCGAGATACGTACGTACATACGTTTGTACAGACGCCACGAAAAATTCGCTTCAGAATACATTTTAAAGCAGTTTTTTAGTTTTTTTTTTTTTTTTTTTCTTTTTTTTTTTTTTTTTAGGAAAAGAGTTTTTTTATTCTGTTCTTACGTATAGATATCACGCAAAAACATCGTTAAATTGCATTCGAAAGCGGTCAAAGTGGATATTTTCGTTGAAATATGCTGCCTGAAGCTTTTCGCGATTACAATACTTCCTTTTTACTTCGTAGAAGGAAGTAAAAATGGCGTGTCGTTTCAGAAAAAGTCCGATTTTGTGTCAAAATACCTATATTAAAACCTATAGAAAATACCTATGTATAAATCTAATACATATCCTAAGTCACGCTTTCAAGACATGAAAAACGCAATTTGAATTTCGTCAATCGGCCCAGTAGAAGGGGAGATATAGAACTGCTTTTTTTTGGGGCCAGTATACATACATACTTTACATGCTTCGTACTACATACATATATGCATACATACATAAACTTCATTATTTTATAATGAAGATTAAAACAATACTCTTGTTCTTGTAGTTGATAAGATTAAGTCTGTTTTGTTTAGTTGAAATAGTCGAGTGCTAACGAAACACCATGTCTAAGATGTTTATTTACTTTAAATAATGTTACGCTTTCATGACCTTTTTCTGCAGAAATCCTTGCAGACCCATGGATCTTTAAGATTCATTGGCGTAGGAGTTACTCCTTTTTGCCGTCTCAGACGGCGCAGTTGCATTATTAAATACTAAATATGTAAGATGAAACGAAACAAGTGCTTAACCAGGAAATATTTTCGCTCTTTTAATGTGTTTTTCACCTCAAAAATGTTTTTTGAGAAACGAAAACAGAGAAAGTAGCGGAGAAATGGAGATCAGAGTAAGTATTCCAGCGGGAATACTAATCCCAAAATTATGTTTCCATTGCTTCATTTTGGGTGTGTTAAAAATAAATATAAATGCATGCTGTGTTTTTATGTACTAGTTTATTTCGCTGAGAAACTGGGAAAGAGGGCATTTTTCTGCATTATTTTATAAATGTAATTTAATTACAGTACAACTCCAATTATCTGAACTCCCACTATCCGAATCACTGATTATCCGAATCACTTTCAAAGTTTAAGAAAAAAATTAAGACGGAAACGTAGTGTTGGACAATCAACGATTTCAGACGTTAAAAGGAGCATACCTACATTTTTCAACTTCGTGCCACTACTTCAAAACGGAGATGGAAGTTCTTCAAGAAAATCAAATGCAGCAACAAACAAAAATTTAGGAAGATGTCGTTTTCAAGTTGTTTTTGCTGCAGCGTTTCTATGAGAAACCCAATTTCGGGTCCGATTGTTTGTGAAAAAGCTAAAATCTTACCTAAGAAGCTTGGTTGTTCATCCTTTAAAGCAAGTAACGGTGGCTAAGAAAAACACGGTGTCCGTCAAACAGACCGAGATATTCAGCAAGCAATGACTTTCAGCACTTATAAGTATTCTACAACACGCTATATAACATGTACGCGAAAGTGTTGCCTTTTCATTTTAATTAATTAAAACCCTCTTTTCCTTTAAAAATAGTTCTTTTCTCCCATTTTTAACACAGAGTAATTAATTAAAGTCGGAAAAAGACCCTTTCTCGGAAAAAATCCATTTATCCGAATAGGGTCCAGTCCCACTTGATTCGGATAATTGGAAAACTGCACATATGATATTTAAAGACTTAGAAATTTACAACTGCTAATTTCACACTTTTTATAGCTATTATCGTTCAAAAATAATACCTTATTCTGTATAATTTTAAATTTATGCCAACGTAATATACACCATTTCCACAAAAGTCCTTTTCCGGACTTTATTTTTGAAACCTTTAGTCCTAGACATGTTACGGTGAAACGCCGAAATCCGGAGAATGTCGACTTTCACCGGTGAATGTCAACATTCACATAGTCTCTTGGTTGTATGTCCGAAATATTTTCCAAATACTCTTATTTCTGACTTACACCGGTCAATGTCGACATTCACCATGTACTAATGGTGAATGTTGAACATATAACAATATTATATTTTCTTTTCCGTTATTCAGTCGCGAATAAACGCACTCGAGACTTGAAATAAGAACTTAAGAACGTGAGAACCTAAAACACACAATACATTCAAAATGGGAAAGGAAAATAATTGAAGTTAAAAACTTACTTAATTATACAGTACGTTCTAAATGAGAAAATAAAATAACAGTTATAAAAAACTTACTAAATGATGTGATTCAAATCTTATTTATTGCAACAACTTAAACTATTATGGCACTTTATGACCTCTCTTTTCGACTTTCACCAGAGCGTATCTGTGATTGTCGACATACACCGGTGAGAGTCCGAATATACAAGAATGTAGTGAAATATTCGGTCTTTCACCGACGTATTTGGTGAATGTTGATATTCTCCGGTGAAAGTCGACATTCTCCAATTTCGGTCTTTCACGATAACAGACATATACTTGCAACTACAAAAACGTTTTAACCCTTTCGCCGTCCTCTCCTGTCCGCGAAAATTTCTCCCCGGCGGCCCTTTGTTTTTCACAGCGTGTAATGTTGTTTTCTCTGTACATACATAACTTTCGTAGTGGATAAATGTAAACGAATATTAAGTAAAATTATAAGGAAATAAAGCATAATGGAAAAGTAATAATATCTTTGCTTATTTCTAACAGCAGGATTAATTTGAGAACATCCGATCCAGGCGGTCTACTCCTCCCATTTTGTTGTTGTAATCTTTTACAATTATTGGTTTTTTTTTACAGTTCTTTTCCGTGTTCCAACATCAATCATCGAGTTATTATGGACTGTACTCATCAAACGTATATCCTTCTTGTCTTTCCCAACCTCATTTTTTCTCTTTTTCTGCTGAGTAGACGTTGAAGATCTCTCACTGTCTTTTATCTTATGTAAAATGGCGCGAATATTCATAAAACCCGGGGGGATTCAACTAAAAATATAATGCCTGATTAGTACTGCCATCTAGGAGGTATTAGAACAAATAAAAATAAAAACTCAACAAGTAACATTTAGAAAAAAAGTAAACATTTAGAAAGCGTTTTAAACGTTTGAAAGTTTTAAAATGTAGAAGAACGCTTGAAGCGCGTTACAGCCGCCCTGCAGAAGTTTCACTTGAACGCGTTAGATGCGTTACGGACGACGAAGCGGTTAAAATAATTTTATAAAGATTACCATTTTTATTTTTTTATCCACCCCCATGGTCCGTATACTCATATTTAGAGAAACGTTATTGTAGAAATTAATGTAAAAACTGTGATGCCCGTATAAAAATAAATGAGTGAGATATTTAGTTTTGAATTTGGACATCATCATCAGTGGTTGTATATAAATTGAAGAGCGAAGTAATTGCTATGTTGTGATTAAATAAGATACCAGTTTAGGAAAGTACTAGTACGATTCTCTAGTATTTCTCAATGGATGTTGGGAGTCTACATGAAATCCACAAAAACGGGTTGTATATCCATGGGAAATGGAATCAAATTTCATGGATATACATGAACGCGAGCAGGGTTCCCTTAAAATGTCCTTCACGAAGGCATGCCTTTATCGTTATCCTTATAGTAGCTCTAGTACGTTTTCCTATAATCGAATTATCCAAGCCAATCCTATTTAATCCTTTAAACTCTCATGTTAAAGAACGGTCTGTAAAAGAAAAATGTTGTCTATTGGTACATTGAAACGGAAAAGATTATTATGCTAATGTTGTTCTTATTTTGCACATTTGGGTCTTTAAAATCTGCTTTTTAAAAATCAATATTACTTCAAAACATATGACCGTATGTGACATATTTATTCTAAATGCTGAGTATAAAAGCCTTATCTTAAGGACGCGTATCTTATAATATTTAGTTCTACAGTGTTTAAACTGAATTAAATTTAGAAATAAATTTTTAAATGGTGCCGTTTAAACTGTATTAAAATGAAAATGAATAGTGTAATGAAAGCTGGATTTTTGTTCTCAAGTCAAAATCTCGTTTTTAAAAAAAATCTCACGTGGACACCACGTGACCTTCTTTGCACGGCCTATTAAATTATAAACATTTTATGCGTCACTTCATTTAAGCATATTTCTTGGAATTATTCTAATTTACTTAATTGATCCCTCGAGAAGAAGTGAAAATGACATCACAAATTGCAAATTTTCATATTAAATATCTCGGTCAGTTTTTCTCGTACGGAAGTCAAACTTCTTGTATTTTTAATTTTTCTTAAAGAGTATAACACTTTCTCAAAAATAATTATAGGAACTAGGAAAAAGCATTAAAAGTTCGATTTCTTTATTTGTCGATTTTTTGCAAATTTGACATTGCCAAAACATGAATATTTTTGCCATTTATAACACTTCTGTAGGTGCATATATATCTACACTTTTCATGTTGCCGATTGCAATGAAAAAGGAAGATGCAGAATAAGATATTACAGTAGTCCCATATACAAAATTTCAGCATTGTACGCGTAATGGTTTTTGAATTTTTTTACATATGTAAGGTATAGATACATATGTACCTACGTACTTACGTCACGAAAAAATCCCGTTTGGAATCATTTTAAAACCATTTTACAGTCCATTTTGTAAATAAGAATCCTTTATTCTGCCTGTACGGTCAAAATGGGTACTTGAAACATGACGCCTGTAATTTTCGCGGACTGCAATACTTTCTTTACTTCATACAAAAAAAAAAAAAAAAAAAAAAAAAAAAAAAATAATAATAAGAAGAAGAAGAAGAAAGAAATATAAGAATTTCATGCAGTTTAATACTTGAATGGAATAAAACGTAAGAGATTTAAGTAAAAGTTATAGACTTTTGCTGAGGCTGTAATTGTCAGTAAAATAATTGTTCTTGTAAATATTCTGTTCAACGTTCACGTCAATTGATACACTGAGATTATCTTGTAGATTATGTATGTACGTGGAAAAACACAGCTTACGTTTTGTAGAAAAGTGACGGCACCTAGAGCCTAACGAATTTTGAACACAAGTAGTACTCCTCTCGAACATATATATGCACTTAATAGCACGAATTTCGATTTTCCCCCTATTTTGTAAAAAATTAGTGAATTTTTTATTAACAAACTCTACGATTTGAAAGCGAAGTAGGGGCAACAAACACTGTTTGAAATAAAACGTTTTTATCTCCAGCGCGCCACACTGTTCCATTCAAAAAAGGAATAAGGTATTTATCGTTTAGTTTTAAGTAATAAACTTCGCTATTTGAGAGTACTATATTGTTAGCGCCGGAAATAAAATACTTTTTATCATCCATGCACCAGGTTATTGCCATTCAGTAAAGTCTAAGATATTTAACTCCCAAATTTAATTTGGGAAGTTACTGAGTAACAAACTAAGCAACCTAAAAGCAATACCCACTATCCTTGAGACTGTTTTTTCTACTTCAATATGACTGGTTTAAACAAAAAATGCATTAAAACCATAGTAAGATGTCTTGTTAGAAATGTTATATATCTTTATGAAATTACACTTGTTGGACTCACTGAAATCATTATATATTTTTTCTCTTTTAAAATAACTATTTTAGGCGGCTGACCACGCGATGACAAAACACTCTATCGGGAATTCTAAACGTAAGTTGTTTTTAATAATTTTGTGATTTGATGTTGAATATTATAAGGCGTAAGCATAAGGAACTTGAATATATAGTTTATATAAAGTTCAACACGCAAAATGTTAATGATGAAAAAAACAAAAAATGTTTAGTAAGCGATCATTTTAATAAAAGTAAACATTGATATAATGAACTGAGAAAAGACTTGAAAAATAAATAAATAAATAAATAAATAAATCCCAAAACAACACATCGGGAATTCTAACATATGTCGCTGTTCTGGTTTTACAGATTTTGTGGTTTTGCTGTTGAACTGTAAGTGCGAAGAAAGCGATGCTTCATAATAAAGTTAAAAAGACAAAATAAATAAATAAATAAATAAATAAAATAAAAACTGTATTAGCAGGAGTGAGCCCAAGAGTAGATTGGTAACCTGCTGTGCTCAGCGAGACCGTATAAAACTTTTATACAAAGCCTATATATATATTAAAAAGCTAGGTAGTAATTACTATATAAAAAAGACCTATTAGGTCTAAATATTTTTTGCGCAAGATGCTGCAAAATTAAGGAAATGAGAAGAAGATAAATTGTAGTTAGCTCGCTAAAAAGTTACCAGGAGCTGTGGCTCCAAGAAAAAGTTCAACACAAAATTTTTTAAAAAAATAACAATGACATTGAAGGGTGAAAAATTAGGCTGCACGCGAAATAAATGTATACTGTAAAACACAGCAATGCCCATCGATGTGATAGGTGATAAGTTAAAACATATAAAAAACCGATCGATGGAACAAGTTAAAACTAATATAACTAATAAAAACATATAAAATTTTAGCGGAAAATGGTAAATTAGCTCAATTCGACTTCTAACCTGGCTTTTCAAGGGAAATTTCTAGTTAAACGTCGAACCAAGCTAACTCCATCACGCGTTTTGCCGAAACAGACAATTGAAACTTTTGTGTTACGAAAATTTTTTATAATTAGATGAATTGTCCTAAAAACGTTTTTTAGTCTCAATTCTAAAAATAAGATATGTGAAAGAAAAGAATAAAAAATTACAAAAAGTTCCACAAATTACCAACATATAAGAAAAAAAAAAAAAATCTGAAAGCTTTCAGATTTTACCTTACGCCCAAACGGGTGATTTTTTAACGTTTTGGGCGTTACCTTTATTTATTAAATATCGTGTTCTTTTGCACTTAAACCATAAAATTCAATTCAACAGCAATATCGGAAAATAATTTTAAAATGAGTGTTTCTTTAACATTTCCGATGCACAGTATCGCGGCTGGAGATAAAAATGTTCCCCACACCGACCAGTGTTGCCATTGCTCGCTATGAAATTGTTGAGTTTGTTAATTAAAAATTCGTTTAAGTTTTACAAAATATGAAATAGATAATAAAACAAATTTCAAATTCCAAGTTAGGGCTCCCAGATGCCCATACTCGGTGGAGGATTACGTTATTCAAAATTTGATGGGTATAGATACCGTTGTTTTATCACAATGCGAGAAGCATACATATATATATATATGCAGAATCTTCATTATTTAATTTCTTGAAATATAATGAATGCAGCACTCTAATATTTGGTGGCAACAATTTGAAAAGTGAATCATTGGTTATAGTAGTGAATCAACGCAAAATGCCAAAACAAAATTAATAGTCTTTCTGAGCAAATTGACCCTTCCGAATAAAAACAATATGTATATTCTTTTTTTTAATAACTATTTTAAGTGACTAGTTAAAAAATTCTGAAAGTATCAATGGACTGGAAGATGAGAAATGATCGTAAATATTACAATCTTTTGGTGAACGACTTAAAACAACTCATCAAGTTCTTCCAAACCACTAGCAAGGGCGGAAGAACCTGTCCTTTTTATATTAAGTTAAATAAATCGATGGTATTGTAGCAATTGGCATTAATAACTTTGAAGGACGAGAAGGGAAACAAGAACTGCCAATCAAGCCGGCATCTGTTTGAGCGCCAGACATTCTTCCAAATTAGGAGTTGAGGTCACAAATGTAATAAGCAGATAACAGGCGCGCTATCAGGACTAGCAACAGCAATTACGGGCCAGAAACTAAGGGTAGAAAATGGGATCTTTGTGTAAGGCGACCTCCACAGTTTGTTTTGATATAATCAATAAGATTAGCGGAAAGAATGAATATTTTGTATAGCAATTGATGGGGTGATTGTTTGTAAACTGTTGTAAGAAGCTGTTGATTTGCAGTGGAATTTTAAACAATGAAAACACTTAACTGATTTAAGAATTGATTACAATGGCAAAGTTTTATGTCTTCCGTTTCCGGGTTTATGACTCATGACTATGTTTTTGCTGAAGAGATAATCTTGTAGTATAAACAGCTAGCAAGGAGAAATCTCCACTAGCAATCCAAGTGCATTAAAGAAGCAAGGCATTTATTTAAATTTCAGCAACTAGAATATTTGTTAGTTTGTGTTTTGGTAGTGGTTTAAATATAATTACCGAAACAGAAATTATAACACATTAAAAATTAAAGAAAGGAGTTTTTCGTTTTTTACTTCCTTGTACGAAGTAAAAAGGAGGTATTGTAATCGCGAAAAGTTTCAGGCAGCATATTTCAACGAAAATACCCATTTTGACAGCTATCGAATGCAATTTAAGGATGTTTTTGCGTGATATCTGTACGTAAGGACATAATAAAAGACTCTTTTTCTCGAAAAAAATTATAAAACTGCTTTAAAATCAATTCTGAAGAAAAATTTTCGTGGCGTCTGTACGAACGTACGTACGTATCTCGCATAACCCAAAAACGAGTAGCCTCAGAACGTTGAAATTTTGTATATAGGACTACTATAACATGTAGATGTGCACCTCGCATTTTGGTTGCAGTCGGCCGCACCAAACCTATATAAATATATTTATATATATATATATCCATTCTGTTGCCCGGCTCAGTGATCTCAGTTTCTTTACTCTTATATGTTTGTAAATTGTACATTTTTTGCTTTAAAAATGATTGAACTATGTTGTTCTTATTATCCGGTTAAGGTTTTTATGCCTTTAGTAAATCTGTATGCAATATTTTTAGAATTATCAACAATTTTAAAGTTGTTTAAGTGCCGCTAAGCCTAATAATTTTTTTGATGGCGGCCATTGTTTGTTTACATTTGAAACAGCAGGATAGTGGATTTGTTGCCAATGTAGAGAAACTTAGCTTCGCAACAACAAAGATAACGCCTTCATTTATCATTGCGAATTAAATCATGCTTAATCCTTTCTGGAATATTTTCCAGGAAATAAGTGTTTAAGATTTACCTCGTAATTTTCAATACAGATATTTTGAGTTTTTATGTATTTTTGCCTTGTCGCGAACTGAGAACTGAACTAATTGAATGAGAAATACTCAATCCTCTGTAAAAAACTGTTTCTTTTCTTTTCTCTTTTTTTTTTTTTTTTTTTTTTTGTTTTGTTTGCTTAATTTCTTTTATACATCGTTCTAGCTTTATTATAGTATGTGAATAGAACATGTGGCAACGATTAGATAATTCTTTAAATAATATCAATTTTGTGCATTCTGAGTTATAATATGAGCGAAATATAATACTGTTAAGTGAACCTAATGCCAGAGTGTTGCTATGGTAAACAAATAGAGTGAATTTTAAAGAATGCATTTATTCTATCGTGGTTTCTGCGCTGTCGGCGAAGTAGCTTTAATTCAATCCAATAAGTTTAAATGAAATGCAAGAAAAAATGCGTATAATTTAATATTCCGTAGAAGGAAGTCATGTGGTGTACACATCAGATTATTTTTTAAATGCAATAAACGTTTTAACGACAGACTGAAGATGGATTTTACCAATTTTTTCTTCCTTGTATGAAGTAAAGGAAATATTTCTTTTTCAAGTCGAATGGCGGGCACTTGCCCTTTTTCAGCTACGGCCATTTTATTGTGGAGGCACTTAGATGGCAACCACCGTTACCATCTATGAGAGGACAAACAATTTTCATCCATGCCTTCTTCGATATTCGAACTCTCGGGCGCATGTAAGCATACTGTACCGCGCCACGCACATAGGAACAGGACAGCTACCCATGTGACCTATGTCACTACGCTGATTGGCTAGTGCTCAATCTTAAGATGCTGAGAATTGGTTTTACTTCGCATCTTTGTAAATATTGTATATAGCGTTTTTTCCCCTAATAATGCATTTATTTTCTACATTATTTTCATATATTACTTGTATTACTTTATTTGTATTGAAAAGCAGGACTTTTCAATACAAATAAAGTACTTTTGACGAATGCGTAGTAGGATTCACATGACTATTTTCTCGCTCATGATTGGACTTCAGCTCATCCCACACTCACCCGCCAGTAAGTCTGCAGTGTGTCATTTTATTAATCAAGTGTTCACATCTTTATGGTAAAACAATTATGAAGGGCCATTATGTGTGAGGCCCCTAGTGGGATTCCGTGGTAAGCTTTGGTATCAGCAGGATAAATTCCTGCTGAACATCAGTTGACGCAAAGCATCAAAGTATCAATCATCTCATTTCGGGTCCTGGGCGCAGAAGATCTACGGGCCACCTTGGCACTGGCGGATCCAAGGAGGGGATCTTGGTTCCGCTAACAAATGAAACACAATTTTAATGTTTAATTTTTATTGTAAAAATATTATAAGGTATTTCTCCCGCCTTCCTAGCGTGCCTTCATGGTGTAGTGGTTCTGCACGCTGGGTCGCTATTCCAGAGGTCCGTGGTTCGATTCCCGGTGAAAGCGTTTGCTCGTTTTTCATTTTGCTTGCTTCCAAAAAATACCTAATGTATCTACAATATATATCAAAATAAAAAAACAAAATATTCTTATAAAAATATTAAGAATAAAAAAATATTCTAAAATATAACATAAAAAATGATAAAAATAAAAATGGCGTTCTAAGATAAAATATATAACACAACAAAAATTATAACATTCTTTTTCGTGACTTAATATTGGTAAACTTGTAGAGTCATTAGGATTTTTTGGAAGCAGAAAAGATGAGAAACGACCAACCGCCTTCGCCGGGAATCGAACCACGGACCTCTGGAATACCGGGCCGTCGTGCAGAACCACTACGCCACGATAGCACGCTAGGAAAGTGGGAGAAATACTTTATAAACTAACGTATGATAGTACAGTAGAACTGCAATTATCCTAATCAATTGGAGCCGGACATCATTCGGATAATCAAAATTTCGATTAATTGGATTTTTTCCCGAAGATAGAACCTACGTACACTTTAATTAATTACTGCATGTACTGTATGTTGAAAATGGGAGGGAAAAAGAAATATTTTTAAAGAAAAAGAGGTATTAATTAATTAAAATTAAAAAGGCAGAACTTTTACGTATATGTTATATAGAGTACTGTACAGTACTTGCAGGTGCTGAAAGCTATTGCTTGCTGAATATCTCGGTTAAATTAAGCTTAAAATTTTTTAGCCAGTCGTTACCTACTCTAAAGGATGAACAACGAAGTTTCTGAGCTAAGATCTTGGATTTTTTACAAAGAATTGGACCCGAAATTGGGTTTCCCATAGAACGTTGCTGCAAAAACCACTTGAAAACGACATCTTCTAAATTTTTGTTTGTTGCTGCCTTCATTGATTTTCTTGAAGAACTTCCATCTTCGTTTTCAAGCAGTTGGCATGAAGTTTAAAAGTGTAGGTATGCTCCTTTTTAATGTCTGAAATCGTTGATTGTCCAGCACTATGTTTCCGTCTTAATTTTTTTCTTAAATTCTGAAAGCGATTCGGATAATCGGCGCTTCGGATTGTCGGAGTTCGGAAAATTGGAGTTGTACTGTATCACTATTAAGTTTCTCCAGTGGATTATATCTTTACATATAATAAACGAAAGAGTCTGTCTGTATGGGTGTGACTTTTGTTCGTGCTGCACGTAAGCTAATAGACCCAGGGCTACGAAATTTGGTACATAGGTGCATCTAGAAAAAAGCTAGTGCACCTCGAACCGATTTTTTCAAAATTCGAATCAGATTTTTTTAAATTTTATCTTTTTTGACGAAATGGCATCATTTTGAATAGTTTCATTCTTATAGAAATGTGGTTTTGGCAACAAGTTTTCATTCAATGCTTTGTATACTGGACTGCTGACTGTTAAAAAATATGAGATAAAATATTATTAATTATACACGCAACACGCACATCGCAATCTTCTTATTCTGACGCACATGTGTCTCGCGAGGTACAACAGAAAGGTACTTTTCTTTTTTTTTTTCCCTTTCTCTCTCTCTCTCTCTTTATTAGCTAATGGCAAAGAGGTTTGTATATTTTGAATTATGTCATCCACAAAGCACAGTTTTGATTGGTTATTGTTTTGTGATGATAGTTTCATTCTCTTAGAAATGTGGTTTTGGCAACAGTTTTTCGTTCATTGCTTTGGATACTGGACTGTTGACTGTTTTCTCTTGAAAACATGAGATTTATTGCTTATTTCATTATAATTTTTTTATATTATGTTTTAATTATATGTAATTTTAATTATATAAAAACTTTTGCATGATTTTGTTTTAGGAAACAAAGTTCTTAACTTACTTTATACCATTTGAATTCTTAAGATTTTGCAACGGGAAGTTGGTTAATTTATTTATTGCGATAGTTAATATCTGTGTTAAGAGATATTGCTTATTTCATTGTAATGTTTTTAATATCTGTGTTAAGAGATATTGCTTATTTCATTGTAATGTTTTTATATACAGTGGATGGACAAAAATATGGAAACACCTTGTGAAATGCATGTTTGAAAAGAAAAAATGATTGGGGGCAAATGCAAAACGTGCAAAAACGTGGGCAAATTGTTGGAGCACGTATGGTAGGTGCTTCCGTAAGCAAGGTAGCCGAGGTGTTTAGTGTTTCGAGAGGTACTGTATCGAAGATTTATTCCGCATATTTGAAAAGCGGAAAAACATCATCTGCTAAATCACAGCGCGGACGAAAGCGTGTCCTGAGTGATCGTGACAGGTGATCATTAAGGGCAATTGTGACGAAAAATAAGAAGACCACAGCTGCAAAACTTACTGCTGAAATGAATGTTGTGTTACCGAACCCTGTGAGTACCAAAACAATTAGAAGGGAGTTTCATAAACAGGGAATTGCTGGCCGTGCTGCAATTGAGAAGCCACTCATCAGTGATGCTAATGCCCGTAACAGGAAAAGGTGGTGTTGAAGTCATAAAGCCTGGACTATAGAGCAGTGGAAGCGAGTAATATGGTCTGACGAGTCTTCTTTCACATTGTTTCCCACTTCTGGCCGAGTTTACGTCTGGAGAACGCCATCTCAAGCCTATAATACAGACTGCTTGTTGCCAAGAGTGAAACATGGTGGAGGTTCTCTTATGGTTTGGGCAGCCATATCGTGGTTCTCTGCTAGCCCCATGATAACTGTGTCAGGGCACATGACTGCCAAGACTTATGTGAACATTTTGGCCGATCAAGTTCATCCCATGGTACAAACTTTGTTCCCCGATGGTGATGGTGTCTTCCAAGACGACAAAGCCCCTGTTCACATAGCTCACATTGTCCAGGACTATTTTTCTGAGCACGAGGATGAGTTGTCCCATCTCCCCTGGCCACCACAGTCACCAGACCTGAATATTATCGAACCTTTGTGGTCTACATTGGAACGGAAAGTGCGTTCTCGTTATCCACCGCCAACATCGTTATCTGAACTTGCCACCGTTTTGCAGGAAGAATGGTATAATATTCCCATGGCAAACATACAGGAACTGTATTTATCCATTCCGAGAAGACTGCAAGCTGTTTTGGATGCCAACGAGTTTCCAACACCATATTAAGCAAAGAAACATGTTTTTTAAAAGGTGTTTCCATATTTTTGTCCAACCCCTGTATAATACATTTTTATTGAAATTTCTATTTTTCTGTTTTTTTATAATGTTTTTCTATAGAGTAAAATTCTGTGCAGTTTTTAAATTTAATGATAAGTGACAATCATGCAACTGTGGCGTACGAGTGCTTGGGCACTCTATTCTCATTATTGTGCAATTGCTTTATTTAATATTTTTTTTATCTGTAAGTAGGATGAACTGTTGAAGTGCGGTTGAAGACTGTACTTGCTGTGTTAATTAAAGTATGGATTACGAGTAACAGGAAATAATTCAGCATCCCCTTTCAAAATGCTTGGTTTAAAATATGCGTGTTTGAGAAATGAAGGAATGAAGAATGAGACTGAATTTGAGAATAATAATGAAGGAAAAATGAAAACAAACAAGACAAAAAAAATTTTTATTGCAAGTTATATAAATGTGATTAGAGAGCGCATAAATTTGATTTAATGAAGCATAGTATTTCTTTAAAGCATAAACAAAACTGAACCATGAATAAAATAAATCTGACGCGGACACCACATGACTTCCTTGCACGGCCTATTAAATTATGCACATTTTTTGCTCCATTGCATTTAAACCTATTTCCTCGAATTTCATTACAGATAAATTTCTCATTCAATTAATTCAGTTCTCACTTCGCGGCAAGACAAAATTACATAAAAACACAAAACATCTTTATTAAAAACTAGCAGCTATGCGGCCAGTCTTCGTCTGGCTTTTAAATGTACCGGAAAAATGCCTAAAGGGAAAACTGCGCCTAAAAGGAAAACTGCGCAGAATTTTACTCTGCAGAAAAAATAAAAAATATATATTTCAATAAAAATGTATATATAAAAATTTACAATGAAGTAAGCAATATGCCTTAATACAAATATTAATTATCCTAATGAATAAATTAACCAAATTATCATTGCAAAATCTTAAGAATTCAAATGATATAAAGGAAGCTAAGAACTTTGTTTCCTAAAAGAAATCATGCAAAACTCTTTATATAATTAAAATTATATATCATTAAAACATAATATAAAAAATTACAATGAAATAAGAAATAAATCTCATATTTTCAAGAGAAAACAGTCAGCAGTCCAGTATCCAAAGCAATGAATGAAAAACTGTGGCGAAACCACATTTCTAAAAGAATGAAACTATCGTCAGAAAGCAATAACCAATCAGAACTGGGCTTTGTGGATAACATAAATTAGAATATGCAAACCTCTTTGCCATTAGCTAATAAAGAGAGAGAGAGAGAAAAAGGAAATTCTTTGTGATGTGCCTCGCGAGACACATGCGCCTCAGAATAAGAAGATTACGATGTGCGTGTCCAAAAATCAAAAGAAAAAAGCAGCATTTTATCTCCTATTTTGAAAAATCGAAAAGATAAAATTTCAAAAAAAAAAATTCTGTTTCAAATTTTGAAAAAAAAAAAAAAATCGTTTCAAGGTGCAGTGGCTCTTGTCTAGATGCACCTCTATACCAAATTTCGTAGCCTTGCATCTATATTAGCTTACGAACGAACGAAATCACAAACGAAAGACACACACGCACACACACACAGACAGACTCTTCCTCTTATTTATTATATGTAGAGATTGTGAAATACAGAATAATGTAAAACACCAAATATAGCTAAAAGAGTTTTTAAAAAAATTACGATTAAAATTAACTAAAATATTAATCTACGCAAAAACATGCAATTCGGCCATCGGGCAAGAAGGCAGATTTTTCGGTGCGCAAAGCTAAAAGTTTCGTTTTGGTCCCACTTGGCAAAAAGACTCTGAAGATGCCTAATTCACTATTCTGCTAAGTTTCAAATATAAGCAAATATGGCTGCTATAGTAAAAAAATTAGGCTTAGCCGCCCTTAAACAACTTTTAAATTATTGATAATTCTACAACTATTACATGCAGCTATGCTAAAAGCATAAAAAGCTTAACATAACCCTTAACCGGAAGATACGAACAATATAATTCAATCACTTTTAAAGCAAAAAATGCACATTTTATCACAGTATAAGAATTCATCATACACGGCAAGCCGAAATTCCTCTCGTGTGGTTTAATAGTTGGGAAAGTGGGGTAGGAGACTCTCTGACCATCTCCATGGTTGTTCTAGGTCAAAACTAGGGCGAATCTTAACAAGCTAATGTGACCAGACTACACGCCTGTACGACCATTGGAGAATTCCCGGTGTTCAGCGTATCACTCGTTGCTGTACCAGCGTGAAAGTCCGTAGTGAATCTTTGTATTATACTCTTGGTAACGTGATGTGATTTAGATGATCTTCTGAGATTATTTTGGGGTGTGTGTGTGAGTGTATTTTTGTTATAGAAGTTACTGGATTTATTTATTTAGCTGCAATTCTAATATCAGCACAATCGTAAAGATTTCGGGTGATCGTATTCACCTGAAATCTTTTTGATCGAGTATTTGATGAGACACGCCTCTGCGCTTATTCCAGAAAATCAGCGAACTATCCTGCCAGCTGATCAATATCAGCTAGTTGAAGTGGTCACGGGAGGCTGGAGTGGTCACGAGAGGGGATATAGTTTTATTGTTCTAGACCAGTGGTTCTCAATCTGTTTTGCCCCCCCCACGGTAACCGGAAAAATGCCCACACGAAAAACGCCCACAGGAAAAATGCTCACAGAATAATGTGCGCAGGTATAAATGCTCACAGGAAAAAATCCCAAACAGAAATATGCCCACAAAAAAAAAGCACACATGGAAAAATGCTCACTTAGAAATATACTCACACGGAAAAAAGCTCACATACATATATGCTCACATGGAAATAAGCCCACTGATAAATAAAACACGTAGAAATATCCTTACACTAATCAATCAATAAATTAATCGATTTGAACATCGCACACCTACTTGAATTTTTTTTTAAATGTCGTACAGGGGCAGTGGTATAAAATATTGTAGTACATGCAAAATTTTACTATAGTTTTCATTCTTTTATATACCGCCTCTGAGAAGGTTAATGTGAACATTTGTCTAATGATTTTTCAAATGATTAAATAATTTTTCTTTTAAAAATTAAGCAGGCGTACGATGTTCAGATCGATTAATTATTGATTGATGAATGTAAGGATATTTCTACGTATTTTATTTAACAGTGGGCTTATTTCCATGTGAGCATATATCTATGTCAGCTTTTTTCCGTTTGAGCATATTTCTAAGTGAGCATTTTTCCATGTGAGGTTTTTTCTGTGTGGGCATATTTCTGTGCGGGATTTTTTCCTATGAGCATTTATACCTGTGACTATTATTCTGTGAGCATTATTCCTGTGAGCTTTTTTCCTAGAACCACCCCCCCACACCTATCAACATTGCTAGACCAGCGGTTCTCAACCTTATGACTAACGATTACCATCTAAACAAAAATTGAAAAACTTTACTACCACCACTACATTTTACAGTGATTATTTTTTAATTTCTCAATAGAAATATTAAACATATACATGTGATGTATCAGCTTTAGTCGTTCATAAATAGAACTGGTGAAGAATCATAGATGTAGTCGTAGCTTAAATAATCAGACGATAAGTTTAAAAAACAGGATCCATTTATTATTATTCAGAAGAAATAGCAGTTACAAAAATCATATTTCCGGAGTAAATAAAAAGAATTACTAATAACTTTTTGTATGAAGTTTACTGCATCGTGACATTTAAGAAAAAGCCCCGATACTCCTTTTGCGAGTTCTTTTATAGCCTCTGGAAAGGCGGAGCTTCCAAGAAATGACGTCAGCCTCATCAGCCAATCGAGTTCGCTTTAAATATTTCGAGAACATTCTAAAACTGTACGTGCAGAAAAGGCGGGAAAAACAACTTGACTACGGGGCTGTGGATTTAATTTCACGTACTTTCAAATAAGAGAACGTCGCCATTAAAAATTAAAAGAACATACAGTTAGAATTTTAAGTATATTCTTGACTATGGAATTTTATTATTACAAATATATTCAAAATAAAGTAATTAAAAAGCCTCTGACTTGCGTTAAAGCCAAAGTAATAAACTAATAATTTATAATAAGAAAACTTTCCATATACCATCACCAATTAACACAAATTCAATTTAAAACCATGAATGAAAAAAATTTTAGTCACAATTTAAATTAGTATTTTAAATAGTTATTTCAATCTCCTTGTTTAAAAAAAATCTGCTAAGAAAAATCTTTAATCGCAAAAATACCAAAACCAAAAGTAAATTTAAATTAAATTTACCGAAAGTAAAGTTACGACTACCCTTTTACTTCCATCACTTAATGCTTAAATTTCCAGCCATTTAGTATTAGAAATTTCAAGGCAAGTTTGTTAATTTTAACCTACTAGTTTGATCTCTAAATTTCCAATTAACTACTTGTTTTAAGATTGTATCGCTTTTTATCTTCTTATGATTTTGAATTAACTTTTAATGTTCTAATATGTTTACTTCTGTTTTTGAATTTGAAAATGAGAGTGTAGGGAATATGTCTTCTAAAGTAAGCATCTCGTTCAGATTAATTGTACTCTTAATGAGAAACTTTAATTTTAAAATTATTTGCTAATTTGTTTAACAAGATTCTTTTGACTTAAATGTACTAATGTCTTTATTTGGATTGAATTTTAATTGTGACTTATGGTTTGAATCTAGCAAATATTTGATGCTTACTTGGAAGTAAGATGAAACATTCTTTTATTTAGTTGTTGTTAATTGAGAGTAGATTGGTAGATCCCTTTGATAAGTCGATTAATATGCGATCAATGACAATGGCGACCTTTTCAATACTTTAAATTTACTTTTGGTTTTGGTACTTTTGAGATTAAAGATTTTTCTTAGCAGATTTTTTTTTTAAAACAAGGAGATTGAAATTACTATTTAAAATACTAATTTAAATTCTGACTAAATTTTTTTTCATTCATGGTTTTAAATTGAATTTGTGTTTCTTGGAGAAGGTACATGGAAAGTTTGGTACTATTCGGTTTCGAGGGCCGTAAAAAAACTGCAGCGAAAATGTACGCGCAAAAGCGCCAAATCTAGCAAACGCGCCCATTTAACAGCGCGCCAAATCTAGCGTACGTGCTGATTTTAGATTGCGTAAATTTATACCCCTTCGCGCCGACTGTCACGTCTACGTGCCAGCAACGAACGCACTCTCCTACCAACCGACACGCAGGCGTGCCAGAGCATTTTCCCGTTTACTACCGACTGTCACGTATTTGTGCCAGTACCCTGGAACGTTTTAGAAACTATAATTTCTGCCACAACATGGCACTTTATGTCCATATGGTTTCAGATACATGTACATTAGACCTTCTACTCGAAATGAGAGAAGCATGACTCACATACACGTGTTTTTGATTATATAAACAAACGGGGAACTAAATGTTTCCGAATGGCGTGATTTATGACGTCTCTTTAAATCGCACTTTATTCGCACGTGGTAGTTGTTTATTGTAAGTAGAAGTTTTATATGCGCTAAAGCGTTGAGTATTTCGGTTTACAGTTCAGTTTTTAGAAAATAATTAGATCTTGTTAGACGTGAATTCTTTCTGTTTTTACCGTTGCAATGTCGAAGCGTCGAAAATGTTTCACAGAGCATGAAATAGCAGAAATGATGCAAAATATTTCAGATATTGATTCTAAAATTCTGATATTCTAATATTGATTCTGAAAGATTAACTGAAAGACATTTTCCAAAACTTTGTTCAGAAGAGACTGATAAGAAAATGAGACGACGATGCTTCGTTTGTTCACATTCCCGGAAAAATCCTCCAAAACGGCAAATGAGTTATTACGAGTTCAATGAATTAACGTAGGACTGTGTGTAGATCCCTGTTTTAAAATTTTTCATACGAAAAGAGAATTTTAAGTAATATATTTAGTTTTCAGATGTATAATGTTAAAAGTCATAAAATGGTGAGTAATTAAAATAAAATGTGTAAAATATGCATTTAAACAAGAAGTAAGGTAATTAAAGTATATATATATAAATATTTATAAAGCATAAGCCGTTTAAATACTCTATAGAGCCGTATTAAACAATGCGTTGATACTTCGGAAATTTCATGGATTTAGGCTTAGTAGCAAAAAAGCCCCCGGCCCTGGAGAGACGCTCGCGGAAGACACTGCCGGCCTCCGCGATAAGCGCGCGTTCTTGCTACCCGGCTCGAAGGGGATAGTTCTATATTTCTTAAGACGCCATTGAAATACTAGTTTAATTTTTAAATCATTTTTTTGATTTTAAATCCTTTTTTTTGATATCCTATGGATTTAACAATTTGGGATTGCCCACGACGAAAAGTCGGCAATTGAATTTTGGGTAAAGTGCAGAATCACCCACTGCTTGACGCGTTTTTAAGAATTGCACATAATCGGTATCCATGTGCACATCGACCTATTTTCACTTAAAAAAAAATCCTAGAATTGCACAAAAATGGCACTGCGCACACCCTTGACTTTATCTATGTACACATCGACCTATTTTCATTTAAAAAGTAAAAGATAATTGACAAAAATGCAATTGTTTTTACCCTTGTAAAAAGCGGCAAACAAATAAGTGAGCGATTCTGCACTTTACCGAGTATATTTTCCAAGAAAAGGCATCATTCATTATAGAAAATTACGTTTGAACAACCAACGAGATGGAATTATGCTTTAGCGATAAGTCGGTAGCGAAATAGCGATGCAGGTATCCATTCAGTTATGTTTAGCAATTTTTATACTATAAATTATTATAATGATCTAAAATAGTTATTTACTCTTATGCTTCCATTCAGTCATGTTTAGCATTTTTCATATAAATTATAATAATAAAAAAGTATTATATGAAATTAACCTTTCATCTAAATTAAAACATCAATCTTAAATAGTTATTTACTATTATACGTCCTTTCTTGCCGCAATTATTAGGGTTGCCGCATTTATTTTTGGCAGCATTGGCATCAACAATAGTTTGGCGATTTTTTACGGCCCTCGAAACCGAATAGTACCGAAAGGGTTCTTATTATAAATTATTATATGAATTATTAGTTTATATATATATATATATATATATATAGGGCTATTTGAATAAAGTACGCACGCATTAAAAATATTAGATTAAAATGGTTATCAAAATTTAAGTTGTAATACTTTAATTTTAAAATTTAGTGTGAAATTTTGGCCTGTTTAAGAGAGATCAGTTTCTTTATGGTCTGGTCTTAGTTTCACTTAGCTTTAACCGTAAATTAGGATCCACTTTTAATTTTGTTTTGTAATTATTTTTCAAATATAACATAGAAGAAAATCCTTATTAACACAAATAGTTTGTGCAAAAAGGCAATACAAATTTGATAGCTTTATTTAAAATGCCTTTAAATTCTTCTTTCGCTTCAGCCAAAAGTTAACAAGCGTGTAATTTTTGAAATTTTCAGTTAGAGTTCGATCACAAGAAATTTCTACCGATTGTTCTTTTTCTTCAGGAGATTTTTTGAATTTAATTGTTAAAAATACTTTGTTTCTTTCCGTACCACCGGTTGAGAATCCCTGTACTAGACGATCCTTCTCCCCCCCACCTTCCAAAACTCAAAAAATACGTACATATTTATTTAAATTTAGATTATTTTTTTATGTGTTTCAGAAATTAAATAACAGAAAGTATAGAAAGCGTTGATAAATGCCTAAACTTGAATAAAAATAGTTTTTACTTCCTTGTACGAAGTCAAAAGGAAGTATTGTAATCGCGAAAAGTTTCAGGCAGCATATTTCAACGAAAATATCCATTTTGACCGCTATCGAATGCAATTTAACGATGTTTTTGCGTGATATCTGTACGTAAGGACAGAATAAAATACTCTTTTTCTTCAAAAAAATTATAAAACTGCTTTAAAATTAATTCTGAAGGGAATTTTTCTTCGCGTCTGTACGAACGTAGGTACGTACGTGCGTACGTACCTACGTTCGTACAGACGTGCGTACGTACGTATCTCGCATAACTCAAAAACGAGTAGCCTCAGAACGTTGAAATTTTGTATATAGGACTGCTATAACATGTAGATGTGCACCTCGTATTTTGGTTGCAATCGTACCGCACCAAACGTATATAAATATATTTATATATATATCCACTTTCTTACCCGGCTCTGTGATCTCAGTTTCTTTACTCTTATATGTTTGTAAATTGTACATTTTTTGCTTTAAAAATGATTGAATTATGTTGTTTTTATCTTCCGGTTAAGAATTTTATGCCTTTAGTAAATCTGTGTGCAATATTTTTAGAATTATCAACAATTTTAAAGTTGTTTAATTGCCGCTAAGCCTTTTTTAATGGCGACCATTGATGTTTACATTTGAAACAGGAGACTAGCGGATTCGTTGCCAATCTAGAGAAACTTAGCTTCGCAACAACAAAGATAATGCATTCATTTATTATTGCCAATTAAATCATGCTTAATTCTTTCTGGAATTTTTTCGAGGAAATAACTGTTTGAGATTTACTTCGTAATTTTTAATACAGATATTTTGAGTTTTTATGAATTTTTGCCTTCTCGCGAAGTGAGAACTGAATTAATTGAATGAGAAATACTCAATCGTCTGTGAAAAACTGTTTCTTTTTTGTTTTGTTTGCTTAATTTCTTTTATACATCATTCTAGCTTTATTTTAGTATTTCAATAGTACATGTGGCAACGTTTAGATTATTCTTTTCTTTAAATTTTGTGCATTATGAGTTATAATATGAACGAAATATATAAGTTAACTGTTATATAATTATTGGATTATATAACAGTTAACTTAGTTTCCGTTATGTAATTATTATATAAGTTAACTGTTATATAATTATTAATACTGTTAAGTGAATCTAGCGCCAGAGTGTGGCTATGGTAAACAAATACTAGAATGAAATTTAAAGAATGCATTTATTCTATTGTGGTTTATGCGCTGTCGGCGAAGTAGATTTAATTCAATCCAATAAGTTTAAATGAAATGCAAGAAAAAGTGCGTATAATTTAATATTCTAATACAAGGAAGTCATGTGTTGTACACATCAGATTTTTTATATTTATAAGCTAACACTAAATACTTAACAGGTAAATAATGGATGCCCAAATTCCCCTGAAACTATCGAATTCCCCTTAAAGTTTAGTTATGTACTTGACTATTCCCCTTGCACAGTGCTTTACTGTTTCTATGTATTTTCACGCTTTGTTGTTTATTAAAGAATTTTCTGTCTATTTAAAGTTTAATATTGTAAATTAAAGGATAAATGCACAACCTTAAATATATATTCCTTACTAAACCTCCATTTAAAAACTTTTTTCAATTAGGGTATATTAAGTTACTGTGAACGGGTGGGCGGTATAGAAAGTTTACTGCCTACAAAGTGGGCGGTAAAAGGTTGACTAACCCTGCTGTAGTACATAATTTCTCTCTTAAACGCGTACACTACAAATGTCTGTTATATTCCCACTGGGATGATTCTTTCCAAATGCCGCATTTTTACTTCCTTGTAGAAAGTTGTAGGGACATTAGGTTGTTTTGAAAGCAGGAGAGATGAAAAATGAGCAATGCCTTCGCCGGGACTCCAACCACGGACCTCTCGAATACGCGCCTAGTGTGCTGACCGCTACACCACGAAGGTATGCTAAGAAGGCGAGAGAAATACCTTATAAAGTAAAGAAAGCACTGTAATCACCATTCCGGGTATCACATTTCAACGAAAATATCCATTCTGACCGCTTTCGAATGCAATTTAGCGATGTTTTTGCGTATGACATCTCTACGAAAGGATAGAATAAAGGACGCTTTTTCCCCAAACGAATTATAAAACTGATTTCAAATGAGAAGAGATTTATTTTCGTGGTGTCTTTACGCACGTACGTATGTATCTCACGTAACTCAAAAACGAGTAGCCTCAAAACGTTGAAATTTTGTCTTAGGACTGCTATATGATGTAGTTTTGCACCGTCCGTTTTGGCTGCAATCGGCCGAAACAAAAGTATATATATATACCCACTTTGTTACTCGGCTGAGTGAGCTCAGTTTTTCATCCGTGTATGTTGGTAAATTGTGCGGTTTTTGCTTTAAAATGATTAAATTATGTTGTTTTTATCTTCCGATTAAGGTTCTTATGCCTTTAATTAATCTGCATGCAATAGTTGTAGAATTATCAAAAGTTTAAAAGTTGTCTAAGTGCGGCTAAGCCTATTTTTTAACTATAGCAGCCATATTTGTTTACATTTAAAACTTAACAAAATAGTGAATGAAGTCTACGTTCACTTCAGCGTCTTTTCGCCGAGTGGGACCAAAAGGAAACTTTTAGTTCTGTGCACCGAAAAATCTGCCTTCTTGCCCGCTTGCCGAATTCGCGTAGAAATTGTAATTTTAATTTCAAAAGTTGTTTTAATTCTACTTGGTGTTTTATGTTTTTCTGTATCTTTCAATTTTTAATGAAGATATTTTGAGTTTTTATGTATTTTTGCCTTCTCGCGAAGTGAGAACTGAATTAATCGAATGAGAAATCTGTCTGTTATGAAATTCGAGGAGATAGTTTAAACGAAATGCAGCAAAAAATGCGTATAATTTATTACAAACAAGTCATGTGGTGTCCGCATCAGATCCTTTTTTACTAAATATAGAAGGTTTTAAAAAAAATACCTCAACGTATATGATGGGAATGGATGGCGTACTACTTAGATAACTCTTGCTTTGTAGTTCAGAATATTAAACACTCGAGTTTTAAATAAATCCTCTCCGTATTATCGATATTTTGATATGAAAAAGAAGAGATAGAACAAATGCTCGAAATTGCGCAAAAAAAAGGACCTTCGGATCTAAAGAATTATAGGCAATACTTGAAATGAGATCGCGAAAAGTCTCATGGGAAAAAAAAATGCCGCTGACATAATTGCCTTCCGATTTCTCTTGAGGGGGGAAAGAAATTGATGCATAAAACATCAAATAAATCCATATTCTAAATTCCTATAAGTAAAAAAAAATAAGAAGAATTAAATATAAATAAATAGAAAAATAGAAAGAGTTATTCATTTTTCCATTTGGGGGATTCTACTCCCAAGTTTAATCAGACTTAATAATTTTAAAATGCGTCATATTCCCCCGTCTGCATTTAATTCAATCCAAAGGCTTCACCTCTCTTATCTTCCGCCCTCCCTCCCTCCAAACTTAAGCTCCTCTACTAAAAATATTTTTTTTCTTCTGATACAGTTTGTGCATTATGTTTCTCGAATTAGTAATTTTTTTATAGTCTTCGTATAAAAACTGGAAAGTGAATTCCAGTTGGAAGGTAAAATGGATTTTCTTTCAAGTCTGCTTTTATATTGTACTTTCTCATTTTTCTAATCTCCCCAGTGACATTTGGTGGAACATTAATGTAACTGATCTTTTATATCTGACATTTTTTTAAGTTATAATTTTTCTTTTATATATATATATTGTTTTTATTTCAACAGAAAAAAACTTATCGAAATTTTTCTACTGACTTCTGCACTTAACTGAATTCGCTTTATATATACAGCTAATATAAAACATACAGCTGTGTATTTTATTTAGTTAACATATGTTGTATAAATTTAGAAAGGCTTTTTAAGCCCAAATCAATGCTCGCAGTAAGAGTATGGATGCTACATATTTATTCCATTAATGGTTTACGCAGCCAGCTGTCTTGCCGATAGAGATGATGAATTGCTTACGTTGTTTTTAAATCGATTGGTTCTTTTAATCATTGAACAGGCAAATTAAATAAAAATCTGAAAGCTTTCAGACTTTACGTAACGCCCAAAGAAGCGTTTATTTAACGTTTTGAGTGTTACCTTTATGTATTAAATGTCATGTTCTTCGCACTTAAATCATAAAATTCAATTCAACAGCAATATCGCAAAATAATTTTAAAATGAGTGTATCTTTAGAATTTCCGATACACAGTCTCGCGCGCTGGAGAAAAAAATGATTTTTTTCCCGTGCACTGTTGCCATTGCTCGCTTTGAAATCGTTGAGTTTCTTAATCAAAAACTCATAAATGCTTTACAAAATATGAAATAGATAAGAAAACTTCCAAACTTGGGCTTCCAGATGCTCATATTTGGGTGGAGACGTACGTTATTCAAAATTGGATGGCTGTAGGTACCGTCGTTGTATTACAATGCGAAAAACATACATACATTTACGCAGATTCTTCATTACTTAATTTTGTTAAATATAATACAGGGCTGTAATATTTGGTGGCGATAGTTTAAAAAGTTCGTCAACGCATAATGCGAAAACGAAATTAATAGCCTTTCTGGGCTAATGCCTTTTGGAAAGGGCGTTATAATTTTATTAATAAATAATTATAAAGAAATATTAATAATAAATTAATTATAAAGAAAAATTAAATATCTTACACTATGAGGAATTGCAACACACTGACGCGTGCGAGATAAAAAAAAAATTATATTTTTTCGAGCAGTGGCAGCATATTTATTTTAAATCGCTGAGTTTATTAATTAAATTTGAAATATAAATATTTAATAAGGTATTTCTCCCACCTTCTTAGCGTGCCTTCGTGGTGTAGTGATTCAGCACGCTAGGCTGGTATTACAGAGGTCCATGGTTCGATTCCCGGTGAAGGCGTTTGCTCATTTTTCATCTTGCTTGCTTCCAAAAATTACCTAATGTCTCTACAATCTTACGTTTTTTGTCGAGTGGTAACGCAATGCTTTTAACTCGCAGAATTTGCTAATCTAAAGTTCTTACAACGCATAAAATATTTTTTTTTTTAATTCGAAATTCCTTTCTGGTTCGAGTAACACATGCTCGCACGGAGGACTATGTATGTTCAAAGTTTAGTGGCTCTAATTGTCACCTTTTTTGTGTAACGCAAAGAATAAGCAAACATACATACTTACATAGATGAAATGATGTGGAATTTTGAAGTTGCTGGTACAAAGCACTAGTTTGTAGTTATGACCGCTTTTAATATTCTTTTTACTTCCTTGTACGAAGTAAAAAGGAAGCATTGGAATCGCGAAAAGTTTCAGGCAGCATATTTCACCGAAAATATCCATTTCGACCGCTATCGAATCCAACGATGTTTTTGCGTGATATCTGCACGTAAGGACAGAATAAAAGACTCGTTTCCCAAAAAAAAAAAAAAAAAAAAAAATATGATTTTTAATTAATAACTTTAAAATGAATTCTGAAGAGAATTTTTCGTGGCGTCTGTACGATCGTATGTACGTACGTATACGTACGCATCTCGCATAACTCAAAAACGAGTAGCCTCAGAACGTTGAAATTTTGTATATAGGACTACTATCACATGTAGAAGTGCATCTCGTATTTTGATTGCAATCGGCCGCACCAAACGTATATAAATATATTTATATATATATCCACTCTGTTACCCGGCTCAGTGATCTCAGTTTCTTTACTCTTATATGTTTGTAAATTGTACATTTTTTGCTTTAAAAATGATTGAATTATGTTGTTTTTATCTTCCGGTTAAGGTTTTTATGCCTTTAGTAAATCTGTATGCAATATTTTTAGAATGGCGGCTATTGATTGTTTACATTTGAAACATCAGACTAGTGGATTTGTTGTCAATTTAGAGAAACTTTGCTTCGCAACAACAAAGATAACGCCTTCATTTATTATTGCCAATTAAATCATGCTTAATCCTTTCTGGAATTTTTTCGAGGAAAAAAGTGTTTAAAATTTACTTCGTAATTTTTAATATAGATATTTTGCGTTTTTATGTATTTTTGCTTTGTCGCGATGTGAGAACTGAATTAATTGAATGAGAAATACTCAATCGTCTGTGAGAAACTGTTCCTTTTTTGTTTTGTTTGCTTAATTTCTTTTATACATCGTTCTAGCTTTATTATAGTATTTGAATAGAACATGTGGCAACGATTAGATAATTCTATTCTTTAAATAATATAAATTTTGTGCATTATGAGTTATAATATGAACGAAATATAATACTGTTAAGTGAATCTAGCGCCAGTGCTTCGCTATGGTAAACAAATACTAGAATGAATTTTAAAGAAGGCATTTATTCTATTGTGGTTTATGCGCTGTCGGCGAAGTAGATTTAATTGAACCCAATAAGTTTAAATGAAATGCAAGAAAAAATGCGTATAATTTAATATTCCGTACAAGGATGTCATGTGGTGTACACATCAGATTTTTTATTTTATATAAACATCTTCATTAGCCTGAATATTCTTGTTCAAACTGCACCGCTACTGATAAAATTTTGAGGTATATTTGAAGCAGCAAACGTTAGCACGTCTGCAACAAAAGAAGCGGAAAGCAAAATATGTCGTGCTCGAGATGAAAGCTTGGGACAGCATAAATTTCGGTTTTGGTTAATATTGTACTAGTTTCAGTTTGCTTTATCTTAATTGGGTATGCTTGAGCTTTTAATATTATTATTGGCTAAAACCAAGTTACCTACGTCATGAGCATTATGTAAGAAAAATGTAATATGAATTAATTTTGAAATAATGCGCTTTAAGTTTTTGTTTCAAACAATAACTACTTCTAGGACAAAAAAGGTAAATAAACAAATTAAAGATGTCAGTTAAGAGACTGTTGCAAATTAAAGTTAGAATTTTACTTTATATATTTTTTACCTTACATATATGTATACATACAGATTCTTCATTATTTAATAATGATGATTGTGCAGCCATTTTCCGGAAAATATTTTAGTTTTTGCTATATCCAATATTATTCTGTGTGAACTCGAATTTACGAATAGATACCATTAGGTTTCGCGGAACGAGAAATGTGAACAATCAACTGTTGGCTCGCGAAGATTTAAACAACGAATGTTTTATCTGGTAACTGGTTAACTGACCACTTACAACACGAAAGCACTCACCAGACGATGCGATAATTCATTACATATACAGTTTTCAGATTGTGAAAGGTGACCCATGTGCTGATTTACATAAAACGCATTTGCAAACAATGACTGCAAAAGTAATGTATTTAGTCACACTTTGTATATTATTGTACATGCACTTATAATGAGTGTGTCGCAGCATTTTTTTTCAGACGACACAAAAAGTGGTCAGGTATTGTATGCCTATACGAATGCCATGCATGTAAAGTTTTGGTTTCAAATCCACAGATGGACAGCTGTCTTCACCTTGCTATCTGAAAGAAACCTATAATGCTTTAACGTATGCCCCTCTGAATAAATACTAATTCAGAAGTCAAACAACAAAAATCAGCGTTATATTTACAAAATTTTCACAGGACTAGTTTCGATGGTTTTACCGAACCATCATCCTCAACTGCAATACCGCAAATGAAAATAATTTCAATCATTTCAGCACTTTATTTTCTATCTTGTTCATTTGCGGTATTGCAGCTGAAGATGGTGGTTCGGTAAAACCATCGAATCTAGTCCTGTGAAAATTTTGTAATTATAACGCTGATTTTTGTTGTTTGACTTCTGCATTAGTATGCCCCTCTGTTAACATCCTAAGAACCCACTGCGCGCACATTTTGTGATATCCTAATTTTTAGCTGTCTTATGTGCAATTTCATAATTCATATTGATTTGATCCACTATGGATCGAATGCTGGGCAAGAATAGTCTCATTCACTTTTGCACAGTTGTCCTGTGTGGTAACAACATGGCTTGACCAGGACCATAATAATCGCTCGCCCATTAACTTCCTACCTTAAAATTCTTGCCACTGCTGTTTCCGAATGGCATGTGAGGCCATACGCTTTCTTCGCCCGATTCACATTTACTTTCAACTGGCTGACATCTTTTCATTATTGAGAAATTGCATAAAAGCACGTTTATCTTATATGGATGGGTTATGTTCCTTCATTTGACTGGTTCTCATCTGTAGCTGGTTGACTTCTTCAGCACTGAACGATTACATGACAGCACATTATCTTGTACGGAAGAATTGTGTTCCTTCATCTGACTGGTTCTCACTTCAGCTGACTGATATCGTTTTATTACTGAGGAATTCTGTGACAGTACTTGTATGGTGATCTTGTACGGACAAGTTATGTTCCTTCGTTGGGTTATTTCATTTTTTCAGCTGGTTGACATCTTTACGGTGCTGAGGAATTGTATGACAGTACGTTTATTTTGCATGGAAGGATTGTATTCCTTCATCCGACTGGTTTTCACTTCCAGCTGGTGGACATCATTTCAGCACTGAAGAATTGTGTGACATTATATTGATTTTGTGCAGCTTATAGTGCTCCTTCATCCAACTGGCTCTCACTACAGGTCGTTTACATCTTTCTGAATTTTATGACAGCACATTGATTTTGTATGGATGAATTGTGTTCCTTCATCTGACTGGCTCTGCCTTCAGCTGGCTGACATCTTTTCAGCATTGAGAAGTTGTATGACAGTACATTGATCTCGTACGGACGGATTGCATTCCTTCTTTCGACTGGTTCTCATTTTAGGCTGGTTGACATTTTTTTAGCACTGAAGAATTATAAGACACCACGTTGATCTACAATGGAGAGCTGTGTTTCTTCATCTGACCGGTTCTAACTTCAGCTAATGAGCATCTTTAAGAACTGAGAAACTGTATGAGAACATGTTTATCTATTTTGGATGGATTGTCTATGCGCAATTCCATCTTTCAACTGCTGTTCCGGCAAAGACAAAAATGATTGCCATATGAACAAAGACATATACCATGATATATCACTACAAATGCATAATCCTTTCATAACACCATATTGCAGTTATGGTCAAAGAACAAAATCTACTTAAGGGGACTCGTACACCTTAAACCCCTCATGATCTTCGAATATGTGACAGTTGCGAGAATTGGGATATTTTATTTATTTTAAAAGCAATTACTTCCAATTTTTTACAGCTGACTACATAATATAGTTGCTTTGGAAACTAGTAACCAGAAAGTTTGTGTTGCCACAAATATTTTTGTAATTTAATCCTCTTTGTGACAAAATATTTCGCCATGTTTCCACCTTGCGCGCACGATATTTTAAAAATGGCTAATGGTACATACTTGAGATTTGATGGAATTCTTTATATGGGCACTATTTTCTAACTGAACCAACAATCTGATGAATATTTTAATATTAAAAAAATTTATGGACGAAAACATTAAAAATTTTTCTAATAAAATACATTTTATAAACTCAACTCAAAATAAAATAAAAATTTAGCGTGAAAATTTTATAATTTTAGGTTCACAGTAGTTTCCAGATGTTATAAAAGCTATATATTAAATATAGAATTAAATTATGAAACAGAATGTTTTAAACTGTGCGCGCAAGTTGGAAACATGACGAAAAATGTTGTCACAAAGCGGATTAAATTATAAAAATATTTGTGGCAACACAAACTTTCTGATTACTATTTCACAAAGCAGCTATGTTATGTAGTCAGCTGTAAAAAGTTGGTAGTGATTGCTTTTAAAATAAATAAGTTATCCCAATTCTTGCAACAGTCACCTATTCGAATATCTTATGGGTTCTAAGGTGTATGAGTCCCCTTAATCACGCCTTATATTTTATGCAGTGGAAATAATACATAAGATAATATGTTTTCTCTAGTCATACCATTCTGCTTTGTTTATAGAAAAGAATGTACGTTTATCACCCCAGAAAGAATGTATGATTATCATCCGAGCACATCTGTGGCAGGTTAGAAGCACAAGAAGCTAAATCATATCACAAATATATCAAGAAGCGAAATCATATCACTAAATCATACACATTTTATTGAAAGAAACTTGCTTTAAATCAAGAATGCTTTAAACCTCTGAGCGCCATGGGCGGCTTTATCCGGTCATGAGATTTTTTTGTCAGTTGGTATATACTAGCTTGTAATTTTAAGATATTTTGTTTTCTTACTTTCATTAGTATTATAAATGTCATCCTAATCAATGTAAGTTTATGAAAATAGAGACTAAAATAGGTGAATGTACAGTTTTAGCTAATAAAGGTTCTAAAGATAAGGTCTTCATGACAGATCCAAAAACCCGGGCTGCTCAGGGGGGTGGAGATGCTGGGTTTTTATTATTATTATTATTTTATTTATTTAATTTAATTTTTTTTAATTGACAAGGGTATTATAGAAAATATTCCTTTATTTTGGAACTATGTCTTTTAACTGACCTTTCATTTGTTCTTCCTTCTTATTCCGTACACTTTTTGGTACTTCATTTGAATTAATTATTCTTTTACTTATTTTTAATTGTTTTATTGTTCCATTTAATTATTAAATTTTAATTTATTGTGTTTGTTGGACCAAAAGGGCAATTACTTTCGAAACACGATTTTGCGTTGTTTCACTTCAATGCATTTTTTCACTCTACATTCGAGTTTGTTGCCTTTCGGAAAAGCATAAGATATTTCATATTGCTACGTTCTGTGGGTTCGTAGATTTCGAGTAACTGATGATAAGACTTGATGAAGAATCTAAACGCAATTTATTCGCCAGTATTTCACAGGACAGCTCCAAAGACACGTAGACGCTCGTTGGAAAACTAGGACAAGCAGGTTGAAAATCGTCGTTAAGCTAATCTCTGAACTTAAGCCACTTTTCTTTCTCCCCGGACAGGCGAGGTACAGTGGATGGACAAAAACATGGAAACACCTTGTGAAATGCATGTTTGAAAAGAAAGATTGATTTTAATGAAATATGTAGGTGGCGCTGGCGTTTTTGACTACTGACGCCACCTATACAACTTCGTAAATGTGCTTAACAGTTCAGTTGTTGTCGGAGTACTGTTATGTGAGGTTGTCATTGCATTATGTAAGAGTTAACAGACTTCGAACGTGGGCAAATTGTTGGAGCACGTATGGTAGGTGCTTCCGTAAGCAAGGTAGCCGAGGTGTTTAGTGTTTCAAGAGGTACTGTATCGAAGATTTATTCGGCATATTTGAAAAGCGGAAAAACATCATCTGCTAAATCACAGCGCGGACGAAAGCGTGTCCTGAGTGATCGTGACAGACGATCATTGAGGGCAATTGTGACGAAAAATAAGAAGACCACAGCTGCAAAAGTTACTGCTGAAATGAATGTTGTGTTACCGAACCCTGTGAGTACCAAAACAATTAGAAGGGAGCTTCATAAACAGGGAATTGCCGGCCGTGCTGCGATTGAGAAGCCACTCATCAGTGATGCTAATGCCCGTAACAGGAAAAGGTGGTATTTAAGTCATAAAGCCTGGACTATAGAGCAGTGGAAGCGAGTAATATGGTCTGACGAGTCTTCTTTCACATTGTTTCCCACTTCTGGCCGAGTTTACGTCTGGAGAACGCCATCTCAAGCCTATAATACAGACTGCTTGTTGCCAAGATCGAAACATGGCGGGGGTTCTGTTATGGTTTGGGCAGCCGTATCGTGGTTCTCACATTGTCCGGGACTGGTTTTCTGAGCACGAGGATGAGTTGTCCCATCTCCCCTGGCCACCACAGTCACCAGACCTGAATATTATCGAACATTTGTGGTCTACATTGAAACGGAAAGTGCGTTCTCGTTATCCACCGCCAACATCGTTATCTGAACTTGCCACCGTTTTGCAGGAAGAATGGTATAATATTCCCTTGGCAAACATACAGGAACTGTATTTATTCATTCCGAGAAGACTGCAAGCTGTTTTGGATGCCAACGGGTTTCCTACACCATATTAAGCAAAGAAACATGTTTTTTTTAAAGGTGTTTCCATATTTTTGTCCAAACCCTGTATATATAGCTTTGACATACCTTAGAGAATATTCCCGAGAAAACCGTTAAAATACGTTCTAGAATGTTCTCTGCGTTTATGACATAACGCAAATTTTATCACCAAATATCGCCAGATGAGCCATTTCGCCCGAAATCTGGCAACGCTGCCTTTCGTTGCCAATTTGAGGCGACCCTAGACGCCGTTTTGCGGGGAAGCTATTTCACCGCGTAGCCGCTGGGCATTTCGCAAAAATATTTAATCTGTCTCTTATTAATTAACAAATTAAACTTTAAAAGCAATCGATGTAGTTCTTCAGAATATTTTTAGCTTCGTTTTGGCATTTTGCGTTGAAAACCTTAAATGCCGGTTCACTTTTCAAACTATTGCCGCCAAATACTAGAGCCCTGTATTATATTTAAAAAAAATTAAATTATGTAGAATCTGCATAAATGTATTTATGTTTCTCGCATTGTGGTAAAACAACAGTAAATTTCTTTGTTATCTATTTCATGTTTTGTCAGACATTAAGAAATTTTTTTATTAAGAAACTCAACAATTTCAAAGCGAGGAATGGCAAGACTGGACCACCAAAAAATTTTTTTGAAAAAAATCAAATTTTGAATAACGTACGTTTCTACCCGAATATGGGCATATGGAAGCCCAAATTTGGAATTTGTTGTATCATCTATTTCATATTTTGTAAAACTTTAATGAATTTTTTATTAAGAAACTCAACGGTTTCAAAACGAGCAATGTCAACACTGTACGGAGAAAAAAAACTAAATTATCTCCAGCGCGCGAGACTGTGTATCGTAAATTCTAAAGATATGCTTGTTTTAAAATTATTTTGTGATATTGCTGTTAAACTGAATTTTATGGTTTAAGTGCGAGAAACATGATATTTAATCAATAAAGATAACCCCAAAACGTTAAAAAAAACCCTTTGGGCGCAATGTAAAATCTGAAAGCTTTCAGATTTTTTTTTTTTTTTTTTTTTGTATTATATTAGTTATTGGAAAAAAAAAGCAGAACATTTTCGTTTACTTTTTTTTTCTTTTTAATCTGATTGATTTAAATAAAAATTCATTTAATTCATGATATATCAAATTTCGAACTATATTTTTATAGACTTGTGTTACGTATTTTTTCATTTCAAATGTATGCAAAATATATAACGTTCTCATATTAGTCTAAATGCATATTCGTCTAATACTCTATAAAATGTTCCGCTATTCCCCGTGGGTCATGTCTATAGATAATCATCTCTACTGATTAACCATGTTAAACTTTTAAACAACCAATTTGGTGATCATTAAGTCCGTTTTTTAAAATTTTGTATTGCATATTCATTTATTTATTTTTTAATATTTTTATCTTTTTACTTTCTATTTCACTTTAATTATTTGTTATTTATTGTTAATTATTATGTTATAAACTACAGTGTGGCCAAAATTGTGGACACTTTTGGACATTTTTATGTTTTTGAACTTTGTATGCTTATAGAAAATGTTACGTTTCGCAAAATGCAAACTTGTATGTATCATTTTAAAGAGAATATATTACTGAATTCAATACAAAACACAAAATTCAATTATTTGCAATACAAAAAAGTTATATGTACTTTAATATAAATAAAAAACACAGTTATGAAGTGGTTTGTAATGTCTAGCTTTCCTGGCCAATCACTGTTCTTTTTCTGAGAACCAATCAAATGTTAGTAACTGCCAGTAGAAGCTGACATCATGTTTACACTTGAAACAATGCATTATTTTGCTTTGTTCTGTAGAAGAAGGACCTGTTTCTTATACACTGCAATTACAAGTAGGAATTTTTGTATAAATTTTTAATATTTAGTCAAGAAGCAATGACATCAAATAAAAGAGTAGATTGGTCACCTAGAAAGAGATGTAATATTATTGTGTTACGAGAAAGTGGTCTTTCCTATGCTGAAATTGCAAGACAGGTGGGTGATTAAGTGACTATATCTGGAGTCCGAAAGTTTTGTTTACAATATCAGGAGACAAATTCAATAAAAAACAAAAAAGGAAAAGGCCGAAAAAGGTGCACCACATCTATTGATGACAGAAGAATAAAAAGACTATGTCTCCAAGATAGAAAAATGTCATCAGCGGCCATCAGAAGTGATCTGAATGATGCTGGTGTTTCTGCCAGCTCAAGAACAATCAGGAGAAGATTAACAGATGTTGGACTGAGAGATAGAATTCCACGAAAAAAGCCTTATCTTAATTTCCAGCAACGAAAGAAAAGAGTACAGTGGGCAAAGGAACACATTAATTGGACAGATGATCAGTGATCACAAGTTATATGGAGTGATGAAACTAAGATACCGTTATTCGGTAGTGATGGGCGAAAATATGTAAGACGTAGATAAGGAGAAAAGCTACATCTTGACTGCATTCAAGCAACTGTGAAGAACACAGTTAGTGTTATGATTTGGTCATGTTTGTCAGCAGATGGTATTGGTCGCCTTCATGTCATCGATGGGACACTCAATGCCACAAAATACATTGACACTATTCTAGAACCAAAACTTCTACCTTCCATCAGAGATCTCTTTCCCAACAATGCTTCGTTTATTTTTCAGCAGGATTCTTCTCCTTGCCACACGGCCAAAATATCGAAAGAGTGGTTTCATACAAGAAGCATTAAATTGTTGTCATGACCAGGTAACAGTCCTGACCTATCGAAAGTGTGTGGCATCGTTTGAAAACTCTTGTCCGAATGAGGCGCCCATCCAATAAAAGGGAACTAATTGAGGCTATAATTGTTTCCTGGCATCATGTAATAACGAAAGAAGAGCTTAAAACTCTTCTCAGCTCAATGAAACGTCGATGTGAAGCTGTAATCAAAAATAAAGGGCACCTTACTAAGTACTGATAACTCACTGCAATTATCACTATCTAATGTATATCGCTAACTATTATCGTTTAACTTTTTTTGTATTGCAAATAATTGAATTTTGTGTTTTGTATTGAATTCAGTAATAAATTCTCTTTTTCTATAAGCATACTATGTTCAAAAACATAAAAATTTCCAAAAGTGTCCACAATTTTGGCCACCACTGTAGTATAGACAAGACTCAAAGATTAACATTTTGAGGTAATTATTATTCAAGTATGTGGGTCATCATTTCTAAATATAACTACTATGATATAGCTTTTTCATACAATAAATATACACTTAAATTGGCACAAAAACTTAATTTACATCAACATCCAAATAAATGATTAAATAAATAAAATAACAGACCGTTACATCAAATTGGAAGGGAAACATGTCAGTGTAAAGTTTAAGATTATGCAAAGCAGCAAAGCGTGGATTTTGAATATCGAAATTAGTATTCAGAATTATTCAGCACCTACGCTAAAATAAGATTTCTGTTTTGTCTAATTTGAAAAGATCGTTACGTTCTTAGAATTCTTATTCTTGTCATTGCCGTATTAAAAATTTTGATGTGTACACCACGACGTCCTTGTATGGAATATTGAATTATACGCATTTTTTCCTGCATTCCATTTAAACTTATTTCCTAAAATTTCATCATATACTTCTCATTCAATAAATTCAGTTCTTACTTCGCGGCAAGGCAAAGATACATGAAAATTCAAAATAGTTTCATTAAAAATTGAAAGTTATAGAGAAACATAAAACGCTAAATACAGTTAAAACAGTTAAAAAGCAATTTTTACAATTAAAATTAGAGTTTCTGCGCAAAAGCAAGCCATTAGGCGGGCAGGCAAGAAGGCAGATTTTTCTGTGCACAAAACTAAAAGTTTCCTTTTCGTCCCACTCTGCAAAAAGACAATTAAGATACAGAAAGACTTACAGTGTCTCACAAAAGTGATGGGACACTTGCGGTTTGTATGTGATGAGACACACACGGAGCAACAAAAGGAAACTGTAACAAAATTAATTAAAAAAACATGTAAAAATGTTTTGTGGGTGTGTTTCATACTTAAATTTAGTAACAATTATTGCATAACTTACATTTTCTCAAAATATTAAAATAATAATTTAATAAAAGTACAATTGTTTAGAACGGAGCAAAAAATGGCTCACATAAGTGATGGGACACCATTAGATACTACTACGTACTACAATAAAAATATTTTTTGGGGTTTTTATTTTTACTCAAAAGCAATTAGCAATAATTTATAAAATCGTCTGCAGTCTTTCTCTCCAGTTTGCTTTGGAATTTTTGTGTTTTTTAGCTCTGTGCAGCCATGAATGCTAAACGAAAAGAAACTTTGCCTAAAATTCGAAAATTAGTTATTAATTTGCATATTGAACGTGAAAAATCTATTAGAGAAACTGCTGAACAGTTAACATGAGTCATTCAACAGTTTTCAATACCATTAAATGATATAAAAAGAATCATATGATTCAGGATAAAGAAGACCTGGCCGACCATCAAAGCTATCCAATGGAATAAAGCGAATTATTGTTCAAAATATTAAAAAAAATCCAAGAATGAGTGCTCCTAAAGTTGCTGCTGATTTACAAGCATTATATAGAATAATTGTTAATCCTGAGACTATTAGAAGAGTAATTCGATCTGCTGGATATCACGGTAGAGCAGTCAGGAAAAAATTCTTCGTAAGTGAAAAGAATAGAAAACTCAGACTGGCTTTCGCAAAATCCAACATAAATAAGAATTCTGATTACTGGAATGAAGTTATATTTGCTGATGAGAGTAAATTTAATATATTTGGTTCTGACGGTAGAATCTTGGCGTGGAGAAAACCCAGGGAAGAATTTCGTAAACAGAACTTGGTGCCAACAGTAAAACATGGTGGAGGAGGAGTATGGGGGTGTATGTCGCCCGCTGGAGTTGGTACTCTTACTTTTATTGACAGTATAATGGATAAGTACAAGTATATTGACACTTTAAATCAAAATTTGAAATCTTCAGCGCGAAAACTGAACCTTCATAATGATTTTAAATTCTACCAGTACAATGATCCCACGCACACTGCTTTGAACATTAGACTCTGGCTGCTGTATAACTGTCCTGAAATAATAAAAATACCACCACAATCTTCAGACTTAAATCCCATAGAGAATATTTGGCAAGAATTGGAATCAAGAATTCGCAAACACGCCATTTCTTCAAAACAACAATTAAAATCATTGCTTCAAGAAGAATGGAGTAAAATCACTCCAGAAATCACAAAAAAATTAGTCGAATCCATCCCAAGAAGATTAAATCACATTTTAAAAGTAAAAGGAAATCCAACGAAATATTAAAACATTTTAAAAAGTAAAATTTTTGGATAAATATTTGATGGAAAAGTAAGTGTCCCGTCACTTATGTGAGTCATTTTTTGCTCCATTCTAAACAATTGTATTTTTATTAAATTACTATTTTAATATTTTGAAAAAATGTATGTTATGTAATAATTGTTACTAAATTTAAGTATGAAACACACCCAGAAAAAATTTTTACATGTTTTTTTTAATTTATTTTACTACAGCTTTCTTTCGTAAAGTACAAGTGTCCCTTCACTTTTGTGAGACACTGTAATTCACTATTCCGCTAAGTTTCAAATGCAAATAAATATTGATGCTATGATAAAAGAATTAGGCTTAGCCGCACTTAAACAATTTTTAAATTGTTGTAATTCTACAACTATTATATGCAAGTTAACTAAAGGCATAAAAACCTTAACCGGAAGATAAGAACCACATAATTGCATCATTTTCAAGTAAAAAATGCACAATTTACTGTTTCGAGGCTATTCGTTTTTGAGTTATGCGAGATAAATACATTTCTGAATCCATTTTAAATCAGTTTTTTAATTCCTTTGGGGGAAAAAGAACGAATTTTGAATTAAATCTACTTCGTCGATAGCACATAAACCACAATAGCATAAACGCACTCTTTAAAATTCACTATATTTATTTACCATAGCGACATTCTGGCGCTAGGTTTACTTAACCGTATTATATTTCTTTCATATTATAACTCAGAATGCACAAAATTTATATCATTTGAAGAATTATCTAATCGTTGCCACATGTTCTATTTAAATACTATAATAAAGCTAGAACGATGTATAAAAGAAATTAAGCAAACAAAACAAAAACGAAACAGTTTTTCACACTGAGTATTTCTCATTCAATTAATTCAGCTCTCACTTCGCGAGAAGGGAAAAATACATAAAAACTCAAAATATTTCTATTAAAAATTACGAAGTAAATCTTAAACACTTATTTCCTCGAAAAAATTCCAGAAAGGATTAAGCATGATTTAATTGGCAATAAAAAATGAAGGCGTTATCTTGGTTGTTGCGAAGCTAAGTTTCTCTAGATTGGCAACAAATCCACTAGTCTGCTGTTTCAAATGTAAACAATCAAAAAAGGCTTAGCAACAATTAAACAACTTTAAAATTGTTGATAATTCTAAAAATATTGCATACAGATTTACTAAAGGGATAAAAACCTTAACCGGAAGATAAAAACAACATAATTCAATCATTTTTAAAGCAAAAAATGTACAATTTACAAACATATAAGAGTAAAGAAACTGAGATCACAGAGCCGGGTAACAGAGTGGATATATATATAAATATATTTATATACGTTCGATGCCGTCGATTGCAACCAAAATACGAGGTGCGCATCTACATGTTATAGCAGTGCTACATACAAAATTTCAACGTTCTGAGGCTACTCGTTTTTGAGTTATGCGATATACGTACGTACGTACGTTCGTACAGACGCCAGAAAAATTCTCTTCAGAATTCATTTTAAAGCAGTTTTATAATTTTTTTGGAGGAAAAGAGTATTTTATTCTGTCCTTACGTACAGATATCAAGCAAAAACGTCGTTGAATTGCATTCGATAGTGGTCAAAATGGATAATTTTGTTGAAATATGGTACCCGGAATTTTTCGTGATTACGATAGTTCCTTTACTTCCTACAATGTAAAGGGTAGGCTGCTAATCGACAGACGATTATTTAATTGTTTTAATATTCGGGTGATGTTCTTAATTATTGGAGAATTATTAATTATGTGGACTGAATAAATATTATGTGGGCGCGAGGGATACCATACAGCAGTGCTCCGCAACCGGTGTGCCATGAGTAGGATATAGGTGTGCCGCAATCAAATACATGTATTTGACATTTTGAAATTTTTTATCATGTATTTAATACACAATGACAATTTTTTTTCCTTAATAATGTCTATTTTAAATGTTTTTATATATTTCACTGTTGTGTGGTTGTGTGTGTGATTGTAAGTGTGTCAGCGTTTGAATTTTTTCGGCACTTCCTTGATAACTCGGAACTCTTTGGTGTGCCACGAAATTCCAGAAAGATTTTTTGTGCGTCGCAGGTGAGAAAAGGTTGCGGAACACTGCCATACAGAACGACAGTGCAAAGTTGAGGGTCCAGCTTTAAAATAATGAAGAAACAAAATGCGTATTGTAATATGCATTCGATTCACATATAGATACCGATGTCTTCATGGTTCGGTAGGTTGACCTGTGATGAAAACTGTGTTATTGTTAGCTCCTTGCTAACATTATTGCACATTGTTTCAAATTACAATTCAGTTCAAAATATTTAAACTTTCTTTCAGTAGGTCGTTTTAAAGCAAATGTGTTTAATATGTTTTACACGATTCCATTCAAATACGTGCCATAAAACGGTAACTGAACTGGAAGTTACTGGATTTACTAAATGCGTTCTTAACTCTCGGATGAGGTACATGAGGACGGATGCTTACAAGGAACTGCACTTTAAAGACATTTAAGAAGAGCGTGGGTTTCATTCTATCTCCTTAACAGATGCTTCGAATCCGAATAACGTTTCAAACTGTTGCCACCCCAATACATTATTTTTTTTAAAATTACATAATGAAGATTCTGCATTTATATATGTACTACCCGCTATCCAGACAGCCTTCGGCTGGCTTTTAAATGTACCGGAAAAATGCCTAAAGGGAACACCAAAAATTAAATTTAAAAGTTGCACAGAATTTTACCCTACAGAATAACTTTATTAAAAAAAAAAAAAAAAAAAAAAAGCTTTAATCACAGATATTGATTGAAAACTCTTAGAACGGTAATTTTTGTCCTCATTTTCCCTAATGGCAACAGTGCTGATATCAGCAACAATGGCAACAGTGATATACACTGACTACCAATAAGTATTTGGACACCTGTGATAGAAAAGAAAAACTAACTTTATTCAAAATCAATAGTTGGTACAGCCTCCATGAGAGGTAATTACAGCATGGACCTTCCGGGGCATACTTTCCACAAGTCTTTGTATGACAGCTAGTGGTATTTTCTTCCACTCGGCTTGGAGAAGACATAGAAGTTCCTTCACCGATTTTGCACGGGTAGTGCACCCCTGAATTCGGCAATGCAACTCGCCCAGGGGTTCTCGATAGGGTTCAGGTCTGGACTCTGGGCAGGCCAGTCCATTCGATGAACTCCATTGGCACCATACCAAGCTTTGTTTAACGTCGAAACATGACAACTGGCATTGTCGTCCTGAAAGTAACAGGGGTCCAACCCGTAAAACTGCCACAACGTAGGAAGCACATTGTCATCCAAAATAGTGCAGTAGGCATCGGAGTTGAGCTTACCATGAATGGGGACAAAGGGCCATTAGTTTAGCCCATACCAGGAGAAACACCCCCAGACCATAATTCCACCTTCGCCGAACTTGACTGTTGGCACAATGCATTCTGGCAGGAGACGTTCTCCAGGTAGACGCCAGACCCAGACCCTGCCATCCGAACGGTAAATGGTGAACCTTGATTCGTCACTCCAAAGAACTCGTTTCCACTGATCTACGGTCCAATTTCGATGTGCTTTGCACCACATTAACCGAGCAGCGCGGTTGGACTTTGTGATCAAAGGCTTATGGGCAGCAGCACGACCATGAAAACCAAGCAGATGTGCTTCCTTACGGATGGTATTCATTGAAACAATACTCCCAGATGCCTGTTGAAACTCCTCGCGGATGAGGGCCATCTGTCGGGTGCGGTTTTTCCGAATTTCTCTGGACAGCACTCGTCAGTCTCTATCTCCCAGTTTCGTTGGTCTGCCGACTCGGGGCACATTCCAACAATCACCGCTCACCTTCCACTTTTTAATCACGTAGGCCACTGTTGGGTACTTCAGATCGCTAGATATGTCTCTTAAGGATCGGCCACATTTGTGATACCCGATAATTATACCTTTCTCGAAATCAGAGAGCTCCGAACTGCGAGGCATCTTGCATGCGACTAAAGCCGATGCTGTTTCCTACACGATATATACTGGCGGAGTACCAAGCCTTGTTTAACGTCGAAACCGACTTGGTGACGTACCTGAAGACCGCAGATATCGTCATTTGCATAGGTGTCCAAATACTTATTGGTAGTCAGTGTATATCAACAACAATGGCTAATTGCCATTGTTGCTTGTATTCCCATTATGCATGATGCGATTTCATCAAAAAATAAAAAATTAAAAAAAAAAAAAAAAAAAAAAAAGGTGTGATTCGAATTTTGAAAAATCGTTTCGAGGTGCACTGGCTCTTTTTAAGATGCACCTACGTACACTGCGACGAATTAAAAAAAAAAGGGACAAATCTCTTCTATTGGGCCGATTGACGAAATTCAAATTGCGTTTTTCATGTCTCGAAAGCACGACGTAGGATATATATTAGATTTATATATAGCATTGTTCTAACATAGGGGTTTTGACACAAAATCGAGCTTTTTTTGGATTGTCATACAATATTTTTCCTTATTTTGATTCTACAACTCAAATTATGCCTAATACTACTGTATTTATACTACTGTATTTAAATTGAGTTGTAATTTTGTAAAATTTGGTAGGAAATTTACGGAGAAATTAAAAAGTTTAACTTGGCGCATTTTTTTCAGTTTACGCTAAGAATAATTCACTTAGCTACTTCTTAGTTTATAGCAACCTATTTTCCTTTCCTTTTTTTTCATTGCAGACGAGCGGTAAAAAAGGTAAGTTTTTTCAAATAATTTTTAACAAATGCGTAAACCACATTAGAATTATTATCGCTTTCAACAAACATGCGAAATTTCAAAACGGGACAATATATAAGTTTACGTATATCTTCGGAAATTTTGAATAAAAAGCTTTAATTTTTTACTGGTATGCTTAGAAATACATTTTGTGTCAAAATGAATTTCGTCAATCGGCCCAGTAGAACCGGAGATATAGAACTGTCCCCCCTTTTTTTCCCGCACTGTACTTGTTTTAATTAACCAATTATTTTATTTTTCCAAAACTTTACTGTCACTTTTCCTTTTCCGTTTTCCTACCAGATGTAAATTTTAGGTTGAAAGCCACGTTACTGACTGAAATTCTACGACAGCATTCCTAGCTACGGTGTTGCTTTAATTTTGCAAATAATGCTGCCACGTTGGTGTAGACAGCTTGCGCGTTAAATATCTCTGCGTAACCTATGGCTAATTAAGATTTAGATTTAGTTTAAATCTGAATTCCTTACTTTTGATTTCTAGCCATAAATGCTGACTGAGTTTGTAAGCACCAGGATTGCCTTCTGTTGAACTATTTGTGTTTTTAAGGTTTCTTTACACCCTTCATACGTTTCTGATTGCGTAAGTACACATAGCGATAAGTCTGTCGACTCTACTTAGAGTCTTAACTTAGTGTTACGAAATGTCCAGCTGCGGTAAGATAGCTTCCCCGCAAGGCGGATTTAGGATTGCCAGAAAATGGCAAGGGAAGGCAGGGTTGCCAGATTTGGAGCGAAATTGCCCATGGTGAGATTTGGCGATACGCCGTAGATAGATGGAGAACATTCTAGAATGAATTCTTACCCTTTTGGCCGAGAATGTTCTCGAAGGCAGGCCAAAAGCTATATAAACTCTGCCTATATGCGGAGTAGTAGTCTAGTGTGGAGTGTATCGCGAGTTGGTGCATCGAGAGCGTACATCGTTGAGGCTATCGTCGAGTGTATCGGGAGTTGTAGCGGGGAGAGTCTCGAGAGTACGTTGAGTTCCGAGAACTACGAAACAGAGTCGGGAGTTGTACTGTAGTGCTTTGCCGTGAAGCTGTCTTCACCGTTGTAGCTTGAAAGCTGTGTTGCTGATTGTTTCAGCGTGTTTGTTGTAGTTTTTCGACGACTGTAAACGTGTTTTTGGAGCTGTCCTGAATAATACTTGCTAATAAATTGTGTTTTCATTCTCCATCAAGTGTTGTCGTCAGTCACTCCAAATCCACGAACCCGTATTATCCCAACATTGCGTATACAATTAAGTATAACTGCATAAAAATTGTGATGTGCAGGAAAAAATTATTAATGCTTTTTTTCTTTACTCGCATCTCTTCCAGTGCCATGTATCCGTCATTCATCCATTTCGTGGAGTTTGGGGATGCCTTCACAGAAATTAACGCTTTTAATGCTCTTTAGTTCTCTATGTTACATTTTTCTGAATATCGGAAGTGCTTTCAGAATGGAACCTTTTACGATGAAACTATGATTTAAGGAGGAAAAACATAATCCTTTTATCATGAAACTTTAGTTTAGGAAGCGGAAAATTGTCCATATTTAAAGTAGTTTCTTGTTCCATCTTAAATAAAACTTCACTTTAATAAATAGAAAACGTATGCAGGTAATTAAGGACACTTACACATTTCGTCGCAACGAATTTCTTGACGATAATTGTACCAGACCAAGAGAAAATGCTATTGCTTTGAAGGGAAAAAAAAAAAATTGTACCAGATAATTGTACCAGACCAAGAGAAAATGCTATTGCTTTGAAGGGAAAAAAAAAATTGTACCAGATAATTGTACCAGACCAAGAGAAAATGCTATTGCTTTGAAGGGAAAAAAAAAATTGTACCAGATAATTGTACCAGACCAAGAGAAAATGCTATTGCTTTGAAGGGAAAAAAAAAATTGTACCAGATAATTGTACCAGACCAAGAGAAAATGCTATTGCTTTGAAGGGAAAAAAAAATTGTACCAGATAATTGTACCAGACCAAGAGAAAATGCTATTGCTTTGAAGGGAAAAAAAATTGTACCAGATAATTGTACCAGACCAAGAGAAAATGCTATTGCTTTGAAGGGGAAAAAAATTGTACCAGATAATTGTACCAGACCAAGAGAAAATGCTATTGCTTTGAAGGGAAAAAAAATTGTACCAGATAATTGTACCAGACCAAGAGAAAATGCTATTGCTTTGAAGGGAAAAAAAAATTGTACCAGATAATTGTACCAGACCAAGAGAAAATGCTATTGCTTTGAAGGGAAAAAAAATTGTACCAGATAATTGTACCAGACCAAGAGAAAATGCTATTGCTTTGAAGGGAAAAAAAAATTGTACCAGATAATTGTACCAGACCAAGAGAAAATGCTATTGCTTTGAAGGGAAAAAAAATTGTACCAGATAATTGTACCAGACCAAGAGAAAATGCTATTGCTTTGAAGGGAAAAAAAAAATTGTACCAGATAATTGTACCAGACCAAGAGAAAATGCTATTGCTTTGAAGGGAAAAAAAAATTGTACCAGATAATTGTACCAGACCAAGAGAAAATGCTATTGCTTTGAAGGGAAAAAAAAATTGTACCAGATAATTGTACCAGACCAAGAGAAAATGCTATTGCTTTGAAGGGAAAAAAAAATTGTACCAGATAATTGTACCAGACCAAGAGAAAATGCTATTGCTTTGAAGGGAAAAAAAATTGTACCAGATAATTGTACCAGACCAAGAGAAAATGCTATTGCTTTGAAGGGAAAAAAAAATTGTACCAGATAATTGTACCAGACCAAGAGAAAATGCTATTGCTTTGAAGGGAAAAAAAAAATTGTACCAGATAATTGTACCAGACCAAGAGAAAATGCTATTGCTTTGAAGGGAAAAAAAATTGTACCAGATAATTGTACCAGACCAAGAGAAAATGCTATTGCTTTGAAGGGAAAAAAAAAATTGTACCAGATAATTGTACCAGACCAAGAGAAAATGCTATTGCTTTGAAGGGAAAAAAAATTGTACCAGATAATTGTACCAGACCAAGAGAAAATGCTATTGCTTTGAAGGGAAAAAAAAAATTGTACCAGATAATTGTACCAGACCAAGAGAAAATGCTATTGCTTTGAAGGGAAAAAAAAAAAAAAAAAAAAAAAAACCTCCATTTAAATTTTGTTCCGTAAACAGATGATATGTGAAAGGAGATGCGTTAGCAGTCATAGCCAGTAAGTCTGACAACTTCTGCTGGTCTGCTGGGACTATTTGAAAAAATTTAAAGCTAAATCTTTTTAGGCTTAACTGCGCATGTGTATGTATATCTATAGAGATGCTGATTTCATTGTAAAATTCTGTGCTTTGTAAAGAATATTCTAATTTGATTCCCGGTATTTTTCACAAGAGCAGAATGGCCAAGAACACATTTAATCCCACATTCTAATCAAAACACAGAAACACATTTTGATCGATGTAAATTTTGTAGATATTAAAAAATAAAACAGCATATACATACAAATATGGCTGAGGTATGATTGGAAAATGCTACAATGTGTTCTTTGGGTGCGTGCGTACGGCTTTGTTTAAATTGAATGCACAAGTCCGATGAAAAATGAACAAAATTTATTATTATTACAACAAAAATGCTTAAATTTCCTCAGATATTCGTGCAGTATTACAGTATCTCACAGTAGTTATCAAACTACTCAAACGTTCAACAAAACTTAATTCAAAAGAGCTAGAGAAAGCTAATCCGCGAATTCGCTACAGTCAACAAGAGCAGTTTTCTAAACAAACTCTTAAAACAACAAACTAAATAACAACTACAAGAGAGGTTTTTCATGCCGCTTATATAAGCTTTTTAAATGCGTGAGAATTTTCTAGCACTTTCTCGAAATCAAAAAGGGATATTTATTTATTAAATGTTAAATGCACGTGCTCTTGTATTTTTAATTTTCCGGCTTAGCTTTCCTTTAATATTCGTCACGCGCTGGACTGCACCGGGAATAAAACAATTTAATTTATATTTCAACTAACATTAGCTATATAAATACCAAATCCGTAACAATAATAAGAACACTTAATGAGTCATTCATCATGCTTTATACTAGAACACCCTATCCATGGGCCAGTGGGCCCACCAGCGGCCAAGCTGTAAAATCGCTGAACACTGGTAGTTCCAACCGTGTGCTCAACTACAGGGGAACGGGCTGTCTGCATGGGCGCTTTGTTGGTTTTCCCCATTCTATACGTATATATGAGCCAGTTTCCCTCAGGAAGTTTTCCACGAAGGCATCTATCTTAGGTAGATAGCCATAACGTGCTTTGCCATAATAAACTAACCAAAGCAAACCATGAACGAACGGCTAAGATCATTGTTTCTTCCAAATTCAGTTCTTTTTGAATAGGTGGTGTTTCATAGGTTTTTTTTCGATGTGTAACCTAAATATGAGTCGGCTCCCTTGAGAAAATCCCACACGATGACATCTCTTTTAAAGCAGGTAGCCCTTGGAAGCACTGTTGACAGAAATGTCTGAGCTAAAGGAGCAGAAGTATCGAAAGGTAGCAAAACGGTCACGTGGTTTTTTTTGGCGTCCTTGCTATATTACCTCTGATATCATCAGAAGTTCAATTTCCGTGGCTTCCACAAATTATAGCCTGTAATTCAACAAAACGCTTAAATCCATATTGCTGATTTTCTATTTTTAAATCTTCTTCTTTTAATTAATTCATCTTAATTGTTTTTTTTTTTTTTTAAATTTACTGGTTCATATACATTGTTAGGTGCTTCCTGACGTTTGAACTGTTAATGCTGTTGCCCTAATTCTTTTGAAATGATTATTTATTTTTTTTAATTCATACGCTTTTCAGTTATTTTGATTTCTCCCTGAATTGGTTTCATAAGTTTTTGATTACTAATACAAGCTACTTTCTTTCAATGTTAAATTTTAAGTCTCTATGATTCCAACGAACCTTCAAAACTGTGTCGATATTTTCTTTTCTTTTCTTTACAACAGGGTTTCTTAAACTGTGGGTCGCGACCCCCAAGGGGGTCGTGGGATCTGCAGCAGGGGTTCGCCAAAAATTTTAGCAGATTTGATATTTTTTAAACTTATTATAATAATTTTATAATTGCCAAATATTTTTACACAACGTATCTCAAAATAGATAAAGATAAGACAATACAAAGAAAAACACGAAAACATTTCAACGCATTCTTTTTATAATATAAAAGTTCATTTTCCTTGCTGTGCACGCGACGCTGTCAATTCGTCTGTTACTTATTTAAAATTTTCACATTGTTCTATGTCTTAAAATTAGAAATTATTTAATTAAAGTTAATGAACTAAAACTGCGTTATACTACAAGTGAAAAAACTGACAGTTTCACTCACGCGTGTGTCGGATTTGCGCAATACTTATAAGGTCCCACAAAATTTTTGTAAATATTATGGGGTGGGGGTCGAGAAAAAAATCTCAGTGATAAAAAAAGGTCGTGACTGTAAAATGTTGAAGAAACCCTGCTTTACAATAATGCCCACGTAAGCTTGGATGCTTACGAAATGAAACACAATATTAGAGAAAGCGATGATTTCAGTTCTTTACAGTAATTTAGGTGAAACGATGTTTTTATAAAATGCTGCGTATTTTGCCTTTTGTAAATATAAAATCTCAGATGATGAGTTTGATAGTATTTCTTTTCTTATAAATTTCTCTCAAATGGTCGATGGACTATTTTTGTGCAAGGCAAGCAACAGGTACGGGAAGTTTCATTTCAGACTGTTTTATATTGTTTACTTTCTACTTTTTCAAGACTGCTGGGGTAGAGGGGACCCAGTCGCTAAATTCAGGTGGTGACGAATTATCGTCAACCACCTTTTAGTTCGGGCACCACTTTGAGAAACATTTAAAATACAGGGTGTTTCATATTGAATGCCAAAAAAAGTAGAAATTCTGTAATTTATTTATTAAACCGAAACAAAGTAATTCTGAAAGCTTTGTCTGGTAACAGCGAAAAATCTTACGGTCACGAAATCGTAGCTAGAGGCACTGTTAATCAAAATGGCGTCATCCATGCAAGAGAAAGGGTATTGTGTTATGGAATACGCCAAAACATTATCGTTTATCGTCGTTCTAAGATACTTTTGCAAGAAATTTTGGAAAGAACCACTGCATTGTTATAACCTCAAACGGTGGGTGAAGCAGTTTCAGGACACGGGCTGCTTGTGTAAGCAAATCAACTCAGGGTAAGCAGCAGCCCAACCCGAAGAGGTTGAAAAAAATCCGTGAAGCATATAGTCGAAGTCCTGTAGAGACATCGTGATTTTTGATGCTGAGAGACGTGAAAAATGAGCTTCGTCGGGACTCGAACTTAGACCTTTTAAATACGCGCCGAGTGTGCTGGCCATTAGACCACGAAAGCATGCTAAGAAGGCGGGAGATATATCTTATATACCAGCCTTTTCAAAAGGCGACTGGTGATTTGGGGACCCAATCACCAAATCCTGGTCATCTGGAGAATCATCATTCACCACCTTTTTTAGTTCGGGCGCCACTGTAGAGACTGCGCCATTAGTTTATTTCGAAGCAGGAAACATGAAAAATGAGCAGTGCCTTTGTCGGGACTCTAACCTCTGGCCTCTCGAATACGCGCTGAGTGTGCTGGCCATTACACCACAAAGGCACGCTAAGAAGGCGTCAGAAATACCCTATAGTCCCACAAAATCAATACGTCATACCAGTTCTGAACTCAGTATGCCGCATGTAGCTGTGTAGTATGTCTTGTGGAAACGTCTACAATGGCCGTATACACTTTTTGAATGGAACAGACGTTAAAACTGTCCGACAACCGTTTCGTAAAGCTTTCTGTGAGATTCTGCAAGACAAATTGGAGATAGATGGTTTCTCGAACAGGCTTGTGTTTACGGATGAAACCACTTTTTACATCAAGTGGCCTTTTGAACATCTGGCAAAGTTAATCCCTGTAATTTACGATTTGGGGGCGCGGAAAATCCACACGATATAATGGAATGTGAGCGTGATTCTCCGACTTTTGCGGTATTCTGCGTCATTCCCAACTGTTGTGGTATGGGTCCTTTTCTTTTCGCGGAAAGATTTATTAACCGGTGCATTCACCAAGATATGCTTTTAGAATAGAATGGTTGTTCCCTCAGTTCGAGGAAGCTTTTCCCGTCTTCATTCTGCTCCACCACATACAATGCTCCACCACATTGGCATAAAACGTACGCCAATACCGAAACGATAGTCTACCCCATCGTTAGATTAGCAGTGCTGGGTCAAATGATATGCCATTGCTTTGTTGGCCACCGAGATCCCCAGATCTAACCCCTTGTGATTTTTTCCTATAGGGTTTTGTTAAAGACAAAAAATTCATGCCTCCATTTCCATGGGCCTTTAAGCAACTGAAGCATCGGATAACTGAAGTGCTCGAATCATTAACGAAGAATATTCTATCACGAGGCAGGAACTGGAATACCGCATAGGTGCTTGCTGTGTCACCGGTAGGGCATCCATAGAAGATCTGTAGAACCTTGTTCAACTACAATTTCGCTGTAAATTAGATTTATCAAAATAAAATAATTACAGCGTTTAATGGTATGCTTTCTTTTCATCCCATTCGGTATGAAACATCTTATATTTTGAGAAGAGGAAACATGAGAATTCGGCCATTTCCTCGCTAAGATTCAGATTCCAGACGTCTTGATGCCAGTCGGCCATCCTTCCAATTACACCATGAGGGCACATGGTAAGGAAGGAGAAAATTTCTTGCAAATTTTGTGGAAGAATTTTCCCCATTTGGGTTTTCTAAATATAAAATTTATTTTTTATGGTCCCCAAACGAGGTAAAATGTTTATTGTTCAATTTCGATTTTTGTTTAGATGGTACAGGTTATTCAAAAGGTTGAGAATCGCTGGTCTACTCCATCTGGCCGTGCTGGGTCAAAGGATATGCCATGATATACACTCATGTCCATAAATTAAGGATAATTCGGAGTCACGCGGAAATCGAACTCTAAAATAAATATATCGCCTGTAAATTCACTACACACATCTTCAAGAATCATATGCAAATTTCAGGAAGAAACCAGATGACACCGATGGTACGTCACAATGACGAGAGTGTAAGAGAGTGATATATTAGGAATACAGGCAAAGAAGTAAAATTGTTCGCAGGCGCTTTATAAGCATTTCAGTGCAATAACCGAATAGTTATGACACAAAGGATTTGGATGATTTTTTACGTGGTAGAATTATCGGCCGTCTGGAATGTGGCCGTACCCAACTGGAAGTATCAGACGAACATGAAATTGCCAGAGTGTCATCTCCAGGCTTTGGCAACGATTCCAAGATGATGGTAATGTGAGTAGACGTTACAGCACAGGTCGCCCGAGAGTTACAACGCCGAATGAGGACCGGTATTTGGCAGTTACTGCCAAAGGAAACAGGCGGAGCACAGCCTCAGACCTGTCTCGTCAGCTCTCTTCAGCCACTGGTACGACGATTTCAAGGCAGACCGTGTACAGACGCTTAGGGCAGATTGATCTATATGCTCGTAGACCTGTCAGATGCGTTCCACTTACTGCAACTCACTGTCGCCTGCGGTTAGCCTGGAGTAGAGAGCATGCATTGTGGACACCGCAACAGTAGGCTTATGTGATGTTTTCCGACGAGTCCAGGTTTAGCTTGCAGTCTAATTCTCGCCGGACATTCATATGGAGAGCTTCAAGTACCCGTTACCACCAAGAAAACATCATTGAACGACACCGCTACGGTGGTGCAGCAGTGCTCGTTTGGGGTGGAATTATTCTGGGTTCCAGAAATGACCTGCATGTTCAAATTGGAGCCATGGCAAGCCAAATCTATCGGGACGTCATTCTGGAACAACATGTACGTTTGTTTCGGGGCGCCATGGGCGCACAATTTGTGTTTATGGACGACAACGCCCGTCCTCACCGTGCAAACATCGTAAGCGAATGCCTTCAATCGGAGAATATCACCCGTATGGACTGGCCAGCATTCTCACCGGACTTGAATCCAGTAGAGCACGTGTGGAACATGCTTGGCAGACGAGTTGCAGCCCGTCAACCTCCTCCTACATGTCTATCGGAACTTCGAAGAGCATTGCTTTTTGAGTGGTGTAATATCCCCCAAGATCAGATCGATAATTTGATACTCAGCATGCCTAGGCGTTGTACGGACTGTATTGCATCGTCTGGGAGACATACAATGTATTAACAATCATACCAACCATGTAATTTTTTTTTTTTTTTTTGTAAATAGACTTCTTCTTCTTCTTTTTTTTTTTTTTTTTTTTTTTTTTTTTTTTTGTAATTTGCTCCAGGGAGAAAAAATCGCTAATTTTTTTAATAATATCAAACATATAGCATCTTTTTTTGCTCTTTACCTTTTGTTTAATAAATAAGCTTTACAAATAAGTCAAATTTGTTTTGCTTCTAACTCTTCCTTTGCCTGATTTTGCATTATCCTTAATTTATGGACATGAGTGTATTTAAGTGTATTTAATAAGTATATTGGTAGTAAATGAAGCACAAGTTCCATACATTTATGCGCAAAATTTGCGGGGATATTCGAGAAAACATCAACTGATTTTAAATCTATTTTCATCGCCTGTGAAATAGTTAGATTTTTCGCAAGCTTCATAGAGATATTGTGAAACTAAAGTAATTTGCTTTGAGACTAAATATGTAAAACAGCGTTAGTCATCAGTTTTGTATCCTTCCGTGAGGCTTTTAATTTCTAACATTTTATTGATTTTTTTTAACATTTTATGAACGGAACATTTTGTGTGTATCTTCTAGAATCATAAAATTTATATTGGAACAAGAAAAATGTGAAAAATTAACAGTGTCCTCACCGGAGTTCGAACTTCATACCCTCAGGATACTAACCGGCTGTCTCCCAATTACACCATCAAGGTACGTGGGGACGAGGGGGACATTTCGAAAACATTTCGAAAATTTATGAAACATTTCGAAAATTTAGTGTCTGAACATTTTACTCTACGGAATATGTATAAAAAAATAGATTTTGATTTTTAAGGAACTATCTCACTGCCCTTCCCCCGTTTAGATGCTCCTTAAAATCCGCTTCTTTATCTATGGGATTCATTGTCTAGGATCAATATTTGAGGAAATAAATCCGGTAGTGTCATTTTTTGAATATTCTGTTTGTGTCGCAACTGAAATGAGCGAAAGGAATGCACGTGCGTAAGCTGGTAATAGCATCTTCGTCACAGGACCTTGGCACTGATTATGGTTACAACTTAGACAAGTTGATCCTTTTGACGTTGCTTTGCGTCACCCAATCATAGACACGGTATTCGCTTTACGTCATACAGCACAAACTTTGGATAAGAGGTTAAGATTTAGAGTCCATGTTGTTAAGCTGAAGGTGAAGGAGAGGATGATTTTCACTTCATTGCCATTTTTTATTTAATAATTAGTTTCAAAGATTTCGCCTATTAACCCGTTATTACGTAATTATAATCATATACATATATATTATATGATACGCACAATATCTGTTCGCGTTGATGTTATTAATTATTATAATAGTTATTAATAATTAATTCTTAAAAGTCGCAACAGAGGATTTTTAAATCTTTTCATATATAAATTTACACTTTCTCATATGTATAAATATTACACATACAAGCATAGCTGTATATATGTATATATATATATATATATATATATAATTATTTCATAAGAATAAATTGAGTTTAATTAAAAAAAATTAAATTTAAATACAACCTACATAAGCGCCATCTATATAATTTGAAGAACACACTTACTTCTCTTTCACAACACTTTTGCACCCCAACACTCATATAGTAGGTAAGTTAGAATTAAAACTTACTATTTACTTGCTTTAAGTATTTTTTTTTTAATTTTTATGTAGTATCTAAGTATTTTCTAAATATGAAATTATATTTTTAAATATATATTTATTTTAAAAATTGTGAATTAGTTCTTTTTGTTTCTTTTTGTTTTTTATTTCTTATTGGTTTATATGGATTATGTATAGTTCTTTTATAGTTTCTTTTTATTGATATGCATATTCGTGTAGGGGAAGTTTCTGTAGACAAGGACTTCTAAAATACATTGGTTTCTAGATTTTTTTATTATTTTATAAAAAATTAATTTTTAAAAAATTTAAGTTTTTAAGAAAAAGTTTAATTCTTGACTTTACTTGCTTGTTTCTCAAAAGACTTAATTAGTATTTTCCTTCTTGAACTTTAATTCTTAAATGTTAATACTTAAATGTAAATTTCTAAGGATACCACTTTATTGGAATTACTTTTGGTTTTGACTTTTACCCTTGCCTGCATGAATGACGAAACACGAATTGAATGATTGGAGAGTTAGGTTTGGAGGCAACTTCCCCTTGATAAATCTGTCTCCTGCCTACTCTACGATCATTTACATATGCATTTTTTTTAAAAAAAAATTGTTTAATTTAATTTTAATTTATTAAATTAGTAGATTTATTTTCATGGATAGATTTTGCACTTGATTTGCTTATGCTTCTGAATTTAAATGATATTGTAGATTAGTTCGAGAATTAAATCTTTTACATGTTTGCATATATTTAAATTATTTTAAATTGTTTTGGCTTTTTTCCTTTTTTTAGAATTTAAATTTGCTTTTCTACTTTTTTACTTTTATACGTATTTGTTTAGAATTTAAATTTCTAAATTGTAACGAAAGCAAAGCAATTCCTCTATAATATAATTCCAACCGTGTATAAGAGGTTTAAGACAATTCAAAACTAATCCAATTAAAGAGAGAATTCATAGTGGAACAATCTCGAAAAAAATGCGAAAGGGAAAATATACAAAATTATAAATAAAACTTAATGTCCTCTAGAGTTTATATTTATTTTAACTAACATTTATTTTAAGGGGGCTCATACACCTTAAACCCCTTAATACCCTTCGAATATGTGACTGTTGCAAGAATTGGAATATTTTATTTATTTTGAAAGCAATTATTTCCAACTTTTCACAGCTGACTACATAATATACCTACTTTGGAAACTAGTAACCAGAAAGTTTGTGTTGCCACAAATATTTTTGTAATTTAATCCGCTTTGTAACAAAATATTTTGACACGTTTCCTTCTTGCGCGCACGATATTTAAAAAATGGCTAATGGTACATACTTGAAATTGGATGTAATTCTTTGTATGAGCCCTATTTTTCAATTGAACAAAAATCTGATGAATGTTTTAATATTAAAAAATTTTATGGACGAAAACATTACAGATTTTTAATAAAATACATTTTATAAACTCGACTCCAAATAAAATAAAAATTTAACATGAAATTCTTAGAATTTTTGGTTCACAGTAATTTCGAAATGTTATAAAAGCTATATATTAAATATGGAATTAAATTATGCAACATAGTGTTTTAAACTGTGCGCGTAAGGTGAAAACATGACGAAAAACTTTGTCAAAAAAATATATAAATTATAAAAATATTTGTGGCAACACAAACTTTCTGATTGCTATTTCAGAAAGCAGCTATATTATGTAGTCAGCTGTCAAAAGTTGGAAGTAATTGCTTTTAAAATAAATAAGTTATCCCTATTCTTGCAACAGTCACATATTCAAAGATCTTATGGGTTTTAAGGTGTACGAGTCCCCTTAAGTTTAAGCTATCTTTCTTGTCAAGCCTTTACTTTCCCCTAGAATTGCCATTGCCAGAGTATGTAAATTGCAGTAGAACGCGCAGTATATTCAAATTTTAGCAGAAGTAAGTTGAGTTTAAATAGAAGGGAAACGAGATTGTACGTGTGCTTCTTGAATCGCTAACGTGAAGGTTGCTAGGTAGAAATTTAAGAACCGCGCGTTTCGGCCTGTGTGCCTATCTCGGCAGTTCACTGAATATTTCAACTGCTTAATCAGTAAGCTTGCTGAATCTCAGCTGTATTTTAGAACGCGGTTAAGTTAGTTACGATTTTAGAGCCTCGTAGGTAGTGATCTAGTTGTTTATTCATCCTGTCATTTATTTTTAGTTTCACATTTCTGTTTTGTTAAACCGCCGGGTCGGCGTAGTTTGTGAGCGTCAAGTGAACGCAGCTGTTATTTCTAAAGTGGAATAAAAAGGGATTTAAACCCTTCTTACGAGTTTGTGTAATTTACAGTTCATAGCAGTCACTACCATAGTTGCTGACAAGTTGGGGCCACGCAACACTATACTCCTTTCATTGAAACTTCAATTTAGAACTCATCAGAGGAAAATGAATTAAAGCTTCATAAAAGTCGATTAATATGTGTCGAAAATGTGTTTCGTTCTCCTGGTCGATTTGAGATCAAAAACCGTAAAATGGCTTCATCAAGTTTTTATTAAAGACTTTAAAATTCATATAAAACCCAAAACTCGAATCTCAGATGTACCAGAATTCTCCGTACACATTTCCAAACACTTTAGAAAAAAGAATAAACATTACATAGTGCCAAACTGACAATTAAAAAACCATAGAACTTTACATTATGTACATTGAAATTCAAAAAAATAAATTGATCTAAAATCAATATATGCTAATCTGAAATTCAAAATCAAGTAGAAATAAAGAGTAAAACTCATAGTCATTTAAACAAACTAAAAAATTGGGAGGTCCCCGATTATGCTAAACTAAACTTTTACTATCAAGAAAACGAAACACTGTACTTAGAGATTTCTATAAATATAAAAAGGTTAAATCTGAGCTTTAAACAGCTAAAAACTGAAAACCTATTTGAAACAATAATTAAATTCAAAAGTAAAGGTACGAACGAAAATTAAATAAAAATTCTGTTCCAAAAATTTGAAGGTCTAACTTTCTCTCTCCGGGTAAAGGTTACTAAACTGAGTAAACGCAAATAAAGGAAACATTAATAAATGGAATCATTAAAAGAAAATTAAAAATTAAAATTTTAAAAAGATATATAGAACATGAGACACACACAAAAAAATGGTAAAATAATTTTGCTCAAATTTTTTTATTAATATCCTCCGTTTAGCGCCTCAAAACAGAACTTCTCAAGGGAAAAGTGTTTTGAAGCTTTAATCCAAGTTGATTAATGAGTTCCGAATACATGTTCCGTTCCTCTGAAGCATTTGAGTCTTAAAACGGCTTTTCATTACTAAACCATAATTGTTAAATATTTTGCATAATCGCCTGGAGTAACGGTAACCGCCGCCAGTAAAAGGAGGTGCTTTCCTTGGTAGCGGTGCAGTTCATTTACAGTTCGAGCCAGAGTAGACCTGCCCGGGAAAGAAGCCAGGGGATGATAGGTTCCGGTTCCCGTCTTGTTCCGGTTCCAGTCCTGTTCCGGTCTTGTTCCAGTTCCAGTCCGGCCGTTTAAGTCCAAAACACGTAGGAGCTGAAGTCTGAATCCAGCGAAACTAAAATGGAGATATATGCCAAAAGAGCCAGATGGATTTTGTCTTTTTAAAGAAAGTGTTCTTCACCGTGCGGGAATAGCTGACACTTTAAAGCATTTTGAATGTTTTCACCTAAGATATTAAGTTTTCGTTTATGATGTTAAGTTTTTCATCATTTTTGAAGTTCCAGTTCAATAAACCTTTAAGTTTTAGACAAGGTTTTTGTGTTCTTCAGAAATTTTAGATTCGAAGTCAATTATATCACATAGGATTTAACGGGAAAAATCAACAATAATTTTGAAAACAAATTTTTAATTAGTCTCAAATGCTCAGATCTTTTGCCTTACATGCATTCGTACTCAAAAGTAAACAAAAATACAAAAATAAACATCTAAAAATTAAATACAAATGCTTAAAATAATACGAAAACATAAAAATAGGCAAAACAAACTAATTACACAAGATGAAATAGGAAAAACTGCAAAACGAGAATAAAGGAATCAATTTTGCTTTTCATATTTAAAAAAAAATAAGTCGTTCACAGTCGTAATATATATAACCAAAGGCAAAGGTAGAAATTAGCAATTTCTTTCTAAAATTATGGTTTAATAACGAAAAGAGGTTTTAAGTCTGAAATAGTTCAGAGGAATGAAACATGTATTCGAAACTCATAAATCAACTTGGTTTAAACTTCAAAACACTTTTCCCTTGACAAGTTCTGCTTCGAGGCTTTAAATGAAAGAGATCAATTTAAAAAAATTGAGCAAAACTATTTTACAATTTGTTTTGTTATGTCTCAAGTTCTATATATTTTTAAAATTAATTTCTAGATTTCTTTTAACGATTCCATTTTTGAATGTTTCTTTATTTGCGTTTACTTTGTTTGGTAACCTCTACACGGAGATAGAAAGTTAGATCTTCAAATTTTTGGAACAGAATTTTTATTTAATTTTCGTTCGGACATTTGATTTATTATCATGTTCAATCTGCTACTAAATCACAGATTCGTTTCTTTTCTTTATTAATTCATATTGCTTCAATGATGACTATTCCCTGTTCTCTATCTCTCTATTCTTTATTATCGTACGTCTTTATTCTCTACGTCTACGTCTATTATTCTCTACTATTCTTTATTCTTTATTAATTGTTACTGCTTCAATGATGACACACATATATGTGTGTGAGTGTTCATGCGCGTGTATACAGGTTGGTCATAACAGAACTTCCCGGATATATGAAACCTTAGCGCCGTATCCGCTCAACCAATCGAAATGATATTTCAGATGTTGTTTGAAGGCATGTTTCAGCTCGAGATTGTGATAATTGAAAACGAAAGAGCTCTCACGGTTATGGCTAGAGTAGTAGTAGTAGTAACGGAGGACGTGGGCACCATCCCTCTACTATTACGGTTAATAGGTTCTGCCCTTATCTAATATTTATTAATAAATCAAAGGTTTTTACATTGCCATATACACTGGTGTGCAAAAATTAAGGACGAAGTCGAAAAATTAGCATATCAGCTGAACGAAGAGGCAGAGAGGACAGAAAGACCAATCAGGAGATTAAGTAAGGTGATGTACGGTTGCACATGCGCAGATATGCAGGTAGACGTAATGGGGGAGTGTCTGAGTAGTATAAAGCATGTTGTCGGTGTAAGATCAGTATTTCTGGCAAAGAGATTGCACGCCGTATAGCAGTTAAAATCACACCGAGTTGCTGCCTCAGCGAGAAATGGCGAATAATCAATCTGTTAGACGACATCTGGATGCTTTTACCCGAGGTCGAATCATTGGGAAGTTGGAGGAAGGCCGCAGTGTGACAAGTGTGGCTGCAGAGTTCGGAATTGCTCACAGCATCGTTTCACGACTTTGGAGACAATTTCAAACTACAGGAACAGCTATCGGGGGGTTTAGTAGTGGTCGTCCACGAGGAACCACACCCGCAGATGACCGGTATATTGCCTTAAAGGCCAGAAGAAACAGGCGGCAGACAGCGGGAGAAATCGCTAGACACACGACACAGGCGACTGGACGACCGATATCGCGTTTTACCGTGGCCAGAAGACTGCACGGTGGTGGTCTGTTTGCACGACGCCCTGTACTGTGTGTACCTCTAACGCCTGCCCATCGGGAAAGCGTTATCTGTGGTGCCGGGAACACCGGAATTGGAGAGACAATGAATGGGGACGAGTACTCTTTACAGATGAGAGCAGATTCAGTCTGAGTAGCGATTCTCATCGCATACTCATCTGGAGAGAGCGGGGAAGCCGCAATCATCCCTCGAACATCATTGAAAGGGACAGGTATGGAGGTGGCGGTGGTGTTCTCGTTTGGGGATGCATTATGCTTGGTAGTCGTACAGACCTTCACATCTTCGACGCAGGTTCAGTCAACGGGACCCGTTATTGTAACGAGATTCTTCTTCCATATGTGCGTCTTTAGAGGCGCTGTGGGTCCGCAGTTCCTTTTCATGGACGACAATGCACCATGTCATCGCACAGTAGCTGCCGAACAGCTCTTAGAGAGTGAAGATATTGAACGTATGGATTGGCCGGCACGATTTCCGGATCTCAATCCCACCGAGCATATATGGGGTTTTCTAGGCAGACGTTTATCAGCTCGTACCTTACCACCAGTAACGATTCCGGAGCTTCGATTGGCGCTGCAAGACGTATGGGCAGCAATACCTCAACAACTCATTGACACCCTCATTCTCAGCATGGGCAGACGCTGTGAAACCTGCCTAGCAGTCAGGGGAGATCACATCCCCTATTAAAGACCGGATGTTTCTTGCTGGACACCCATCACATGGATGTTTCGGCCTTCAATCGCATTGCGCTCCATGCTACTTTTTCAATAAAGCTTCTTTTTATCCCTCTGATTTCTCTTTTAGTAAGTGTTGCTTTCATTACTAATGTCCTTACGTATTGGGGATCTTACGGTATTAAATGTGTTGATTTGGAAAGCTTTTGTACAAAGTTATATTGAAAAAACCGTCTCGTCCTTAATTTTTGCACACCAGTGTAGTGTGCCATATAGTGCCATATAAAAAAAAAAAAAAAAAAAAAAAAATCTTAAAGTAGTACTTTAGAGTCCTTCCTGAAGTGTATCTTTCTTTGTAAGTAATTCTTTATAAAATGTTGAAATTTGTCCTTAGTAAAAAACGTTTGAAACTTATTCCCTCGTTCTTCTTCAAGAAGTTCTTCTCTTTCGTTCTTCTTCTTTTCTTCGTTCTTCTCTTTCCTTTAATCTTCCTTTCATGTAATCTTCGTTAAATCTTCCTTTCTTCTATCTTAATTTCTTTCCTCCATTTTACATGTATTTTCTTCCTATATATCCTTTTTCTTTTTACATAATATAGCGAATAAGAAATCCATCTTAATGAATTACTTGTTAAAATATTCTTTTCCATCTTCTACAGAAAAATTTCCTTTTTCTTTTTAAAACCTTTATTTGTAATTTTAAACCTTTTCCCTTTAAATCTTTTTCCTTTGAAGCCGCCTTCTTCTGCCTTTCCTTTGAAACCTTTATTTGTAATTTTATACCTTTCCCCTATAAAATCTTTTTCCTTTGAAGCCTCCTTCTTCTGCTTTTCCATAAACGATTAATTAGTCCTTCATTAGCTATATCATCTTGAATACTACTCCTTATATCTTAAATCATTAGTTATCCTTATACTATGGAGTATCTTCATCTATGCAGCTTCTTCTTCTCTTCCTGTAACTTCCGTTATGTTCCCTTCATTCTTCATATGGCTAGAGTATTCATATGGTTATGGCTAGAGTGAAAAAATTTCGAAATTTTCGAATAGCAACATCCATTTTTTTTCCTTTGTGAATTGATCAGAGCATTGAAAAACTAGAAATGGCCTTGGAACGATACACATATGATGAAAATTGCCAGCGTAAAATATTTGCAAAGAAGACGAAAGGACCAGTGACAACACAAGAAAGAAGATGTAAAAAAAACTTTTATTGGAATTATAAGTTTTTAACATGCTCACTTTAGCAGACAAAAATGCGCTGCATGCAGGAGATTATTGACAACAATGACGAATGTAACATCGCAGGAGAATCTATGTAATTTCACGTTTTATGGCATCTTTCAATTTTGACAAATCCCGTGGATTTGATATGTACGCCTTAGATTTCAGATAATCCCAGAACCAGATATCTATCGGAGCGAGGTCGGGAGATAGCGGTGGCCACGAAAGTGCAAAGTTACGGGGATGGCCTTGTCTTGAAATGTTGTACATGTTGGAAACTTGTAAATTCCAATAAACGTTTTTTTTTTTTCCCCTTCTCTTCTCTTGTGTCATGACTTTTACAATGCCCTTCTTTGCAAATGTTTTACACCAGCAATTTTTATCAGATGTGTCTCGTTCCAAAGCCATTTACTGTTTTTTAATGTGCCCAGGAAAACAGTGAGTGTTGCCTTTCGAAAATTTCAAGTTTTTTCCTTGGAACCGTAACCGCGAGAGCTGTATTGCTTTAAATCATCACAAACTCGAGCGTGTGTCTTCAAATAACAATATTTCATTTTCAAACAGTATTACCACCTGCGACAAATTAGTTACCGAAACTCTATTAACTGTCAGTTAGCTTAGAAATAGAGGAGTTAATATCCTCTTTGCTTATGTACGTGCTTATCACGGTTTCTGTGGAACCGAAAAAGCTCATTTCTTTGCTAAAGATGCCTGAAATTTACCCATTGATATCAACATTAGCATTCCGAAGAGTTATTGGAAGTCCTTTCATTATAAAAAGCTTTTAGCTATGTGGAATGAGGAATACATTTCATCTTGTAATGCTGAAGTCACCAAAAAGTTCCTTCTTTCTATTTACCATAGACTGAATTCCGAGTCTTTCCTCTCGTTAAATTTTAAAGTGTCTCAGTTTTTATCTGGTCACGGTAAATTTGCAAGTTATCTGTTTCGTTTTAATCTACGATCAAACAATTTATGTGAATGTTCAAAAAGAGTTCCTCAGGATGTGGAACATTTGATTTTCTCGTGCCCTACATTTGATGGCCCTAGATTATGCTTACAGAACGATTTGAAAATGTTCGGAGTGACTTGGCCAGTGAACGTATCTGTTTTCGCGAAGTCCAGACTGCTGTTCTCTGCTTTTGTTTATTTTGTTTATGCATGTAACTTTTAATGTTTTAGTTAACTTACTTCTGTAAACCCCGGGGAGTCTGTATATTTTCAAATAAAAAAAAATCTGATAATCAATTCTCGAAATTTAATTTCGATTGGGATGAGTGGATAGGCGGCTAGTGATTTATATACAGGGGAAGAATATCTTTGACCACCCTGTAGTTCTTTCCTCTTTACCGCGTGGTTTTGTGGTGTAATTGGAAGCACATTTGGCTAGTAGTTAAATGTCCGAAGTTCGAGTCCCGGCAAGTGCACTTCCCGTTTTTTGCTTAGAAAAACTTAATAGACTGCACAACGTGAAAACGTAATCAATGTGAATTTTCTGCTTTGCCCGTTTTTAACTCGTTCTAAACTATGAAATGTTATTTCTATAGCAATTAATTAAATAAATGTGCATTATGGCAGCTACAACGGTATTAAAGAAAAATCCAACAGAGGAATACCAGTTCATACAGCTGTATTACGTTGATTTTCCTCGAACGTTCTTTTCTTTAAATTTTTTGCTTCAGTCGGTGAAAACGTGCGTAGAATTGTTCGAATAAAACTAGAGAATGACTGAAGCTTTCTATGAAGCTTTCCTTTTAAAGATTTTACATTAAGAAAATAGATGCATTTCAAATGTTTTAATAATTTGTTTGATTCTGCATGCAATTTGAAATGCTTCACATACTGCTCGCATGCCATTCTTCTCCTCCACCCCAAAAAAATTAAATTTTATTATTCTGTTCAGTTGAGAATTTAAGGATTGCGTCTGAAGAAAAAAAAAAAAAAAAGGAATTGCGATAAAATGTAGCAGTAGCTGAAGGCATCTGGAAAATGTTAAGCATGTATAAAATGTGTAATCACTTATGAAAACGTACAACATTGCGTTCTTGATACTCTTGTGATAGATATTAGATCTGATCTTAGATTACTCTATGAACATAAGCTATTAAGTGGAGTATCGGTTTTTAAGGGAACGTCATGGGTCACAGTCTAGTCGATGACGCCTTAACTGTTTCGCAATATAATTCGGATGTAAACGAAATTTACGCCTGTCTATTCCAGGAATTCTGAAACTTGTTAAATTTTAAACCATATAAATAATGGTAAAATGTGTATGTATCATCATGTACTAAAAGAGGCACAATTTTACATTCATTTTTGAACATTTTTTGCCCAAAAATTTTACTACAAAAAGTAATGTAATTTACACTCCGCAAAAAGAAAAAAGGGTGCAGTTCTATATCTCTCGTTCTACTGGGCTGATTGACGAAATTCAACTTACGTTTTTCATGTCTCGAAAGCGTGACTTAAGAAAGTATGTTAGATTTATACACTGAATACCAGTAAGCATTTGGACACCTGTGATAGAAAAGAAAAACTGACTTTATTCAAAATCAATAGTTGGTAGAACCTCCACGAGAGGTAATTACAGCGTGGACCCTCCGGGGCATACTTTCCACAAGTCTTTGTATGACAGCTAGTGGTATTTTCTTTCACTCGGCTTGGAGAAGACACAGAAGTTCCTTAACCGATTTTGCACGGGTAGTGCACCCCTGAATTCGGCAATGCAACTCGCCCCAGGGGTTCTCGATAGGGTTCAGGTCCGGACTCTGGGCAGGCCAGTCCATTCGATGAACTCCATTTGCACCATACCAAGCCTTGGTTAACGTCGAAACATGGCAACTGGCATTGTCGTCCTGAAAGTAACAGGGGTCCAACCCGTAAAACTGCCACAACGTAGGAAGCACATTGTCATCCAAAATAGTGCAGTAGGCATCGGAGTTGAGCTTACCATGAATGGGGACCAAGGGTCCCAGCCCATACCAGGAGAAACACCCCCAGACCATAATTCCACCTCAGGCGAACTTAACTGTTGGCACAATGCATTCTGGCAGGAGACGTTCTCCAGGTAGAGCCAGACCCAGACCCTGCCATCCGAACGGTAAAGGGGTGAACCTTGATTCGTCACTCCAAAGAACCGGTTTCGACTGATCTACAGTCCAATTTCGATGTGCTTTGCACCACATTAACCGAGCAGCGCGGTTGGACTTTGTGATAAAACGCTTATGGGCAGTAGCAGGACCATGAAAATCAAGCAGATGTGCTCCCTTACGGATGGTATTCATTGAAACAATACTCCCGGATGCCTGTCGAAACTCCTCGCGGATGAGGGCCATCGGTTGGGTGCGGTTCTTCCGAATTTCTCTGGGCAGCACTCGACGGTCTCTATCTCCCAGTTTCGTTGGTCTGCCGACTCGGGGCACATTCCGACAATCACTGCTTACCTTCCACTTCTTAATCACATAGACCACTGTCCATTTTGGGTACTTCAGATCGCTAGATATGTCTCTTAAGGATCGGCCGCATTTGTGATACCCGATAATTATACCTTTCTCGAAATCAGAGAGCTCCGAACTGCGAAGCATCTTGCATGCGATTAAAGCCGATGCTGTTTCCTACACGATGTATACCGGCGGAGTCCGTGACGTAGGACAGCAGAATCGTCATTTGCATAGGTGTCCAAATACTTATTGGTAGTCAGTGTATATAGCTTTGTTCTAATATAGGTATTTTGACACAAAATCGGACTTTTTCTGAAATGGTATGCCAATGTTTTCCATATTTCGATTCTACGACTCAAATGATGCCAAACTGCTAAGTTTTGTAAAAATCGCACGAGTAGTTTTTAATAAATTAGCTTACAAAATTTTAACTCCTCAATGTTAAATGAATTTGATATATATTTATTAACCTCTCTTTTTTATTATTATTAAACTTACTGGATACCTTCTGCCAGAATTGGAAATTTAGGCTAAATCCCAACAGAATTCACGCATTTTCTTATGATTTATTTTTAAAATTTGTATTTCTAACTATTTTTATAAATTTTTCGAATACAAAATTGTATTATGACTTATAAAATTTTTAACATCATCTTAAAGTAGATGTATTTCTAGGCACACCTGCAAAAAATTAGAGTTTTTTATTCCTAATTTTATAAAATTTGGAATAAAAATTTGGAATATAAAATGAAAAGAAAAAGAAAATAAGTTGCTATAAATTACCAAGTTTGCCAAGTAAATTATTCTTGGCGAAAACTGAAAACAATACGAAGATAAATTTTTAAATTTCTTCTTAAATTTCGCACCAGATTTTACACAATTTAATATTTATGTATAATTTGAGTCGTAGAATCGAAATATTGAACAAAATGGGCATGTCATTTTAGAAAAAGTCCGATTTTGTGTCAAAATACCTATGTTAGAATATAAAAATCTAATATATATCCTAAGTCGCTCTTTTGAGACATGAAAAATGCAATTTGAATTTCGTCAGTCGGCCCAGTAGAATGGAAGATATAGAACTGTCCTTTTTTTTCCCCCTTTCAATGCACTGTGGTAGTTCTAGAAACCCTGAGCTGTTGTTCGCTGCTGTCTGTTCGGTTGTGTTATTCCTATCACTAGGAACGTTTCTACGTGTTTTCAGTGCAATCATTTTAAAATAAGTAATACATCGTGTATTCCTTCTTTTTTAGAAGGCATGATATAATACATTTTTGTTTCAGCATAATGTATGTTCAGCCTTGTACGGAGTAAAGGAAGTACTGTAATCGAGAAAGTTTTCGGGTATCATATTTCTACCAAAATATCCATTTTGATCACTATGGAATGCAATTTAACGATGTTTTTCCGTGAGGACAGAATTAAAGACTCTTTTTCTCGAAACGAATCATAGAACTGATTTAAAATTGATTCAGAACGCATTTTTTCGTAGCGTCTGTACGTACGTACATATGTTGTAAGGATCCTAAGTTTTACTAACGTTTATTTTGTTTAAAATCTTTACTATCACTTCTTATTTTCTACTTCCGGCCAGAATTAAAAGCTTTAACTTATTTATGCAAATTTGTCTTGCTAACGCCAAGTACTTAAGTTGTGGCTTTTTGCCAAGCAAGAGAGAGGAAGGAGTTATTAGAAGCAGGCCTCTTGCCATAGTAGTTTTACTCGGTTGCTGGTTGCCTTCAATGCCAGAGGTTTAGTCCTCATGATAATTTTAAACGTATCGTAGTTTTAGCAGCTCTCTGTACTACATACGGATTTTGTTAAATAACGGCCAATCTTAAAGTTAGGCACTTGTATATTAATCCAAAGTTAGTTTTAGTTAGTAGTTTTATATTCTTACGTTCAGACCACAAGTGGTTGGTCTCTGTATTCTGAAGTTCCGGAAATCTCTGTAAAGAGAGAAAAATAAAGGGTTTCGTATACCCTTCCTGTGTATCTTGTCTACTTCCCACATTTATTGAACATAGCTTTAGTAAGCTCCGTGTTCCGAGTCAGGTCCTTGCATGTTCCCAAAGAAAGTAAGATGGAATATTGAACTTGATAGTGGCGCCCAACGAAGAAGAATAACCATGGCCGAGTTTCAAGAAGAACCTGTGCTGCCTGCAGAAGCGGCTCAGAATCCAGAAATGCCAGCTGCCGCCCTGGAAGGATTTGGTTACATCGTCCAGACCATGCGCGCTTCGATGAAACCAGAAGCAACATTTAATGAAAACTCACCGGTAACCAGTTTTTTGGAAAAATTGGATGACAACTTCATGCTCTACCCCGTGCACGAGTTTCAAAAAGTTACCTTAGCTACCAGCGCTTTGAGGGGCCAAGCGCTTAACTGGTTCAAATGTATAGGCAGAAGTCTCTTGGGTCAAGCAGGAAGTCCCACCTATACTTACGAGAATTTCAAGACTGCCCTAGTAAAAGCCTTCCCTGTCGTAAGGGATCGTGCGAAATTAGAAACGGAACTTTTCAGCATATATCAGCAAAGAATCGAAAATCTCTCAAGCTTTATTTTAAGAAAAATTCACGTCTTCAAACTTTTGTATGGAAACCGTCCGGATCCTGAGATAATTCAAGTGATTTTGCCGAGGTTTAGTTAGAATTTAGTTAATATTTTTATATTCTTACGTTCAGACCACAAGTGGTTGGTCTCTGTATTCCGAAGTCCGGAAATCTCTGTAAAGATAGAAAATATAAAGGGTTTCGTATACCCTTCCTGTGTATATTGTCTACTTCACAATTTATTGAACATAGCTTCAGTAAGCTCCCTGTTCCGAGCCAAGACAGTTCATGTTTCCAAAGCAAGTAAAGAGGAATACAAGTCCTCATAATGTATGTATCTTCCATAACTGAAAATCGAGTAGCCTCAGAAAGTTGAAATCTTGTATACAGGATTGCTATAACATGTAGTTGTGCATCTCCCTTTTTGCTGCAATCGGCGCACCAAAAGTATATATATATATATATATATATATATATATATGCCGGCTCTGTTATTCGGTTCAGTGAGCTCAGTTTTTTATTCTTACGTGTTAGTAAATTTGCTTTAAATTTTTTTGCTTTAAAAATGATTGAATTATGTTGCTCTTATCTTCCGGTTGAGGTTTTTATGCTTTTAGTTAATCTACATGTAATAGTTGCGGAATTATTAAAAATTTAAAAGTTGTTTAAATGCGGCTAGGATTTTTTTTTTTTTTTTTTTTAAAGCATAGCAGCTATATTTGCATACATTTGAAACTTAGCACAATAGTGAATTAAGTCTTTCTGCACCTTCAGTGTCTTTTTGCGAAGTGGGACCAAAACGAAAATTTTAGTTTTGTGCACTGAAAAATATTCCTTCTTGCCTGTTGACCGAATTGCTTGTTTTTGCGTTGAAATGTAATTTTAATTGTAAAATCTGTTTTTTTTTTTTTTTTTTTTTTTTTTAATTAATTGAACTGTATTTGGTGTTTTATGTTTTTTTATCTCTTTCAATTTTTAATGAAGATATTTTGAGTTCTTGTGTATTTTTGCCTTGCCGCGAAGTGAGAACTGAATTAATTGAATGAGAACTATATCTCGAAGAAATAAGTTTTATATGAAACTCCGCAAAAAAATGCGTATAATTTAACATTTCGTACAAGGAAGCCATGTAGTGTCCGTATCAGATTTTTTTAAAGATGTAATGGAGCGAATATGAGAATAAAATTCTGTTACATAGCAGCACTTAATACTCTATCGGGAAGCTCTAAAGGTGCGCTGTTTTTAAATATTTTATGATTTAACTGTAAAATTTTATGTGTCGTAAATGCGAAGAAAACTATGCTTACTAATAAAGTTAAAAAGACAAAAAAAATGGGGGTTAACAGGTGTTAGTCCGAGAACAGATTGGTAACCTCCGATGCTCAGTGAGAACATAAATAAACCTTAACAAATCCTCTTTTTTTTTTTTTTTTCCTATTTATTTATGTACGTGCCTTATTAAAAAAAAAAAGTCACGGCGATTCTGTTAGTGGTGCAAACGAACGGAGCAAGCAGTCCCTGCCTTTTCTCAATATGCAATACGCAATGCTGCGAAATTCTACAACCTCTTCAATCACCGAGAATATACCCGAGATTCCAGTTTCCTACTGCGAAGTCCGAGTGTTCTCTAACAACTCTATCCAATAATAAGAGTGTTCCGGTCCATTTGGGGCGGTAATGATGGATCCCGGTCTCTTCTTCACTCCATTGGTCGCCGCCACGAGACGACCGCAGATGTTCTCTCACGCTCGAAATAGCGCGGAAAGTTCGACACTTGATTTTCTGATTTATTTTGGTCGTGCCCGTTATAACAAACTGCTGGATCTTGGAAGTGTCGCGCTGTCCAGTTTCTGAGTTTGGAACCGCTGGTACGTGTATAGGGAGTAAAGAACATATATTTATCGTTTTATTTCTGTTGCATACTTTGCTCTCTCTCTCTCTCTATATATATATATTTTAAATTTCTTTGCTAAAGTGGCTAAATTTTTTACGTATTAAGTTCTCACGAATTTAGTATGTTTTATATTATCATTAATAACCTTTTACCATCCTCACCATTTATCATTACCATTATTTTTATACTTTAATTTATTTATGTAGTTTGCAATTTAATATATTTTAAGAAGATATTTAGCCATTATTTACTAAACCAGTCGCTTCTAATAGATATCATAAAAAAGAAAAAAATTGTAATTATTTTATTTAATCCAGCTACATTCAGTGTTTTTAATTAGATGTATCATTAATGAAATGTATTTTTACTTCCTTTTCCGAAGGAAGTAATGTAATCGTGAAGCATTTTAGATACCATATTATAACGGAAATATCCATTTTGACCGTTCCCGAATTCATTTGGACTATTTCTTTGCTTGACGTCTGTAGGTATGGATAGAATAAAGGACTCTTTTTTCCAAAACGGATTGTAATATGAATTAAAAATGGATTCAAAGGAGACTTTTACCGTGACGTCCGTACGTGCGTACGTAAGTATCTCTCATAACTCTAAAGCCGTTTGCCGAAGAGCGTTGAAAATTTGCTTGAATATTGAAATGGGGTGCTATAATATCTAGTTGTGCACCTCTCTTTTTTTATTGCAATTGTCAGTACCAAGCATACACATGTATACATGTTTGGTATAAATATATATAATTATAATTAATGGGGGAATACTCCTATTACAATTCTATTATTTAAAAGTCAGTTAAGAGAATTACAATTTAAAGTTTAAATTCCAAATTACAAATTCGTTAAAATATTATTATTTTTTTAAAAAAAATTAAAAGTTTACAAAAATTTGTTACATGTATTAAATAGTGAAAATGAAATTGGTACAGAAAAATTGCTTTACTAGCAATGGCCAGTAGTAGTGGATATACATAAAATTGTGATAAAAATGTCAAAACAGTTACTTAAAAGTGAACAAGCGATAGGATAGTGAAAAATTACCGTCTCTTCTGGGGGAAAATTAGCTTATTTCACCCTCCCTTCAGTCGTTCAAACATCGTGTTTGGTTCTTGCTATGCATATGCAAATCGAAAAAAGAAATGAAATTAAATGTAAATATTTAATTCCCCAGATTTAGCTTTCATACCCACCCTCTTACCCGACTTAAAAATTATTTCGCGACCTTTATTTTCGCAGTCCTTGGTCGTAGTTATATACTGCGAAACATGTGTTTTACATGAAAAAAATATCCGTGTTTCTGTAAAGTCAGTTTTTTTTAACTAATTTTGGACAAATAACGAAATGCAACTTTAAATGCAATTTCCCGGTTCCTTTATTTATATATGGGAAAGCTTTATACACGTTATAAGAAAGTAAATTTAGATGAAGTTTGACTCCCGTATGGCAAAAATTCATCGGGATATTTAATATAAAAATTTTCAATTTTTTATGTCATTTTTTTTTAACTGTCGTTGATGGATGGGTAAATTTAGTTACAATAATTCGAGGAAATAAGTTTAAATGGAGTAACGCAAAAACTGTGTATAATTTTATAGGCCGTACAAAAATATCACGTAAAGTCGACATCAGAAATTTGTTTAAATAAGTCTTAAAAAGTGTTATATATAAACATATATTACCGTGAAAGACCGAAATTGGAGAATGTCGACTTTCACCGGAGAATGTCAACATTCACCAAATACGTCGGTGAAAGATCGAATATTTCTTTACATTCTTGTACATTCGGACTCTCACCGGTGTATGTCGACAATCACAGATATGCTCTTGTGTAGGTCGAAAAGAAAGGAGTATATGTACACGCTGCCATTCCAAAAGGAAGTGTTCCACAAATAAATGCAGTTGTTAAAGCAAGGGCCTCTTGTGCAATTCAAAGTGTCATAATAGTTTAAGTTGTTGCAATAAATAAGATTTGAATCACATAATTTGGTAAGTTTATAACTTCTATTATTTTCCTTTCTCATTTTGAATGTACTGTGTGTTTTAAGTTCTTATATTCTTAAGTTCTTATTCTGAGTCTCAAGCGCGTTTTTTCGCGAATGAATTACGGAGAAGGAAATATAATATTGTTATATGTTCAACATTCACCATTAGTACATGGTGAATGTCGACATTCACCGGTGTAAGTCAGAAATAAGAGTATTTGGAAAATATTTCGGATATACACCAAGCGACTATGTGAATGTTGACATTCAACCGGTGAAAGTCGACATTCTCCAGATTTCGGTGTTTCACCGTAACATATACATATACACTTTAGTGCAAAATTAAGAGTTTTCATGTCTATATTTCCGAAAAGTATTGAACCTAAGGCGCAGATTATGCCATCGACAAATTATGCAAATAATTCAGAGTTTAATACCTAAGTATAATCGTGCCTGACTGTGAGTATAGCTGTGACTGTGGAGGAAGATATAAACGCACGAGGGGTGTATAGCGATTTGTGAGCTCGTACTCCTTCATGACATTCCCCGCGTTTTTCACAAGAGTTGAGTAAATTTGATAAGGTATGAGGTAAAATAAGCAGCCACGAACGTACTCCATGACAGAATGAGATGGAGAATAGTCCGAAGATTGGAGGCAGGCCAATCATAAGCGCAGGTGGCTACAAAACTTGGTATAATGGACAGTGACATCTACAAAAACAGTTTCAGAACACTGGATCCATATCCGAGAAAACCTAAGGAAGGTCTCAGCAAGATCCATAACGGTTAACGAGGATCATTGTTTGGCACTTTCAGCGCGTCGACACACGGCTGTTACAGCACACCCCTGTATGTCTTTGACAAACAAGCTGTTGCAACGATTGCTGCAAGATACACAGTGGAGATTTTAGAACCACATGTTCCGACTTTTCAGGGCGCAGTTTGTCCTGGATTCCTGTTAATGGAGGACAACGTTCTTCATATATGGCTCAGCTAATCGACGAGTACCTGGATTTTGGGGATATTCGCCGCATGGGTTCCACAAGCACATCTCCTGACCTCAACACTGTAGAGCGTGTCTGGAACGCTTTTGGGAGGGGAATTTTATCTCGCCATTCCCTCTCCGAGAACTATCCGGAGCTGAAAACTGTTCTGCTGTAGGAGTCGCTAATCTGAAATCACAGCACGGCGCCTGTCGTTTGCAAGAGCCTTGGGCACCATACTGCCCGATTTTAGCTTAGTCTTTCCCCCTCCTTCTCAATTTTGAAAGAAAGCCTCCCGACGGGGACGGATCCGAGGTTCTTCCACCCCTCTGCTCCTACCGCCGCCCTTTTGATAGGATCGGCTCCCCGCATATTCAGAGTTCTCCCGTGCCGCACAAACACTATACATTTACAAGCATCCATGTCTTCTCCAGGATTCGAATCTGCACCTTCGTTACGGCAGTCAACGTCGCTAACAACTATCCCCGCATGGCAGACCTATATCTTACATTTATTTGAGTGGCAACGCAATCCTTTAAAATGGCTGAACTTGATAATGAAAATTGTATTGTTTCAACGAAGCTTATAATTAATACAAAGTAAATTCCAGATTTGGGCTCCGGGGTGCACACGTTCGCGAAGAGAACTATGTTCAAAATTGGGTGACTCCATGTGCCGCCCGTTTTCCACAATGCGAGTATATGCATGTATATCATTTCTGTTATTAAATGAAGAATCTGCATGAATTTATGTATGTTTATCGCATATTGAAAAAACTTCGATGTATATCCCCACTAGATTTTGAACGCAACCGAAAATTAGCACCTCGAATTGAGAATTTTATTTCGTATTTGGTGCAAAATTAATGCAATTACCGAATTCGACAATTTACACTCATGTCCATAAATTAAGGATAATGCAAAATCAGGCAAAGGAAGAGTTGGAAGCAAAACAAATTTGACTTATTTGTAAACCTTATTTATTAAACAAAAGGTAAAGCGCAAAAAAAAAGATGCTATATGTTTGATATTATTAAAAATATTAGCGATTTTTCCTCCCTGGAGCAAATTAAAAAAAAAACCTATTTACAAAAATTCCCATATTACATGGTTGGTATGATTGTTAATACATTGTATGTCTCCCAGACGATGCAATACAGTCCGTACAACGCCTAGGCATGCTGAGTATCAAATTATCAATCTGATCTTGGGGGATATTACACCACTCAAAAAGGCAATGCTCTCCGAAGTTCCGGTAGACATGTAGGAGGAGGTTGACGGGCTGCAACTCGTCGGCCAAGCATGTCCCACACATGCTCTATTGGATTCAAGTCCGGTGAGAATGCTGGCCAGTCCATACGGTTGATATCCTCCGATTGGAGGCATTCGCTTACGATGTTTGCACGGTGAGGACGAGCGTTGTCGTCCATAAACACAAATTGTGCGCCCATGGCGCCCCGAAACAAACGTACATGTTGTTCCAGAATGACGTCCCGATAGATTTGGCTTGCCATGGCTCCAATTTGAACATGCAGGTCATTTCTGGAACCCAGAATAATTCCACCCCAAACGAGCACTGCTGCACCACCGTAGCGGTGTCGTTCAATGATGTTTTCTTGGTGGTAACGGGTACTTGAAGCTCTCCATATGAAAGTCCGGCGAGAATCAGACTGCAAGCTAAACCTGGACTCGTCGGAAAATATCACACAAGCCCACTGTTGCGGTGTCCACAATGCATGCTCTCTACTCCAGGCTAACCGCAGGCGACAGTGAGTTGCAGTAAATGGAACGCATCTGACAGGTCTACGAGCATATAGACCAATCTGCCCTAAGCGTCTGTACACGGTCTGCCTTGAAATCGTCGTACCAGTGGCTGAAGAGAGCTGACGAGACAGGTCTGAGGCTGTCCTCCGCCTGTTTCTTTTGGCAGTAACTCCCAAATACCGGTCCTCATTCGGTATTATAACTCTGGGGCGATCTGTGCTGTAACGTCAACTCACATGACCATCATCTTAGAATCGTTGCCAAAGCCTGGAGATGACACTGCAATTCCAAGTTCGTCTGATATTTCCAGTTGGGTACGGCCACATTCCAGACGACCGATAATTCTACCACGTAAAAAATCTTCCAAATGCGTCCTTTGTGTCATAACTATTCAGTTATTGCACTGAAATGCTTCTAAAGCGCCTGCGAACAATTTTACCTCTTTGCCTGTATTCCTTATATATCATTCTCTTACACTCTCGTCATTGTGACGTACCATCGGTGTCATCTGATTACTTCCTGAAATTTGCATATGATTCTTGAATATGTGTGTAGTGATTTTACAGAGGATATTTTTATTTTAGAGTTCAATTTCCGCGTGACTCCGAATTATCCTTAATTTATGGACATGAGTGTAAAAGCAATATGTTGTCATTCAACTAAACGTAAGACATTTATGTTTATGATTTAAGATTTAAGCAGAAACCTTAGTAATTTAAAAGAAACTTACTTTTGATTTCTGGTATTTTTTCTAATCAAGATTTTTCTTAACAGATTTTTATGTTTTCAAATCAAAAGAGGTCTAGAAAATACTCGTTTAAAATACTAATTAAAATATTGACAAAAACGTTTTTTCATTCATGGTTTTAAATTGAATTTATGTTTCTTGGAGATGGTATATGGAAAGTTTTCTTATTATAAATTATTATGAATGATTGGTTTATTACTTTGCAGCTTTAGCGCAAGTCGTAGGCTTTTTAATTTATTTTTAATTACTTTTATGTAGAATATATATATATATATATATATATATATAATGTTGTATGAACTTAAATCCATTTAGTGCGAATACATATATATATACTTTTAGTGCAACCGATTGAATCCAAAATGGGAGGTGCACAGCTACATGTTATAGCAGTCCTATATACAAAATTCCAACATTCTGAGACTACTCATTTTTGAGTTATGCGAGATACATACATACATACGTACATACAGATGCCACGAAAAAAATATTTTCTGAATCCTTTTTAAATCAGTTTTAGAATTCGTTTGGGGAAAAAGAGTCCTTTATTCTGTCCTTACGTACAGATGTCACAGGAAAACATCGTTAAATTGCATTCGATAGCGGCCAAAATGGATATTTTCGTTGAAATATGGTTCCCGGAAGTTTTCATGATTACCGTACTTCCTTTTAATATTTGTACAGTCATTCGGGTATATCGATGATGGAACAACGAAAAAATGTGCAATATGATTCCCAAGATAGGAACTCCGAACCTCCCGAATGCGGTGGAGTGTGATTCCAGTCACAGCACGAACGTATGCAGAAAGGAGGAAGAAAATATCTTATACACTCAATATCGTTTACAACAAGTTTTATAGAAAGCAAGGAAATTTGCTTAGAATTCCTTAGTATTAAGCCCTAATTTTCAATAAACTGGATCGGATGTTCTCAGTAGAATTGTATTAGTTGGTGCTATATGCATTATTTAAGAATGTACACGTGGGATATTCGGAAAGTAATTTTTTTAATAAAATCTCTTTAAAAATCTCTATTAAATATCTCTACATATCTGTATACAATCTCTATACATAACTTCATAGAAGCTGCACCTAAAATTCTGTAGAATTGCTTAGAACTGTGACCTATAGTTTATAAAAAAACTGACCCATAATTCTAAAGGATTATCAGAGAAGCTAAACAACAAGAATCAGCGTTATATTTGTAAATTTTCCAGTAGTTTCGATGGTTTGACTTAACCATCTTCCTCAGCTGCCAAAGGGCAGATGAACGAGACACATATGATAATAAGATAATAAGATAAGAATGGCTGGACCGGAGTTAAGCTTGTTTCATCAATAGATGGCGCCAGTAGCTTAACTGTCTAGTCTAGCCATTCTTTTCTTATCTCGTTCATTTGCACTTTGGCAGCTGAGGTAGATGGTTTTGTAGTCAAGCCATCGAAACTAGTCCTGGAAAATTTACAAATATAACGCTGATTCGTGTTGTTTGACTTGTGCAATAATCATTATTCGGCGTGGTATTTTTAACCTAGATTCTATAGAATTTCAACATTGAATTTTTGTATAAAATTTTAGAAGACATTTTCGTAATGTCGTTAAATTTACTTCTTATTTTTACAGGTACTAGCTGCCAAAATACTAGTGAAGATTAATAAAATAAAGTGGCAACAGTACTCATACCATGACGAAGTCATCCTCCGGACCGACTCAGGTGTCCGTTAATCTGTCCCAGAATGGCTCTCAGAAGAACAAGGTGTGTTGCTCCAGTAAGAAAATTATAAGCTACTCGTGCAAAGTGCGATGTATGACTACAATATGCATACTCTTGCTCGCAGCTGCTGCTGCCCTCATCTACTTTCTCTTCAATACGAAAACGACCACCCTGGAGACCTTCATATCGCTTCCAAAAAAGGTGGATTGGTTCCCTCAGTGTCCAAGTCAGTTGTTAAATCCCGAAGAGCGATTCGATTGCTACCCTGATGACACGTGCGTCGACCAAGCAGCATGTGAAGCGAGGGGTTGTTGCTTCGTTGGACGCCTGACTTCCAGATACGACGAAGACAAAAAAAATGACTCGATACCTAATGAAATACCATCTTGTGTTTATCCTAAAAATTATGGATATGCTGCTGTCGGTAAGGCTGAGGCAGTCTTCAATGGATTTGAAGTGCCTTTGCGAAGAATGCCAGCACCATCCAGGTATGGAGACGATATGCAGTTTGTAAACATGAAAATAGAAACGCAGACCAAATACAGACTGAGGATTAAGGTGAGTCTTTGTAAAATGTTTTCTTAAACAGAATTAATTATCAGAATGAATCAATCCCACCATGAAAGAAACCTTACGAAAAATTATTTATAGAGGCCTTTTATAAAGGCTTTGTAGAAATTCGCATAGAACATTATAAGTAGGCTTAGCAGAGTTGCAGTTTAAAACGTCGCGGAACAAACAACGCAAAGTTGAAATGCCGTTATATGAAACATCGTGGGACAAAAGAAAGCATAGTGGTATAAAATATCGTCCTCGAAAATAAAGCGGTTGAAATATGTTGCAGTTTTGAAACATCGTCGTAGAAAATATTGTGGTAAAAAAATAAAGCGCCTATAAATCATCGCATGATTTATTTTTCAAGCTTAAAAAATTGTAAATTCATATTCGCATAATGATTTGTGAGCGCAAGAAGAAATGGTTAATCTTTGGATTATGGTAACTCGGCGATTTTTTGGCGAAAATTTGGCGACCAACCCTGCTACAGCAACCTGCTAGTTTTTGTTTGGACGCCATTTTGTTTTCACGAAGTAAAGGCATTTTTTTTTACTCAACATTTTTTTCCAACAATCTGCTAGCCGAATTACGCTTATGCTAGAACTTTTGTGGAACAAAAGTGCTTAATCATGACGAAGATTAGGTGCGAAATTGGGACAAAGTGCAGAATCGCCCACTGCTTACCGCATCTTTAAGAACTGCACATACACGGTATCATCCATGTACACGTCGATCTATTTTCACTTAAAAAAACATCCCAGAATTGCACAAAAATGGCATTGCGCACACTCTTGACTTTATCCATGTACACTACTAAAGTCCTAGCTAGTAACTTTTATCGCCTTACCAAAATGTCGCCAAACTACCTGTTACCATATTCCAAAGATTAGCCGAAGAAAGGAAGAATATTTTTACCTCTATATTTTATACTTTGGGCTTAATTAATAATTTTTGTACAAATCCAAGAAGGAATTTCAAGCATACAAAAACTGAAAATGAGTAGAAAAATAATGTTACTTTAACACCAGTTAAAAGAATTTTAAATTAATCTGTGTTATATAGGTAATTTTTCATGAAAAATATAGGTGTAATCTAACAGAGATTATAAAAAGGAAAATGAGTAATTGCGGGAGATTACATGTATTAAAATTATTTAATTAATTATCAAATTGAAAATTATTTTCTTTTTTACTTCCTTGTATGCAGTACAGGAAGTATTGTAATCGCGAAAAATTTCGGTTGCCATATTTCAACGAAAATATCCATTTTGACCGCTACCGAATGCAATTTAATGATGTTTATGCTTGACAGCTGTACGGAAGAACAGAATAAAGGACTCTTTTTCCCCCAAAACGAATTACAAAACATTTAAAACGGATTCAGAAGAGATTTTTTTCATGACATCTACGTATGTATGTATCTCGGATAACTCAAAAACAGGTAGCCTCAGAACGTTGAAATTTTGCATATAGGACTGCTATAACATGTAGTTGTGCGCCTCCTTTTTTGGTTGCACTCAGCTGCGAGTATATAAACATGTATATTAATTCATCTGCATGTAATAATTATCAAAAATTTAGACCTTGTTTAAGTGCGGCCAACCTAACTGAGCAAACATATTGCTTGCATTTTAAACTTAACAGAACAATGAATTAAGTCAGTTTCTGTATCTTCAGTGTCTTTTTGCCGAGTGGGAACAAGAGGAAACTTAATTTTGTGCACCGAAAAATTTGCCTTCTGCCCGAATTACTTGTTTTTGCGTACAAACTGTAATTTTAATTGTAAAAAATGTTTTTTAAATTGTTTTAACTGTGTTTCTATATTTTTCAATTTTTAATGAAGATATTTTGAGGTTTTATTTATTTTTGCCTTGCCGCGAAGTGAGAACTGAATTAATTGAATGAAAAATATATAAAATATATCTCTAATGAAATTCACGGAAATAAGTTTAAATGAAATGCAGCAAAAAACACGTATAATTTAATAGGCTGTACAACAAAGAAGTCATGTGTGTCCGCTTCGGAATTTTTTTTTTTTTTTTTTTTGGTTGGGGGGGGGTCGTTAATTTGATGTTCTTTAAATGAAATCAAATTTTGTTTTGTTTGAATTTATTCGTCTTCTTAAAGCTTCATTAACATTTTTATGTACAGAATGCAATTAATCGTTTGGATGTCGATGTGTTAGTTACGACGAAACATGTCAGCTGCATAATATTTTAGTAAGGGATTAAATTGTATACAACCTGAACTTCTTCCGAAGCATATACCAAGTCGAGACTCTGGATGGAGCTAAGCGAATTATCGCTATATCTAGTAAGAAAAAGGACAACGTAAGAAGGTTGTAAAAGATCCCTTTGTTAAAAACTCAACAGAAGACACTTCCTGCGCTTACAAAACCAGCCAGCATATATGACGTAGCTGAAAAATAAAGAACTGCAAATTAAACTAAGTCGTAAATTAACTAAAAGCTACTTCGAATGAACGTAAAAGTTGACTCAAATCTATACTGGCGTGGCAAGCACTATTGGCAGGACTTTCAAGTAATGCCAAATTAAGCAGACTGCTATCACAGAATTTCAACCAATAACGTGGCCTTCAGCAGGCGGAACACGCTTTGTCTAAACAATCTAAAACCTGCCTTTAAATACCATCTCTTTCTTCCTCATTTGAATATGCGCGAACTAAAATTAACATTCTGGCAGGAAAACGGAAAGGGATAATGACAGTAAAGGTACTGAATATAAAATAACCGGTTTTATGAAATAAATAAATAAATACCTTACAATTCTGTTAACTACTATAAGTAGCGTTAAATTTCTACACATTTTTATTTTTTGAATTTTCAGTTTCCTCCTTGCTTTTGCAGGAAAAAAAAATATTACTTAATTCAGAAATATGTTATATAAACATAGAAATATTTCTCATTCCTTCTTTCGCTCACAGATCATTATGCGAATATGCATCTACAGATTTTAAAAACTCATTCCTGCGATGTTATCGTCAAACAGTAATTTATGGGTGCTTTATTTTTTTACCACGATATTTTCGAACTGCGTAGTTTTGAACCGCTTCATTTTCAGTAACGATTTTTATACCACAATGGTTTAGAACTGTAATGTTTTTTCTGTGTTTCTTTTTCTCCCACAATGTTTTGTACGAGGGCATTTTCGGCTTGCGTTGTTTTCCTCCGCAACGAATTATAGTACACCCCACCACCACCAATAACAACAACAACAACAAAAAGTAAAATAAAATAATTTCAGATTTTATATTCAAAAGGGTGTTTCTTTAACATTTTGTGTGTTACCTTATAAGTTTTTCTCCCGCGTTCTTACCATGCCTTCGTGGTGTAGTGATCAGCACGCTCGGAGCGTATTCCAGAATTCCTTGGTTCGAGTTCCGGCTAGGGGATTGTTAATTTTTTTTCACGTCTTCTGCTTTCAAAAAATACCTAATATCTCTACAGTGACGCCCGAACAAAAAAAAGGTGGTGAATGATGATTCTCCACCACCAGGATTTGACGATTGGGTACCCTGATCCTCAGTCGCCCTTTAAAAAGGGGAGTATATAAGGTATGTCTCCCGCCTTCTTAGCACGTCTTCGTGGTGTAATGGTCAGCACGCTCGGTACGTATTCGAGAGGGCCGTGGTTCGAGTCCCAGCGAGGGCGTTGGTAATTTGTCATCTCTCCTGCTTTCAAAAAGTACAAAATGTGTCTACAATCTTTATTTATTAAATATCATGTTGTTCGGACACACATAAAATTCAACAGCAATATCACAAAATATTTAAAAGCAGCATATCTTTAGAATTTTCTATACACAGTCTCGCCCGCTGGAGATAAAAGTGTTTTTTCCGTACAGTTTTGCCATTGCTCGCTTTGAAAGCAGTTTGAGTTTTGTGCTTATAATATTTCTTATAAAATACGAACATCAATTCTAGTAAAAGAGTAAAATCAATTTAAATCATAAAATTATTTAAAAGATTAAATTTATGCTACCAATTATAAAATTTTAATTCCTGAAATGAATTTTTCGAAGTATTTTATATTTACACCTGAATGAGAAAGGGTTCTTTAATTAAACTTAACTGTGAGTTAAAATGCATTTATTTTTATTCAAATAATTTTTGAACTCCAAACGTTTAAAAAAATTTATTAGATAAAAATCACATACCTTCCGAAAATTTATACCCTTCCCCTTCCCCCCTGCATGTGCAGCCGGCAAAATATTTAGAATTTTGGAAGGAGCCGCGTGCAGAATTATACCAGGCGGAAAAAAGTCTGACTGTAATGTATCTTTGAAATATAATTTTCCGTAACCGATTAATGAAAGGAGCGATTGGCTCATTTGATATCAATTAAAATTTTTATTTATTTTTAATAATATATCCCGTTGACATAAATTAAATATTATTATGGCATAGTTTAATCTAAATTAAATATTATTATGTCATATATTAATATAAGTTTAAATACTATCTGCAGTAAAACCATTTGAGAACTTTTATAGCGTATGAAGTTTATTTCACAAAGTTTCAGATATTTTCTTGTTTCGATAATGTAACATTTTCTCGCAGAAAAGGCTTAAAATTTTGAAAGATTTTCCTACTTAAAATGTTCGCACTTTCTTTGGGTAGTTTGCCTTTCCTTCGGAAAAAGTGGGTTATTTGGCATGAGTGTAGCAAAAGACTGGCAGACTACGAGGTATCGAGAGCGCAAAAAATCTTAACAATCCCTTTTAGGCGACCGTTAAAAATCTGAAACCTTTTAAATTCTATTTCAATATTTTTTTAAGGTACCATTTCCCCGTACCCATAACCGTCTTTAAATTCTGATGACTTGTTGGCAGATATTTCCGTTTTATCAAGCAAAGTTATCTCTTGGTCAGCAAGAGTCCATTCGATCGTAACAAGCAATACGGAGTATCATGCTCTATTGAACAACCGTTTCTAAACCTAGGAACAACTAAACTGTTGGTTTGCGAGTCAAGTAATAACGGATGCGATCGCTTGCCTCATTGATTACGGCACGCAAAAAGGCCTTCTGCTTCCCCGAGGGATGGAATAAACGCGACGATGCAGGGAAAAGGAATAGGAACGAAGTCGGAAAAATTGCGACTTCTTTTCGTAGATATTAGATTACCTTCCCGTGTATTTCGTGTTCCCAAGGAATGGGAAACAGCTCATTTATCAGATGTGTATCACACTATTTTTGCTTTCTTTCGAAGTCAAACCGTAACGAAGATTTATTGGTGTTTTTCCGAGGAAAGGGAAAAATAAGAAATTAACTATGCACGAAAAAGCTTGGCATGCTCAAAATTTAACTGCGTCTTCTTTTACCTGCGGTAGTAATAGTATGATATCTATTTTATATTATCTATATATATATAAAGGAGAATGTCTGTATGTTTGTTTGTTCGCGATTAACTCAGTCCACTACTATAACTAACGTCACCAAAATTTTCTACAATTCTTTTCTGGGTCCTGGGAAAGGTCGATATCCACTTCCCCCCCCCCAAAAAAAAAAAAATTTGCTTAACTCAGAGAAATAAAAATTATGAAAACGCTAATTTTCGCCATTTTTTTTTTTCCGAATAGCAGCAGTCTCGCAGGCTGGAAATAAAAACCTGCTTTATTTCGAGAAGTGTTGCCACTGCTGGCTTTCAAATCGTAGAGTTTGTAGTCAATCGTAGAATTAGATAAAAAATTTCTAATTTTCTTCATCTAAGTTTTACAATGAAATAAAAATAGCATTGCCAAACATTAAATACATTATTCCCGATTCCCAGAATTCTTGGAAGCCATCTTCGTACGACTTTAATCAGCCGAGATATTAATTAAAAACTCTGAAAACATAAATTTTCGCACTCATTTTTTCGAGTGGCAACAGTCTGGCGCGTTGGAGATAAAAATGCTTTCTTTCGAAAAGTGTTGCTACTGCTAGCTTTTGTGCGATGTAAAAAATCTCATATTGCTTCATTCAAAGGTTGCGAATTTTACCCCAGATTAGAGAATAAAAACATTGGGTTTTATTCAAAGGTTCCAAATTCGTAATCAAAAGAATGCTGACAAGACTGCTCCTGAGCTCCCTTCTGATACCAACAAGAAGTTTTCCAAGCCCAGAAAAAAGTCGACTAATTTCTCTGACGCTGTTTCTCAGCTCCTACTTCTAAGACTCCCGATTCCATTCCAAACACTGAAATCCTCTGTTGAAAGCCTTCAAGATCATTTTGCTATTTTTTTTTTTCACAAAATTTTTTAATTTGCTAAAGCCCTGAAAACCCTGAATACGCAGGAGGAAAAACTTCAGCTTGCTACTGAACGATGACTGGAATTAACTTATGCCTGTTTTTTTTTTTTTTTTTTTTTTTTAATTTCTTTAATATTTGATGTTCTATTGTATGTCATGATTGTTCTATTTTATGTCACGATTGCTTTAATTTCAGCGCCATTAATGCACCATTACTTAAACCGAGCCAGAACACAGCCAGCAAGTGAGCTAGCTAATCGCGGCAAAATAAAGTAATGTCAATGTCTGCTCGTTTTCAAATCGTAGAGTTTGTTGATCAAAAATTTGTAATTTCTACAAAATCTATATAAATATATGATGTATCAGCTTCTGTCCAGAGTAAATAGATCGTTGAAGAAATATAGATGTAGTCGTAGCTTAAATTATCAGACGATAAGTTTAAAAAACAGGATCCATTTATTATTCTTCAGGAGAAATAGCAGTTACAAAATCAGATATCCGGAGTAAATAAAAAGAATTACTAATAACTTTTTGTATGAAGTTTACTGCATCGTTGCATTAAAGAAAAAGCCCCGATATTCTTTTGCGAGTCCTTTTATAGCCTCTGGAAAGGCGGAGCTTCCAAGAAATGACGTCAGCCTCGTCAGCCAATCCAGTTCGCTTTGAATATTTTCAGAACATTCTTTAACTGTACGTGTAAAAAAGGCGGGAAAAACAACTTGACTACGGGGCTGTGGATTTAATTCCACGTACTTTCAAATAAGAGAACGTCGCCATTAAAAATGAAAAGAACATACAGTTAAAATTTTAAGTGTATTCTTGACTGTGGAATTTTATTATATATAAAAATAAAGAAGAATAATATATAAAGAAGAATGTCTGTTTCTGTGTTTGTTTGTTTATTCGTGTTATTGATTTCTGATCAATTCTGATCACTTTTTTCCCACATTTAATCGACCAAAATTGAATATAGGTGAAATATTGGATGGGAATTGAGTTTTTATTACTATTTTGATTAGAAAGACGAAAATCGTTAAAAACTACGTGCTATTGTTGCAGATATAATGATAGAGAATTAGCTTATTTTTCTTTCTAAACTTTTATGTACGTTCCATATCGCATCAGACAGAAAAATGTATGACTATGAATCATATTTTTTGCATCGATATTAGAGAAGAATTACAGCGGTATCGTTCTCTCTATTGTTAGATGCATTACTGTCATTAAGACAATAAAACGCCGAATAAATACTAATTCAGAAGTCAAACAACAAAAATCAGCGTTATATTTACAAAATTTTTACAGGACTAGTTTCGATGGTTTTACCGAACCACCATCCTCAGCTGCAAAACCGCAAATGAACAAGATAGGAAATAATGATTAGATAAGAAAGCCTGGACAAGAATAAGCAAGTGGCGCCATCTGTCGGTGAAAACATTACTCTCGATCTAACTTAACTGGCATCGAGTACTTTCGGTAGTTAAATATAAATAGAATATGTCTATTTATCAACAGAAGTAGTTTCATCAGGAAAATGCCTAATTTTATAGAATAAGAAGAATATTTATAGAATATTTGTAGAATTTTTATAGAATAAGTTATAGAAGAAGAATATTTTAAGAATTTTATAGAAAAAGAAAATCCAATGTTAAACTAATTTACAAATCAAATCTTTACAAATCAATCATTTCAAAATCTTTTAGAATTCTTGTCAAATTTTCTCTAAATTAGGTTTCAGATCTTCTGTTGAATTCTACAGAGTTTTAGATGTAGCTTCTGTAGAGTTATGTATACAAATTCAAGACAGATATGTGCTGGCATTCTTTAGATATTTGTGCAGAGATTCTGTAAAGGTCCGCACAGTTTCTGAACGTCGTACATAATCGTATGAAATGTGTACAGAATCAATTAGTAGAATTCTACTAAAAATATTAAATCCAGTTTATAGAATGCTAGGCGATAATTCTACAGAATTCTAAACAAGTTTCCTTCCTTTAATTTTCTATTTTTATAGAAATATATTGAAAGCTTATATACGATCTTTTGATCGTATACAAGATTTTAAATATTGTTACGAATTTTGTATTTAGTTATATAATTTTAGTAGAATTATTACTAAAATTGTTGTATTCCCGCTTGAAATGCAGCGCCAGACAGATTTTAAGAGAAAGCTATGCTGGAAGAGATGCAAAAGTGAACGAAACTGCTCAAAAATTTCCGCGTATCATATTTGAACGAAAATATCCATGTTGACCGTTCTCGAATCCATTTGAGCGATGTCTTTGCATGATATCTGTACATACGGACAGAATAAAGCACTCTTTTTCACAAAAGAGATTGTAAAACTGATTTAAAATGGACTCGGAGATTTTTTTCGTGACGTCTGTACGTACCTACGTACGTACGTATCTCGCATAACTCAAAAACGAGTAGCCTCAGAACGTTGAAATTTTGTATATGGGACTGCCATAACATGTAGGTGCCCAGATCTCAGTCTTTTTACTCTTATATGTTGGTAAACTGTGCATTTTTTTTAATGTGATTGAATTATGTTGTTCTGATCTTCCAGTTAAGGTTTTTGTGACTTTAGTTAATCCAAGTACTGAGCCGAGTAATAGTTGTAGAATTATCAACAATGCAGAAGTTGTTCATGTGCTACTAAGCCTAACGAAGCCTTCATTTGTTTAAATTTGAAACTTTTTGTGGAATAATGACTTAAGTCAATTTCTGAACCAACTGCAGTTTCTTTTTCCCGAGTGGGACCAAAATTAAACTTTCAGTTTTGTGCACCGAAAATCTGTTTTCCTGCCCGCTGGCCAAGTTGCTTTTGCTTTTGCATAGAGACTCTGTCATTTCAATAGTAAAAATTTGTTTAACTGTTTTAACTGTATTTGGTGTTTAATGTTTTTCTGTATTTTACAATTTTTAATGTAGATGTTTTGAGATTTTGTGTATTTGTGCCTTGCCCGGAAGTGAGAACTGAATTAATTGAATGCAAAATGTATGTCTAGTGAAATTCGAGGAAATACGTTTAAGTGAAATGCAGCAAAAAAAATGTGTATAATTTAATGAGCCTGCAAGGAAGTCATTGATAACTACATCAGTTTTTTTTTTTTTAGTTTCTAAATTTATATAATATTTTGTGCAGTTATTTGTGCATTAATGCTTATGTATACAATAATTAAATCTTCTAAAAGCTTTGAATCGGCTAAAATTTAAAAATTAGTTAAAAAGTTAAATTTATGCTGTTGATTATAAAATGTTAACCCCTAAACCGAGTGCTTTTAATTATTGTGTATGTAATTCTGGTAAGGAAAGTGGTTTTATAATTATGAGTGAAATTAGTTGTTATGTATTTATTTTGGTTATAAATAAATTTTTATAGAATTCCTATAAATGTATTTTGTATAAATGTTTTTATTTTCAGCCCAAAGGAGCATCAGCTCAGAAGGGCTATTAATTTCGTTTTGGCATTTTGCGTCGATTCACTGTAAATGTCCGTATCACTTTTCAAATTTTTGCCACCAAATATTATCGCCTTGTGCTATTTTATTATATTTAAAGAAATTAAATAATGAAGAATCTGCATAGATGTATGTATGTTTCTTGCATTGTGATAAAACGACGGTACCTAGAGCCATCCAATTTTGAATAACGTAATCTTCCTCCGAATATGGGCATCTGGAAGCCCAAATTTGGAATTTGTTTTATTATCGATTTCCTACGTTTTAACACTTTAACGAATTTTTGATTAAGAAACTCAACAATGTCAATGCGAGCAATAGTAACACTGTAGGGAAAAAAAAAAAAAAAAAAATTATCTCCAGCGTGCGAGACTATGTATCGAAAATACTAATGATATGCTCATTTTAAAATTGTTTTGAAATATAGCTGTTGACCTGAATTTTATGGATTAAGTGCGAAGAACATGATAATTAATAACTAAAGGTAACGTAGAAAACGTTAAAAAAAAAACGCCCCCTTGTTTTGAAAATCTGAAAACTTTTAGATTTTTTAAATATTTTAAAATTAAAACGATACTGAAATTTTTATTTAATAAACATTAAAATTATCACCCTAAAAGCAATAATTAAGATAATAACTAGATAGAACAGATATTACAGTAATGGACGAAAATAGCACTGCAATCAAGTGAATTTAAAACTGATCAAGTGAATTTAAACTAGCTGAACGTTACAAAAATACGAATCTAGTAATCATTTTTTTATTTTAAAATTATATTGTGCTTGTAGCGCAAACGTACATCTGTTTTCAGTAGTATTTGTTCGTATATGAGCTCATAAAAACAAAAGCTACTATCTTTGACGGTTGCCAATTTTTAAATGATTAATTCGGGTTTCTGGTAAACATTAAATGTAAGCGTATTAAGTGAGAGAGGGACAACAGTATAGCGTTTTTAATCTACTAGTGAATTTTCTACATGAAAACAAATACGGCATCCTAGTTTAAAGAACATAAATTTGATTTCCGTCCAAGTCCGTAATTCAGAAATCTCTAGTTCCTGGTTTCCGCTTGAAATTGTTTTTATTTAAAATAAGAACTGTGTCTTTTTATTGGATTTTCCTCTGCGTATTTCAATAAAAACACATTTGACCTATATTGCTTAAACAGATACGTATCTCACCATCAAACTTTTATTGTATTAACGATGAGATATCGGTCATCTGAATCGGGAAGTAGAGTAAGAAGCTAATCTGATTATATATGAAGTTAATGTGACGCCATATATATAGGTCACAAGGCAGATATTAAGCAGAATCACAATTGCTTAATTAACTACATTATTATTTTTATTTTCATGCCTTTAGTGCTAATAAAAAATGGTTAATGAATAAATGACCAGTTGAGGGCAAACACTTATCTAAGTTGTTTAGTTACCGGTTATATCGCTTTCTGTTTGTTTTAATAGGGTAATCAGTCATCTGCTTTATTCAAGCATGTGTTCTCACAAACTTACTTATTTGAAGTCAGAGTTTATGTCATATACTACATTACCATTAAAAACGAGCATGCATAACGGATTAGGAAAATCTATAAATAGAGCTATTTGAGGATAAGTTCTAGTAATTTTTCTCCAGGGCTACAAATTTTATCAGAATCGAAGCGCCTCTGAGTGTCGAACTGTAAAGAGATTAAAGAAGTTTTTAATTATTTATATACCAGCCATATGTATTTTTACTTCCAAATAAACTAAGTAAAGGAAATATTATAATCGCAAAAAATTTCGAGCATCATACTTCAACAAAAACATTTATTTTGACCGCTATCGAATGCAATTTAACGGCATCTGTACTAAGGACAGAACAGGAGACTCTTTTCCCCCCCAAACGAATTATAAAACTGATTTAAAATGGATTCAGAAGAGATTTTTTTCGTGGCGTCTTTACGTACGTATGTACGTATCTCGCATAACTCAAAAAAGAGAAGCCTCAGAGCGTTGAAATTTTGTATATAGAACTGTTGTAACATGTAGTTGCTATAACATGCAGTTCTGCACCTCCCTTTTGGTTGCAATCGGCCGCACCAAAAGTATATAAATATATGTGTACTTACTCTGTTACTCGGCTGAGTGAGCTCAGTTTATTATTTTAAAAACTAAACTATTTAAAAGCATAGATGTAATTCTTAATAATACTACTTTTTTACATTCTAATCGGATTGATTTAAATAAAAATACATTTATTTCGTGATATAGCTAATGCAAAACATCAAATAATTAATATATTTTTATTTTTTTTAATATGTAGAAGATATATAACGTTTCCATGTTAGTCTAAATGCATATTCATCTAATATCCTTTAAAATATTTCTCTGTTCCACCTGGGTCATCTTTACCGATAATATATACTGAAAAATTAATTTTAAACTTTAAAATGAGAGATCGTTAAAATCTGAACACTTTCTAATTAATTCAATGTATTAAAATTACTTAAAATAAGCTATCAGACTGAAAATTTAATATTTTGCAGTTAATACTTTGAATTAAAAAGTGTAATCAACAGTAATTTCTTCCAGATGCCAAACAGATTTCAGACAGAAAATAAGTATAAATTTGAATATTTTAAATTCTTTTTTTTTTTTTTTTTTTTTTTTTTTTTTTCTTTTTTGAAGACGGATATCAATATATCTCCTCGATGAAATTTTTTAAATCGATTATCTCTTAATTTATAATCTCCGAATCTGAAACTACTGATTTCTTTGTAATGTCTTGTAAAGATAGCCATCAAAGATGAACATTTGTAACGATGGAATTATATTATAATATTACATATTTTTTAAATGGGTACTATTTATAACATGTGTTGCCATAGCATTATTATTTTTATTTAAATGCTAATTGTGTTTACCAGATAAATGCGTTTTATTTATTAATTTAATATTTCCTAAAGAATATTCCTGGTGACAGGGGATTTTAGATTTGGTTTTGGCAATAGTAGAATGTTGGTTGGTTTAGAATTGTTTTAATGGCGATGTGCGAGTATTTAACCGATAAAAAATTTTAAGTTTTCAAATGCACTATTAAAATGAAAGAATGATATAATTAATTAATTAATCTCAAATAGTGTCTCTTTTTAATATTAAGAAACTTATAACGTCAGTAACAAATCTTCGGTAACAGTTACTTTCTCGTAAGATACGAATTTTTAATTTCCATCTTGAAGCTAAAATTTTCAAAATTGTTCTTTCTCTTCTTTTACATATACAGACAGGTACAAATTGGGAAACAACTTCCTTAAATATAAATTTGCAGCCTTTATAAACATACTATTTTAAGCGCGGTGTAAGTAAATAAGGAAGGATAGTGAAAAGATAATTTTTCTGCTGCCTCTCGAACCAGATGCACTTTGGACGTTCATTCATGAAAACACTGCCAACTTTAAAATTGGAAAAGTGCCAATAATAGAAATAATTTTTTATCGTTAAGGCGCGAACGGCAGAGTATTTTGTGTTCGAGAACTGCCGTGCCTTTTACAACTACGCAACAATTTTATGCGTAAACTGTTTATCTTATTCAAACCCCCTCCAAATTGAAAAGAATAAGATTTTAATGCTTTTGCGTTCAGAGGTGTACTTCTGTAAAAGAGTACTCGAAGATAACTAAAATAATATTATCATCGTTTTTATTTAAAACTTTTAAGAGTTTTAAAAACACTCTGTTCTGTAATTAGCAACTTCAGAAGTGTTTTTTTTTTCGGGGGGGATTATCGACATTTTATTAATCTAATTTTTTTAAACTAATATTTTTATTTAATCTTCTAAAAGTACTTTCTCAAACATTTTACTTATTATCACCAGGTGTAAATTAAAATGTATTCCATGTGCTGTTAAAAATAGCGAATCGTTGCATTTAATTTAGGAGAATATGTTGTGGTAAGCATGCAGGAAAATACGAAATCTTTGTTTATAATGGCAAGGCATTTGATTTCCACCTAATTTAAGTACGACGCATTTATGAAAGTCTAAACTTAAGAAGATGGCTAACTCGGAATTTCGAAACGGCGGGACGTTTATCTCGTTTCTTTTAGCTGCCTAAAATAGTTACAAAACGGAAAAATATGTATCGGTTTTTATGAGTCCAGCTAGTGTAATTTAGGGGCCCAACTAGTCATTAATAATAATAAAGAACTGCTTATTGCTTTTAATGCGATGACCTTGTTAATAACTAATAGACAGATTAAATTAACAATTTACTTAATTACGTGTATACGAGCCAGTTTATCTTAGACGAAGGCATCCCTTCCCTTAGGCAGATATCCCTCGAGGCTTTGCCGTAATCAAATAAACGAAACCAAACCCGTACCACAGACCTTTGGAGACGACTTCGGGCTGGCCGTGTTTTAGGGTTTCCTTTTCCGCACAGACTCTATACGGTTACAAACATTCATGCCTTCTACGGAATTCGACCACGGGCTCATCAGTACGGCAGTCAGCGTCACTAACTGCTATACCGAGTGGGTGATTTGAACCGTGAAATAATTCTAGCTGAACTCAATAAAATCATTATATATTTTTTTTCTTTTTCATAATAACAATTTTAGGTGACTAGTCGCGCAAGCGGATAGCGTTTAAAATGACAAATACAAACAACAGGGGAAAATTTACTGTGAAAATATTTCATGTCAAATTAGTGGCATTTCTGAACTTATTTAATTTTAAAATTTTAATTTTTCAATCCATAACTATGAAGTTATTTCTCTGCATCGCTTGCGCGCCAGGCTTGAAACAAATACTTTTCTTGAATGGTAATATTTTCAATTTTGCCACGACACGATATTTTCTAATTGAAAATAATAATAAACCTTGAAAACGTTTCTGTTGAGGGTATTTTTTAAATATCTTAATAAGAATTTAAGAAAATAATATGTTTGTCAGTTATCTGACCTACTTGTTTTAAATGATAATCAAATTTTCAATATGTGTTTATTAGAAATTTAAAAAAAAATCATTTCGTCCAAAGGGCGTTTTTTTAACGTTTTGTGTGTTACCGTTATTTATTAAATATCATGTTCTTCGTACTTAAACCATACAATTCAGTTCAAGTTCAATATCGCAAAATAATTTTAAAATGAGCATATCTTTTTAATTTCCGATACAGAGTCATGTGCGCTGGAGATAAAAAATGTTTTTTCTGCACAAGGTTGCCATTGCTCGCTTTGAAATCCTTGAGTTTGTTAATCAAAAATTAGTTAAAATTTTACAAAATATGAAATCGATAATAAAACGAATTCCAAATTTCAAATTTGGCCTTCCAGATGCCCATATTCGCAGGAGGATTACGTATTCAAAATTGGATGGCTCTAGGTACCATTGTTTTATCAAAATGCGAGAAACATTTATGCAGGCTCTTCATTATTTAATTTCTTCAAATATAGTACAGGACGATAATATTTGGTGGCAACAATTTGAAAAGTGGAACAACGCTTGTAGTGAATCAACGCAAAATGACCAAAACAAAATTAATAGTCCTTCTGGGCAAGTTGTCCTTTGGACTAAACAATAATAAGTAATAAAGTGAGAAACTGAAGCTGAAATAACTTTTCGAGTCCGTAACAAAATGCCTGGTGTATCTTATTTGTTAGTGCAAATGGTCGATTTTAAGCAAGAACAGAAGCTCCTGACAGGGACCATTCCTGAACGGATACTTTTGATAAAACACGAAATTAGACGCATCCGCTGTTTCTCACCGAACTTTGGCTAATTTAGCTGTGTTTATTATCAAATTTCTCTTTGTATCATGTACGGAGCATTTGACACCAATTGCCCATAAGTTGACCTTTCATGGAGCAGATGTTCATAATAATTCTTCCCTGCCTCATGGTATTCGTAAAGCGAATTTTTTAAAGCAGTGGTATTGAAACTGCGTACACACGGAATGCACGATCCGAAAGCAGAGAACGAGACAATTTTTTTTAATGCAAATTTATTTTTAAAAAAAATATTTTATGCTTTTATAGGGTATTTTATGTTAATTAACCAGTTATTAAGACTTCTGTCTTTATTGTAACTTCTTTCTTCCGTATTCCTCACCAGAATGCAAATTAGCTTTGTTTAACAGAGGGTAATTAAACTGAGGCTTTAGAATTTTTAAATTAGAGCTTCTGGCAACCGCGTGTTGTTGTTATTTACTCTCGCCAAGTTAAGTTACATTCCGGCTTTATTCTTTCTAGCATATGTTTCAAATGCAAGTCGGTAAAATTCTGAGCCGTAAGTTAACTGCATTTGAATTTAACTTTTGTCATCTTAATTTAACTTTCACAAACTGTGGAAGTACCGCCTGTAGCGCAAATTCTGCCTATTCTGTTCTGTTTAAGACTAAATAAAGTTATTTTAACCTTCTTCAGTAGGCTTAGCAATAACTCGCTATCAGTGTGGTAGGATCTTCAGAACTTTAGCTTAAGGTTACAACAAAAACCCTAAAAACAAAAAACAAAAATTTAAATTTTATTTACTATATATATAATAACAAAATTCTATAGTCAAGAGTACACTTAAAATTCTAACTGTATGTTCTTTTCATTTTTTAATGGCGACGTTCTCTTATTTGAAAGTACGTGGAATTAAATCCACAGCCTCGTAGTCAAGTTGTTTTTCCCGCCTTTTCTACACGTACAGTTTTAGAATGTTCTGGAAATATTTAAAGCGAACTGGATTGGCTGACGAGGCTGACGTCATTTCTTGGAAGCTCCGCCCTTCCAGAGGCTATAAAAGGACTGGCAAAAGAAAATCGGGGCTTTTTCTTAAATGTCACGATGCAGTAAACTTCATACAAAAAGTTATTAGTAATTCTTTTTATTTACTCTGGATATCTGATTTTGTAACTGCTATTTCTCCTGTATAATAATAAATGGATCCTGTTTTTTAAACTTATCGTCTGATAATTTAAGCTACGACTAAAGCTGGTACATCACATATATATATATATTTATTTACATATATCAAAACAAACATAAACAGCTGTAGAGACATTAGGTAATTTTTTGGAAGCAGGTAAAATGAAAAATTAGCAAACGCCTTCGCCAGGAATTGAACAACGGACCTCTGAAATACCAGCCCAGTGTGTAGAACCACTACACCACGAAGGCACGCTAGGAAGGTGGGAGAAATACCTTACATACTACCCCTTTTAAAGGGCGACTGGGGTTTTTAGGGAACCCAATCGCCAAATCATGGGTGTGGAGAGTCATCATCAGCAACCCTTTTAGTTCGGGCGCCACTGTAGAGACATTAGGCAATTTTTTGGAAACAGGCAAGATGAAAAATTAGCAAACGCCTTCGCCAGGAATCGAACCACGGACCTGTGAAATACCGGCCCGGCGTGCAGAACCACTACACCATGAAGGCACGCTAGGAAGGTGGGAGAAATACCTCACACAGCAATAAAAATGGCGCCAAAAAGACGAATATCTGTTTAAAATCCAAAGAATCTAATCTGTACGAAATTTCTATCTGCTGCATTTCGTAACTCAAATGTATTCAAAGCTAAATATTAAATGACTGTCATTTATTTCAAACTAGCGAAAGTACCCGAAGCCAGTTAAGTTAGATTCAGAGTAATATATCTATAACTACAGACAGAGCGAAACCGCTGTAATCCTTCTCTAATAAAGACGCAGAAAATACAATTCATAGTCATGCATTTTTCAGTCTGATGCAATATGGAACTCAGATAAAAAATTTCGATAGAAAAATAAACTAATTCTCTCTCATTTATATCAGCAACCATGGCATGCAGTTTTTAATAATTGCGTCTTTCTAATCCAATGGTCGTTAAAGCTGAAGTTCAATCCAATATTTCACCTATATTCAATTTTAGTCGATTAAATGTGGCAAATAATTGATCATAATTGATCAGAAATCAATAACGTGAAAAAACAAACATGCAAACAGGCATTCTTCTTGGTAGATTTTGTAAACCTTACAAATTTTTGATTAACAAACTCTACGATTTGAAAGCGAGCAGTAGCAGCACTTTTCGAAATAAGCATTCTTATCTTCAATTCGCGAGACTGTTGCCACTCGGAAAAATAAGTGCGAAAATTAGTGTTTTCAGAGTTTTTAATTGATATCTCGGTTGATTAAAGTCGTACGAAGATGGAAATAGTTGAGATGACTTTCCACGAATTTTTTTAATCGGAATAATGTATTTAATGTTTGGAAATGCTATTTTTATTTCATCGTGAAACTTAGAAATTTTTTGCTAACAAACTCTAGAATTTGAAAGCGAGCAGTGGCAGCAACTTCGAAATTAGCAGATTTTCATCTCCAGCTTGCGAGGCTGTTTCCAATCGGAAAAATGAGTGCGAAAATTAGCGTTTTCAGAGTTTTTAATTAATAGCTCTGATTTTAGCTTTTTTTGGGGGGGGGGAAGTGGACATAGACCTTTTCCAGAACCCAGGAGAGAACTGTAGAAAGTTTGGTGACGATAGCTGTAGTAGTGATTGAGTTAATCGCGAACAAACATACAAACATTGTTCTTTATATATATTTAGATTATAATAATGTATTGAATTAACCACTAAATAACTCATTTAAATAAATTACGAAAAATCTTGAAGTGGAACAAAACTTGAGAATAAATAATGGCAACTTATTATCTTCCTTTTATTTATAAATTTTTTCTTTGACGCATTTAAAAGACGCATTTGGTGACGATAGCTGTAGTAGTGATTGAGTTAATCGCGAACAAACATACAAACATTGTTCTTTATATATATTTAGATTATAATAATGTATTGAATTAACCACTAAATAGCTCATTTAAATAAATTACGAAAAATCTTGAAGTGGAACAAAACTTGAGAATAAATAATGGCAACTTATTATCTTCCTTTTATTTATAAATTTTTTCTTTGACGCATTTAAAAGAAACACGTGTATTTGCGTGTAAATAATTATAAACGTCTTAATTTTTTTATTACACCTTTCAGCGACAAAACTTATATTTGGATAATGTTTGCATGTAGATAGATGCTCATCGTTCAAATTGGTTTTGATTCTCTTGTACGAAATATTGTAATCGCGAAAAATTTCGGGTATCATATTTCAAAGAAAATGTCCATTTTGAACGCTTTGAATCCATTTCAACAATGTTTTTGCGTGACAGCTGTACGTACGGACAGCATAACGAACTCTTTTTTCCAAAACCGAAAAAATAAAATGGATTCCGAAGAGATTTCTATTATAAAATTTGAGCTTTTGTTTTAAAGTGGCAAATTTACTACCTTAATATTAGAATATTTCTAGTATGAAATTTGAGCTCTTGTACTAGAGTCGCAAATCAAGAATTTTGTTGTGTGAATCAAGTTAGAAGCTTGAATTCTTTTTTTTAAATTTATTATAATTTATTAAGAGAAAGCTTCGCAGATTTGTGTTTATCGAAAAGTACATACGTTTTGTTGCAGTAAGTGTTTTAGAAAAAAAAAAAAAAAAAACTGAAATTTTTCAGATTTTAAATTACGTCTAAAGGGGCGTTTTTTTAACGTTTTGAGTGTTACCTTTATTTATTAAATATCATGTTCTTTGCACTTAAACCATAAAATTCAGTTCAAGAGCAATATCGCAAAATAATGTTAAATTAAGCATATCTTTAGAATTTCCGATATACACAGTCTCGCGAGCTGGAGATAAAAGTATTTTTTGTCTATATAACGTTGCCATTTCTCGCTTTTAAAGCATTGAGTTTGTAAATCAAAAATTCGTTAAAGTTTTACAAAATATAAAATCTATAATAAAACAAATTCCAAATTTGGGATTTCAGATGCCCATATTCGCAGTAGGATTTCGTCATTCAAAATTCGATGGCTCTATGTACCATTGTTTTATCACAATGCGAGAAATAGACAATCATTTATGCAGATTTTTCATTATTTAATTTCTTCAAATATAATGCAGGACTCTAACATTTTGTGGCAACAGTTTGAAAAGTGAACCGACGTTTATGAGTCCGACGCAAAATGCCAAAACGAAAGCAATAGTCCTTCGAGACTGAAATCCCTTTGGACTAAAAAAAAAAAAAAAAAAATATGTTGTGTCGTACTTGAAAATTTCTAATAAAAAAAAGGGCTAGATTGAGCAAGTTGATTTGAATTTTGAATATTGACTAAAAGCCTTTTAAAATTAATTTTTAAACGATGTCGAAGAGTTTTTCTATTTCTAAACATGTCATTTCTTGCCAAGTGTAGAAAACAAGATTTAATAGAAGTAGCCGAAGAATTAGGTGAGGAAGGGCTGCTAACTAGTAAGGTCCCAGAAGTTAAAAAAATAATCACTGAAAGTCAGTTTTACCATTAAAGTAGTTCTATACCGAATAATTGCTGAACGCCTGACTCGAGAAGAACGTCTGGCTCGAGAAGCAAAGGCATATGAATTAGAAATAAAGCGGCTTGAAATTGAAAATTAAGTCATACGAGCTAGAGAATCAACAACGAGTATAGTAGAATCAAGCAATAAAATCCAGTTGTCACAAATTACTGCAAGTTTGACGAAAAAAAGGGATGAAATGGAACTATATTTGATAAATTTTGAGAGAAAAGCTGAAATGCCTCAGGTTCCTAAGAAAGATTGGGTGGCTTATCTTTTGGGTGTTTTACCCACCGAAATCTCCAATATGTTAGACAGAGAACCATCTGAAGATGCGACTAAGTAGGAATATGTGAAAATGTAAAGAAGATAACTTAACAGTGAAAAGCTGAAACAGTGCTTTTATCGACATCAAAAATCTCCTGAAAAATCTTGGAGAAATTATGCTCATGAACTTTATAGTTATTTTTTGGAGTGAATTGCGAATTTAGAAATTAAGACATTTGAGAATTTGAAAGATTTAATAGTTACGAGCAAATTAAATATAGGGTTCCCATGGAAGTAAAGGATCATTTTTCTCGACCAGTGGAGGAAATTAAAAACTCCATATGAACTAGCAGAAAAATTAGACGAGTATGAAAGTATTAAACAGAGCTTTAAGAGAAAACATTCTAGAAAACAAGGTTTGAAACTTCAAGAAAGTCATCAAAATGTGAACAAAATGCAAAGTGGCTATCATAATAGACATAATTTTAGAGAAATCTCGAAATATTTTAATCCTAAACCTATAATTAGGTCAGCCTGTACGGGACAGGAAAAAAATTCATGAAAAGGAATCTGAGAAACGGAGAAAACCTCGTTGTTATGAACGCGGATCCTACTCGCATCTTCGACCTAAGTGTGATAAACTCAAGAATAAAAACTGTAGCATCCAATGAAACTGTACCCCTAAATGAATTTTCCAAAAATAGTTTTAAGGATAAAATGGCTCTATATACCAGCCTAGGTAAAGTAAATGGCTATAAAATGCCCATACGTAGAGATACCGATGCAACTTTGGATTTAGTTTCCCAAATCCATGCGGTCTCACCCGTATACAGCCTTCCATGTATACGGGTGAGACCGTATGGATACGAACACCTCTTGAAGAACATCCAGTGTGCTTATCTTTGGCTGAGGTAGAGCTTGAATGCGATCTTGGTCATATAATAAAAAAGGATGCAGTCTTAAGAGATTCATTAGATCAAGGAAGGTATTTTCTAGGTAACAAAACCGCTGCATTATTTGAAGAAGCCAGACTAGATGAAGAAGTTCAAATTCATATGATAAACGCCGTACAAACTCGTCTTCAACAGCGACGACTAAAAGAAACGGAAGATCTGGTCTCAACAGATGAGTTAAATTCCGAAATTGAACTAAATGACAAAGACGTACTGACTGAAAATGAAAGTTTGCCTGCTGTGAAATATGAACGTTCAGAATTAGATCTGATAAAGGCCTCTCCAGAAATATTTATACAAGAATAGAAGGAGAACGTCGAATTGAAGCCGATTTATGAAGAAGCTAAAATAAAATCTTCTAAAAGTATGAGGTATGTGTTGAAAAGCCAAATGCTGTTTTTCAAAAAAAAGAAGATCGTGATCGAACACAAAGACTATTGATTGTTGTTCCTGAAAAGTATCGGAAACAGTTGATGACTATATTTTTCGTGAAGAAACAGCAGCCCATCTTGGTGTAACAAAGACGAAACATGCATTATTCAAAAATTTTTATTGGCCAAATTGTTACAAAGATGTCGAGAATTTTGTTAAAACTTGTGACAAATATCAGAGAATTGGAAAGCCGCAAGATAAAAGGAAAGCACCTTTTAAAATTGTCCCTGTTATCACAGAAATAATTTCAAAAATAAATGTTGACACTTGTGTGAGCCTCTGCCCGTGACACCTTCAGGAAATAAGTATCTTATAACTGCAATCTGCATATTTTAAAATATCCGGAAGCAGTGCCTGTCGCAAATCTTTGTTCAACCACGATTGTTGATGTTTTCCTTTAAATTTTTAGTCGAATGGGATTTCCAAAGGAGGTCCAAACCGACCAAGCTACATCTTTCACGAGTGCGCTGACTTCGAATTTCCTAGAAAAATTCGGAATTAAAGTTGTACGAAGTTCTGTTTACCACCCACAAAGCAATCCTGTAGACAGAATGCCTACAACTTTAAAAAGAATTCTTCGAGTCCTATGTCAAGAATCTGGTTAGGACTGGGATAAAATCAGGCTTTATTTGCTCTTCGTACCACTATTCACTACAGTACCGGTTTCTCGCCCACAGAATTAGTTCATGGCAGAAACTTAAGAACTCCAATTATGCTATCGTACGAAAAATTATCTGGTAAGGAAGTGGAAGAAAATACAGTAGTGGACTATATTTTTGAACTAATGAATCGAATGAGGAAATGTCAAGAACTAGCTGTCCAGCATATGGAAGAAGCCAAAGAAAGACAAAAACTCTGGTATAATCGCACAGCCATAGAACTTAAATTTCAAGAAGGAGACATAGTTCTAGTTGTAGCTCCATCGAAGCCAAACAAACTATCAGTTAAATGGGTAGGTCATGGAAAAATAGTTCAACAATTATCAGAGACAAATTATGTAGTCGAGTTTCCCGAGAAAAATAAAACTCAGGTGTACCACATTAATATGCTGAAACCGTATTTTCAACGAGCAGAAAATATGAACTTGCTATGTTTAGAAGACAAGATAAACGGCTATGAAGATGAAATACCGAGTTTAAATTATAGCACAGATACTGAAATGTTTTGCAAGGTATCCAGTTGAATTCACTATTATCTGAAGATCAACGAAAAGATTTAAAGCAGTTGATATACAAGTATTCCCTATATTATCTCTAATGAACTAGGATGTTCTGACCTTACCGAACATGATATAGAATTAGTAGCAGAAAGACCGATATGCGCAAAACCTTATCGGATGTCTGCCAGACAAACCGAGATTTTAAAAACTGAAGTAAGAAAGATGATAAAACTCAAAGTAATAGAATCAGGTGAATCGGATTTTACCTCTCCACTCATACTGGTTGAAGTTCCTGGAAAAGAGGCAAAACCATGCATTGATTGCCGTCGCTTGAACAAGGCAACTAGGACACAATATTTTCCCTTGCCAAACATTGAACATTTAGTGGAAAAAGTGTCATCTGCCATATAACTGTTCTAGATCTTACTCGAGGTTACTGGCAGATCCCACTAACTAAAAGAGTTCAGCGTTACGCTGCTTTTGAGACAAGTTTTGGAACATTTAAAACCTTAAGGTTACCTTTCGGGCTAAAGATGCACCATATGATTTTAGCCGCTTGATGGCAGGATTATAAAGAAACTGTGAAGAATTTGCTGTACCCTATATTGACGATGTTGCAGTATTCTCGCAAACCTGGAAAGAACACTTGAAGCACTTAGAATTATTTTGGAGATGAAAATTGCTAAACTGCATATTAAGCCTTTGAAATGTCAATTTGCTCATACGACCGTCAAATATCTGGGTCATGGAGTAGGACAAGGTCAAAGAAGACCAGCAGAAATAAAAATCTGAGCCATAAAGGACTTCCTTAAACCTACCACGAAAACACAGGTACGGTTATCTTTAGGACTTGTGGGGTATTATCGATTGTATATTTCTGAATTTTGTGTGACTTCTGCACCACTGACAGATTTCTCAAAAGGAAAATGTTGCCAATCAACCATAATTTGGACTGATGACTGCCACAACGCTTTTGATGAACTCAAGAAACGGTTAGCACAAAATCCAGTCTTATGCAGTCCGAACTTTTCTCAGCCATTTATCGTTCAGTGCGACGCTTCGAATTTTGGTATTGGCGTTGTATTATCACAGACAAATGTTAAAGGCCAATAATATTTCTTAGCAAAAAATTTCACCTACTAAACAGAAGTACAGTACAATCGAAAGGGAGTGTGCTGCCATTGTCTTTGCAGTACAAAAGTTAAAAAATTCTACCTAGATGGACCTCATAAGTTCATTATTCAGACTGATCATAATCCTCTAGTACGGATGGATAAAAACACTGGGACTAATCCTAGACTATTACGATGGTCTTTGATCTTACAACCTTTTAACTAGTTGCGCATAAAAAGGGGAAGCACCATCCAAGTGCTGACAGTTTAAGTCGTTGTATCCAAACATCTTACAACTAAAATACACATTCTAGGAAGTTTAAAACTTCATTGTTAAAATTTTTGTAATATAGAATATTACATTTTATATGTTTATTTAAAATGCTTCTCTGAAAGCACTCGTACTCATTTGGTCAGGTATCTAATTGTATTTCTTACAGATATGCTTGAACTTTTTCTCTGGTTTAAAAAAAAAAAAAAAAAAGTATTAAAGTTCCCCGTGAGGGAAGGAATTTAAGTCTGTAACCTATACACTACCAAAATAATTCCACTAAGAAATGTAAATTACCGCAGACATTATCTGCAAACGATGCGCGCGCTTAAAAATGTTTTCAGTTATTCTGTAAGTTTAGACTAATAAAGTTGGTTGTTCATTTAAAAATGGCTAGATTTCTTTAAAACTTCATTACAATATGTATACTACCCGGCTTGGTGAGCCAAGTTTTTTTATTCTTATATGTTGGTTAATTGCGAGTTTTTGCTTAAAAAGGGACTGATTATGTTATTCTTATGTTACGGTTAAGGTTTTTTTTGCCTTTAGTTAATCTGCATGCAATAGCTGTAGAATTATCAGCAATTTGGAGAGTTTAGGTGCAACTAAGCCTAACGAGGCCACCATGTGTTTACATTTGACACCGTTAGTAGAACAGTGAATTAAAGTGAGAACTGAATTGATTAAGATTCAAGAGTAGTTTTCTGGAGCGTTACGCACATTCATTTCTGCGCGTTTTGAATCCAAATTATTTAAATTAAAAAAATTTCCTTTAAATTATTTTCCTAATAATGCTAATGGATAATGTATTCCAGGGCCGTGTGAAACTGCTTCGAGGGCCGTCCACTTTGAAACCGCTGCTTTAAAGCAGAAAAAAATTCTATTTATTAAAACAAAACGACCTTTCCTTACGGTTATAAAGCATGAAAAGGGGCTTAGCAGTTATCATTCTCATAAAACGGTTTTCATAAACTTAGAGTCTCACCTTCTTTGGAAGCATAAACTACTGTCTGTCTACGGTAAGAACACCTCCCGCCACGGTGTCTGGCGGGTGGCGGTCGCTATAGCAACAGGGCTAGTATATTTCAAATAGGGACGAACCAAGGGTTGCTTTATTGTTATTTTGTTTTTGGCGACTGTTGGCTGAAGGGAAAAGAGTTTATCATTCGTCTTCTTGGTTTCATTCCAGCTGCACGCATCTTTTCTTAAGCCTTATATTATTACTATTAGCTATTTTTATTCTCGTTGTTATATCTGTACTGGTATTTGTTCAAATTTGCTTCTATTTAGCTTGATTTTCGTAGTGCTTTGTTAATCGCCAATTTTTTAAAATGCCCTTCCAGTTTAAGAAAGGTCAACCTTTAAAGTCTCAGGCACGTCAAATAGTGTACAATGTCGCAGAATTTTGCGCTTCTGAAGCTTCGGCGAACTCTTTAGTAGTTCCTCTTCCTCAAGTTTTGAAGAGAACATCGCAAGCTACTGGAGTATTGGAGTATACAATTAAAAAAAATTAAGCGCGAAGTATCAACACGCCTGGAAAGAAACGTAAAAGCCCTGCTAATCATAAGTGCGAAATTGACGATTTTGACAAATGCGTTATACGGCAGACTATACAAGACTTTTACATCAAAGAAAAGAAAGTGCCATCTGTGCGGAAATTATTGCCTGTCTTGAGGCAAAAAATAGACTTCCCGTGGCAAAAAGACTCATTGTGCAAAGTTTGGCGTTCGATGAATTTTCGCTGTAAGAAATGTGTTAACAAAAGAAAAATTCTTATCGAAAGACTTCACATTGTATTTTGGAGGAACAATTATTTACGCGAAATGAGGAAACTCAGAGCAAGTGGACGCCACATCGTTTACATCGATGAAACATGGATTGACAGCAATTTAACTTTTAAGAAATGTTGGCAGCATGATACGGTTTTGGGCGCACAGATAAATGTCAGTTCCAAAAATAGACTGATTGTTGTCCATGCTGGCTCTTCCGCAGGATTTATTCCAGGTGCCCAACTTATATATAAAGCATCAGCTCAAAGCGGGGATTACCATGGGCAAATGAACTATGGAAATTTTGAAAAATGGGTGTAGGAAAAGCTTCTTCCAAATTTACGACCTCAAAGTGTGGTATGCATGGATAATGCCCCGTATCACACAAAAATTGAAGATCCGACACCCACGAAATATGCTACATGGCAAACAATGGTAAATTGGCTGATGAAGAAGACGATATGCTGCGATCCCAAAATGCGAAAAGCGGAACCGTTCAGCTTAATAGAATGCAATCGTCCTAAAAAAGTAATATATAAAATTTACAACATCATAAAGGAAAATGGGCATCATGTTGTACGTCTCCCTCCTTACCACTGTGATCTAAACGCAATTGAATACGTTTGGTCATCAGTTAAAAGACTGATCAGGGAAAGGAATGTGACTGGGGACTTAAGCTTGGAAAATTTGAAAAATTTAACACAAAAAGCTTTGGATGAAGTCACTTCTCAAGAATGGCAAGCGCACTGCAACCACGTAGAAAAACTTGAAAATTATTATTGGGACAAGGACGATCTTTTAGAAGAGATAGTGGATGGATTAATAATTCAAACTGGCAGCAGCGATTCTGATTCTGATTCAGAAGAAACGGAATCTTGCGACAGTGACTCATATGACTTTTCAGATGTTATACCTCTATAAAAGTCCTCCACGAAGGCATTCCTCTTCTTCATCTGATAGCTTTGTCAAGTTGTAAGGATATTTCTAGGTTCAATATTTTCTTTGCCACTATGTAAATGAAAGATTACCAAAAGTGGGCAACAATGAGCCTTCGGCAGAGGCGAAACCCCCCCGTGGATAATAAAGAACACTGAATGGTTGCTTCATTTCCCATTACTGTGTTCTTGGGAACCCACAAGCCATGGTATAATTTGCTTAAAAAATAATTTTTAATCTTTAATTGAAATTAAATAAGTTTTGTTTTATTATGAAAATATTAATACAAAATTATATTAATGGAACAATGCTCACTGCAGTTATAAAAGCCAAATTTTGTATAATTATATAAATTTCGTATAATTTTAAATATAAAATAGGTAACTGAATAATTTAAGAGACCTTAATTTTGTTCTGATTTTAACATTTTATTATGTTACAAGCTATTACAGTGTCTATAAAAAGCAGCATGATGCATAAATGGGCGCTGGTAATTAAGAGGCCCAGCAGCGGCCGATCGGTAAAGTCACTGAACACTTGTAGTTCGGTCCGAGGTTTGAATCCCGTGAACGGGCTGGCTGCATGGGTGTTTTCCCAAAGTGTAACGTGTATACGAGGCAGTTTTCCTTAGCAAGCCCTCCACGAATGCATCCCTCCTCTTAGGCATTTAACCCTGGAGGCTTTTCGTAATCATATAAACCAACCCAAACCACTGGTAATTAAGTAAAAACAGTTTTGATTTTAATTTACCTTCGCTTCCTTTCGTCATTCAATTGACCAGCTTTTGGTTTAGTTTGAAGGTATGGGAAAAGAAGAAATGTTCGCAAAAAGTATTTATTGAGAGCGTTTTTCTTCAAAAATAAGCACGGATTTTTAAATGCATTTCCCTACAAGTTATTTTGATATATTTTTACTCATTGTACATCTAGAAAGATGGCAAATTCAGCGACTTGCACCTCACTCGGCAAAATCAAAGACCGTTCCTTAACTGCAAAAACTTTATTTACGCCATCAATTTTCATTTTCGGAAATTTAATGTCGGGGTCGACGCAAAGGGTCAACAAGCATTTTACTTGAAACTAAAACAAAATGTGAATATCGCCAAATCATCTTTAAATATGCCAAGGTGGCAAACTGAGAAGTAAATCTTCAAGACACGCCTACGAAAAATGGGTCACGGCTCGTTTCTATGGCAACAGACAGCCGCAGACAAACTGGCGAGAGCTGTTCTTACCGTAGACAGACAGTAAACTAGACCCAGTTTGAACTGACATTATTGGTATGGCCAGTAAACAGACAGAGATGTACGAAGAATGTAAAAAAAACCCCTTTTATTAAACTCAGATTAATTTAACAGAAAGCCCTTCTTGTGCTTACAAACCAGCTATGAATTATGGCGTAAATTAAAAGTAATGAATTCAAAGTAAAGCTAAGTCGTAAGTAGGTAGGCCTCTTTTCAACCATCATCCGTGATTTTAGTAGCGGAGTTATGGCAACGGTATTCAATATCGTTTCGGGATCCACGGCGGGTTTTTAAAAGTCAAATATGTAATACATCCTGCTTTCAAAACTTACATTTTTTGTTTTATCTTCTCTTCCTTTGTGCTAGTTCTTAATTTTTCTGTGATGCTGCTATGAAAGAATCCCAATTCTGACTAGATAGTAGATTCACTAGAGCCGCATCCCATAATTATGAATGTTTATAACTCAGTAAATTTTTTAAATCTGAAATTCGAAACGGAAAAAATTATACTCTTGTGCTTTCGCTATGTAATGTGTTTTTCCCTTTATGTTGAAATGCTTTCTTTTTATTATTCAGTTTTATGATCCTGAAAGCTCCCGATATGAAGTACCTATGCCCAAAGTTCCTGTACATTCATCACCTTCAAATCTTGATCAAAATGAACCAGAAGTATTTCTGTACTCTGTTACGTATGACACAGTTAATAAACCATTTGCTGTTAAAGTTCGACGGTCGGCGACAGATGCTATTGTGTAAGTTCAGTCATCTTTGTATTTCTTCCCCTCCTTTTTTAATTCCCCACCTTGCTTTCTTATTTTTTTGGTACTCTCAGGCATGGCAGTTTACTTAAAGGAAACACACTAATTAAGTAACTGAAAAATTAGCATTATTTTTGTGCTTTGAAATTCAATTAATATAATTACTGTCATTCTTAAGTAATGTTCTACTTTTTATGTAATTGTTTATTTCAAGCCCAATTTGAAAGAACCTTGACTTTTTTAACTACAAGAATCTATAAATTTTGTTATAAATATTTTAATCAGTTCATCATAACTTTAAAATATTCCATGTAACCTTTCTAAACTCGTGTAAATGTATATATTTACATACACATATCCACACATGTATATGATAACTAGTTATGATATTTATTTAATAATGCAGTAGATAACAAGCTTATTATCTTGAGATACTTCCTTGATAATGCAGCCACTGTGTTTAGTTGCCAGAATTGGAAAATCTAAATGTCCAGATTGTAATGTGCAGATTTCAGATGTTGTCAAAGCCATATGTGGTAGCTGTTTTAACTAGGAAGTATTTATTACTAATAACAGTAAAGTGTTTTCATGCTTACTTGCTCTTTCTTTCAGTTTTGATACATCAGTTGGTGCACTTACTCTTTCTAATCACTTCTTAGAACTGACAACTAAATTACCATCTTCTAAAATTTATGGATTGGGACAACATATGCAAAATCAATATCATCATGATTTCAGATGGCAAACATATAACATGTTTTCCAAGAAAACAGAGGTAATTTCACATTATAATTTTGTTATCCGTGTTATAAGAGAACTTGTTAAAAATCTTGTAAAATGTCATGATACTTTCTAATTATTCGCACCCCTACAAATAATCATCAGTTTTTGGTAACTTTGGGAATTGGAGATAAAAGTGTTTCTATTTTTAGGGGATAGGTATTTTATAAGGAACAACAAATTATATGAACAAAAATCTTACAACCAGGGAAAACTGTTTTAATAAAATAACAGTTTAATATAAAACTTGTAAATATGCTGTGTATTCAAAAACCCTGTGGCACATGCATGTGTGGGTTTGTTATTGTCACATCATCATGCATGTTCTTGAAAATATGCACAAAACATGGCCGTTATACTGAATATTGAAACCTGAAGTGTGGATAATCAGAATGTACCAATATAATGAATGCTAATTTATGCAATTAATGTGGGAATGATGGTAAAAGTTAATTATCAGTTTCATGTTGGCACCTCTGGCAATGCTTTTTAACCCTCTGAGTTGTATGACTTTTTTGAATCTGTGCATAAAGACTTGTATTGAAACAGCTTTTATTAGCTCAATTTTGTGTAATTACTTATTTTAGGCCCTGTTTTTATAAATTTACATTCATTAAAATGATATTTAGATCATTAAAGGAAAGAAGAAAGCGGTCTCTTCAATTGTAAGCCAATATATACCAAGTGACAAAAAAAAATCTCATAACTGAATATAGGCAATCATGTCACTCAGAGGGTTAAAAGGATTGCCAGACTATAGATATTTATTGTTACCCCAATTTAAAAAACAAACTTTTATTATTAAATAAGGCTTATATGATACATTAAGAAGTAAAACACTTATATTTTTTACAAAATCCTTCTATAATATTTTTTGCGCTGTTTTCTTTCCAAGCACACAGTGATCTGTTTTCACTTGAAAAAAAAAGTCAGAGAATTGACTTCACATTGTTTTCCTGCCATCTGCTGGATGTATCTCATCACTGTAAGCAGAACATTCAGTCTTATTCAAGATGAAATCCATTCTCACAGATCACTGTAACACAGATATTTACCCCTTTCATACAGTTTTAAAAGTAATAGCATTCAAAAGCAGAAACAAGTTACTAAAAGAGAAATATCATACAATCTGACTGATTTGCATTATTAAAAAAATTACATTGTCAGAATAAAATTGCTACCGAAGAATTAAGAAAATAAGGTTACCAAATTAAAATTGATATTTCACCATAACATTGTCAAATTTGGTGTTCTGCTACTTCACTTTAGCTGGGAATGCTTTATGCAAAACTAATAAACTATAGTGTATTTCATATTATGTAATATATTAAAACATTGTACAGTACAAAGTCCGTAATCCGGACGTCCATTATCTGGAATGATCTTTAATCCGGATGTTCATTATCCGGAATGATCTATAATCCGGACTTCAAAGCCATAAACTTACGCATGCGCGTAAAGCCAGTAAAATGTTTACCCATGCGCACTTCCGATAGTGAAGAAAGTAACAGCGAACGTTATTGAAAACGAAAAAATTTTGATTCACAAGTTGGTATTCTCGACACAGCAATTTCAGGACCTTGAATAGTGGAACTTTGTAACTGAACAAGAAATTATGTCAGATGGCAAACATATAACATGTTTTCCAAGAAAACAGAGGTAATTTCACATTATAATTTTGAATTAAAGAGAAAGTGTTAGCACAAAAATGAGGCAACTTAAACTACTTACATTGAAAGAAATGTTTAATAAGGTAACAAATAAATATTAAGCTTTTTTTTTAATTTAAATTTTGATACTTTTTAGATCATAATTGCTCTTTATTTCATAAATTACGTTTTCATATTTTTAATTGCATAAGTTCTGCATACCATCTTACCAGATTTAAATTGATGATCTATAGTCCAAAAAAACCCCTAATCCGGAATCGCCGAAGTCCCGATGAGTCCGGATTACAGACTTTGTACTGTATTATAATAATTACACTTCATATTGTTAATATAATAAGATTGCAAGTACATAATATTAAACCATGTCAAAATTTTATGTATTATTTATTATTTTTTGAATGTTCAATTTAATACAAAATTATGTTTTTTTAATCATATTTACTAATATTTTGCATATTTTAACCCTGCAAGCATTATCGATGTGGCTTCGAAACTTAAGAGTTCTCCAAAATGTCATAAATAAGTATATTTTCTTGATTATAATTCCAAAATGACCTTTGTACCATGATTCCTTTTCTTGTAATATACATCCATCTCAAAATCGGATGAACTCGGTGCTGGCAGATTCATTTGTAAGGAATTGGAAAGCCTTCCTTCTGAGTGAAATTTTGCATCTGTAACCCTTAAAGGATTAAATGATTTCAATTGCTTGAGGTTACTTCATTTAAAACTTTTTGAAAAGCAGTTTCTATTAGGACAAATGAGGAGTATTACTACTTTATGTGTCACAGAAATTTATTTTCTTGAATTTACATAATAGAAATTTATTTTTGGCAAATGACTTTTCTTAATTTTAACAGTTAAAAATAAATAATTTTCTTAAAACTTAAAATACAATAAAGTTTAATACTTGATTTCATTTTTACATTTAAATCTTGATACAGTATTTTTAAAAAACCATAATCATCATCCATATTGCGGTGTCTGCTGATTTTAAGCTTTTGATGGTCGTTAACGATCTCAGCTCGCATTCCAGTTACACATTGCAGTGTGTGCAAACAAACACAGCTCACATCACAGATTTATGAATGACAGATATCACTCATACTTGGGAAGAAAAAATAGCATGATCTCGCAGCCACGAAGAGGTTAATTAAAATATCAAATTATGTGAAATACTTGTCTGTAATCATATCTTACCTGAATATGGGATGTTTTTAGAAGTATGCAAGTCGTTTAAAATGATTTGCTTAAAGCTGAGGTTTTTAGACTTTGAAAATAAGAAGAGATTTGAAGCTAAATGGAAAATACCTGTTTGTGACAGATTATTCTATATTTGCATTTAATCCAATGCTTAAATTATGCCAGACCTTATTTCCAGTACATCTCAGTTTCTGAGATAATTTTTAATTATAACCACAGCTCACTGAAGTTCTAAATGAAAGGATTTTTAACACTTGTTTTATGTAACTAAATCACGTCTGCTGAAAATTATTTTTATCATGAAAATTTTATTTTAGTAATAAGTGAGCCTTAAAATTGTATTCTAACTTCTGAATACATACCTGTCTTTCCTCAGAAACAAACCTTGCACAGAGTTTCAGACTTTTAAAGAAAGAAAAACTCCCACCTACATGCCAAACTTCTTATTTTCAAGAAACGCAATAAATTTATGAGAATTGATAAATTTTTCATTCCTGAAAGTATTAGGAGTGTCATGCAGATCTTTTTGGAACAACATAAGCAAATACCGGAGATAAAAAATGTCAGTTGCACAGAGCCTTATGCTTTTTCTCAAATAGTCTTGAGATTCAGAAGAAAAGTTTTCCCTATAACATTTAGCTTGATAGCTAGAATAATATGGACAGAAGATCATAGTCAGGATATATTGAAGTCTTCCTCTTTGTTTTCAGAAGGTGGTTAGAAAAAAAGGTTGAAGTGATCGAATCTTTGTTTTTATTTAACTATACATCCTCCCTCCATACATTTACTGTTTCTAACATTCTCTCTGTTCTCATTAATGATACTTTAACCAGTTTACATTTTTCACTTTATGTGTTGGAAAAAGAATGGTGTTTGTTTCTATCCTTGAAACAGTATCCTTTAATTAAGACACAATAACATGCCGAATAAATACTAATTCAGAAGTCAAACAACAAAAATTGTGAAAATTTTGTAAATATAACGCTGATTTTTGTTGTTTGACTTCTGAAACAGTATCCTTTGTTTCTATCCTTGAATCATCCTTAAAACAGTGCTTTATAAGGCATAACAGTTTATTTTAGTATATTACAGGCTTAAATTCATCTGGAGCCTGTTTCTGCCATTTCTTAGTTTTTGAGTGAAATTTTAATTCTAGCGAGTTCCAAATAAGATGAGGTCCAGTATTTTATTTTTAATGCTGTTTATCATTAATTTAATAGGTTTAATTTTTATATACCACTAAATTTGGGAAAACAGCAAACTTGCTTTAATTTTTAATAATTTTACTGTTTTGTTTATTTATTTTCATTCCTTTTCCTGATGAACTTCTATAGAGACTTTGGCACTTTTCATTTTAGAAATCGAGCCCTAGGTTAAATAACTAATGCTCTGCAACTGTCTTAAAATTTGATATTTGAAATTTTACTCAGTCACTGTACTAGGCATCTATCTTAAGGTTTCATCCTTGAAATATTGTATCATATTACATGCATACACAGATCTTTTTTACATTGTTTTAAATATTTAATATTTTATTTACCTTTAAAATACAGATTATGAATACAAATTTAAAATACAGAAAATGCTTTTTAAATTATTCTTAGACTGCTGAGTAGCTGTCATACTTTAATAAGAATATGATATTTTACACATATTATTGGGCTAAGTGACATCTTTTTAGTTGCAAATAAATGTGTTGAATTGCATTAAATAGCTGCGTCTTTTAATTACTTATATAACTATAAAAGAAGAACTTGTTTTAATGCTTTTGTTTATTCAAACACTTGTTACCTGTGTACAGAATGATAAACTGTTAAATGTTTAATAATGATGTAGCATGCAATCTACCACTTTTTAATTATTGATTTATTTTTAAGATGCTGCTGCTAAAATTGTTTATTGTTTTAATCATTTCTTTTTATCTCATGATCAAATATGAAAGTTATTTAATTTTTTATTTCATTCAGTTATTGTTGAATTATGAAACTAATGGAATATAGTACATCACATCACAAATGCAGTTGTGTTAGTAAAAGTAATGACTATTATGTAAAGTAATGGTCGTGCTGTGCGACATCCATAATGTGCTGTATTCTCTTGTGTATGAGCCATACTTTTTTCACAAAAAAAGCAGAAGAAAATCAGGGATGCACCCTATACATGTGAATGAGCTGAAATAGACACATACAAACGTGGTGACACATCAGCACATGTAGCATAGCGGCACTTATTTAACAATTGAGTATAAAATCCATTGCTGCTGGGTGCCAGTAGCTGCAATAATGATAATTTTTAGTAGTGCAGATAACTACTACTCTTGTGGTATTGGCTGTGACAATGAATAAGAAATAGTAAATATAGTGCTTTTGATTTACTTTTCCATGTGAGCTGCTTTCAGACCTCTGAATGAAAAATTATTGTAGATGGCTATCTCTGGCTTATGCTTAATTTTTTAAAATTTAAGGTAAAAATTAAGGATGCGACTTGCACATGCGAGAATATGGTATGTGACCGGTGGACTTGTAGAAATGGTCATTTTGAACATCATTCCTGATTTTGTTTTGTAAAATCATAAATAATTTTAATTTAATGGAGTTAAAAATTTAATAAGTTAATCAATGGAATCATTTTTATTTATGTATTCTTTAAAAGATTTTAGTGGTGCATTTAAGAAATAAATTACTAATTAAAAGTGATAGATTTCATACTGATTATTACCAAGGATTTTGCTACTTTATTCATCAAAGAAATGTTGAGAAACTATATATATATATAAAATTAAAGCCAGATAAGTACATAAAAAATGCTAGCTTTTGCATTAAAAATATTGAATAAATTATAGATTTCCTATATTGAGAAATGTAATAATTTTTAACTGTAACTGTAAATAGTTATCAAATTAGGAAAGCTGATTAGAGAAAGACAATCTGATCAACAGAAAATGTTTTGATACAGTTTGTAAGAAACTGAATTGATTAAATTAATAGTGTAACCTCCTGAAATTGTGTGATATGTAGCAATGAGATTGAGTACCTAACTGCTGCTTTCATATTTTCCTTTACAGTAAGTTGGAATAACTTTCTAAATATTTTTTCAACTGCCAGAAACAAGTAACAAACAACAATATATTTATAAGTATTACCATATAATATTTTTTTTAGATATTAATTACTTCTGTGCTCTTAAATGAGAATATTTCAACCAAATTATTTATTGGGTTTGAGTTACATACACGGAATGAATGTCAATTTGTTTTCTTATAATCATATGCTTTCAGGAAGGTTCTACTGTGGGCATTCATCCTATGTATATGTGTGTAGAAAATGATGGCAATGCTCATGGACTTTTGTTGCTAAACAGCAATGCAATAGGTAGATACTTAAACTTTTTCTAAATACAATTATATTTGAAAGTGAAACTGATACTTACGGAAAATCCCGTCAACCATTTTTGCCTATTAAAGAAAAGATGCCAAACTACACAATTTTTTGCCAAAAATGGAAAAGTCTTCTTCAAACACTCTGGGTTTGGCGTAACTTTGATTGCACATGTTAGTTATTATTCTTGAGTAAAGACTTCTTTTTTCCTCCATATCATGCATTTTCAGGGTGGGTGGGGAAAGATTATTATTAGTTATTATTCTTGAATAAAGACTTCTTTTTTCCTCCATATCATGCATTTTCAGGGTGGGTGGGGAAAGATTAAAATTTGGGACCTGCCTACTACAGAAGAGCACGCTGTTGAATTACCAAAGTTATGGATGAAAATAATTGCTATTACAGTATAAAATAATAATAATAAATAATGGACATTTGTAATGAAAAATTAAATATAAATAAATGATAATATAATAAATTTGAAAGAAAAATAAGAATAGAACATTTTTTCTTGTATTTAGAAATTTTTTTTTGGGGGGGGGGCGTCTACCATAAAATCTTTTCCCAAAATTATAAAATATATTTTTAACAAAAAAAGATCATTTTGAGTAAGCAAAATATATAATTATTGCTGAATAAGTAATATTGTTTCTAAATACTATTGTTATACAAACTTCTGCTATTCAGGATAGACTTTCTGTACAGTTAGAAAATGTTCTTTTTGGAGAAAAAATAAGAGCATTAAATGTTTTTTCTTAGAATCTGTGGTATGTTTATTATTTTATTTTTTATGCTTTATTATTATTTTCCCAGCTTTTTGGTAAGGTTTCTGGTATCAGAAAATTTGTGATTAATATTTTACTTTTAATGTTTCATAGATAAATGTTAACTGGTGATTTAAAGGAAATAAAATCATGGGAAATAGAATAGAAGAACTATTTGCATAATTTGCTTTTACACTTAATCAAGCCAAACTAACTGTAATATAAATAATGATAATTATTTAAAATAACATTAAGCTATAAACAGTTGCATTTTACATAACTTTACATTAGTAACTTTAATTTTACATTAGTAAACTGAAATGCATTACTTGAGCTGTAGTATAGTTTTCATGACTTAAAAGTATTATATAATTAAGTACATTCTAGTCTGATAAGTGTAATCATTTTAAGTTGGTTATGGACTTAAAATAATTGTTTTAAATTCATTTGAATTCTGCGGAAATATGTAGTTAAGCAGCATTTTGAGCAAATAGCTTAGTAATGATGACCTTAACAGAATGTACCTTTCATTGAAATAATTTCTTATAAAAAATGTCTGGCAGCTCTTTAAAAATTTCTTGACAGCTTTGAAAATTTTTTAAGTCGATTTCGTGATTGTTTTTATTGTTATTAGAAATATAAGCTTCATCTATTTTTTTTTCTTCCTGTTAGAAACTTAATTCCAGTTTTTACTTTTCGTTTTTTACTTACTTTTCTTACAGAGGTTCAATTACACCCATCACCAGCAGTAACTTTTCGTGTTTTGGGAGGTGTGTTGGATTTTTTTTTGTTTCTTGGGCCTTCACCTGAGGATGTTGTTCAACAATATGCAGAAGTAACAATTGAAGATTAATTTTTATATTATTTTTACAGTTTTTTATTACCTGGATATGAAAAATATATCGAAAGCTTTAGAATAAGTCTTATGATAAATTAATTTATGAAGTAATTTGAAATTTATTGAATACTATGAATTTTCAAATTAGAATTATGATTTATATTTGAAAAAGGAATAAGTTTGTGAATATGTGTTTGACATATGTGGATATTATTTTTTAAAAATATATGTTCCTTCATAATTGACCATTTAAAATTGTCATCTTTAGGCTGTAGGCCGTTCTATTCTACCTCCATATTGGTCTCTGGGTCTTCATGTGGGAAGTTCTGTGTATCATGCCACCAAAGACATGAAAGAGCTTATTAACAAATTTAAAACAGGACGCATTCCATTAGTAAGTGTTTTTAATAAAAATTTATGTTTTTCTTATGTTTGCAGTGTTAATAAAGCAATTTTTTTGTTCTGTTCTGCTATGTCAGGTTTTGAGACTGATGAAGTAGGTGATTAATGGAAAATATTTAACTGTAATATCAATAGAACTGTTATGTCATATTTGTAATGCAAGAACTTTACATCAAAACCTTACCTAGTTAACTGTGTATGTAATTTTGCTTCTTATCTGTGCATATTGTTTCTTTATAGTATTGTTGCGTGCGTACGGGTTCGTTATGAAATGAATGCACAAATCCGATGAAAAATGAACAAAAATTTATTATTATCACAACAAAAATGCTTAAATTTTCTCAAATTATCATGCAGTATTACAATATCTCACAGTAGTTATCTTTTAACTACTCAAATGTCCAATAGAACGTAAATCAAAACAGCTAAAGAACGCTAATCCGCGAATTCGCTACAATCAACAACAGTAGTTTTCTAAACAACAACAAACTAAGCAACTACTACAAACTGAGATGTTTTCCTCCTTTTATAAGATTTTAAAATCATGCGCTAGAATTTTCCAGCACTTTCTCGAAATCAAAAAGAGATATTTATTTATTTAATGCGCGCGCTCTTGTATTTTCAATTTTCCGGCTTAGCTTTCTTTTAATATTCGTCACGCGCTGCACTGCGCGAGAAATAAAACCATTTAATTTATAATTAAACTAACATTAGCTTTTTAAATAGCAAATTCGTTAGACTGCCCCCTTCCCAAGGACTGCACGTCCCGGGCAGTACAATCCCTGGACAGGAAGCTAAACTTACAACTGTGGCATAAATGCAACTGAGGCATAAACATTACATTACAATATCAAACAATATAAACAATAAATGCAATAACTAAAACAAATCAAATGCTATCAAATACTAAATACAAAACAAATACTAAATACAAATCAAATACTAAATACAAATCAAATACTAAATACAAATCAAATACTAAATGCAAATCAAATACTAAATACACATTTAAAAAAAAAAGGACCATGGTCTGATACTATTTACAATTATTTACATTATGTACTATGGCCATAGTAATAAGCTAACCTGTCGTAAGAGTTCGAAGACTCACGGATCCGAACCACGACGTCATTCGTGTTCAGCACTGTATATGGACCATCCGAAGGTGACTGTAATTTAGGACTCAGTCCTTTTCGTTGAATTGGGTTCCACAACCACACCTTGTCTCCTTTGTTGGATCTCTGTCTAGTAGCTCTTGTCTCGCATCTGGTCTTCATTTTCTCCGTCGCCAAGTTGACTCGCTTTCGTGCAGAACGGTGCATCCCCTCAAACCGGGCCTGGGCATCTTGGATGTGTTCCTCAGGCGATGAAGGCGCATCCGTAGGGCGACTAAACAGGCAGTCACAAGGCAGACGAAGGTCTCGACCGAAGAGCTTCTGGGATGGAGAATAGCTGGTAGTCTTGAGCTTCTTTTCGACCCTGGTATGATTTCGGCAGCTTCCCGAGCTCGATCTTTCGGACAAGGCGTCGACATTTCCAGGCGAGGATCCCTTTTGAGGATGGATAGTCATGCCATCAGATGCTGAAAGCAGTTTGTTGTTTTTCAAGTCTAAGGAAAAATTGTATTTCCTTAAAAAGTCCAATCCGAGTATGCATGGATCTGTGATATCCGCCACATAAGCCGTGTGATGGTAGGCGGCACTTCCAAATGTGATGCTTACATTTAACTTCCCAGTTATGTCGATCTTATCACCAGACGCAGTCTGAAGGTTAACAGGATGGCGTCCAAATAAGTTTATCTTTAAACTGTTCAGCTAAATCTTTCCTAATGATGGTAACATTAGCTCCTGTGTCAATGATCATATTGCAAGGAACTCTATCGATATTCCCATTAATGTACAGTCCGTTACTGTTGCCACTCACTGTATAAATTTTAAGCGCTTTAAAACAAGGTTTCTCATTCTCTGGTACCCTCCATTCCTCGATATGGTCATGCATTTGTTTCCTGCATCGTTGCTGAGAAAAGGTCTCAATTTTCGTCCCCTGGGGTGTTCTGCAATTCCTTCGTACGTGGCCTTCAGTTCCACAGTTCCAGCAGTTTGGTTTCTTGTCACTCCTTTTTCGTCCGAGAGCATTTAATTGTCTGTTCAACTCGTCTGTCTTATTTTCCGTGTTCTGGGGAGTTCTGCAGTTCCTTCGCACGTGGCCTCCAACACCGCAGTTCCAGCACTTTAGAACTGGTTTCTTTTCACTTCTGTTCCATCTGAAGGCGTTCAGTTGTCTAGTTAAATCGTCTAGACGAACGGTGACTTGATCCCCTGGCTCCTGGACTTGAGCAGCTCTGACTGGGTGGCGGTCTCGACGAGTGTCTTGCTGGGCTGCCTCGAATTTCATGGCGTACACTAGAGCGCTTTTTAAATCTTTTACATCCGCCATTTGTAGAGCTTTTGTATTTCAGTATCCCGGATGCCGTCGATAAGGTATTGCAAGGACAGGATTTCCCTTGTTTCTGTCGGGCATTTCGAAAAGGCAAGATGGGACAGCCTTTCAACATCCGTGGCGAGCTCCTGAAGTGTTTCGGTAGGCTTCTGTTGACGAAATTTTAATTGGAGCCTGCTGTAGTCTTTTAAACACTTGTCCCAAAGCGCAGCTCCAAGGCGCCGGAGAGAGCTTCGAAATCTAACCTTTTGTTTTTGGGAAGAGTCTGAAGGATATCCGCTGCGTCGACTCTTAAAGAAGCGGCGAGATGACAGGCCTTAGCTTGGGAATCCCATCCATTCGCATCTGCAACGATAGAAAACTGGGTCTTGTACACTTGCCAGGATGTCTTCCCATCATATGTGGATAGCTTCAGAGATGGACGATCAGGCATCGGTAAGAATTTAAAATCATCACTCTTGCTCCCTGCCGTCGCTACGAATTTCTTTAAAGTTTCCATTTCTTTGGCAACTGCAGAAACTCTCTAATCAATTTGTTGTTCGATTTGGTGTTGGACGGCACAAACTCTTCCTTCAATTCGTTCCTCCACAGCCGAAACTCTCCCTTCTATATGTTCTTTTACAGAAAAAACTTTTTTTTCTATTTCTTCTTTCACCGAAGAAACTTTTTTTTTCAATTTGATCTTTTACAAAAGAAACTTTTTCTTCAATTTGTCCAACTTTATTTTCAACTGTGTCAATTCTGCCTTCCATAGCTTCAAATTTATTTTCTATTATGCAGGTAATTTCTCTTTTCATTTCTTCTTGATATGCTTCAATCTTTTCTTGACCAGCTTGAATGGCTTTCATTTCGTCCTTAACGGATTCCTGGCCCAATTTCATTTCTTCTTTAAATGAGACAAAGGCTGATATTAACTGCCTTAATTGCTCTTCCATCGCTCTTGTTATTGGCATTCAAATTCCACTTCTGACACCAAAAATTGTTGCGTGCGTACGGATTCGTTATGAAATGAATGCACAAGTCCGATGAAAAATGAACAAAAATTTATTATTATCACAACAAAAATGCTTAAATTTTCTCAAATTATCATGCAGTATTACAATATTTCACAGTAGTTATCTTTTAACTACTCAAATGTCCAATAGAACGTAATTCAAAACAGCTAAAGAAAGCTAATCCGCGAATTCGCTACAATCAACAAGAGCAGTTTCTAAGCAACTACTACAAACTGAGATGTTTTCCTCCTTTTATAAGCTTTTAAAATCACGCGCTAGAATTTTCCAGTACTTTCTCGAAATCAAAAAGAGATATTTATTTATTTAATGCACGCGCTCTTGTATTTTTAATTTTCTGGCTTAGCTTTCTTCTTTTAATATTCGTCACGCGCTGCACTGCGCGGGAAATAAAACCAATTAATTTATAATTGAACTAACATTAGCTTTTTAAGTACCGAATTCGTAACAGTATTTATATATGAAGCTGACTACTGGAAATATTGAATTCATATCGGAATCATTATGAATTTTTAAAGTTTAAGATAAAAAATAATACAGTAGCAGACACTGGAAGAACAGTAATTTTTTTTTTTTTAGTCTAAAGGGACGTTAGCCCAGAAGGGCTGTTAGTCACGAAAAGGCATTTTTCGTCGAATCACTATAAACGGCCGTATCACTTTTCAAATTGTCGCCACCAAATATTATCACCCTGTATTATATTTAAAAAAATTGAATAATTAAGGATCTGCATGAATATATGTATGTTTCTTGCATTCTGAAAAAACAGTGATCCTGGAAGTATCAAATTTTGAATAATGTAGTCCTCCACCCGAGTATTTACACCTGGGAGCCCATATCTTGAATTTTGAATTTGTTTTATTATCTATTTCATATTTTTTAAACTTTAACGAATTTTTTATTAAGAAATTCAATGATTTCAAGGCGAGCAGTGTCAATACATTATATGAAATAAAATATTTTTATCTCCTGTGCACAAATGTATTGGAAGTTCTAAAGATGTACTGTTTATAAGTATTTTTATCCCAAATGCTCTCAAAACGTGTATGTAATGTGTAAATGAAAAAATGCTCCTTTGGGCATAATATAAAATCTGAAAGATTTTAGATCTTTTTTTTTTAAAAAAAAATATTAAAATGTTATGTGTGTGATATCAAGTGAACCTGAAATATGTCTTCAAAACGTAATTCATTCCATCTGTGTTATCAGATTTAATATACGGTATTTTTACTAGCAAGTGGAGTGCGAATCGTTGTTATTTCTACTTTATTTTTGAAGTAGCGGAAGTATCCGATGGCAGTTCAGTTTGATTGAGTGTAATGGTTCTAACAACAGAGAGAATGATAACACTATAATCCTTCTCTAATAATGATGCAAAAAATTTATCATAATTCATCAGAAACCAGTAACGCAAACAAACATTCTTCTTTATATGTATAGATTTTGTAAAACATACAAATTTTTGATTAACATGCTCTGTGATTTGAAAGCGAGCAATTGCGACACTTTTCAGAATAAAGCATTTTTATCTCCATCGCACGAGACTATTGCCACTCGGGAAAATGAGTGCGAAAATTAATGTTTTTGGAGTTTTTAGTTAATATCTCTGGTGATTAAAGTCGTAAGCAGTCGAAATGGCTTCTCACGAATTCGAAAAGAATCGTAGATAAATTGGCAATGATAGCTACAGTAGTGACTGAGTTATTAGAGGACAGATAAACAGACTTTCTTCTTTATATATGTAGATAATACCATAAGCTCTCTAAAATTCAATATTTATGCGAATAAAGGAATCAGACGCCTGCATTAGTAAAATTAATTATTTTTATAACATAATAATATTCTGCTTTTAATATTTGAAGTTCCCTTAATTAAATTTGAGTTAAAATAACACATCGAATAATGATAATAGGAGGAGTTAAAGCAACAAGAATCAGCGTGATATTCATCAGTTTACAGGACTAGTTTTGAAGGTTCTGTATTTAAACCTTTGAAACTAGTCCTGAAAGCCTTCAAAACTAGTTCTGAAAATTGATGAATATTATGTTGATTCTTGTTCCTGTAACTCATTCAATATTCCTTTAATTAAATTATTTTTCTTTTAATTTAAACATTGCCACCCTAAAGTTTGTTTAGAAAATATGATTAGAAGATAATGACTGGAAAAAGTTGATAAAAAAGTGTGCCTGTGTATGATGATGAAACTTAATAAAAACATGAATATCAAAGGTAGTTTTGTTAAAATTGTTTTGAATTAAACTGAAATATCAAATCTTAATATTTAATCACTTGTAATGTATGGTGCTTTCCGATTATTTGTTTCAAATTTGGTTGAACTACCAAGTTTTCGACTCAGGTTTTAGTACACACGTAACACTAGTCAATCCATGCATATGTGTACAATACTTATGTAAAAATACATAAGGAAATGCATTGTATATGACTATCATTTTGCTAAACAATAACCGCAGACTATAAAAATGTAAATATCGGCCAGATAAAGTTTTGTTTTTTCTCATAAAATGTCTTTTCTTTTATAAAATATTTCCTTTTATTATTGTTTATAAGCAGAACAGCACCTAAGAACCAAAAAAACATTTTTTGCAAATTCAGTACTTCACCAATAAGTTGCCAACATTTATGAGCAGTGCTGCAAATCAGAAAGTATTTTATTTTAATTCAGAATAATAAATATATATAAATAACTGTTGGATTAAAAAAATTAATAATTATCAGTAGAACTCTGTTAAAGCTAATATCTATAGATGTAAAAGCCAGTGGAGAAGGTAAACATATTTCAGTTATACTTTAATTCTGTTAAGATCAGTTTTATAGCTCTCATGGCCTTTAGTCTGATAAATAGTTGAAATTAATTCCATTTTGAGTTAGAATTATTATTCATTAAGACAGCAGAGGTTTACATATTAGTACAACCACTTTGATTGGCCATATGGAATTTTTTTCCCCTCATAAAAAGTCTTGCTTTTTATAAAATACTTCTTTTTATTATTATTTATAAGCAGAACAGTACCAATGAGACAAATAAACACATTTTACAAACTGGCAAATTTTTACGAAAGGAAATTTATTATGATCTCTAATTGCAAAAACTTGTTACATACATATTTTATATTTTAAAAAGATACTTATCCTGCAAATCAGTCAATATATTGCTGTTCAGTGTACTGCAATACTAATCAATATACTGCAATGTATTGCTTGCTGTGTTGAAAATTTTTTAGTGATCACGTTAAGAATGGACTCAAAGCAATTGTTCCATTTTTCAATTTTGCAGAAAAATTCTGCCTTCCTGCAGAAATTTTACTGCTGTTTCTTTTGTCAGGAGCAGATTCCATGGGCCCATAGCTTAATATTGAATTTAAGAAAAAAATATTGCAATTTGTCTATGTAAAAGCATTGAAACATAGAGTAAAATGAAAAAAATGTGTATGAAAATGGCGATGCTACTTGTGTTATGTTACGTAAGGCGTTACGTTCGAACAATGGCTAGCTCAGAAGGGATTCGTAAGTCATCTGCCCGATGAATTAACAGCTATCTTGTCATAAATGGAGCACTTCATTTAAACTTAAGCAAAAAGATTTATTTACACATAAAGACAAGTTAAAAGAATAAAAAATATTTATCTAGCTACAATATCTATCTAGCCACATCATGCAAACATCGTTCTTAGCTAACTAAACCGGAACTGTTCGTTTTCCTCTGGCGTCCCATGACGTCAGTCTCTATCTGGCTTTTGATTCGTTGGCTTAGTGATGCCATTCCCAACATCCTCCCCCCTTTGAGTTGCTGGATAGCTACTCAAAACATTTAAGTGTATCAAGTTCAGTCTTAGTGGCATCTTAACAGTTCTACCAGCTCGTGTCTTTATAGTCTTAGAACTATCACATACATCGGAAACATCAGTTGAGTCCGGAGATCGGGGTGACCCAGAAATTTCTGAATGATGAGAGGTACTCATGTCGTCTCCACGATGAGAATCTGAAGACTTTACAGCAGATTGATGTTTTTGAGGATCACTTGGATGACATGAACCTGACAAATCATCATCTTGGATTTCTAGGGGAAACACTCGTTGTATCGGACGTACTAAATTGTTAGTTTGCGTTCTTAATCTAACTGTTCTCACTTTACCGTCCTTTCCTGGAATCAGTTCCGTAACCCTGGCTAAAGGCCAATTCAATCTCTTTTTGATATCATCTCCTATCAACACAACGTCATTCACTCGAATATTTGGAAAGTGTGAATTTTGCTGTCGTTTCTGAATAAGTAGTCCTAAATATTCCTTTCGAAAACGTACACGGAGATCTTCCATTAATTTTGCACGAAATCTGATTCTTTTCCTGAGATGATTGGTGTCTACTGTATCTATATCAGTTACATCTAAATTGGATCTGTCGGTCAGAAACATGGCAGGTGTAAGTGGAACTAAGTCTTCTGTATCTTCGGATACATACGTCAGGGGTCGCGAATTTACTACCCTTTCACATTCGCACATAACTGTTTCCAGTTCTTCATAGGTAAGAACAGCTCTGCCCAATGTTCTCCTAAGAAGTTCTTTGACTACTCGAACAAGTCTTTCCCACCATCCGCCCCACCAGGCAGCAGTGGGGAGAATGAATTTCCATTCGATCTTCTGTATTTCTGTTTGTCGAGTTATTTTACTCCAATCAATTTCTAAAAAATTATTATAAGCTCCCCTAAAGTTTGTACCGTTGTCTGTATAAACCACTCTAGGTCTTCCTCTTCTAGCAACAAAACGTCTAAATGATAACAGAAAAGCATCAGTGGAAAGCGACGTTATTAACTCTAAATGAATTGCTCTATAAAGAGCACACGTGTAGAGAACCATCCATACTTTGTCCCCACGTTTTACAAATAGGGGACCTGCTAAGTCAATACCAACTACTTCGAAAGCTGCAGCATTTTCCACTCTATCAGCAGGTAAGGAAACTGGTTCAGTAATGAGAGATTTAATTTTGTATTGTCGACATTTAATACAGTCCTTCAGAACACTACGTATCGCTCTTCTTCCTCTTGTAATCCAGTACTTTTCACGCAATATGCTTAGTAATATCTGGGTTCCAGCATGACAGTTTTCTCGGTGAAAATATTCAATCAGTCTTTGAGTAAAGATACATTTATCAGGAAGAAGAATAGGTGAAATGAAGAAAGGCTTATCTATGCGTTCAGTAATTCGAGTTTTAACTCTGATAATTCGGTTCACATCTTTGAAAACACACAAGTTCCAAAAAGAGGTTTCATTAGGAAAAAATTGAGCTTGCACATTACGAATAAGCAGAATTTCAGCATTTTCAATCTCCTGCGTTAGAAGTTCTCCTCCCCCCCGTCTAGTATCATGATGCGATCTTACATTACTGATAAATCTCAATATCCATGCAACCATTCTAACTATCGAATGGAAATTTGAGAATTTAATGGTATACCACGGGACTCTCTCTTCCGACAAATTAATATTACATAACCTAACCTTTCTCCTTTCAAGTGTTCGGGTGTTTCCGTTATCAATATTTCGGTGTCAGGCCAGTTGTCTCTTGCTTGCAACAACCATGCCAGGCCTTTCCACCAGCAGGATTCTAACAATTTCTTAGGGGAACACCCTCGCGAAATCAGATCAGCTGGATTCATTTTCCCTGGCACATGTCGCCATTCATTATTAGGAAACAGATTATTTATTTCCTTTACTCTGTTCGAGACAAAAACTGTCCAATCACCACGTTCTTTTAACCAGTATAAAGCTACCCTAGAGTCGCTCCAAAATATTGTAAAACAATATTAAAGATTAAAACAAGATTAAAAATCTCATGGGCATTTAAAGCCTGCTTCACTGAATATGCCAACCTGGCACCAATGCAGCAAGCCATTAACTTTAACCTAGGGATTGTTACTTTCTTCAAAGGTGCAACTCTGGTTTTTGATCTAACAAAGTAAATTTTTACCCCTTGAGAGGTTCTCGTTCTAAAAAAAATACAGGTGGCATATGCCTCTTTGCACGCATCTACGAAAACATGCATCTCAGTGGAATCATTTATTTCAACATAATGTGAGATTTCGATATCTCTTAATGCATCTATTTCTCTAAACCATCTTTTAAAAGACATTTGAATACTATCTGGTAAAGGAGTATCCCACTTTAGATTTAAATTCCACGTTTCCTGCAGTAAAAGCTTAGGTGGTAAGATTGCAGGACTCAACAGACCTATTGGATCATATATTTTGTGAACTGTAGCTAAAATGATTCTCTTAGTAAAATTCTGATCTTCACTTACAAGATTAAAGTTTAAATTACACTTAAGAGTGTCCTTATCAAGATCCCATAAAATTCCCAATACTTTCGTGACACCAGTACTATTAGAAACATACTTACATTTTACATTACTCTCCCAGTTTCTTAAATTAAAGCAACCCCGTGACAAAATATCTTTTGCATTTACAATAAAATCTTTCTGCTCCTCAATATTTGCAACACCACAAACACAATTATCTACGTAAAAAGAATGTTTCAGTTTTTGTGCTATAGCATCAAATTCAGATGGTACATTATCTAATAAATGTGTAATTGAAGCTGCTAATAAAAATGGACTCGACTTTAACCCAAATACTACTCTGCGATGTTGGTAAACAATCTGTTCACTCTCGGACGGATAAAAAAACCGCAAGAAATCTCTATGTTGAGGGGCTATACTTAGCATCAGAAATGCTTTCTCAATATCTGAAGATAATCCTATTGGATGAATTCGAAACCTATCAAGTATCTCTGGAATTATTTCTAGTAAATTCGGACCCTTATACAAAAGGTCATTCAAAGAGCATTTACCACTTTCTCGGGCTGACGCGTCAAAGACAGGTCTGATTTTTGTAGTGGTACTGTCCTTAATTACTGGCCGATGAGGTAAAAAATGTCCCGTCTCAGCATTATCAGTTACCTTTTCAATTATATTCAATTTTTCCCATTCCCGGAAAATCGTAGTATATTCTTCTAAAAATGTTTTATCTTGTGCTCGCTGGCACATTCTTTTATGCCGCTTCCAAGTTAAATCTTTATTTGTCGGCAAATCGGCCACATCAGATTTAAAAGGTAAACAAAGTTCATATCTACCGTCTGAAAGAATTTTCACATTATTTTTAAACTCTTCAAAAACTCTAGAATGTTCTAAATTCTTTCTATTATTTTCAATGGGATCTGAAATACCTATGGATTCTAAAGACCACAAATCTTTTATCGAATAATTACTAACATACAACGAAATTGCATTCAAAACAGTATCGTCATTGCTATCTCCAAATGACTCATGCTTCCCAGTTAACACATGTCCCAAACAAGTGTCAATCAAAAATAACCCTGACTCCAACCGAACAGATTTATTAGTAAATAAAGCACCCACAATATCCGCTCCCAAAAGCAGATCAATCTCATGATCAGAAGAACCCAAATCAGACAAACTGACGCCTCTATCTTTCAGTTCATTAATAATTTTACTATCGTTCACTTTTGGCACTGTGCCACAAATTTTGCTCTCGGAAAGTGCTTCGATTTGAAAGGAGAAAGTTTCATCTAATGCCGAAATCAACAAATTATAAACATCGTGAATCTGCGTTCGCGTTTCTCTTCCACCGAATAACGAATGCTTCAATTTAATTTGCCTTAATGGTTTTAAATTTAAATTCTCTACTAATTTTTTACTGACAAACGAATGCTGAGAACCTGTATCCAGTAATGTGCGTACTTTAAGCTCAACATTCTTAAATTTAATTTTAACTATTAGAGTCATTAAATAAACATTTTCTATTTTACAGTTATTAGTTAATGTACTGGTTTCAGTTACGTCCCTTTTAGACTTTTCATTTGCGCTTTTTTCTTGGCGATCGGGACACATTAAAGAATGGTGATGTTTATTACAGTACATGCAAGAATTTTTTACTCGACATGTTTTATAGGTGTGTCCAAATCTGAAACATCCAAAACAGGCCCCTCTTTTAATTAATATATTTTTCTTAGCTTCTAATGTCATATTTCTAGCAGAAAAACATTCTTTAGTTGGGTGCCGTTTTTCACAAAAGAGACAGTTAAAATTGTGCTTACCTGGGCTCTCAGAATTTGATGTACTTACTAACGCAGCTGCGGTGGCGAAATCTAAATTTTTATTTAGTGTATCCTTTTTCTTAGAAATATGATTAGAACCAAACCCAGTGCGGGCTAACACGACCATCTATTCTCCTTTCACTTCTTGTTTCAGAAAATTCATCAAATTTTCAAGGCGTCGGTTATCAGGCTGAGGTGCTTCTTTTAAATTTCTGTTTCTCTCCCAAGCAATTAATACTTCTTCGGGCAGGCAGGATTCAACTAAAGGCGTTAAGAAATCACCATACTTCTCTTGCGTTCTTCCAAGACTTTCTAAAGCTCTAATCTTGGTTTCTAAATCATCGTAGAGAGTGGGAAGATCCGTCTTCACACGTCCACTGCTTGCATTACGCATAACCATGCTTAGAAGATCTCTGACGTATATTTGCACAAGTAAGTCTTCTCTTCCAAACCTCTCTCGAAGCTGGGCGATTGCTTTCGGATAATTCGAGGCCATTGCCGGAAAGCTCTCCACTACCCGTGCGGCTTTGGACTGAGGAACAACTGCTTGCAGGAGGTACTGGAATTTATTTTCATCTGGAATCGTCGGATCTTCATGGATCTTCGAAAACTGGCTCCAAAATGTCAAAATTTCTTTTGCTTCGCCGTTGAATTTCTTTAGTTCGATCTTCGGCAGTTTAAATTTGCGCTTCTCTGGTAATTCAGTAGGTAAAGGATTCTTCGACAGCTTTTCGATTTGAGAACACAGTTCAAAATATTTATCTCTATAAGGCTCAGACGAAATAAAATCTTCTTCATATAGCTTTTCAGCTTCTTTAGATTGTAGAATTAGTGACGTTACTTCCTTTTGGCAAATTTCAAGTCGATTAAACTTGTCTCTAAGCTGTTGTTCCAGAATCGAAAGTAGCTTCAAATCAGGAATATCTGATTTCAGTTCTGCATGAATTTTGTTTGCACATGTGATAAAGGAAGTTCTTAGACATTCTTACATTAGAAGATTCTTAGACATTAGAAGTTCTTAGGCTAGAATGGAGCTGTGTAAGCTCCATTTTCAATTTATTTTAGCTGCTATCGCGCCCCACGTCTTGGCGCCACAATGATATGTTACGTAAGGCGTTAAGTTCGAACAATGGCTAGCTCAGAAGGGATTCCTAAGTCATCTGCCCGATGAATTAACAGCTATCTTGTCATAAATGGAGCACTTCATTTAAACTTAAGCAAAAAGATTTATTTACATATAAAGACAAGTTAAAAGAATAAAAAATATTTATCTAGCTACAATATCTATCTAGCCACATCATGCAAACATCGTTCTTAGCTAACTAAACCGGAACTGTTCGTTTTCCTCTGGCGTCCCATGACGTCAGTCTCTATCTGGCTTTTGATTCGTTGGCTTAGTGATGCCATTCCCAACAACTTGTTAGAAAGTTTGGCCATTCCTAAGGTGGTTGTGCTAATAAATATAAATGTCTTTATAAAAGCTTTGCATTACTTGATATACACTTCTTGTACTTACTAGCTAGTCCATATTTTCGTTGTACATGTATGATTTGTGTATATTCCTCATGAGAATACAACTGCAACTTTACTTGCTGTTAAGTGAAAAGAGACCTGAATGATTTTAATTCAGATATAAATGTATTCAAATGTGCTGCTTTATGTTAAAATTGCATATTTATGTCTGCATAGGTAATTTCAACTTTGGATAACATGTACTTATTTTTAGAAATGAACTAAATTTTCAGTTGATTCTTATAACTTACACATTGATTATAAATGAAGAAATTTCTTAGTTCTTAGTATATCCTGTAATTTAAAGCTGTGAAAATCTTTCAAACAGTTTATTGTGCAGTCATTTGTAGTATGTTCACATAGTGACATTTTTTGTTGTATTTATAATTCATTGAAGTCTTTCTTTATAGGAAACTCTCATTTTAGAGCATGAAAGTATATCCAAAATCCTATCAAAAAATGAAAAGTTTTCAAGTTTTTCAAACTTTGCTACTAGAATGGAAAATAATGAGCAGAAATTTATAATGAGCTTAGATCCAAATATTCCAAAAGATGCAACACCTAGTCGTGATTCGTTGTATGGTGTAGGAATGCAACATGATGTTTTTATCACAGATAAATGGGGATTAAATCCTATTGAAGGTCGAGTAAGTATTATATATTGCATTAAGAATATCATTCTTTGTATTTTTATTAGAAATACATTTCTCTGGTGTAGTGCTTTCAAATGTTACATAATTTACAAATTGATTTTAATGTTACAGTTTGATTTTGAATTCTTGAGATTACAGAATTTAAGTAATAAAACAATTTCATCACATAATACTATCCATATTTTTATTTGAGAAGCTCATATGATAGGATTATAAAGGGAACCTACTAAATTCAGTTATGTATTATAGTATACATTTATAGCTAACCAAGTGTAAATTTCTGTATGTGTACCTAATACTTTAAAAAAGAAAAATGGTAAACGGCTGAATCTGAAGTAGGGCAGGAGAAGTCTTATGAAAGTTTTCTTGAGATTTTGAATATAAATTTCAATTTAAAATTGTAAAGTAGGGGTCACAAATTGTGAAATGCTTGCTAATGCATTGCATTTGTAATAAGTTTTAGATTAAACATCTGTTTTATAAATATTCATTATGAAATTCAATGCTTTTATTTTTCTTCCCTTCCAACATATATGTATGAAAAAATTCTACTGCTCATTTTGTATTAACAATCTTCAAAGAAGGATAAACAGCATTAGAAATGTACTGACATAATATATGCTTATAGGGTTAAAAAATACTTATTACATGCAACATTTCTTACCAAATATGAATAAGACTAGCAGTTAATTTTGATAAGTTGTTTTTGTTTTAAGTTTTTTAAAGTGTTTACAAAACTTATGTATGTATTTTTGTTCATTATAATAAAATTTTATTGTTAATTAATTATTACTTTTAATTTACAATGAAATTAACAAGAAATAAGTTTAGTTCACAATTATAATTTTATAGCGTGCTTTTTGTATGTGATAAAATTAATTTCTTTAAAATTTTTAATAAAACATTTAAATTGGTTTCTTTTACATTTATACAGCAAAATGGGAAAATTACAGTATATCCAGATTTCGGAAGAACATCAGCAATCACGTGGTGGACTAATGTGATAAAAAGAATATCTTCTACTATGCATATTGATGGCTTGTGGCTAGTAAGTTAGATTCTTTTGTTACATGAAATGAAACGCTTAATTCAAAATACTTATATTTAAAAATACATCAAAAAGAAATTTTCAAAGTACTATTTCTGATATGTTTATGTAGTTGTAATAATTAATTCAGTTTAATTATATAACCACATAGGCTCAAAAAAAAAAAAAAAAAAAAAAAAAAAAAAAAAAAACTGAGACCAAAAAAAGGGGGGGGGGAAGAAGCAGAAGCGATTTCTTCAAATTATCAAGGAAAATAAAAAATGAAAATAATTTGTTAATGTAGTGAATGTAGGAGAATAACAATCTGCAATCTTTTGCTGAGACTGATATTTGAGAGAAAAGTTCAGTATTATGTAGTTGCATGATATGAATAATTTTTTAAATGAGTTAAAAAGCTATTCCAGCAAATGATATGCATTTTTCTAGTGTTAGAATTAGTTTGGTATTTGAAACATTTTGCAAGGAAATTTTGTGTTTTGTGACATTAGCTATTTATTTTTTCTTAATTTATGTTCATGTCTTATAAGAGGCTAAGTAGTTTTCATGATCAGTATTTTCCCAGGTTAATAACGAACCATCTAGTGAGATTGATGGCTCTTTGAATGGTTGCTTAGATGATGATTTAAACAGGCCACCTTACATTCCTAGTGAGTTCTAATTATCTTTAAATACATTTTGATCTTATATTTTAACATTAAAAATCCAAGCAAAATTTAGTTTACCTTTTCAATTTACGCAGAATCACTTGGAAACATATATCAGAAAACATTATGCATGAATGCACTGTCTCATTGGAGAGAGGATATCATTACACATTATGATAGTCATAATTTTTATGGGCATTCAATGGTTATGGCAACTGAAGAGTAAGTCATTTCTATATGAAATATATTTCATAATGTAGAATTTTAATAAATTTTACACTGAATTAGAACTTTCATTGCTGCAGTAGTTACATCAATGTTGCATGAGCCTAATAATTTAGTTTCTGTTTAAATTGCATTTGCTATGTAATATTTAGTTTTTTGTAGCTTAGATATTATATGATTAAAAATAATAACTTAGTTATTTTTTACAAACCTGCTTGATTCTGAAGATGAAATACTGTTCTAGTAAATGTTTACTACAATAAATGTTAAGACACAATAACACGCCGAATAAATACTAATTCAGAAGTCAAGTCAAACAACAAAAATCAGCGTTATATCTACAAAATTTTCACAGGACTAGTTTCGATGGTTTTACCGAACCACCATCTTCAGCTATGAAAAACATTTTCATTTGCGGTTTTGAAGCTGAAGATGGTGGTTCGGAAAAGCCATCGAAACTAGTCCTGTGAAAATTTTGTAGATATAACGCTGATTTTTGTTGTTTGACTTTGAATTACAATAAATGTGTTGTAATATGTTTTTTTATTCTCATTTTAGAGCACTAAATATCATTTATCCAAATAAAAGGAAGCTAATTGTAACAGATTCAACTTTTGTTGGAAGTGGACAATATGCTGGTCATTGGATCAGAGGACTTGGTTATGGCTGGGAAGCCTTGCATGCATCTATACCTATCATGTTGGAACTAGGGCTTTATGGTGTGGCCTTTGTAAGTTTTTTTTTTTACTCTTTTGAAATGTTAAAAGATAAAACATAAAAGTAAAATCAGTAAAATTTTAAATAAAATATTGCTTATAAGTCTGTAAAATTCCATTTCTAATATACTTGAAAATATGGGTAACTGTTGCTTAGATTAAGCTAAAGTTTTCATTTTGTGTTCTACTGTAGGTTTGAATATCAATATATACGGTTAAAAATTAAATAAAATGTTTTAGACTGATGTGCTAAAACAGTGTTTAAATTAATATAAGTAGGTATTTTTGCAGATAACGCATCAACTTCATAAAGTAGAATTAGAATGTTTCAACTGCAACTCATTTCAGCTTCAGCTGATGATGCAGTCTCATTTTACTTATGTTTAAATGTGAATTTAGTATTTCAAGATAACACATTTTATTTCATTAACTTATTCTGTTTGTTCTTTTTTTTTATATCTTCAGTATGTTTTTCCATATATTCAAATAAACATTTGTATGTATGTATATATATATAGAGAGAGAAGGAGAGTTTTTTTATCTTTTATATGTATAAATAAAGATGAAAAAACATAAATAAAATTTCTAACTTTAATTGTGAATCGTTTTCTGCATTGCCCCCAAAATAGTATTGTTAATAATAAATCGCTGTAAACCATAACATTCCAAAATTAATGTTCCTCTCACGATTCTAGCATAACATTCATGATGCAGATACTTGCTTAACACCTCAGCCAGTAATAATTTCAAATTTGTAAAAGCTTAAAGTTAACCAATCAAAGTAAAGCTTAACCAAAACTAAATATTCTGAACTGAGCTTTCATCTTGGATTCTTCGCTTTCTTTATTCTATTGAAATTAATTGTTACAAAGATGTGAAATATGACATATGAGATCAAAACCAGGTATGCATACTGTAACTGTTGCACTGTATAAGAATATAAAGTTAAGAATGTGCTTCTTGAAAATAAGAAGTGTGAAATCTGTGCAGTTGCTAATATTTTTAATGCACTAAGTTCCATAAGTCTGTAAACCATGTTCTGCACTGCATCATTAACTTCTAAATCATCAGACATGCACACTTATGTATGAGTATATAAGATGCTTATCTAGTATCTAGAATAGTGGTCGCCAAATCATCGATCCCAAGCTATTAGTAGCTAGCACGGACATTTTCGGTAGATCGCATTAACGCTTCGATTGGCTAACCTTGATTCCTCTACCGAGCTGATGCTGACGACAACAACTGCCATTCTCTGCCTGATAGTTGATTGTATGCGCGTGAGGTTGTGCACATTATGTCATTTGTGTGTGTATTAGACATTTGCTAACTTGTATAGTTTGATTTACATATTGGTACCAAGCTGGGTTTGTTTTAACAATCACATATTCAAGCAAAAAGTGAAGAACTTATCATTTTCATTCGGAATGGGAAACCGATTACTTCTTTACCCAGATAAAAGACAAATGTGTGTGTTTACGGTGCTACAAGTGTATCAGTTTGTAAGAAAGTAATGAATTCAGCAAACGCTTCCAAGATTTCAAAACGATTTCAATTGTTTGTCAAATCGCCTTTTATAGAGATTAATGTTGAAGAGTTCTCTACTTGTGAGATGGAGCATTTTGATTTTCAAGAAGACAATGAGGCAGTGGAGTTGGTACTGATTGATTTTCAAGATGACTTATGCGTAAAATCGCTTTCTTCAATCTCTGAAAATATTTGGCCTCTTGTTCCTAAATTAAGATACCCAATTTTGGTCCAGATTTGTCTCAAAGAGAAAGCAGTATTCGGCTCTAGGTATCTGTGTGAGATTTCTTTTTCTAGTATGAAATTTATTAAAAATAAGTACAGAAACAGATTCACTGATAAACATTTGGACAACTGTATTCAAATGGGAGCACTACCTACTCTCCCAACGCTAAAAAAGTTGATGACTAAAAGGAGTTCCCTGCTTCTCAATAAAGTCTGATAAAAAAAATCTGTCATTACACTTTTTATTTATTACTAACTACACATCAATTTCTTTCTTATGTATAATTCACTTTCAGTTTCTTTTTGTTACATACATTTTAATTAAAATTAATATCATATTTACTAGAAATGTAAGTTTATAGGCAATAAACAAATCTAAGTTTTTTTTTTTTTTTTTTAAATTCATAGTTCTTTTGGTTGGTAGCTCACAGTAGGATTTAAAAACTATACGGAAGCTCAGAAGCTGCTTCATAAGTTTAGCGACCACTGATCTAGAATATTATCAAAATAGTATTAAATCTGAATTACTTTGCTGCATAGAAAAGTGTTTCTGCTTCATTTAAAATTGTAACCGGAAAGTCTGAACTGGACTGAATATAAGATTTAATTTTACATCTACTAATGTTCTAATTAATATCTAAAAAGCAATTGTGGGCTATTATAAAGAACTGTATGTGGTTTTTTATTATTAATCAATAAATGAGCCTATACATTTTGCTTTATGTGACCAGTTTATGAGAATAATTGGATAAAACTGAATGAAATATTATTAACTGAATTGTACAGGTTTGTTAAGTATAACTAATCTTAAAGCTTTAAATTTAAACCAAAAATATACATATAATTTAGTAAACAGTAGATATTAAGTGCAAAAGCAGCTATGATAATTTGCCCAGTATTTAGTTGATATTTCTTTTTCCTAAAATTCACATTAACTCATCAAATAATCTAGGTATCCAATAATTTTGAAGTACAAAATCTGTTTATGAATCATAAGAAAAGGATATTTATTCTTTGGTGAATATTATTTCCTATTAATTCTGTAATAGATCTCCTGGATACTTTTTTATTGATGGTTTCATTAACACTGCCTTCAGGAGTAAAAAAAAAAAAAAAAAAAAAAAAGTAACTATGAAAGGGTTTATATCTTAATGTCTCACTTTAGGTTTGTTAAGTGTTTTGATGCTGTTCTTAAGCTTACAATTTACTAGCCTGTTCTTAGCTTCATTAATGCTAACACAACTTTTTTGTCTTTTTATTTATTAAACATCATTTTGTTTTCACTTACACCATATAAAATTCAACAGTAAGATCACAAAATATTTTAAAGTAGCATACATTTAGAATTCCGATAGATTTTTAGTGTTGCCATACATTTTTTATATTCAGTATTTCTTTAAAAATAATACATGAAAATAACATTTGGTGGCAACATCATTTTGTTTGTAAATAATACAATCATTTTATTTAAAAATAATATATGGAAATAACATTTGGTGGCAACATCATTTTATTTGTGTTTTCTAAAATTTAGATATTATTTTATTAAAAATAAAACATGGGATCACATTTAGTGACAATATCCTTTTATTTGGAAACTGATACGGACACAAAAATGATTCAGAAGAAGTGAGGAATGTGACTAATAGCACCAAGAGCTCTTAAGAAAGAAAGAATGATAGGTATCAAATTGTTAGAGGAGGGGCATATGCTAAGATTAAAATAAAAACTCTTGCTTTTAACATATTATTTAAAACATTAGTAGATGTAAAATTAAATCTTATATTTAGTGCAGTTCAGACTTTCCAGTTATAATTTTAAATGAGGCAGAAACACTTTTTTCTGTAGCAAAATAATACAGATTTAATATTTTTTTTACAATAGCATTATTTTAGGAGTGAAATTATCAACTTATAGCAAAAGATATACTAATTAAAATTTTGTGCAAAAGTTCAAAATTAAGTTGCTTTTGAATATGTTACATAGACATTTAGTGATAAGTTTAAATTTAATGGTAAATTCATATGTGTAATGTTAATTTTGCTTTAACACTAGAACCGCAGAGCGGGTCAATTTGACCCAAACTGATGTTTAATTTATCACCACGCAAAAAGTATTGAATGAAAAACAAATTCCTTTCATGATTTTTAATAATTTAAGGTAAACAATAACTTACCGAATTTGAAACTGGGTAACATAAATAAACTTCTGATTATTAACACTGATACCTAGAACCACAAAAAGGGTCAATTTGACCTGTAAGAAATGTTTATGCCTAAATTACGAAAAACAGATGCATTTTTTTGGAAATAAATGTAAAGTTTATCTGCTTCACCTTCTAATTCCTAAAATGGACTGCACCAGGTGGGGGAATAGTATGGTTTTCAGTCAAGGTTCGAAACGTGAACTGCATTCGAATGCAGTGGAAAACTGTAACGAATATTTCGAAAGACTTTTTGAAGTTGCTGTCATTCTATATTTAGTATAAGGATAGATAAGATGTCACGACTTCATTCAGGACTGTTCAACACTCTTCAGACAGCTTTGGAATATTTACAATAATTATCTGAAAATGATTCAGAAGATGATGATAATGATGACAGTTCTTCGAATTTCAGTAGCGATGATGAATATGTGCCTGCTAATGAAGAAAATCGAGTTCAGATGAAGAAAATGAGTGATGATGTCTCTGGTAGTGCCCTAACAATCTCTGGACCTTCTCATCGCAATAATGATGATAATTTATGAGATAAAAAATTCTAAGAAAAGATTCATATACTGAAAAGAAATCAGCAGTAACATTCAAAGTTGGAAATAATGAAGTTGCCAAAGATGGGACAGTTTGGAATGTTGTACAATTAGGAACAAATGATAAAGGAAGAAAATCAAAGCAAAATATTTTGAAGGAAGTTCGGGGCCCAACACCACATGGTAAACACAATATTATAGAAAGCAGTCGGTCAAGTGCCTAGAGACTTTTCATAAATGAAGGAATATTGAAGCATATAAAGAAATATACTGAAGATGTAGCTCATCAACATATTCATGAAAATGAATGGAATATAACTGTAGAAGAAATGGGTGCTTTTATAGCAAGTTTATATGCACATGGTTTCTGTTGTGCAAAAGGACTTGAACTGGAATTTGAATAAATTTGAAATCAAGTTCTGGTTAGCTGCAGATGTTGACTCAAAATATCTAATAAATGGATTCCCGAATCTTGGAGGCCCACCAGCGGCCGAGCGGTAAAGACGGTGAACACTGGTAGTTCGGTCTAAAGTTTGAATCCCGCAAACGGGCTGACTGCATGGGCATTTTCGTGGTTTTCCCCATGTGTAATGTGTATACGAGCCAGTTTCCCTTAGAAAGTATAGTGTGCTTTGCCATAATTAAATAAACCAAACCCGAATCTTGGAAAAGATAACCAGTCCATCCAACATTTCTCTTTCTGAACTGTAGTACTGTGACTATTAAGTCCCTATGAAAACAAAGGTAGAAATGTCATTGCAGATAATTCTTTTACAACACTGAAGCTTGCAGAGTCATTGAAATTCAAAAACACCAGCCTTGTAGGAACTGTAAAACGCTGAAAAAGAGAAATACCGGTCTCTGTAAAACTGTCAAAATCCGCATTGCATGCGACTACAATACTAACACATAAAGACATCAGTCTAACTGCTTATCAAGGGAGAAATAAATAAAAACATTTTGTTTTTATGGGAAAATGATAAAAACTTGCTAACTAGTCTTCATCCAACAGTAGAAATTATTGACAGTCCCAAAAAATTACCCGATACAATTGCTTACTACAATGCAACTAAATTTGGTGTGGGCACGAATGACCGAATTGCAATGAAGTATATTGTCAAATCTACTTCGAGTAGGTGGCCGGGTGCAGGTTTTTACTTCCTTGTACGAAGTAAAAAGGAAGAATTGTAATTGCGAAAAGCTTCAGGCAGCATATTTCAACGAAAATATCCACTTTGACTGCTTTTGAATGCAATTTAACAATGTTTTTGCATGATATCTGTGCGTAAGGACAGAATAAAAGACACCTTTCCTCCAAAAAAATTATAAAACTGCTTTAAAATTAATTCTGAAGAGAATTTTTCGTGGCATCTGTACGAACCTATGTACGTACATGCATACGTACATACGTACGTATCTCGCATAACTCAAAAATGAGTAGCCTCAGAACGTTGAAATTTTGTATATAGGACTGTTATAACATGTAGATGTGCACCTCGTATTTTGGTTGCAATCGGCCGCACCAAATGTATATAAATATATTTATATATATATTCACTCTGTTACCCGGCTCAGTGATCTCAGTATCTTTACTCTTATATGTTTGTAAATTGTACATTTTTTGCTTTAAAAATGATTGAATGATGTTGTTTTTATCTTCCGGTTAAGGTTTTGATGCCTTTCGTAATTCTGGAAGCAATATTTGTACAGTTACCAACAATTTAAAAGCTGTTTAAGTGCGGTTAAGTTTTAAATAACATGGCGGACATATTTGTTTACATTTGAAACAGCAGAATTGTAGATTTGTTGCCAATCTAAAGAGACTAAGCTTCGCAACACAAAAATAATGCCTTCATTTATTATTGCGAATTAAATCATGCTTAATCCTCTCTGGAATTTTTTCGAGGAAATAAGTGTTTAAGATTTACTTTGTAATTTTTAATGCAGATATTTTGAGTTTTTATGTATTTTTGCCTTGTCGCAAAGTGAGAGCTGAGTTAATTGAATGAGAAATACTAAATCGTCTGCGAAAAACTGTTTCTTTTCTGTTTTGTTTGCTTAATTTCTTTCATACATCGTTTTAGCTTTATTATAGTATTTGAATAGAACATGTGGCAACGATAATTCTTCAAATGATATAAATTTTGTGCATTCAGCAGTCGTTATAGTAAACAAATATAGTGAATTTTAAAGAGTGCATTTATTCTATCGTGGTTTATGCGTTGTCGACGAAGTAGATTTAATTCAATCCAATCAATTTAAATGAAATTCAAGAAAAAAGTACGTATAATTTAATATTCCGTACAAGGAAGTCATGTGGTGTACACATCAGATTTTTTTATATTATTTTGGACCTTGTTGTTTTCTATGCCTGGGTTTTATACAAAGCTGTAGCTGGAAAATCTATTAGTAGACGGCAATTTATTCAAGACTTAGTTGAAGAACTGAGAGAAAAGTTTGTTGTCTTCCGACAAAAAAGGTGATATAAGAGTATAGCAACCACTAAAAACGACAGAAAACCACAAGTTAGGTGTAAACCAGTCCGATGCCACGGTTCAAAATGTGAAAATAAAACCCAAGATATTTGTTTGAAATCAAAAGCACTCATTAATGATAAATGTACAAAATGTATTACTAAATTTTGTGCAAAATATGTACAAGAAATTGGATTTTTAAAAATCTGTAAAACTAATAAGTAGTAACTGGTAAATTTTTTACTTTTTATCTAAAATTATGTCTAAACTTATTTAAATGATATACTCTGTTTTTCCATCAAAATTAGAAAAATTATGTTTTATTTTGTTAAAAGACATGTTATTATACTTAAATAATACTGAATGCATTTAATAAAATTTAAAATATATGATTTTCTAAAAATTTAGGTAATTTCTATTGATTTATGTAAAATATGTAATGTAAATTCTGAGAAATATTGATTGTTACATAAAAATAAAATGTTTTAATTAACTAAAGTGATCACTTGTGCATATTTTTAGGCGTTTTCTGTCTACTGTGGTTCTAGTGTTAAATCAGAATAATTAGATACTGCAGTTTAATATTTTTATTCAAGTACAATCCAGTGAACCCTTTATGATGACCTTGTCTCCAAGATGACCACCAATTAAAGTGACCAATATGTAACAATCATTTAATAATAATTGTATTTATGTATTGCTCATAATGATCATTACTACTGAATATCATCTCTTTAAAATAATCATCTCCACAGAAGGCTTAAAGAAACTGAAAAAGTTTCGTTTTTAACAATCTCCCAGAAGGATTTGTTAAGGTTTTTTATGCTCTCGCTGAGCTCACAGTCTACCAGTCTGCTGTTACTCTACTAACCTCCCCCGCTTTTTCGTCTTTTTAGCTTTATTATTAAATATAATTTTCTTCTCACTTATGCCATATACAATTGAACAGCAAAATTACAAAATTTTTAAAAGCAGCATAATAGTATATATTTAATAGTATATACGCAGCATAATAGTATATATATTCTGAAAAAGCGAGCGTGATGCAGTTTTTCCGGACTCACCTCAGTTCATCATTCCAGTGTTCAGTTTTCTTAGTAAGATGGCTTTACGGAACTTTTTTTTTTTTTTTTTTTTTTTGTCTTTTTATTATTAGAATTTTGTGTGTTTACTTTATTTATTAAATATCGCGTTCATGGAGCTTCCGCCACATAAAATTCCACTTCAATAGCAAAATCATAAAATATTTAAAAACAGACAGTCTTGTGCACTGAAGATAAAATGTTTTTTTCTGTATAGTTTTGCCACTGCTCGCTTTGAAATTGTTGAATTTGTTAATCAAAAATTCATTAAAGTTTCATAAAATATGAAATATGAAATAAAACAAATTCGAAATTCAAAATTTGGTCTTCCAGGTGCCCATGTTCAGTTGGAGGACTGCGTTATTCAAAATTTGATGGCTCAAGGTACCATCGTTTTTCACATTGTGAGAAACATTTGTACATTTATGTTGATTCTTTATTATTTAATTTTTTTTTAAATATAATAGAGACCGATAATATTTTTTGGCAACAATTTGGAAAGTGATACATCATTTATAGTGATTCAACACAAAATCCTATTTAAGACTAACATCTCTTTCAGGCTAATAATTTAGAGCAGTAGATGGTTATGTTATGCATAGCTCAGCATATTTGTATTATTTTTCCTACTGGGTAACTTCAAGAAGCTGTTGGTTATGCATTTAATTGAATTACATAGTTCATATCACTAAGAACTGTAATATATATACTGATTGCATTCTCAAACTAGCTACTAAAATAGACATATCTAAATCATATTTTATAGAAATAACTTTTAATTAGAATGAATTTACAGAATTTATTAGCTCAAAAAATACCATTAGTCTCGAAATGGAACTTTGCATTGGTTCACTATAAATGATGCATCACTTTTCAAATTGTTGCCACCAAATATTATCACCCTGTATTATTTTTAAGGAAGTTAAGTAATAAAGAATCTACATGTATATATGTAAGTATGTTCCTTCCAGTGTGAAAAAATGATGGTATTTAGAGCCATCCAATTTTGAATACTGCTGTTTGTACTTTAATGAATTTTTGATTAAGAAACTCAATGATCTGAAAGTGAGCAGTGGCAACAGTATTAAAGATAAGACATTTGTATCTCAAGCATGCAGGACTGTTGCCATTCAGAAACATATAAGGTATTTATCTTTGGTTTTAGTTAACAAACTCGGCTCTATGAAAGCAATGTGTTCCCATGACCTCATGTAAAATATATTTATCTTCCACAATCCAGCATATTGTGATTCAGTAAAGCCTAGCATACTTTCAAATTTAATCTGGAAGGTTGTGGAGTAATAAACTAAGCAGTTTAAAGCAATAAACATAGCTCTTAATATATTTTTCTCCTTTTTAAAATGCTTGATTTAAATAAATATATGATGAAACCATGAGATCTCTAAATTAGAATTATTCAGTATTTTTATGAAATTACACTAGCTAGACTGATTAAAATTATTGTATACTTTTTATAACTGCTTTAAGTGGTTGGGTTCTCAAAAGGCTAATTTGAAAAGAAATAACATAACAAATACAAAAATATATATGGCAACCTCTAACACTCTATCAGGAATTCTAAAGATATGCTGTTTTTAAATATTTTGTAATTTTGCTGTTGAATTGAATTTTATGTGGCATATAGGTGCAAACAACATGATGTTAGTAAATAGAGTTAACATATAAAAAGCTTATAATAAAAAGATAAAAATGATTTTTGTTAGTCATCTTACTAAGAAAACTGAATATTGTTATGATGAATTGAGAAAAGACTGAAAAAAATTATAAAATTGTTATATCAGCACTTAACACTGCATTGGGAATTCTAAACATATGCTGCTGTGCAGCATTTAAAAATGATTTTATTGTTGAAGTGTATGTGAACATAAATGCAAACAAAACAATGCTTAAAAATAAAGGAGGGAAAAAAAAAAAAAAAAAAAAAAACTAGTAGATTGTGAGCTCAGCGAGTGCATAAAAACCTTAACAAACCATTCTGGGTGACAGTTAAAATCTGAGAACCTTTCAGAGTTTATTTATGTACTAGCGGAAAGTCCACCAGATGAGTGGGCTACAACCAAAGCAAAATTTATAAGTTCTGTGTACACATGAAAAGAAAATATGTAAAAACATTTCAATATGAATGAAATCAGTTCATTCTTTCCAAGCAACAACAAATTCATGAATAATTCTTGTTGTTGCCAAACCAGGAAACAAAAACTTTTGACACTTCAGGTTAATACATATACGTATCCAATTTTGCCATCATGTATGTCATGATTTAAATTTAATCTAACAACTTTTTCTCAATATCAATAAAAGAATTAAGGTGGCAATAACATATCATGTCAGTTATCTTAACCTGAAACAAAAAAGTTGCCAACAGCAGCTGTTTATGTAAAATGCTGACATCAATGGAACATTTTTTACTATAATAACGTCACATGCAACTTCAATTACCTGCTTACTTCAAGGTCAGAATATGGCCTTATATAATAATAATATATTTAATGTTTGGCAATGCTATTTTTATTTCATATTTTATAAAACTTACACATTTTTATTTAACAGTGGCAACAGTTTTTGAAATACAGCAGATTTGTATCTCAGCTTGTGAGACTTGCCATTAAGAAAAATGAGTGCAGAAATTAACATTTTCAGTATGTTTAATTAGTATCTTGGCTGATTAAATTCATATGAAGATAAAATGGTTGAAATGGTATCCTACGAATTTTTGGAATTCAGAAAAATACATTTAATGTTTAGCAATGCTATTTTTATTTCATATTTTGTAAAACTTACAAATTTTTTATTAATAAAGTCTGCAAATTGAGTTAAGCAGAAGCTGACAGATGTACAAAATTTTAATAGTATAGATATTTCTTTTATTTAGGTGAATTCAGAGATTACTGATCAGTCTTTGTATCTTCCATTGCAAAATAACTCACTAACATTTTCGCCGCTTTTTGTTTTGTTTGTTTAATTCTGTATAAATCATGCACCTTTAGTTTTGCCATTTATTTTTGTTATGCATGTCTTTTCTAACTCTTCTATACCACTGATTAAAACTAAAATATTTTTGTTCATCTTTTGCTCTCTTATTAAATCACTATATCTTCTGGTTTTTAATTTGTAGCCATTACTAAGGAAGTTTTTTCCCCGTAATAGATCAAATTTATTCAGTTAAGGAAACTTAAATTATGCAAATTTCTTTCCTGAGCCTTAGTGATATTCAGCATGATTTTTCATATTAAGTTTTACTTGATACAAATTGTTTTAGTCTATGATAGATATTTGTTGAACTTTTTATGAAGATTTAAAGCAATATTTAAATGTTTAATATTTGTATTTAATGTTGTTTCACATTAATATTTGCTACATTACTGAGTTTATCTACATTGTCAATCCATAACATGCGCATTAATTATTAATTTTGTTGTCATGGTATTTAAAAGTATTTTGATAAATGAAAGCTTATATTCCTACTCTGAATTTTCTTTTATAAAAATGTAAGAAAATTACAAAATGAAATTGGTCAAAGATGTAAAATTTAGAGTAGCTGATTGAATATTAACTCTTTTGGCAATGCTGCTGGCATTTGCCAACTTTGTATGTAGAAGTCTGTTTAGTTGGTAGTAGCGATTGCTTAACTATTTACTATCTCAGATCTCATCTGGCAGCTTGCACATATGTGTTTTCCTATTCAACCGTTTGAGACTAGTAGGACTTGAGACCACTTGAGTGGCAATTGTTCTAGTTTCTACAACTGAAGTAGGAATTTGTTAATTTGTTGCAAAGGCATTCTAACACCTATAAACAATATTTTAATATTTTGTGAATTTTTTTTTGGAGGGGGAGGGTGTTTCAAAATATTTTTTACATCAGAAACATGTTATTAATAATTTACTAACCTGAATAATGAATCATAAAGTGACTTTAATTTGGAGCTCTTTTGAAAGGGTGCCACTCTGCAATGTGAAAAATCTCCTGGAAACTCTTGGTTTTTCATATTTCGGTATATATTTATCATGAAAATTACTTATCCAGAAAATGAATATTTTATAGAATAGCAACCTCTTATAAATGTAATGAGAATGTTGGATATTAATTAAACTAAAATCATATAACTTAGATGGCAAGTGTAAGATTTTTTTTTTGGGGGGGGAGGGAAGGTTGATGTAAACAGCTAACACTAATTCATTTTTTCACAAATAATCAGGTATGGTAGATATCTGATTGAAGTATAACTACTATAACTAGTATTAAGTATAACTACTTGAAATACTCCGAGAAAAATATGCGTTCTTGAGATGGAGGAAGAAAACTGCTAATAAAAGATGTTGATTAAGCACATATTGTTGAGATTGAAGATAAATTTAAAAAAAAAATTAAGCATCTAATAAAAATAAATGATGTAACTCACCAAAGGCAATGGAACAGTATCAGTTAATGCTCAACATTTTTCTAATTTTGCTTGTATGTATTCTAATCTTTTTCAGTGAGTCATTTGCTGTACAAATCAAGTATTTTTTTTTTTTACTTATAATTGAATATATTCCTTGAATCTATAAAATAATGAATTGTGCTTTTTTTTTTTTTTTTGTTTAGTCTGGAGCTAGCATGTGTGGTGATGTAAACATAGATTTGAATGAAGAACAAGAAGAATTGTGCCTCAGGTGGCTTCAGTTGGGTATATTTTATCCGCTTTTCCAGTTACATGGTACAGGTGCTGAATACGTAAGAATGATAGTTATTAAACTGTACTCAGTTCTAACACATCTATAAACATCTTTTCATATTTTATATCAAGAGATGGTGATACTAGATATTTTGTTATTTTTTTCTGCTTTAAAATTTAATTCATATAGTTCTATCAAGTATGTCAGAAAGTTCAGTGAGATTTTATAAACAGACAATGCAATGGAAATAATATTGCATTCATGACCCCACTTCTGGGGGAAAAAACTGCATTAAAATAGTTCTTCAAATATGATCATCGGAAGCTCTTTTCACGACAATATGTAGGTTCATATTTTCTTCTTCATTTTTCTCAGTACGTTAGTGAAATTATATATTAATCGTTTTATATTTAGTAAGTTTGTTAGTGCTTAAGTTTTTGGCAATATATATATATTGTGCCTAGAAGAATCCTTACCCACCCTTTTTCCCCACAACTTTTGATCATACACATATACTTCCAATTACAAAACCTGCTAACTCCCATTTTTCATCACATCATATGGTCTCCCGGTATATTGCCAAATCTTCGGTGCGCAATGAACTGGAATTTGATCTGTCAGCACTATCCTCATCTTCAGGGCAGAAAGAAATGTTTAATAAAGTAAACAAATAAATATTAAACTTTTTTTTGTAAATTTTGATACCCTTTAGATCATAATTGCTCTTTATTTTATAAATTATGGTTTCATATTTTTAATTTTAAAATTTCTGCATGCCATCTTACTAGATTTAAATTGATGATCTATAATCGAGAAAAACCTCTAATCCGGAATTGCGGAAGTTCCGATGAGTCTGGATTAAAGACTTTGTACTGTATATGCTTTATTTAAAATATTTCTGGTATTAGAAGTATATGTCTATGACCTACAATTTTGAAAATAAATGGTTGGTTATGGACTTTTGTTGATGACCTTTAGAGATGACAAATTTTAGAATATTTCTACTGAGCACAGAAGACTGAATTTCATTACATTCTTTCCCTTAAACCTGGGTATACTAAATGTGATGCACAGATATGGACTGCTTTAAAGGATGATGTGAATTGAAAATTAGCTCTTATGAGATCATGATTCCTTTATTGTGAGCAAAAAGAATTATTATTATTATTATTATTATTATTTTTTTTTTTTTGCATGGATACCAAAACAGATTTAATCTCTAACATATTTAGTAAATAATAATTAGATGAGAGTTTTATCACTTTAACCATTATTATAATAAATTTATTATAATAAATTTATTACTATAATTATATGTGAACTTAAATTTGTCACTCTCTATTAAATCTTGCAACCACTTTTGTACTGTTTATATATATATATATATATGGATTATATATATATATATATATATATATGGATTGTTATATTTCATCATTATTTTTTTTCCTAGGATATTTTTTAAAGTAACTTTTAAAAAAAAAGTTATATACATAAACTTACAATATATTGTAGTGTGTATATATGTATATGTATATATACACTACAATATGTAATCACAAATTGGCCAGTACTTGCATACTGGGCAGTTTGTGATACATATTTTATAGTTCTGAAAAAGTTTTAAATTTGATAATTATTTCTACCTGACTTAATTATGTACTTATCCTAGGTCAGAGCACAAAATATTCACTTTTTATTCAAAATTTCCAATTTTTAGTACTTTTGGCATAAATGGGTTAAATGTAAAATTGTTTTATATTTTGAAAATATAGATATTTTCTATTCAGTATCAAAATGACATTTGGCAATTTTACTAGCAGCCAAAGTACCAGGAAAGAAAAATGCTGCTGCTTTAATGTGCCATTGGGGGAGGGAAGACACTTCTAAACAATTTTAGAAAGGAGGTTTAATTACTTCTGAAGATTCAAATTGCTATTTTTTAAAAAAAGTTGTAATTTATTTTTTAGGTGGCATAAATCAATAACAGCAGCTTATCACAAACAGGGACATAAATTTTGAAGCAATGAACTTGCCAATCCAAAAGCATTTCTTTTCCTGGCAGTTTTTTACATTTCATCTCCATATAATTTTTATAATGTTATATAAATTCATTTCTTGCCTGTCTTTTCAAATTTGGGTAGAGGGTAAAGTACACCTTTTTGGAAAAATGCAATACTTCGTTTTTTTGTAATTTATAGTAAGTGAAAACAATCATGATTTAAAGGGGAGGGCAGAGAAAAGTCTTACAATTCTTATTACTTGATTTTGATTATGATTTGAGCTTTGTTATATCATTTGATTATAAAGCCTACCAAAACTTGGTAATTAATCACTGGTTGCCAGTAAAACTGACAAATACCATTAAAAGTATATTTCACTCCTTTATTTTTGTGTGTGTTGTACTTGCTTTCTATTCAAATTAAAGTACAATTTTGTATATATTTAAGATTTATTTATTATTATTATTATTATTATTATTATTATTTGCATTTTTTGGTGATAGATGGGATAAACAAATAAAAATCCTTCTTTGAAGTAAAGAAAGAGCTTTTGGATTTAATAGGCTTAAATTTTAACATTTTCATTCACATGTTTCTGCTATTTTATATGTTGTTTCTATTTCTAGCTTTATACTGTTGGTTTGAATAAGAAAGAATTTTCACATGCATTACAAAATACTCTTTCGAGAAGGTACGAATTAATGCCATATCTTTATACGTTGCTCTATCTAGCCCATACTAAAGGATCCACTGTCATGCGGCCTCTCTTTCATGAGTAAGACTAATTTATATAATTTGATATTAAATATATGCTATCTATGTAGAGTGTCTCAATGGCAGAGTTACAAGTTTGTAGGAGGAATAGATTGCACCAAGTGATTCAGAATTATATAAGAGTGCAGGGTCAAAACCACTTTCTGGGTGTGATAGATGATGCTAGTCTAAGCATTTTTGCTTAGTTTCATTGTCACACATAGATGCAGATGTACATGGGATTATTACAAGTGTATTACAAAAGAGGAATTAAGCAATACACATCTGGGAATTGGAACCACTTAGATGTTACATTTGGGCAACAGTGGATCAGGCATGATGGTCAAACACCAGACCCATTGTGCCTTGATTATTTCTTCTGTGAATATATAAAAAGACTGGTGTATTACACTTTTTGATAGTACCAAGGAATTGGTTGGAATGGCTTCAGGGAAATTCATATATTCTCTGAATCTTTCAAAATTTCATATGCCAAAGATGTTAGGCCAGCATTGCAATTCATAGAGGAAACTTCAACCACTTTCTTTGACTTACTTTTGTGAATGTACATTTGTTATTAAAATGCATATTCACTTACATGGTGTCCTTCCATTTCTGGTATTTTCTGCATACACAGTTGCAACAACTTGTCAATTCCAATCCTATAGTGCTATGTGATTTGGGGTCATCTGGATACATCCTACTCTTCCTATATATTTGTAACCTTGGCACTAACTTATCCTTTATATTTTGAAATATAATATAATGTATTGTGATATTTGATACATGGTATAGATGTAAAAAAAAAAAAATAATGTTTTTGATTGTAAAATATAAAAATTTCATTTCAGCTCAAATTATTGGGCTTTATATTTGCTATAAATACATACATAAAATGTTTTTAAAATTTTTTAGGCTAACTTTTTTGAGAGCATTATTGTGTTCTTTCATATGATGTCTGCAAAAACAATAACGTGTCACTGGAAATTTTTGAAAAATATTAAACTTTCATCTCATATACATGATTTATATTATGAGATTAAATAATCATAATTTTTGAAGTTATATTAATTTATATTCTTAGCTTCAGATATCAGAAATAAATGAAATGCTAATAAAAAGTCTACATAGTATTATTTAAAAAAATTCATTTCTCTTCTTCTAATTTTGATGTCTGTAAACCTACTTATAATATAATTCCAACAAAGAGTTTTAAGAATATGCTTTTTTTATTTATAGTATTCCTAGTGCCTTAAACATTTGTTCTGAAAGAGTAATATGCAAACAAATTTTTACCAGTTTCAGTAATAATATTCTGTTTAAAAATGCTTGTTAGTAATCTTTAAAAAAAAAATAATAATAATGATTCCAACATTAGGAAATATGGATATAATTTTGTTTTCAACACTTTCCATTATTGCAATGATTTAGCAATGCCATTTATTGGATCTACAAAATTTCTTATTTATTTATGAATAAAATAAATTTGAATTCATCCACTTTATTAAATAATATGATGGTGGCTTTTATTTGAACAAATGACATTTCAATTTCTTTCATGGATTCTTGTATGTGTTATTAACATATGTATTATTGTTAACATATGTGATCTTGTATGTGTTATTGTTAACATGTTCAAGAATGTTCTTAGTTAACAGACGAATTCTACATGAATACATTCTTTGTAACACATACTTAGTTAAGAACATTCTTGTTACTTAATGTTAACATTTAGCTTCTATTTCACCAATTCTTGCATAACATCATATGTTTTGTATCATATGTTGCATAACATCATATGTAAGTTATTATAGCTAAATGTTACTTTGTCATATGGTTTTCTAATATATTCCATGGATGAGTAGAATTAAAAAAGTGATTTCCGTATAACTTTCTGTTGTTGCATTGCCAATCAATGAATGATCCTGCATTAGGAAAATGTTCTGCAGAAAGGCTGTGTTATTTATAATAGTATTTTGAAGCTCTTTATATAACTAGAGATATTTTTCACATTGTTATAGCTTTGCTATCAGCAGTTTTAAATGTTAATGTTTCATTCTGATTAAAAATATTCCATATTTATATGTTCTAATTTTTTTCTATATGAGACATAATCAGTATTAAAGTAGAAATAGTTAATTTCTTTACCTGTTAAACCATAATAAGCTTTAATAGTTAATTGATTTATATATGTGTCTTTAGATAAAGAATCTACTATTGTTTCATGCTTTGTTCATACGTATGTAGGTCACATTTTCAGTATTTAGTAGTCGGCACATGCCTGTGTGTCCTAGAACAAATGTGGTCTTGAACTGAACATATTTGATCTTTTTAACTAGCAGCAGAATTTAATCAATACTCTCAACATACTGCAAGTTTTAAGCAATAAGTGATTATCACTTTCCTTCTTTCTTTTCTGAGTTCTCTAGTAAGAAAAGTGTTAGCAGATGTAAAAAGCTCATCTGTATGCATAAAATATTCTCAACCCTTTAAATGATCAAGTTATCAACATACAAATTATTCATAAGTAATGAAAAAAGTGGAAGTAAGGCCCTCATTTGTACATGAACATTGAATATATAATTACAAACTTGCCACAATATATTATTCTAATCTTAAAACAAAAAATAATATAGTTTCGGCAAAATATGCATCTGTTCTGATATTTTCTTTCACTTTTGTCAGTAAATGATTAACCGTTTGACTGCTACGCAGTGCAAAAGCGCTGTGTTCATTTGTCTCGAAAACCACGACGCAGCACTCTTGCGTTGTAAGTTTCAGTGTGTCTGTGTTGCTCCGTGGGTGTGAATGTACATAGTCTGACCTCACACATACTTTGTAACACGAGTGCATTCTAAAATAACTAACTGCGTCGCGGTTTTCGAGACAAATGAATGCAGCGCTTTTGTGCCACGTAGCAGTCAAATGGTTAAAAACTTTTCTCTTAAAGTTGCAGGTTTTAGTTATAATTTATATAAACAGTTTAAGTTAAAATAATAATAAATAATAATTAAATATGGGGATAAAATTTTGAATACTTTAAGACTATTTTACTCTTTTGTTGAATAAATTAATAAAAAATATCTCTCTGATACTAAATGTTTCTTAATCAAACTTGGCTAAAAGCAATATTTTCATGGCACTGACATTTTGCCTGCATTCCCATGCAGCTTTAAAGTTTTATGGCTCAAAATTACTTGAAAATGCGCTAGCATCAAATTAATTTTTGTTTTTAAAATACTGATTTTATTTTTAATTTTAGATTTCCTCATGACAATGAGACTTATGCTATAAATACCCAATTTATGTGGGGATCATCACTTCTTATTTCACCCGTCCTGGAAAAGGTATTAAGTTTTGCATCTAAAATTTATATAAAAATGCATCTCTTGTAAACTGTGATAACTACATTGTTTTCTATATTATATAGGGAGTGGAAGAATTGAATTTTTATTTGCCAAAAGGTATATGGTATGACTTCTATCGGGTAAGTTTTATTAATCACAGAGTCTAATTGAAAATTTTCAAAATACATCTTTATATGTTGCTTATTTAAGTCTTTAAAAAGTGTTGAAATATATAATTAGGCTTGTAAACCGAAGACAGAATTTAACTCTCTTTATGTTTAAGTTAGTAAATAGCATTAATTCTTCCCTCCATCTTATTTGATTTTATGTAACTTTGATTCTTTAAATTAATACAGAGGGGAAAAAAGTACGAACAGCTTGGGATTAAAGATTGTATGAATTTTAGAGTTTTGCTGAGTTCAAATGATAAAAGAAAACCTGGTGGATTTCATTCCCCTCCCCCCTGGGGGAAAAAGAAGCAGAATAAATAAAAACAAATACAAAAATATTAAAAGTTTTAGTTTCTGCCTGACATTTCTAAAAAGCAAAACAAGAATCATGTAAAAAGAAGATGAATATAAAAAACATAAAAAAAGACAAAAATTAATTTTTTTACATTTTTCAAACATTGATTTTCTAATTGTTTGTTTTCAAATTTTAGGATGTTCTAGTCTGGATATTTTTTATAAAATATGATTACTTTTTGATCAAGTGCATAATTCTACTATTCTAAAAATTTCAAATATTTCTTCTTCTAAATCCAAACATTTATGAAATGCTATTTATTTACTATTCTGTACATTATCATGATCAAAATCTTCTTGCATTGGATTTTTAAGATGATAATTTGATTGACCAATGATTTCTTGATGATTGTTGACATCATTATTCTTTTGATAGTGATCTAAATTTGTTATCTAGTGCACCTTTTCTTGAAACATTCTATTTATTTTTCATCATTTCTTTATTGCATTAATAAGCTGTTTCTTCAGCTTTTATATAATTATCACTTAATCCGGAAAATACACCATTATCTAGCATGATCATACACATGGCTTTGAAGAGGCCACTACTATTTTCTGGAAATTTTTAAGCTGTCCTGTCATTTTGATGAAAATGACTACTTTGCCCCATTTTATTAAGTTATATATTTGCTTTTGTTAGGCAATCATAAATTATTATTCATAGCCTCCAAATATATGTCATCATGATTGCCCGATTAAATATCAAATTGGATTGTTCAAGTTATTTGATTAGTATGGTATCTGTAGTATTCAATGAGTTTGAATGAAACATTGTGAAGTAGGTTGACTGCAGGGATCAAGGTAAATATTCTTGTATTGATAAGATAGGTGCAGAATTTTTCAGAAAGGTATGAAAGTATTGATGTTGAAATATTGCACGTACATTTTCTATTAAAAATAGTACGCGACTAAAGCAAAAATCTAGGCTAAGTAATGAGACAGTAAAAACTATGTCAAATTATGATCCAAATTGTGATATATAATGTGAAAAAAAACTTACGATAAGGTATAGAATGGCCAAAAGGATGTGTATGATAACTTACTCATAGAAATATCAGTGTACAATCATAGTAAAATTAATTCATTTCTAATAAGTGCATCTATTCTTAGTGGGTTCTCTCACTGACGAATATGACAAGTTCAACATGTATATATCATAAAATATTTTCCCGTCATCTTTCTCACCATGATTAACTCTCATCCCATCTGTCTCATCCTAGTGAACTGTTTTTCGCTTCTTGAAATATAGCCAGCCTATCACACTCTGTTTTAATAAAAAAACTAAATATCACCATAAGTTGTGCCACCTTTTTATCAAAGTGGGCTTGGAAACAAAAATTTTGAATTCAGTCTTATAATCTTATTAACTATGAATTTCACTGGTTACATTTGAGAAAGTGTGTGTATTTTCAGCTGTCGATGGATTTTAGGTCAAAAGAGTTTGGGTCTTTTGCAGTACTAAAATGAAAGGTTGAGGGAACTTCTGTCTCTCACATGACACATTTCTTATTTTGGTTTTTATTGCTGATGCTTAATTAAATTTTATTGCTGATGGTTAATCTGATAAGTGACAGGATTATTAAGAGATTTTCAAAAACTAAGTGTGAATATTTTGAGGTTCCCATTTCAAAATTGCTGCATGTCCCCTTGCTTTCTATTTAAGAAGCTACTGCAGTAAATATCAGACTTTTACTTTAAAAAAATTGACTTTTTAGTTTAATTCTTATAATTTGTGAAAATAAACTTTCTTAATAAATTTGTGAAGCTAGATGCAGTAAATATACATGGTTCACTCTTAGCAAATAAGGTTATTTTTTTTTTAAATTTTAATTCTGTTTAATTTTAAATGCTCATCATATGCATATGGTAACATCATTAACAGTATTCTTCAGTTTTTGCATTGGTTGTGAACATATGCTTCCACTCACAAAGTTGTTTTAAATGATGCAAAAATCAATTTCATAAAAATTAGGAAATCTAATTTTTTGTATTTCTTCAATTCCTATGGAATTTTAAGAAAATTTTATATTCCTAAATTCTAAATGAAATAAGAAAATGTTCACCCCCCAAATGCCATAGTTATAGTTCTCTGTGATTTGTATCATATTCTTTAATTTATAATTTTGTTATAAGTGGTACATTGATACAATTTTCACACAAGTAGTTTATAACTTTTGAAATGCCAAAATTACATTATTAATAGTCTTTTAAAAGTTTTATTGCTTTAGAATTATCGTAAAATTCCCTTCTGCCGAGAGTCCTCCTGTGTCTCCATCCACTTCTGGGTTTCTGGATGGTATTACACCTTACTTGAGGCTTCTGATCCAAGATAAATACAAATTCCAAACAGCATTTTCAGCCTTGGGTAACCTAAAAATATACACATATGCATCTGTATGAATCAGTATATCATATATATGTACTTTTAAACTTCAGAAGACAAGATTTATTTCTTGGCCATGAAACAGTCTTCTAGAAATGGAAACATCTTAAAATCATACACACACACACACACACAAAAAAAAAAAAAAAAAAAAAAAAAAAAACCCACTAAACAAGAAATATTTAAAATTTTTAATTGATGTAGATAATATTCTGAGTTATCTATGCATCAATACTGAAGCGATTCAGAGAATAAGATATCCTTTTTGGAAATATATATATATATATATATATATTAATAATATTCTCAGCAGTCTGCACAGAAATGCTCATCGCTTTATTAACATTAGAAACACTTCACTCATATTTTACTTTTAGGTATCCGTAGACGCAAACATTTCACTCTTTAGTTTGTGCATCACCCTGAACCTATGATTTCCGGCTTTAAATGAAATATTTATGTTAGTTTTTTCCATACAGAAGTCATTCTTTTTGTATATTATTTTTGTAATGAGTATAAAATTTTCTTTAAATATATATGTAAGGAAAAAGGGAGTGTTCTAAAAGTTCAATTTCATAACTTTTACAAAGAATTTTTTTTTTTTTAAATTTAAAAATGCCATAATATGAAAGTTAACATTTAAAAATTTTTGTAATTAATAATATATGTCTATAATTAATGGTTGCAAAAATAAAGGTCTGGTAAACTTTTGTGGACACAAATACATATTATGAATTTTGTATCTTCAAAAATTCCTAGTAGTGCTTCAGAAAACTTGTAATCAATCTAATGTTAACACATTTAGTCACTATATAAAAACCAAACTATCCATCAATTTGAATGGCAAAATTAAAAAAGATTTCTTTAAATTACAGTCACTTTTTATAAAATTATTAGCTTAAAAGGTTAACATATTTGCTCACATACATGAGAAGTATGGAGTGAAAAATATGTTATTTCATTCAAGAGAAATGTAAGCATCAGTTATAAATATGCCTTTTTGAGAAATGTCTTTTACCAATTTATATTGTATTTGATGAGATTAATATGATATAATATTGATGTTTAAAAATTGAAAATCTGTTTTTAAAGAATAAAAATTTAAATGAAATAAATTATGTTTTCAGGGAGGAGTACTGTACAGTGCGGGTGAATGGTTTTTGGAGAGAGAAGGGTTATTTAAAGACAGTAAACAACCTGTAGCATTACATATTAAAGCTGGTCATATTATAACAGTACAAAATCCAGCAGAGACTACTGCCAAGAGGTATTTTATGTTTCTAGTAGAATTTTAAGATTAATAATCATTTCTTTTTAACCTATTCAATCAATCAATTTTTGTAACTACAAAAATACAACTGAATATCTCACCATAAATCTGAATTATAATTAATATAAAATTAGTATTAATTTTAAATTCTACATTTTATTATTCAAGTTTTCTAATCAGAAACTTTGATTCACAAAAGTTGAATGATCAAACACTTTGCTAGTTGCTGTTGACATTATATTACCTCTGTATATCTACAGATGCTCAACTTCCATCACATACTGTTTGCAGTGCACAGTTAGAACAGATAGCTTCTGCTTCATTTCTTGGCAATAAAATTAACACAAGATGAACAAGCATTGCCACAAGAATTTTCCATGGAGAGAGGGTTACCAAAAACTGTCAATGCTTCCTCTAATTGGTCTGAAAATAATGTTGAAATAAAAGAAAGAGAAGCCATCTCTATCCTTCCTTAGTTAGAAAAATAATTTTCTATAAGCCTGCATCATGATTTCCATTTTCCATAAAATTTCCAGGGGTACTGATTTTCAGTTTTCTTCCCTTACTTCCCAGAGTCCATCAATCATCGTGGGTTTGCACTTAGAAAGTTATGTGTTGTGTTTATGTCATTACGGCAAAGCCTAGGTTAAGGGGGGGAGGACTTTCTAGCAGAAACTGGCTCATAAACATGGGGAAAACCATGAAAACACCCATGCAGTGAGCCCGTTCTTGGGATTCAAACCTTGGACCGATTACCAGTGTTCAGTGAACTTACCAATCGGCCGCTGGTGGGCACCTTGTACTTAGAAAGAGCTCTTTCAAGGCAAAATAGATAAAAACATAAGGAGATTTTGCAGGCATACTTTGAAAAGGTATATATGCAATATCTGTATATAATTTTTTATTTCTAATGTCATGTTACAGGATAACTGAGCATCAAATAAAATGCAAAATGACAATACCTGAAAACCTGTAACAGTCTTCATTTTTTCCCAAGGCATGCAGTGGTACATTTTGAAGTGTGATTTGTTGCTTTATCTTCAATGAAGTTTCACTCGTTGAAAGTTACTGAGATAAAGAAATTGAATTTCTTCTGAACATATTGGATGTAGAACTTCTCTTGATAACATGTTGAATTGATTCTAACTTTTTTTCCACTTTTCTTATTTTTTATTTCCCATTTAAGAGAATCCTGCAACAATGATAAATAACTTATTGAAATTTTTGTTGCTTTGATGGAACCAAATTTTTCCTTCCCCCCTTCATTTTGTATAATACACTTTTTTTGTTGCAATCATTTAAGTAAATCAATGCTTCATCAAGAGTCACAATGTATTTCCATTTATCTGCTAAATAGTTTTCATATAGAGTTCTATGAATTGTTCCGTATTGAGCCACATGCCCTAACAAAAGCTGGTGAACATTGCTTTTTAGTATTTTTAAGTATCTTGGTATATTATTTTATTTATTGTTGTTACAAATGTTTTTAAAGACTTTGTAATTGATTTACACACTGGTGAATTTTCTTTTACCAACGATTTAACTTTAGAAACATTAGAAATAGTACGTTCTTTTTTGGGGTATTCATTTGGAATCGGTGACACAGTTTTTCCCTTTTTGATTAATAATATTGCTTATTTTGCACTTAGAAATTTGAATACCATGCATTTTGAAGTATTTTTGAATTATGAAACAGGAATATTTCTCTTTGAAATGCATAAAAACATATCCTTCATTCAACAGCTCGTTTACATGTGCGACATTTTGAAAGAGAAATAAATTTAAAAGTAGCAGACTGTATTTCTCATTTTAAATAATAAGTTGTTATCAGATATTTTTATTCCAAATTATTTGCTTTTTTAGAATTCTTATCAAAATTGTTCTAAAAATGTGTAAACACCTAAAAAGTTTCAGGAAAGATAACTGCTATTCATAAATCTGCCACTAATGAAAGCTGAAGTTAACCAATGCAGAAGTGCAGTTATACTGATTAGAAAGTGCTTTGAATAAAAATTTCCTGTCAGCAAAATATTTTAGTTGACTCATGCATGATGCTGACAGTTTGAAATTGTAAGCATATGTATCTTTACCCCATTAAAAAAAAATAAAAAAAAATTATAATTTACTTTTTTAAGAGACTTGGTATGAAAAATGGAATGAAATAGCTCAGTTTATGTTACATTTTTGACCAGAAAAGGCTCTGAATTTATGAATAAAAAATCTTTTAAGAGTAACCATAATTTATTTCTTTTATTTATATAGTCGCCAAAATTCTATGAGCTTACTTGTGGCTTTGGATTCATCCAATAAAGCAAGTGGTTTACTATTCTGGGATGATGGAATCACTAAAAGTATGTATGCTTTAGGCATATAAGTGTACAAAAAATTAATAAGTACTAAAACTATGCTATTTGTGGTTACTTAAAAACATTGATTTTAAAATTTGAAATAGAGGAGAGGAAATATAACTTTTTCATGGTTACTGATTTTTTCTTTTGAAAAATTCTGGTTTCTAAATGTCCTGTTATTAAATGAATGATTTTTGTTATGCTAAAAAAGTATGCTTATTTGTTGAAAAGTATGTATATTTCAGAAATATTGAATTACCTTTTCTGTATAGTTATATATTGGAAGACTTGATTTTATAATTATCTAACTAAGTTTTTAGAAAGAATAAGCTATCTCTGTATTAACATCTAACAGGAAAATATAAATGCAATGTGCGAAGAAATGAAAACTGCAATTTTCTAAATTTTCATTGTAGGAAATACTATAAAGCAAGTTATTTTGTCTTGTACAGTTGCTTTTGTATTTGTTTGCTTTGTTTTGCTATTTTTGTTTCAGAATTCTCTCTCCTCTTTTTTTTTTTTTTTTTTTTTTAAATCTTACATAAGGTGCAAGCCAAATGTTCCCAGAATTTATTTATTAAAAATAATACATTTACATGACAATTTTACAGATTTCACTGCCTTTGAAAGAGTCTCCTTCTGTACTCGTAAATCAATTTTAGTGCAATTTTAATGCTTGGAGGCATCTATTAAAATCTAATCCTATCACTTTCTTCTGAATCTTATTTTATTTTTTAAATATCACTTACTATCTAAAATCATTCCTCCTTGAACTTCAGTTTCACATTTGAGGGCAAAAAATAATCACAAAGGCTAAGTAAAGTAGCAGAAAATGACACTCAAGTCAAAAACTGATGGATAAACAGTGATAAATGGGTCAGTGCATTGTCATTGTGCAATACCCAAGCTCTGTTTTTCTACATCTTGGGACAATTCTACCAAAACTTCTACTTCAAAACACTGCAGTATAAAATTCATTCCAGATCTTTTTTTTTTTTTTTTTTTTGTCACAAAGTTCTTGTGTATGAATTTTATGTAAAAAAATATTAGATCAACACTGTGTTTTCAGATTGAATATGCCTTTTTGTTTTGTCGTGGTAAATTTGGTTCCAGTGAGATGACTGCTATTTCATTTAAGGATTGTAACCGCATGCCTATACTTCATCTCTATGAATGATTTGAGAAACAAAATTCAGGACATTTTCACATTATTGGTTAAACTTCCATATATTCTTATTCAGTATACATACACAATTATCTCTCTCATCTTATATTATCTATATCCTATATGCACTTATTTGTATTCATGTTCATTCCTTAGGATATGACATGAATTTTGCTGTGATTCATCATATTCCCTCATTAGTTAAAACTGGTTGATAAGTTTCAGATGATAAATCAATAGCACTATTAAGATTATGTGTTAACTGGTAATTTTCATGGGGTTTTATTTCATTAATAGCCACATTTATGTAGGTGAATCCAGCTGAAGGGTGTCTAGAGCATGTATCATTGCCAATAAATGTTCTTTAATTTTACAACCATTTGAACCACATATAAATTTCAGTGAGCTTCATACCCTAATATTTTCTGCAACATTTGACAGATCTTCGATTCTGTATTTTCCCGTTTGGAACACGATTTCATTCTTTCAGTTCTTTGGTCTTTAATTCTAAAATAGCTTGACTACAACTTCCCTAAAATGCACAATGTAAAGAACACTGCTTTCTATAGCAAAAGAGCTCGTAGAACAATTCCTAGTGATACTGGAGTTTACAGGCAGCAGTGTACCTGCACACCATAATCCATTTAGGCAGCAAAAGCGCATGTTGAAGCATGGCTAGCACCTGTGCATTCCCATAGGTATATCAGATATCTCCAGGCCATGCTAAATGTTAAGCTTTAACCTCAATTTTGATACAGTTTAAGATTCAAACCCAGGCCCATTAGTATGACACTCAGCATCACAAAGCACTATATTGACTGGGCAGTGCTCCATTTAAGCAATATAACTTCTCTCTGGGAATATTTCGCTTGCATCTTATATACATCATGTGAAGCTAAGGTATTTTGTACTTAACTGTTAAACAGCATTAACCTTATATATAGAATACATGGCCATTTTGTATTTTTCATCTCCATATTTTATAGAAGTTATTATACCTCAATAAAATACATAAAATTTTGATTTTTATGAAGTCTGAATAATTTAAGAATAATTTTTACTCAACACATTAAGAGACATAAAAAAGAGACTAATATAAAAGAATGTAAATTAAAAGTTTAGACTCTATCTGAAATTTTTACTTCTGATAATGTTTTGCATACTAGATTTGCTCTGCTCTAGTTATTGATTTAGAATTTCTTTTATGTAATTTTTTCACAAAAATCTTGAAATCTTCAGCAGTTCAGATACAAAACCATGTCTACACTGTTATTTAAACATTAATGATAAGATTTGTTAATGGCTAAATGTGAGTTCTCGTATTTTAGCAGAAGTAGAGCTAATTTACAATTTATTATTTTTAATACTGTTATTTGATCGAGAAGGAAAAGATTACTATAAAAAAATTCTCGTACTTAATTAGTTTTAATGAAGAAAATACTAGTATTTTTAGAAGAATTAGTATGTAGAATTTTCTAGTATAAAACCAATTCTTGAAAACATTTTGTAAAAAAATTACATATGGCACTTGAATTACATAAGTGTGAATTGTGAATTTGTTCATATGCGATTTTTCAATATGTACATGTGATTTTTTAAATATATTTTTAATATTAAGATACTTTTTGGAGATTTACAGCAACATGTAAAAGCAGCAATTATATCACATAGTTTACAAGCATAAACATAGTTTACAAGCTAAATTTATCATAAATGCATAATATTTACATAGATATTTTCGTAATCTTTGATTTACTACTATAAAATAGATACAGATCTGTCAAAAAAAGTTAAAATTTTTCAAAATGCAAGCATGCAAACTTCTTAGTAACTGGCTGTGACAAAAATATAAACAAAGGTAAAGATAAATCATATTTGCACAAAATAGTATTTACTGTCCCAGTATTTACAACAGTATTGTAATGATTTTTGCATTCCTGTTGTTAATATTGTGGTAAGCTTAAGTATCTGCTTAAAATACCACATAGCAGTGGTCACCTTTGCCTGAAGAATTTGAGACTGGGATAAAATGTGATATTCTAAGTATTTTGATTATATTTCATTGTCTTTTGCATAATATTGCACCCTTAAATAACAGTAAATCTCCAATGAAATGCATTTAGTTTTATTACAATTTTTTCAAGATGCAATTGAGACAAATGTTGGAAGATATGAAGGACAAGCGCAATAGTTTGATATATATCATATTATTAGCAATTTTTTAAAGTAATAGTGATTTAGAATCTTGTGAATATAAATGTGATACTGCACATTATAAAAAAAATTATGACAACTTAGAATGATCCATTAGAGCAGGTCTATGTCAACTTTATGCCCGCGGGCACCATGACACCCACCGATCGTTTAACATGTTCCCACCGCTGTACGATTACAATAAAAATGTTTTAGTTCTCAATAAAATTCTATGTGAAAGTTTTCTCATTTTTAATGAAACAGAAATTGCGTCCAACACAGATACCAGCACAAAGCGAAATGCGACCAATCTCTTATTTTTATGTGCATGTATTATTAACTCTATACAACTAATTCAGCTTAAAGTAATGGTGCCTGCTGTCCAACAGATATTCTAGAAGGTGCTCTTAAGGAAAAAAAGGTTGGGAACCTCTGCATTAGAACATAGGTTAAGTTACCATGCAACAGCTGCATCAGTATTATTTACCATGTTGTTGCATATCACACTACTGCTGTTTTGTTATCAATGCATTATTCTTTGTACTTGTACATAATAATTAACTTATTTTATTCCAAGAGTATAGCATATATTATATAAAATCTGTAAAATATATACTAATATACTGCTATTATTAAGATTTTGTATCTAAGGCAAAAGTTTTATGTTATAAAATTTATATATTGTAGTATATATTCTAATTATTACAGATTCTCACTTGCTTGGTGAATATGTACTAGTAGAGTGCAAAGCATCAGGGGTAATATATCTTTATTTTGTATATTTACCTTCCAATTTTTGCTATTTTGAAATGAATATAAAAATATTATTCATTTTTTAATTTTTAAATGTTTCAAGAGGCTTGCATGCTAAAATCAGCTATGAGGGAAATCCATATATATTTCAGTAGTGACATGGTAAATTAATAATTATTTTTTAAATAATATTCCTATGCCAAACCTAGGCAGCCTTTAGTACATAACAGGCAACCCAATACAGTTTAAAAACATTAAAAAAAGTACAATATTTTTTGACAGCATTAGCCATTGTCATGTTAAGTCCAGAACAAGTGTTCAAATGGTCACCGCCTGTGTCATCAGTATCACATAATGGGCAAGATGGAGAGTTGGCTAAACCAAATCTGTGTAGGTATTTCATGAGGTAGTCATGGCCAGCTTTTAATCCAAAGTTAGCGGCATAGACAGGTCTAGGTAGGTCGCAAAGATCTTCATTAGGGAATTCTAAATCTTCCCCTTCGCAGAGTCCCATTCTTCTTTCGAAGATGAGCTCAACATCTGCCTTCAATGATTCTCTTAGCACTGTGATAAGAAACAGGAGAAAACGGTTAAGGACAGATCCAGCCTTGGCCAGAGTACCTGTGATTCCAAAATGACTTGGGATCCACTACAGAGTAACATTGTGACCATTATTTATTAGAGAATTTATCACAAGCTGACGATTTAGAACATTGTTGTTTGACAATATTAGTTTATTTGAAAGTATGACTGAAAAAAACTGCTTTAATAGTGGCCTGTGACTCAATAAATATCACAATCATAATCTCTTTCACTGATTTCAAGTCAAGGTGTGTGTGTGTGATTATGGTAAAGCCTCGAGTGCTATCTGCCTAAGGGAAGGGACGCCTTCGTGGAGGACATTCTAAGGGAAACTGCCTCGTATATATACGTTACACATGGGGGAAAACCACAAAGACACCCTTGCAGCCTGCCTGTTCGTGGGATTTGAACCTCGGATCGAACTGCCAGTGTTCAGCGGCCACTTAGCCGCTGGTAGGTCGTTTAAGGTATGAATTTATATATAGAAGATATTTACAGCAATTTGACATCATAAAACAGTAAGATTACAAGGGTGTTAGGAAAGAATAATGACCAATGTATAATTTGTTAATATAATATTCTTCTTATGACTGACACTGGTTGCAATCGGCCGCACCAAAAATAAATAAATATATATATACTCACTCTGTTACTAGGCTCAGTGATTTCAGTTTTTTTAATCTTATATGTTTGTAAATTGTGCATTTTTTTGCTTTAAGAGTGATTGAATTATGTTGTTCTTATGTTCCAGTTAAGGTTTTTATGCCTTTAGTTAAACTGCATGCGGTAGTCGTAGAATTATCAGCATCATTATTAAAAGTGTTAGTGGAGCCTATGTTTAAGATGGCATGGATTTGTTTAATTTGAAACTGTTAGTAGTATAGTGCAGGGGTGAACAAATATATATTCAGATTATAATATTTTCATTTTTTTATAATTTAACTAGCATTACTTGTATGTTTACACCTTTCTTTGATTATTTATTCTTTCCTGGCATACATTGTAAATTGCATCAGTGTAGCAAGGCTCTTCTATGCTGGTAAAAACTGGCCAGAAAAATACTTTTTTCATATAAATATCATTATGCTAATATTTTAATTATATACAAAATATGAAATTTTGGTGAAAACTTTAATTATTTTGCATTTTGTTGCAAAAATAAAATATTTATTTCGCAATAAGTTAAATCATTATTCATAAATTTATCCCTTTTAGCAGCCTCGCAGAAGCATCAATGTTAATTTCTTTGAATTTTTCCAGGTTCTTCCACTGTCCTCAAAGAAACCTAACTCTGGTTATAACTAGTAGCTGTACTATTTAAATGCTTTTTGTAATCTGTGGTAAATTATTAATTGTTTAGTTTTATTTTGATACACTGTGGGAATAATATTTTATCCCATGGAAATAATATTTATAACTTATAATGTACTTTTGTTAGAAATTCTGTTTCCAAAATCATCAGTTTTCCTTGCAGAATTTATTTTTTTTATTTGTACAACGTTCTTATTTACTCTATTGGATTTTGTATTTAACATGTAAAATTATTCAATTACTTCACTTGATAACTTGCTGATTATGCTAGGTGAGAAAAGTTGTTCCATTTGCTCAATGAAAATCTGAAAAATGAACAGTGAGAATTCTATATGTAATTTTATATTACATACTGTTACAAGGTGATTCAAAAATATGTAGGAAAAATGTAAAGGCAGGCAGAGAAGACTAAAATAAGTAGATTTTGTAATTAGTTGCAAAATATGTTTCTGTTCTCTGAGTAGCTGCTCAATTTTAGCTACAGGTGCATACGTAAAATGCATGTCAGTGATTTTGCCATTTGTGCAGTGATGCATACTGCTAATCTTGAAATATGAAAAACAGGGAGTGGTATCATTAAAAAAACCCAATTCAATTTGCTTTATAAAATAATTCAAGTATTTATAAAAGGATTCTGATAAAAAATATATTATACAGCTGCTAACCTTGATACATGAAATACCCAGCATTTCCAAGAAGTTTATGTGCTGTGAGATGATGCCATTTCAAGACTTAAATTCACATTACAATGCATATTCAGGTTAATGAACAATTTATAATCTAATTTTTAATACACTTTATAATATATATGTGTAAAAATATATTACTGTTTAATGTCATATTTTAAATAGACAGAATTTGTAGAATTTAAATTTCATTTGTTATAGGGAAACATTTCCGTTGGTAAAGGCTAAAAATTAAAAACTGGAAGATTCTATTTTTATTTTTACAAACTTTTTTTATTACTTTTAAAATTATTTTATTTATTTCTAAATTAATCTGTTGGAGGTATATTCCTTGATTAATTTCATTTTGTGATTTTCTTAAACTCTTAAACTGAAAAAAACAGGGAAGGAAACTTAAAAATTTTTTATCACACTACTTTTAACATGATGAACATGAAACTAATAAGTACTGTATAAACTTAGTAATATGCCATACATTAAAACAATTCATATCAAATAAGGCTTAATAAGTATTGCTGAAAATTCCTAGGAGTACGCATATGCATGTGGAATGACTATTTATGACAGCAGAACTTACTGCTTAACAATACTCTATACAACACACCATTCCTGCATGTACAGTCCATTACAATATCTGCTTATTTTAGTTCCCTCTACCAGCCTTTACATTTTTCCAAGATCTTTTTAAATCTTTTTAATAAAAAAATAGATTTTAAATGTTCTCAATATGCATGGGGAGTGTATATAAAGGATGACCCTCTTTATTTATCCAGCATCTTAAGGTTATGATTTATCCTACAATTAATGTAACAATATTCTTATTTAATAATGTATGTGTAATATGCATCTATTTAAATTCATTTCAGACTTCTCTTGTCGTGAATGGAATTTTAGGGAAGAAAGTCTTTATGTCAACTTTTTATCAAGCATCGATACAACAAGTCAGAATTATGGGACTAAATAAACCACCTAAACGAATTATAATTGATGGCAGTTATATTCTCTCCAATAAGCAGTATCACTGGAATATTGATACTAAGGTAAGTGGCAATACTCTCATTAATTGTTTGGGCAATACAACCCTGTATTTAAATGATTAAAGTATTTAATACTTTGAAATATTTTAAGTAATGTAAAATTTTTATTCATATGCTAATATTTCTTCATTCTAACTAACAGAATTTCAACTAATCATATATAAAGCATTATCTTTTTCTGCTACAAAAAAGATAATTTATAAATTATTATTAATTAAAAAGATCATTTATAAAATAATTTTATGACCACATGCAGGAACTTTACTCATTTTTTTAATGCTTTTTATCATTGTTAGGTATATTTTTAATGTTTAAAATTTTCCCACGAAACTGAGAAGATATCTTTTGTTTTCTGTAATTTATAATATATATATATTTTTTTTGTATAATTCCTGTGTAAAACAGAAATTATTGGCTCATCTTCTGTAAAAAAGATAAAGCTCTCTCTTCATTTACGTCAGAAAAATTCCCCAATCTGCAATTTTTACAGTGAACAGTGAAAACAATCATTCAATTTCTTGATCTCTTAATTTTAAGAAATAGCAATATTCTTCAGACTACAATCTGTCACAAACCAGCTGGTAACAATAATCCTATTTGACTATTTTTCATTTTATCCACGTAAAAGAGCTGCTTTTTATTTTTGCATAATATGTTATAAGTATTTCTGTTAGAGACCTGAATTATACAAAAACAAACACATACAACTAATTGCAGGAGATAACCTCTGATTTTGTGCAAACAATGTTGTTACCTAACTAAGAATCCAAGTAAAGTTATTGAAACATTCCTATTACCGATCATCCCATGTATTAGAACAGATGAATCATCTATTGCAACAGATACTTCCATGTACACTGAGCAAAAAAAAAAAAAAAAAGGGGGGGGTCTCTTTAGTGTGTGGAAGGTCTGAATGCAAGCACTTCGGTAATTTTAAGTTCCATTTGTTCGGATCAATTGTGTGGATGCTCAGAGAAGTATTACTAGAGATGTGCTATTTCTGTTGATGAACTGGTTGACAAAGAGTTCATAGATTATCTTCTTTATGCTCAGCAATTCTTATTCTTAAGTTTTCTAGGTACTGAACTGACATGTTGGGTTTCTGCTTGTGGATTGAGATGATATATGTGCACTGCGCAAAAAAGAAAATGGGACAGTTCTACTGAGCCGACTGACGAAATTCAAATTGCGTTTTTCATGTCTCGAAAGTGCGATTTGGAATATCTATTAGATTTTTATATAGCATCATTCTAACATAGGTATTTTGAAACAAAATTGCACCTTTCTCTGAAATGACATGCCAATTTTTTTCCATATTTTTGATTCTACGACTCAAATTATGCCAAACTGCCAAGTTTTGTAAAAATCACATGAGTAGTTTTTAAAAAGTTAGCTCTCAAAATTGTAGCTCATTTATGTTAATTGAATTTGATATAGACTTATTAATCTTTTTTTTTTTTTTTTTTTTTTTTAAATTAAACGTACCTGATTCCTTCTTCCAGAATCCAAAATTTTGGCTTAATCCAAATATAATTTGCACGTTTTTATAATTTATTTTAAAAATTTATATTTTAAAATATTTTTATAAATTTTTCAAAATCATTTCTGTACAATTTTAAACATCATCCTAAAAAATTTTCAATATCATCTTAAAGGTAGATGTATTTCTAGACATATCTGCAAAATTATTTGAATGTAGTATAAATAATGACTTTTTTTCTGCTCTTTTGCAATGACAAAAAGAAAAGGAAACTAGGTTGCTAAAAATTAAGAAGTCCACCGAATTTTGAATTTCTCCGTAAATTTCGCACCAATAATTTTAGTCTTAGTTACAATTTTAGTTTGATAATTTGAGTCGTAGATTCAAAATATGGAAAAAAAATTGGCATGTAATCTCAGTCCAATTTCGTGTCAAAATGCCTATGTTAGAATGATGCTATATATAAATCTAATACATATCCAAGTCGTGCTTTCGAGACATAAAAAAAAACACAATTTGAATTTCATCAATTGGCCCACTAGAATGGGAGATATAGAGCTGTCCCATTTTTCTTTTTTGCGCTGTGCATATATTATCCCAATCCACAAGCAGAAACTCAACATGTCATTCAGTATCTAAAAAACTTAATAGTAAGAATTGCTAAGCATAAAAGAGATAATCTATGAACTCTTTGACAACCAGTTCATCAACAGAAATAGCTATGTCTCTCTAATAATACTTCTCTGAGCATCCACACTCGACAGCCGATCGGAAGGAGTGGAACTTAAAATTACCAAAGTGCTTGAAATGTACTGAAGAATTATGAAACTCTGTTAATAACATGTTAAACTGCATGGCATTGGCATTATCTGGAGGTTCTGGTAAAGTGCTCATCCACTGGTTCCGCAATTCCTGCACAATGTGTGGCAACACAAATGCTCTATGATATCAAGTGAATTTGGAGGCCGAGACATGACTGGAAAGTCACTGGTATGTTCCTCAAACCACTCCCTGATATTGCGACCCTTATGACATGGTGCATTATCTTGTTATATAAACATTGTACTGTTGTCCTGAATGGGTGAACCTGGTCTGCACAGAGCTCCCAGACATCAGGGATTGTTCCATGGATTATGCTCCATGAAACCATCTTTTAATACCCCTGCCACCGGCTTGTCTTACCCAACTGTGCATCCATGGTTTTGTTTGGAAATTGGCACACACTTCTAATGTCCAATTCTGATGTTTCTTGGCCTTTTTCAGACACAGCTAGCGATGACATGCCATCGGTGCAGGGACATGCTTCGACCTCTGGCTGCATAGCCCCATACACAGCAATGTATGCTGCACAGTGTGTTGAAAAACACTGTCTGGTTTGCCACTGTTGTAGCTCTAGGCACATTGAATAATGCGTAGCAATCTCTGATCTCCTCTGGAATCAATGCGCTGTCGACAACTTGTTGCTTCACCATCTATACTTGATACTTTTGATATATGCTCACAACAACTGCATGTGAACAGCCCACTAAACGTGCCATTTCTGACATTAATGTTCCCAGTCTCCAAGCTGCAACAATTTCACCTTTATTGAAGTCTGATAAATCAGCTGGTTTTTGCATTATGTAGCTAATCATTCTATGTTTGGAAAGACAATGCATAGCCTCTTTATCAACAGCACACATTCTGTAGTTTTGTTGCTGGGCAAGAGCCCATTTTTATAGATGGAGGGTGGTCATAATGTAATGGCTCTTCAGTGTATAAAGCAGCTATGCATTGTCCAAACATAGCACAATCGGCAGCATAATGGAAAAAGCAGCTGTTTAAATCATTGTGGCTCGGCAACTGGGAACATCAGTATCAGAAATGGTGCATTTAGTGGGCTGTTCATGTGCAGTTGTTGTGAGGACATATTGAATTGATTCCAGAGGAGAGCAAAGATTGCTACATCTTGTTTGCTGTGACCAAAGAGCTACAACAATGGCGACCCACACAGTGTTTCTCAACACACTGTGCAGCATACATTGCTGCGTATGCCTGTGCAGCCGGAGGCCGAAGCATGTCCCTGCACTGACGGCATGTCATCGCCAGCTCTGCAATAGGCTGAGAAAAATTAGAATTGGACATTAGAAGAATGGAAGAAAGTTGCATGGTCCGATGAATCACATTTTCTGGTCCATTACATGGACAGTGCATGCTAATATGGCAATTTCCACCCTGATTCTTGGATGCACAGTTGGACGAAGACAAACCGGTAGTGGGGATATAATATTAGGACTCATAATCCCCATAGAACCATCTCTGACATCTGTGAACATCGTTGCAGAGCAGGTTCATCTACTCATGACAACAGGATTTCTGGCAGGGGATGATGTTTTACCAATGTCATAAGGGTCAAATTGTCAGGGAGTGGTCCCTTCCAGTGACTTTCAAGTCATGTCTTAGCCTCCAAATTCACTTGACATTAATCCCGTAGAGCATTTGTAGTCCACCTGGAGAACCGACAAGCTGTCTGCAAAAGCTGTGACTAATGTTTAAATGTGGTTTCTGTATACCTGGAATATTTTATCTCGTAAAATTTTCAACTAATAAATAACTATTTTGCACAGGAAATGGAAAAATTTTCATAAGTTAATATAAAATACAGGGTGCATCAGAAAATGTATACACACTTTGAACTCTCGGAATAGTAAGGTTATAAATCCAATTTGAAAAATAAATGCACTTTCTGGTCAAACTTGAATTCTAAATGGTGCTTAAAGTAAATTTTCAATTGGTAATCTTCAGGGAGTACGAGACAGGTCTGATTCTGTACTTTGCATGAAAATGTCCAATGCATATCGCATGAATCTCATCCCAGAGTGTGTCAAGATTATGTGATTTACGACACATTACGATGGTATTCAGGTCCAATTTTGTGAATGGGTTCAGGAAATGGCATTGTCATAATTCCCTATTGTCAATACGAATGGAATTGTCATAATTGTGTTTACTGGATTGAAGATAATCCTCACATTACTGTTAAAAAGGTTGTGAATTTGCTGGTGCAAAAGTGTAGGGTGGTTTTTCTCCTAAGGTAATCATTGAACCTTTTCATTTTGAAGGTTATGTAATTAGTACCTAAGAATGCTTGCTAATTCCATTTTCCCTGATATTCTTTAATGTACAGTAATGCCATATTTTATTACCAACAAGATGGTGCCTCTTAGTACTATCACAGGAATGTACAAGAATACCTAGATCAAAATTTACCAGGCCAGTGAATGGGACTAATTGAGCCAGTGAATGGGACCTTTGTGCTCTTCAGACTGACACACTTTGGGATGAGCTTCAAGCGGTGTGCGCAGAATCCCATTAAGTATAGGATCAGTCGTGACTCATAACTCAGAAATGTATTGATGCTAAAGACCACCATTTTGAACATTTACTTAAACACCATTTGAAATATTCAGTTTGACAAGAAAGTATACTTATTTTTCAGCCCTACTTTTCCCAGAAATTTAACGTTGTAGGTTAGAAACTAACTTTTTTTATGAAAGTTCAAACTGTGTATACATTTTTCTGATGCACCCTGTATATATTTTTTCATAAGAAATCAGTATATAAGAAAAATATTTTAGGAAACTGCTGAGATTGAAAAGCATTATATGTATACCTCGTCCATAATATCCTAATAATCTTACGCACCTTGAAAAGTCATGTAATATATTTCCCGAGTTACATAGAATTTGATAAATGCCACAATGTCTTTTATTTTAACCATGTCATATGCTTTTAGGTATTGGATTTGAAACATTTTCTGATACCTCTTGGAAGACGTACAGAAGTCCAGTGGGTTTTCTAAAATTTGAAGTTAAAGATAGCCTGCTGGCAGGCTATATATATTGAAAATTGTGGTATCGTTCCTGTCATATTTTATACAATTTTTATATTACGTAACTTATTCTATTTCTCGCCATCAGTTAAATCTTGTTTTGAAGTTAATGAAGTTGTATAATTGTTTTCATACTGTGCCAACTGATAAAAAGTTGCTTTTGTTAAAAAATGCACATAATTGTGAATTTTGCCTTTCCAAGAAATACTTCCTAAATATTTCAAAATAAATTATTTTTATATTAGTTTTGCATTTAATAAATAAATCATATTTATGTTTCTGAAATATGTCAATATGTACCCAGAAAAATTACATACTGTCTGTAACACTTAAACTGAAATTATTAGTTTGATTTTATGAAATTATTAATTATGTAAATTTTGTATGTATATACTTTTACATTTGGAACATTCATTTCCTTCTGACAACAATAAAATGCTTAAAAATTCTGCATACTGCTAGACTGAATGTGTCTTATTATATGGAGATTTACATTTCAATCAACACTCGTCCGACATTAAAAAGAATATAATCTGAATAATAATTTTTTAAAGCATTTCATTAATTCAATTCATTTTAAAGCATATCATTAATTCAAATTTGAATAGAGTTACACTATTTTCTGATTTACCAGTAAAAATAATGGATGTGCAAATGTTAACAATAACCAAATAAAAGCCTACAGGAAAAAAAAAAAAAAAAAAAAAAAAAAAACAACATTGTAATGAAAGTGATACTGTTTAACTAAATATGTCATTTAAATTTCTCAAAAAGCTAGTATGTGATTCGGGTAAGTTTCAAATATGGTGAAAAGTATATGTAACTCATAAATGGCTTATCACTACTCAGACAGACGCTACTGTTCAGAGTCATCTGTCATTTAAATTCACCTTGCCGCAGAAGCATTTCTGGTTACTTAGTTAATTTATTTGTCTTATAAGTCCCAAGAAGAAGAATGTAAAGAATGATGGTAAGAAAAAAAGGTTTATAAAGCACTAGGTAACAGACAAACATGAGCAAGGCATAAGAGTAAAAGACTTAGCAATGCTGTACGATTGTACAACTTCTACGATATGTACTATTCTGAAGCAGAAGAATAGTACATATATAAAGGCTACAACTTCAACTAAAGGAGCTAAAATTATTTCAAAGCTTCGCAACTCTGTCTATGAAAAGATGGAGAATCTGCTGTTATTGTAATTGACAGAGAAGCAGCTTACTGGAGACATGCTGATAAAGACTATATAAAGTGTGAGAAGGCACAAATCACTTACATAGATTTGCCGCAGCAGAGCCCAGGTATTCCAGGAGGCTAAAAAGGATTGGCATTCACTCTGTTGTCAGGTATGAAGAGGCAGCGAGCTGTGATTCTAAGATAGCTGAGAAATTTGTAAAAAGCCTTTGCTGAACTGATCAAAGCCAAATTATACACCCCCGTGACGAGACAGGGCTCTTCTGGAAGTAGATGCAAGCAAAACTTGCCTAATGGCAGAGGAAAAGAAGACGCCAGGTCACAAGCCCGTGAAAAATAGGCTGACTCACTCACTGTACGCAAATGCAAGTAGCGATGGCAAAGTCAAGCTGCTGCTTGTATACCACTCAGAAACCCCAGAGCTTTCAAGAGGCATTAATTTTAAAAGAGAATCTATAGGTTATGTGGAGGACAAAGGCCAAAGGCCACCAGAAGTGTTTTTTGTGGAGTGAATCAACTTGGTCTTTGGTCCTGCCGTTAAGAAATACCTCAAAGTTTTACCCATACAAGTCATTTTCTTCCTTAACTATGCTACTTGCCACCGACCAAACTTTGAGGACAACATCAAGAAGTTTATAAAGATTCTTTGTTTTGTTTGATTCTTTGTTTGTTTGATTTCTAAAGATTCTTTGTTTATAAAGATTCTACACCATCCCTATGCTACAGCCCATGCACCAATTTCAGGAAACTTTTTCCAAACACATTTCAACACTGCTTTGAGGTTAAGAACATAAATCTCACCCTTCGATAGTTCTGGAAGGACCACTATAACATTGCCATATGCCTCAAAATGACTGATATGTCCTGGCAGGGTGTTACAGAACAGACCTTGACCTCTGCATGGAAAAACCTGTGGCCTAACATAGTGACTGAAAAGGACTCTAGAGGATTTAGACCTGAACGGGAAGTGCCAGAGAAGACTGTGTATCTTGGAAAGTCCATTGTTCTGAAAGTGGATAAGGGAGATAACAAAGAGCTTGTTACCGCACAATTCGAAGAACTGATGATGAAGGAGTTCATGGAAGTACAGATGCAGCAACAAATGGAATTTCTGCAGCAGACTGCAGAAGAGCCAGAAGTAGAGGAAGCTAGCTCTTCAAGTGGGATAAGAGGATGTGTTGTCTATGTGAGAAAAAATTTCAGACTTTGTTGATTAGAAACACCCTAAAAAGGTTGCAACTGGTAGTGCAGCAATGCTATTTAATGACAAATACCTAACTCATTTCAGAAACATTCTAAAAGGGAGAATGAAATGAAGCTCTTTGGGACAGGTTTCTATTGAAACACCCTTTGGATGAAAGTGACAAAAGCATGGCAAAAAAAGAACTACTGAAGAACAGAATAAATTTAGCAAAAATGAGGGAGAGAAAATTTAATATACATGTATCTGTTTATTTTTTTAAAATTTTTTATTTGGTTTTATTAAAAAATTAAATTATTAGGTCTTATTTCATTTCTGTACGGTATTTTTTCATTATAAATATTTTTTTCTCATGTTGAAAACATTTAATAAAAAAATTGGAATGATTTTTTATGGGCTAGCAAAAAAATCATATCATTTCAACTTAGGAGCTCGGTCACAGAACAAATTAAACTCACTAACAAAGTACCACTATACTTAGCAAATAATTAAAAAATACATTCTAAATAAATAAATTTATTCAAACAGTTGCTTACCTCAAATGGTATCGAAAGCAGGTAGAAATCCCAATGCTGGCTACAAAAGCTAATACTTTCCACTAATTCCAAATATCAGTCACTCTTGAGATGTGGGAATAAAAATGGTAAACATTATTTGGTTGCGAGTTTCAAATGAAACCAAAACATTCATTAATACTGAAGTGTAAACTGGAAAAAATTAGTTGTACTATACAGAAATCTAGCCTTTGGAGGCTGCGAAAATCATTTTGTGCCAACTCAAGTTTCTTAGAAAATATCTTTTATGGCATAGTAGTTTGAAGACAGCCAAATTTACATTTTCACACAAGTAGGTCCATAATATCACACTGAGAAATAAACAACATGAGTGCTATAAAAAACCCTCTTTAAAAAAAGAAAAGGTGTCTAATTAATTTATTTCAAATAATTAAAATTAAATGAAAAAATTTTTTTAATTATGTACATACTGCTTTAACAGTATTTCAAGAACTAAAGGAGGTTTAGAAATATTGCATTAGTGATATGACAATAAAAATTAGTCTGTGTTTGATTAAATGACATTTCTCCCACTTCTTAATATTAAAAAACTGAACATGATTAGTATTAGTAATACAACGTAAAAATACCTTTTTACAAACTATAATATTTATTTGTAGTACTTTTTGACGAACTATAATATTTGTAGTACCTTTTGACGAACTATAATATTTTTCATTTGCACACACACATATACTGGTTTCCAAGTTACAAAACAAATTAAAAAGTCATGATAAATCGGCTAAAAGTAGTTCAAAATTGTTGAAATTTGGAAGTGTTACAAATAAAAGCAAGTTATATTAAGAAGCATTATATTATAAAGAAGCATTATTAGCCTATCATCACTGTACGTAAATATGATGCAGCTTAAAATTTCGGGAATCACTGAGGGGCATTATTATATTAAACAATTTTGAGATAGCCAAAGTGTGAAAATGAGTTCGAAGCTATATTTGCCATGATAACTGTGTTATAGAGACAATGGCCAATAAGAAGCATGTCAACAATAATCTGACATCGTAAAATGGCTAAATGTTGACTGTTCCATGCCAAGCCTCTTGTGAAACCAATTTCTAACTACTGTTTCAGCCTCTCGAAGACCTACTAAATGTAGGCCAAACGTTTCAACCTCTCCAGATGACTGTATTTGCAACTTGGTGCACATTGCAACAGGATTTTCCTGCTTTCATCATGTATGGTACAGCACTGCTTAAAAACAGGAACAAACAACTGACAAATTGCTGAGTGAATCACTTTTCTGAAGTCATCGACATTAAGTAAAAATATCTTAACAGCTAAATCTTGATCCAGAGTTCCTATTATGACATTGCATACATTAGGACCATTAGCATCATTCTTTCCATCAACTGAAATATTTTCCCCCTTTTAGAGTTTCTGTAATTTTCTCCATTACTTCTAAGAAATAGTCATCTATGATAGATACATAACATATCATTTGGTCTACATATTTTTCTAGAGGATGCCAAAATATAGGTTATTCAGTTTTTTTAGATGAATGTGAAAAGCATTAACTGTTTTACTAAAAAATGCGTATACTATTATACTGAATTAAGAAAAGCATATAGCAAAAAAATCTTTGTACATATGCATATAAACTCTTGTGGGAAACCTTAGTGAGCTTTGTTTTAAATATATGTAAGGTATATCCTAATTTTATAAGAGTTATTTTTAAGTTTATACCCCTTTCCTGTCTCTTCTAGCTTCAGCTTACAATTCCTTACTAGAATGAGTTTTTAGAATTGCGTTAAAAGCAAATGAGTAGAAGAGAGTATTTAAGTCAAAGTTCACTGACTTTGATAGAGAGAATAAGGCTTCCTGAATAGCGCACATTTGCCTTTCAGCTATGTCTCTCTAAGCTGTTACTATGCTCGGCCATTACATGCCCTTGACAGCTTCACTAGCTAATTTAATATTAGGGGCTAACTAGTTTTTGTGTTAACTTCGGCTAAATCTCTTTAGTTAGTCATTAGTCAAGTTCTTATTTCTTACATTTTTAAGACCAAGTCGAGGTTTGTTGTATGTCCCAAGAAAGGGACCATCTATACATCTTTATTTTGAGCATTAAAGGGTAATTAACCCTTCTTGAGTCTGCTTTCTGTTTTTGGACTTAAGCAATTATTCTCTCAGTAGTTCACTAGGTTCCTCAATACTTAGTTAATAGATAAAAGTGAGGATCCCTACAAATAATAAGCTCCATTTTAAACCTAATATCTGAAGAGACATATTCTGTCCTAGCCTGTTGCAAAAAGATTTGAACAAAACTACACTGCTCGTTTCAGCAGTACTTTCAAGGCAAGAACAATAGTTTAGGGAAAAGTAAATATGCTGTCAGCCATATATATATAGCAACTTACCTTATCAGCTGAGCAAAAAATAAAGGAGATTTTATCAATGCACGAAAAAAATATTGCATACAGTTGTGAGTGTGTAATTCCAAGAATGTGCTTGAAAGATGTTTTTTTCCTACCTCTGCATGTAATCTTACGTAACCGAACCTGCACAAAGTTTTAAAGACCTCGGAAATGACACTCGTACCTTGTAGGAAAAGATTAGGATAGATAGGAGTAACAGATTACGTGATCAGTTTTCTGTGGCCAGGATGTGCCTGCCAAGTAAAAATGAGCTCACAACAGTTGAGACAGTATTATTTTATTATTTAGTTTGATTACGTGAATTGTGCCTCTACAGGCTATGAAATTCTGCAAAAAAATCTCAAGAAACTAAAAGAAAAAAGTTTTAGAAGAGGAAAATACTTGAAAAATTCATATGTCATCAAAATCGAGGCCTTATTTTCATTAATACTTAAAATTAATCACTAATACATATTAGCAATATTTAACCAAATTAATCACTAATACTTATTAATAATACTTAACTGAATCAGAATTACTTAATGATAACATTCAAGGGTTCCCCGGACTGCAAGGAACATAATATAAATTGAATATTACACCACATAAAAAATATTATGCTACAAGTTTTTTCATAAAAAAAAAAAAGATAAAAAAAATTAAAATACATTTACCTGTTGCTGCACAGACCTGCAAATGAGAAACAGCAATTTTTTTTTTTTTGCAAAAATGATGTTATTATACTACCTTTGAAGTAGATTTTATTACAGTATAGTCCTAGTGTTTATTAGATTGCACATAAAACACATGATTATGTGAAAATTCTGAACAAAATAAACATGGCTACAGCTCACCATAACTTTGTCTATATTCTGAAGAACTTTTTGCATCTTTAAAGTGACATGGTAAATATATTTTAATCACAACAGTTTGTAATAAAAATATATTTGAGAATAAAATACACAAGTGAAAATGTGCTTTAGCCCACTATTTTGTATGGTTTTGGAAATCACCAATTTGGTGAATTTCAAGGCAGTGTTTGCTGAAGGGTTCAAACTCCAGGAAACACTGCATGGAAAGAGGCACTAAATAGCAGCATACTAAAGAAAATAAACATTTTTAAGTTACCTGATTTTCCAATGCATTTTTTTCCACTGGCAGATACAGCTTGATGATAGGTGACAGGAACAACAAATTATCCACAAACTTACCCTTAATCCATACAATTTCACAATACTCAAATAACTAATTAAATCAAAAGCCTCTCTTCGCACTCTCACAAATATCGTGCAGATTCACATTCCCTTGCCGTCAGCAATGTCATTCAAATCAATCAATTTGTCCATCTCTTTCACATAAATGCCTATCTCTATATTTCAGATACAATCAAATCCGTTTCCATGTACTAGTTCAAGATTATGTACATGAAAAGGAGATTCTTGCCTTGCACCTCAATAACCATATAAAAAGCCTGATGCGACCAGCTCATGACATCCTGCCATTTCAATGTTAAAAGACATGGAGGAATAGCAACAAGTGTTACATAAACTGTAACTTCAGACATGATTGTTTGTAAATCCAGTTTGTTAAAAAAATTTATGGCTCAAAGTTAATTAGTAACACTTTACTCTCCTATACAATGGACAATGACAACTACATGTTCTCTTGTACACATCTGTTACTATGCATTAATTTGAAAATATCGCAATAATTGCAGAGTACTCTCTCTCGTAGCATAGTGTTTCAGATTCACAAATCAATGACTTAACAATAAGAAAATTTTTATAAGCAGCATATCTTTAGAATTTCAAATATACTGTTGCCATGCACTTCTTTTTATATTTGCTATATTACTTCTTTAAAAATACAGCAATAACATTTGGTAGTAGCATCGTTTTATTTGATAACTGAAACAAACATAAAATTTTGAATGGAGACTAATATATTTATTTAACTGCTTCATAAAGAGAGCTTGTCTTCATAATGAACTTATTTTCATTACATTTAGCACAATTCCAGGTTTACATTTACTGCTTATAAATGTAACATGTTGTTCTCAGTCACATATCTATTTTAAATACCAAATTTGATAAGTTTTGGATTATCTCATAATACATATTTTTCACGAAAATCTGTTCTGAACTTCAAGAGAAGTATCAGTTCCAATTTATCAGTTTTAGCTAAAGTTTAGTAAGCAGTTCCAACTGATGTAAAAGGCTTCATATATACAGACATTATTGTTAAAACCATAAAAATATGTGGGAATCTTAATTCATGCTTATTCATTGAAAACTCACTATTTGAACCAAAAAATTTACCTCCCTTTACACATGTATATAGGTTCGCAGAAAGTAAAAATAGCGAGTGCCCTTTTTTCTCTTCATCAAAGCTGTTCATGTGCATTTTTTGGATTCAAAGACCCACTAGTGTAAACAGGCTTTTATGGACTTCAAGTAAAGTACAACGTCTGATTGTCCAATTTTACCCAAAATCTAACGAACTCTGTTTATGAATGTTGAAAGCTTAAATACAGGAAATTTGAAAATTTCATAGTAGAACTATCGTGAAACAAAAAATAGTCACACACAGACATTCTACAAACAGTAAAAACATGTCATGGGGACGCTAAGTCGTGCTTATGCATTATCATATTTTTGGACCAAAAACATAACCTCTCTTACTTATGTATATAGTTTGGCGGGAGGTAAAAACAGTTGTATGTTCAATCACCTTTTCCATAGTTACAACTTTTTCACATGGGGATTTAGTATTTAAAATATCCACAGAAAAAACAAAAACATGACTGATTTGTGTGAAGTTCTTAAGCATAAGAATGGTAATAATCATTGTCAAATTCAAACTGCTACATCATTTTAAATCTCTCTCCTCTCCTAATAGCCAAAGAAGCTTGTCAATCACTAATTAACCAACTCAAATTCTTAATCCCTCTTCTTCCCGGTCTCTGAAATTAGTCAAGAACCTATCAATTTAATCAAAATCCCAATCTCAAACAAGTTTATGTATGTTAATATCCAATTTTCTACTCTTCCAACATCACAAGCTTCAGGCAAAGAATCTTGAAAGCTCCTTACTTCAAATGCCTCTGTACTTCAAAATATAAAGACTGCCAGTAATTGCACACTCAAGATCCAGGAATAATTTCATCACCAGGAATTGGACTAAAAAAGCATTCCATTCCATTCACAGACACATGACATCAACATAATGATTCTAGTAGATCTGATGTATCGATCGTGATGTCAGCACAATCGTAGGCTTTGTTCAAATGCTCTAGTAGATCTGACGTATTGATCGTAATGTCGGCACAATCGTAAGCTTTGTTGAAATGCAAGGAGCATCTATGAGACTGACATTTTCCATAGCAATTTTTGTCATCTACTTGTAATTCTGTAAAAGCAGGTAGAAATCAGTAATAATTACAAAAATTTAATAATAGATGAAATTTCATGGAAACAACCATAATGACACTATAATCAGAAAGAGATTCATCAGAAAATATGATTACACATCACTCATGCATCTATGTGATCATAGAATGTAACCATTAAGGGCCATTCAGACGGGTTTATATGAGCTAACAAAGTCGGTTCCATGTGTTGACTAGCCCTGCTATGTGTGCAGTTCATATTTTTCAACTCGCAGCAGTATGGGGTAAAACTGGTTTTTGAGATGGGTCGGCTAAGTCAGTTGTCTGTGTTAGCTCACAACTGACTTTTCAGAGGGGCCCTTTCACTGGGGTTTTATCTGAACTAATGGAGTCAGTTCAGTTTCATGTGTCGACTAGCTCCAATGTGGCTGCAGTTCAGATTTTTCAACTTGCTGCCCTACGGAAAAAACTGGTTTTGGAGATGGGTCGGCTACATCAAATGTATTCATTAGCTCAGATAAACCTCAGTGGAAATGGCCCTTGACAGGTGCTTATTCCTGTGCTACAATATCATGAAAGCCAAAACAATAATCATCTGCTGACAATCTGTGGCATTGCAGATATCGTCACATCATACATGCTGATATTTTGTACTGTGTCATACAGTGAATTTTCTGACACAGGTTTTGTAATGTGACTATATGATCCCTAACAATGATGTCTATCATCTCAGTCACTGATGAGTGAAGCCATTGAGAACCTATGCAGCCCTCCTTGACGTATTTATAGCAAAATCTCGTAACAATCATTCGATTTTAATCAACATGAGCAGCAGTTACGTGGTATGATATTCATAGATCCAGTAAACTACAATTCTCTTGTCACTGAATTCTAAAACATATTGGTATCAGTTCCTTCTTCTTACAGGATGCATAACATAAAGAACAACAATTAAATGTGATTTCTGAATGAAAAATAGGCATTACAACACAATCTTGCATATTCTACCTTTCAGGCAAATTTCAGGTTTGTTGTGCACTTTTTTCACGGTATAGCAATTTTGACAGCCAGTTGTTTTCATATGAAAATACATATTTCCGCACAAATTTGCATTATACAATATGAACAAAGAAAAACCATACCTGCATGAAAATGAAAAAAAATTACAGTGTTGATACATTACTTTTGTTTCATTACTGCGAAATTTATTTAATTTGCATTTTTTATTTCTTTGTCAAATTAAATTTTCTTAGGAAACATTGTAACATAGATAAAGGCTTATTTGCAGGTTACAACAGATCAACATATTAGCATATTTTGAAATATTTATAAAAACAGGGAAAACTAGAAACATTAGTGAAATAAAAAGAAGGGTCAAACAAGACAACAAAATAGTATGATTCGGTTCAAAATGGGAGGTATGGTCAGCTCAATTATGAATTTCTAAATCTGGTCCTTTGGTAGCTGAAACTATCATATTTCTGGCTATTTTGTGGTAAATTATGAATAAATATATCAATAAGCATCTTTTTAACAACTATTTAAATATGCAAAGGAGCTGTCCTTTTCCTTGCTTCTGCTTTAATAGTAAGTCCATTCTTGAAGTAAAGTTGCTGACATTAATTATAATCCTTTTTAAAAAGTGAGATATTACAAGTACAATCAGTACAAGAGAAACAAGAATTATGTATCAGATATCATAGCAGATAATACTTCCATCTTTCACACCTATCATCAATTAAACCCTAATAGTGACCATTGAACGTTAATAGTTCCATTATGGCTCTGATTCCTACCAACAGATCTGGCTAGCTGCATTTTCACTTACAAGTCTGTACTTTACAATATTCTCTATGAAGGAAGTCAGAGACTGAATGTTTCACAAAATTAAAAATAACATTAATTTTAAAAATTAAGCTGTACTTAAATAATCTTATATCTATTGCATTTTCCTGCTTTATATGCGGAAACTTTTTTAAATCTCACTATACAATTTTACCTCTCTTATTGTAAAATCTCTGCCAGGCAATTAATGGCATTTGTTAATGCATGACAAGATTTTATAACTTAAAATATTACAGTACAATCCCGCAAACTCGACATATTGTGGACTGAGAAACTGTCGAGTTTCCAAAAAGCCCAGTTTTACGGAATAAGGGGTGGGTTTAAACAGAATTCTTAATATTTAACTGTAAATTACTCTAGACATTTGTAGCACCAAACATAGAAAAGTACAGCATACAATTAGATTAATGTTGATTTTTTTTTATGTCAAGTTCTAGAGCAATAGGAATCATAAAAAGAACAAATACCATAAGATAATTCAGTTAAAAAAAACTCAACATACAAAAATGAAGAAAAATTATTAGTATATCTTGATAGAAACATATCATATGATGGTAGATTGTCTCTCACACTCTCTCTGTCATTGAGCAGCTTCATCCTACGTGCGATGGAGGAACAAAATGTCCATACCAGATGCACCTTGTTCCTCCAGGTAATGGAACATTGCTTCAGCGGCCTTCAGTCCTTTCCTATGGGTCATCATTTTAGCTTTTCCGTTGTCTTCAATCTCTTTGTTTTCTGATTTATCTTCATTTTTATCCACATGGTCTTTTACCAGCTCAACTATTTCTGCATGACCTAAAATTTCACAATTTTCATCTTGTCTTATCCATTCTTCAACATCACCTTCACTAACTTCTTCACAGCTTGGAATCATTTAAAGTAACTCAACTATATCACAATTTTCTGTCTCTTCTCTGCTTTCGGGAAATTCGTTTCCTGAATGGTGCAGCAACTTTCTCCAGGAATGAAAAAGGCTTATCTACTGGATTTCACTTCAAGAATGAACTATCCATTTAACAACATCCAACATATCTATTTTTTTTTTTCAATTTCTCGATCATATCGCACCTTTCCTGCATGGCTAGGACAAGAGATGAAAGAAGTTATGTCTGTATGTGTTCTTCAGCGCCTCCAAAACACCCTGGTCCATCGGCTGACAGAGTGAAGTTACGTTAGCAGGGAGGAACATGGCTCTTATATTTTCATCTCATAACTATTCTGCATAAGGATGGGATGAGGCATTGTCTAGAATGAGAATCTTCTTCCTTGGTAGATTTTTTCCTTTTAAAATCTTTTCCACTAATGAAATGAACTGGTGATGAAACTAATCATTAAATAGTCATCCATGAATTTCACTGATTCCAGTACCAAACAGGAAGATCATAGTTGCTTTCGGTCCCTTTAGTGTACTTTTTTACATTTTTAAACGCCTGGGATTTTTTATCTGCCTATAAGCGCTAGTTTGAGCTTACGATTGCCTGTTGCATAGCTGCATGACACTTTCCTTGCTTCTTTTGTAGCCAGTTGTCGATTTTTCTTCCCTGGATGTCAGCGTTGTTGAAGGCAGCATTCGAAAATTCAGACCTGTCTCATCACAATTATAAATTTGATCTCCAGATACATCATCCTTTTCAAATAGTCTGTGGAAATTATCCTTGAATATTGCAGTATTTTCCAGGTTAGCAGATAGCTTTTCCCCACAAACATTTAACTGCTTGATGCCATACTACGTTTTCCATTTGTTGAACCAAGCAGCACTAACAGTATATCCAGGTTCTCCTTGAAATTCATCATAAAATCTTAGGGCCTTTCTCTTATAAAATTGGTCCTGAAATGGATGTTCCCTTTTCCCTTTGCTGCATGAACCACAAATAAAGCACCTCACTCATCTTTTCGTATTCACCACCTTTCAATACTTTTTCTTTCTTTTAAACTATTTATACATGCTCTTTTCTCACACCAAGACTCGATTTCAGGCCTCCTTTTTTTTGTACCCTATCAAAGTAGCCCGTCTAACACCAAAATCCATGGTAGTACTTTACACTTTCCCCTTTGTTCAGTCTCTTTAGGGCATATAGTTTCATTTCTGTTGTCATGTTAGTTTGTTTTCTTTTCGAACAACATTTTCACTTCACAGAATATCAAAAGTTCCTAAAAATATGTAACATTTATATGTTGGATGTGAACTGAAAAACGATATCTGCAATGAACTGGTGTGAGTTTAATTTGCAGTCACAAAACTTCAGCCGAGTCTCCTAACGTTTCGCAACAACAGACAGGAACGTGAGCCAGTGGCCAGCAGCTACCTGACTTTCTTCGTATCCTCGAAAGTAGCAAACAGCATAATATATCTTATTGTCAAGTATCTAATATATCTTCAAATTTGCTAGGCAGTTTCAACTTTTTCTGGTATCTAATCCACCATTAATTACCAGAAAAAGAACATGAAATATTAAAAATATTTCCTAAAACATATAAAAAGCAATTTAACAATATTTTCAATTAAAGAGGAATAACACATTGAATTGGTATGATAAAGCAAATTTTCCTCTATTTTTAACTTTCATGACCTCTTTCTTACGAAATTCTAATGGTAAATCATTAAAAACAATTTCTTAAAGAAGGTATGCAACTAGATAGTTCATACATGTGTTTCATTTCTTTTTCAAGCAATTATTCATGATCTTACTCACATTTCAGTAATAAAATTCCTGTTCCGATTTTTATAAGATAGAAGACACATTATAAAAAGTGGCTACAAATCTCACAGTTAAAATATTAATTCTCAACATGCATTTCCAGTTGAAATATTTTTTCAAAATAGAATAGAGAAATTTATCAAAACAACCAAAGGTGAGAGGATTCTATAAATATAAAAACCTAATATTTTATACAATCCCATTACATTATAAAAAGAGAAATGCCCAAATAATAATATGGGAATATGGTATAGTCATAATGATTTAATAAGTCACATATATATTTTTTTTTATTATTTCCAATGGCTAGGCAAAAAATAACAATGAACTAAAATGTTATAAACAGTGGTTACAAACAACACACACACAAACAAAACAAAACAAAAAAAAAAAAAAAATCCTAAGCAGCATTCTTGCCTTCCAGTATCTTGACTCTTCTATAACACCATGAAGAGCCCCACATCAAAGCATTTGTTCTTCAGACCATTTCTTCCCCAGAAATACGAAGTGGGCAAATAGGATCGCTTGAAATGCCTACGCGATGCAGATAGGGCAATCATGTCCTGTAGACACACGGAAAGCCGCAATTGCATTCCGCCTTGGACTATCGGGAATAAAGGAGGACTCCATCTTTTTAAGGCTGTATGAGTCTGAAGATCTCTTAAGATATTAGACGTAAATATATTTTTTAAAAACAATTTAATCCTTTAATAAGAAATGACTGTATTAGGATATTGTAGTAAGCTGGCACCTCTTTTTGCAAGAAAGTCCACTTGTTCATTGCCTCAAAAGCCACAACGGTCAGGCACCCACTGGAGAATGATTTGTTTCCCCTTTAAAGTGAGAGTTCTCAGGAATTCTTGACATTGCAAAATTTTAGTCGTTAGTAGCTGTTCAACAGAACTGACTGAATGGCTGCACGAGAATCAGAAAACACTGCCTCTGTAAAATTGTAATGGATAAAACTGCTTTAGGGCTATACATATGACTACTACTTTACCATCAAAAGAGGTACCAATGTATTCTGCAAGGGCACCAAAAAAAAAAAAAAAAAAATCGAAAACACACCAACCTCGACTTTAAAATGACAGTCAAACTGAGAACCATCAGTAAAAATGTGCAGCCACTGAATAGGCAGATATCTAGCTGCAATGGTCTCCAAAGCAAGACATTTCAAAACACTTTGGTGCATCTCTCTTTCTATGGATGGTTTCCACTAGGTCTAGCCTTACTTTTGCATTAATTATCTCCAAAGGGCTTGTGGTTGTCAAGAGTGGCTCATCAATGATGAGATCTTCACAACAGTATGTCATTAAGGGCAGGATTAAATGTAATGTTAAGAGTGGACTGAGCCAACCCCCAGATACATCTACTAAACACTTATGAGTACTAAGTCTATTTGAAACATGTTCAGTAAGCTGCTCAACATGAAACTTTTAACTTAATTTATTATCAAAGGTCACACTCGTCACTCCCATATAAGTAAAACTGTTCATGTTCGTAATCAAAGTACGTCAATACTTAAACTCTGGGCAAAAAATTTCATGGGTTAGAGAAAAAAACTAAGAAGCTGTCTTTTCCAAATTTACAGTCATATTGGTTACATATCTTTAAATGCAAAATTCACAGAGATAGTTGAGAACAAATTTACCAGACCATTTTTCAGTGCCTTTTACTGTGCAAAGAACTGTGCAATGCATTTACAAAAGCAGCTATAAAGTATGTTTGATAAATGTTTCTAAAATGAGTAAAAAAAAAAAAAAAAAAATCTTAACTGGATAACTGATTTATGATGAAGCATACCAGGGCCTAGGAACAATGCCTTTGCAGAAGGCAAAGGGGAACTGTCTTGTATTCATACTATACACGGGGGAAAACATGAACAACACTACCTTATAAGCTGTGCTTTGTATGAAACTGTAAATAATTAATATTTGCAAGAAAATTTAAATTCCACATAATCACATCTACATCATTTTACATAAGACTAATTTATAAAATTATTCTTATGTAAAATATGTTAATCAGATATAACATATTTTACATAAGAGTTGTAACATAATGTTTTTTTATTAATTTTATTTTATAAATTTCATACACTTTTATACTGTGGAAAGTCCCGAGTAAGAAAAGGAAGTTTTTAGTTACAAAGTACTTTAAATGTGATGGAAATAAAATTAGCAACTAATGTACTAGTATTGTGTGCATAAACTTAGTAATGTACCATACACTGATGTAAAACAAATGCAAACTGATTAACATTCTTGAATCATCATAAAAAAATCTACAAATGTATAGTACATTAAGACAATTCAGATCCAATTAAATTTAATTAAAAAAAATATGCTAAAATTCACCAGAAATGGGAATGGAATTTGCACAGTTTTAAGTTTCATTCATTCAATAAATTTAATTTACTGATGGAAACATTTTCCTTAGTAATTTTCTCTTGATTAAAGACTTCATTATTTTTTTTTTTTTTTTTAAAATCTTATGCCTGTCTTCGGCATTTCTGACATTAGTCGATGATCAGCCCAATAAAATGATGAGAGTATAAAAAAGCAAGGGTAAAAATTAGCCTCGATAGAGTTGTCTGTAATAAACTTTAAAATAATAGAGCAGTTCTTGAGGTGGTCATTATGAATATCATGCTGATGACACAGAGGCCAACAAGCTGAATCCTTGACTCCAATCCGATGTAAATGTTGCTGCAAATAATCATGGCATGTGGTCAAACGAAAGCAAGCAACTTCAACAGCCTGAAGTAAGGAAGTGAGAGATTTTATTTCTTTTCTTGAGCAGGATATTCCACTTCTTATCCACTGCTGCATCAACGTATAAGGATATTCTGCTATTTTTCATTTTATTATATATAATTCTTTTAATATTATGCAAAGAAAGGGGAACCAGGTTGGGCCATAAGGGATCTGGCCTTGGCAAGTATATCTGCCATCTCATTTCTAAAAATATTACAATGGCTTGGAATCCTCTGAAGGGCAATGCTCTTTTGGTTTTCTCTTAGAGGTGTAACGTAATAGGCTTCCAAATGGTGCACCTCCAATGTTGAATCTGTTACAGCGCTCTCACCTTTAAATAGGCTTATAAAATCAAAAGTGGGAGATTCAGTGATCTACAGGCAGATATGATGAAAAATTAGAAGTTGCCAGCTATATAAAACATAAAAATATGTTTAAAGGAATATCTTACATATTGTTTAAAATTATTTAAATAGACTTATAAAGTAAAAAACAGGAGATTCAGTGACCTACGGGCAGATATGATGAAAAACTAAGAGTTGCCAGCTGTATAAAATGTAAAAATATGTTTAAAGGAATATCTTGCATATCATTCCCATCACAATTTGAAACAAAACACAATGATTATACCCTAGTCCGATGGATTAAACTAGAAGTTTGAATTTTTAATTACACTGACATCAATAAAAATGGCATTTGGGACCAAAATGCTGAATCAATGTACAATTAGTTTGCAGACGCTAAATCATTGAAGTTCAATCTCAGAATTAGACCCTTCATAACAAGAAATTTTAATGTCTCAAAATTAGATAAATAAAAATATTCATGTCAGAAATACAATTTATTGTAAAATGAATAATTAGAAGATAGCATTTATGGTTACAAATATTGACAAACTGATACAAAGCTACCAGTTTGGATTGCTGTTTTGGGTCAAAATAACATAAATAATATCATTAATCAAAGATTTATTCTACATTCTAATGCAATGGTCTCAAACTAAGTTGCATGTGAACCAAATGCATGACATGAAAGCAGCTGACAGGTCAAAAATTTTTTTTTCTAAAAACCAAAATGAAGAGTTTCTTTTCTCTTCTTAGCCCAAAGAGCATTTGCCCAGAAGGGTTATTAATTTCGTTTTGGCATTTTGCATTGGTTCACTTTTCAAATTGTTGCCACCAAATATTAGAGCCCTGTATTAATAAAGAAATTAAATAATGAAGAATCTGCATAAATTTATATGTTTCTTGCATTGTGATAAAACAATGGTACCTAGAGCCATGAAATTTTGAATACCGTACGTTTCCACCTGAATATGGACATCTGGAAGCCCAAATTTGAAATCTGTTTTATTACCTATTTCATATTTTGTAAAGAGTGCTCACCAGTGGCCGAGTGGTAAAGTCGCTGAACACTGGCAGTTCGGTCCAAGGTTCGAATCCCGCGAACGGGCTGGCTGCATGGGTGTTTTCATGGTTTTCCACTTGTGTAACATGTATACGAGCCAGTTTCCCTTAGAAAGTCCTCCACGAAGGCATCCCTCCCCTTAGGCAGATAGCCCTAGTGTGCTTTGCCATAATTAAATACATCTACATATTTTGTAAAGCTTTAGTGAATTTTTGATTAACAAACTCAACAATTTCAAAACGAGTAGTGGCAACATTGTACGAAAAAAGCACTTTTATCTCCAGCGTGCAAGATTGTGTATTGGAAATTCTAAAGATATGCTCATTTTAAAATTATTTTGCGATATTGCTGTTGAACTGAATTTTTATGGCTTAAGTGTGAAAAACACGATATTTAATAAATAAAGGTAACACACAACACATTAAAAAAATTTTTCCTTTGGGCGTAATGTAAAATCTGAAAGATTTATATATATACAGTCAAAAGTCGTTAATTCGGACACCCGTAATCCGGAATGATCTATAATCCGGACCTCAAAGCTAAAAACTTTCTGCGCATGCGCCGCGTTGGGGCACATGCGCACAGGCGTTTTACGCGTGCGCGTAAGACCTTGACTACTGCGCACATGCGTGTGCGCAAGTGCAGAATACGTTTTCGCGTGCGCGTTTAATGTATAACGGACGGTATAAACTAAAATTATCTAATTATCTATTTCAGTTAATGTTGATAATTGCGTTGTTCCTTAATCTTCGAATTGGATCCGGCTTATTATTTTTTGCAGACTGTAAGAGCAATTTTCTAAAAGTAAGCTTGAACTTTCGATTATGTCAAATAGAATTTCCGATGCTGGAGCTCCCAAAGGATCTAGAAAACGAAAGTATGTTTCGATGTCCATCAAACAAAAAACGAATTGCTACAAAAAATGGATAAAAGCATATCCTTTGTTTATCTAACCGTTCCGAAATCTGTTTATCAATTTCACGCTGCTCTGCGCAGGGGGGGGGGGGGGACGTCGCGACGCGCAATGAACTGGAAGTTGATCTGTCAACACTATCGTTATCTTCAGGGCAGATGTTTTTATTTTATTGTGCTTATAATTCCTTACTAAATGTAGTATTTAATTTCGATGTACTCCGTCTTTGATATGATTTAAATCAAATTCCTCATCATTATAAATATCACGAATACAAATCAAATAGTTTTCTGGTTGCAATTTTCTAATTTCGGCTATGCGTAAGGTATGCTTTACGCATCCGCGCGTTGAAAGAAATGTTTAATAAAGTAAACAAATAAATATTAGGCTTCTTTTTTGGTAAATTTTGATACCCTTTAGATCATAATTGCTCATTATTTTATAAATTACGGTTTCATATTTTTAATTTTATAATTTCTGCATGCCATCTTACCAGATTTAAACTGATGATCTATAATCCGGAAAAATCGATAATCCAGAATCGCCGAAGTCCCGACGAGTCCAGATTAAAGACTTTTGACTGTATATATATATTTTAACAAAATAGAAAATATTTAAGTAAATTAAAAATTGTATTTAATAAATATTTATCAAAATGATCATAAACAGTAATAATGGAAAGGAAAAAATTACAATTTATTTTCTGTCTGATATCTACAGATTTATTAATCACTTCTGTTGGTTGCACTTGGTAATCTAAACATAATATTAAACTTTCAGTCTGAAATTAGTAATGCAAACATGTTTACAGCTACAGCTAAATACTAAATTTTCAGATTGAAATTTATTTAAATCATTCATGTTGAATTAAGCACTAACAATATTCTATTCTTAAACTAAAAATAAACAAATTACGAGAACTTTCCAAATGGAACAAAACTCGAGAAAAAAATGATGACAACATATTACCGTTCTTTTATTTATTAATTTTTTTTACACGTGCACAAAAAATACATAAGTAAATAATTGTACATTTTTATGTTTCTAATTACATCGCATGGCTTTCGATTTTGCTAATTGTTGAGAAAATTTTCATAAACTACCTTCACCAGGATTTACAAATGCTTATTGGTGAACCTCGTTTTGTTTTAAAGTCTCTTAATTTTCATCTGGAGAAAAGAACTGTTTGCATAAAAATGCACTACCACAGTGATTAATTATTCTTATTGTAAAAATTTGTAACTGAGGACTTTTGACAGGTACAAATAAAAGTTGATAAAATATTAATTGCCCAAATCAGCACACTTAGTCGTTAGTTTAGTTAATGTGAATATTTCAAATTATCACAGAAGGCTATTATCACATTATTTGATATTTGCTTTAACCCTTTGTGGCTCAGTGTTCCACTACATGGAACACCCAAATTGAATCGCTTCTGAAACCTTTAAATTCAACCGTAAATAGATAAAAATGCCTTTATAATATACTTTGAACTTTTCTTTTTAAACAGTAGATAGCAGCAGGACACAGAATTTTCATTTATTGTGTTATTATAATCCACTTTTTTCAAGTAATTTTCTCTATTTTTTTAATGATATAAAAAATTTTATTTGGAAAAAAAATTAGGCATTATTTTGCTAGCTGTACTCCAAATTATTTGTTCTATATTTTTTTAAATTTTTCATACAAAAACCATACACAGAATCAATGAATAAACCCGGGTGCTCCATTAGCGGGAACACTGAGCCTTTAGTGATCTCATGCTGTTACGAATCAGAACATCTGTGCTTAGGAGAGAACATCCGTTGTTTACGTTTTCTGTTTACGTTGTTTTTTTTTCGGGGGGGGGGGGAATGAATTCAAACAAAGCAGTATTGAGGGGTGAGGTGTGTTTTGTGTTGTGAAAGCCCTAATATTGGCATCTCGAATTTTTTGGGAGTAGTTTTTAGGCGGGAATTTTATTAGTAGCTTGACTCATCTTTACTTAGACCTGCGTAAAATTTTTGCTGCTGCTTTTTAGTCTCATTCCCATTTATTTTCAATTATTGTGTAGATATTTTTCGTGTATGTATATATTATAGGCTTATTTTATATTAATAATAAAATCTTAATATTAATTGTAGTTAATTATTTTAAACGTAGTTGGTTTGTGCTTCCATCAAAAAGGTGCGACTTGCTTTGAACAATTTCACGAAGCTAAGAAATAGGAAAATTTGTAAATATTTTTGTATATAGGACTTGTGTATATAGATATTTATCTCATTTATCTGTATATATTCAAGAATATTGTGTATATCCAGGAAACCATGTATACAGCCATAATACACAGTTTTTTCATTCTTATACAAACGCTTCTCCTCATTTTCGTGCTTCACTGCGATGCTCGCTTAGTCGCACTTTTAAAAGCTCTGTCGGCGCAGTGTTCCACCTCATGGAACAACCACAGAATTAAAACGATAAGTGAAAAATTTTACCTGTATACTCTTTTAAGACTAAATAGACTGCATACAACTTTTTTTGTTGAAATTCCGAAGTTAACGTATAGTGCGTCGCAAAGGGTTAACAAGGAAGTACCAAAGAATTTTCATCATACAAGTCCCAAAGAAGAATTTGTTTATGCACTCAAACTTTTTAGGAAAGCAAGAAGATATTAAAGTATTGTCACCAAATTTCACAAAGTTTAAATGTTTCAGTACATTTAAACATGTATTAAAAATATAATAAATATTACACCATACAAGTTTTGCGCAATTTTATAGAAATGTAGCATTTAATATAAAATATGAAAGTTTGCTGTCTACAGATATAAATGTTCAGTATATTCACTTTGGCAATTTATAAAGAAATTCTCCATCAGCATCATAAATGCACTGCCCTCTTTTGTATAATTTGCCTTGTTTATGTAATTTTGATGGTATAGAAATTTTTGGCTTGATATTTTTCCCTTTTGGATGCTGATATCCAATCCTATCATCATATATAAATTCATCTGATTCACTACTGTCTCTCTTAAGTTCAATATAGTCCTTCTGATATTTAGATATTGGTGTAAAAAATTCTTTTGCATTATATGGCTGTTTTGAAGTTGCGATTTTCTCAGTCTCCAATTGCTTTTGGATCCATTTTTGATACTCAGTTTCGGCAGCGGATTTTGATTTTTTCCTATCTACTTCACCTGCAAAATGTTCTTTTAACTGGGGATGCAAGAGGTCTGTTTCTCCAATTTCTTTGGCTTTCTTTCGTTTGGTATAAACAGACGAATGTTCATCAGCTTCTTCAGATGCAAAATAACCAGGGCTGAATATTGAGGAAGACCCTTTTTGTCGGTCTCTAGAATTATTTTCTAATTTAATAAGTTCATTTTCTGAACTACTTTTTAAAGGGGACTTTGGATTCTTTTCTAATGCAGTTTTCTTTTTATATTCAACATAACTCTTAATTATTGAAGAAAATTCCCCTATACATTCTTCTTTTTCTTCTTTTAAAATTTCATGCGCATGATCATGAGGGACTTCTGGAAGATTAGGATTTCCAGAATAATAATTCTGTATCAGTTTACCTTCCCTCCACAACCTCTGAGTCACAGGAGAAATAAAAGATGAGTCTCTTCCAGACTGTAGAATTTTCCATCTTTTGGCCACTTCCTCATCATGTAGTTTAATTTTTTCTGGACGCTTTTCAACAAATTTATTCTTTAGAAGTTTCTAAATAAATAAAAAAGTTTAAATCACTTTAAAAAAACTGGTAATATAAAGAGGTATTTTATGATTATCCATATCCCCAAATAATAAGTCGTGAACTCGTTGGTGACTAATATTTCGCCAAGCTACTGCGCAAAAGGTAACAGCCACTTTCAAAATGGTAGCACAGAATTCCATACCGAAATCAATCAATAAAATTTATAAAAGCAAGAAACGTCAGTTATAAAACACTTAACATTTTTGAGAAATCTTTCTTTTTTGCATTGTTATTCTCCCCATATACAAAAACACTTAAAAGTTTCAATTAAAAAGACATCAGAGAATTGGACGAGCTTGGAATGGTACAACATCAGTATTAGATATAACCAGGTTGCCAAGTAAATAATTTTTTGCGATATTTTGGTTTCCACATAATTATTCTGGCAAAATATTTCTTTGCTTCATGAAGACTTTTTCACAACTTTTCAATGGGGGACTGGATAATCAGAAAAATACCCATAAACATTTACAAAACTCTTTGTTTTTTTACTAAAATATTCATGTGAGGATGCAGAAACTTTCTGACAGTTTTGTTTGATTACAAGCTATATTTTCATTTCTTATTTTATTTGAGCATGATATTATTTTCAGAACTTTTTTTATTGTTTATGTTTGGATTACCCCAGTAAACTATATCTCATTACTTAATTTTATGGTGAAAAGGTAAACCACATACCATTAAATTAATTGTACAATAAAGAACAAAACTTACTTTTACCCCATTTACACTTATTGGGAAGCTTTCTGCCAATATTTCAGGAGTCCATTTCAATGGATCAAGTCTATGCAAATAACGTATCTGTTCTTTAGCAGCATGAGTAAGGAGATCTGTTTCTTTATCAAACTTGCAATATTTTCTCTTGACGATCTGATTTTTTACCCAGAATTTGTGCTGCTTCTCCTCTCTGCAAAAAACAAGTAACAGAAAACATCCTTAATTTTTTTTTTTTTTTGAAATGTTAGAAACACATTTAAAATATCAGCCTATAAATTTTTGGATAGTTTGCAACAACTAACTTATATATTATTTGAAAGAACACAAATTTAGGAACATTTTTCGATTTCCAAAAATTATTCTGCGACAACTTGCATACAACAGTTCCACCAGAGGGAAGGTATGAGAAAAGAAGTACAGAGACATGGTGTTTGAATCGCCCACCTCTTTTCACCTTTAATACATTTTTCAAATACTAAAAATACAGTACAAAGTAAGGAATCTAGACAGCTAATAATTGGATTGATCAATTATCTGGACCTTTCACAATCCTCTTAACTTTTCAGAAATTTGAGTTCACTCACACAGTATCAGAATTATGACTAGGTCTGGTGAATATGGCAGTGACACAAAACATCCCATACATGCTCAATAAACCTTTGTCTGAATTTCATTGAAATGTGGGGCCGAGCATTGTCATGATGGAAAAGAACATCTCGACAACTGATCAATTCTGGGCACATTGTTCAATTTCTCCTTTTGAAACTCCCATTTGGGAAGAGTATATTTTTCTGCAATTATTGTTGAATTTAGTAGCAATAATTCATAGTACAGAATTCCTTTGTAGTTCAACCATATAAAAGCATTACATTTTTGGATGGTGTACTAAGATGGAGTTACTAAAGAAATTTCTCCATGACCTTTTTCTAGTAATATTATTGTATCCACCTCTCAACTCAGTAATGAGCCATTTTTAAAATGGGGCTTCTTTTTTTCTTCCCAGCAAAGAACCACATGCCAAAATTTGAGTAAGCATATTCTGCTCTATTAAAGCATGGACTAGTCATACATAACAGCTTCTTCAAATGATCACCTTACAAATCTTCTAATTACCTTAAAATGATCTTTTTGGTACATTTAGCCTCTCTGAGAATTTGATCTTTACTGGCAATATGCAATCCAAAATATTTTGATGACTTCCGCTAAAACAGCCCCCAACTGTCGAAAGGAAAATTAATGATTTTCACATGTACAATTGCTGCTCAAACACTGAAATGTAAACTTTCCATAATAAAATAATAAATAAATAGATAAAAAAAAATCTCAAAAGTTTCAGATTTTAAATTATGTCCAAAGTAGCTTTTTTTTTTTTTTTTTTTAACATTTTGTGTATGTTCTTTGCATTTAAACCATTAAATTCAGTTCAACAGCAATGACTGCTCTACACGGTATTCGTTATGCAACGTCACTTATTTTAAATCCACACCATTGAATCTTTTACACCAGTAGCTCCTCTTCCTTGGCCAAAGGACTTCTCTCTCCACCCATGCATCGACCATTTCAGCTACAGAGGCCCGGAAAATAGCATGCCATTACATCAGCTCCGCAAAGATTTCTTGTTAGCTGCTCCAGTTGACATTATTGCTTTACCATCACCTTCGGACATTGTACATCTGAGCGACTGAACTGACCTTCTGATCTGTATATGCGAGAGGCTCATCACTCAATCTCACGAGATTTTTTTCTCTCATCTGATTTTGCCATATGTTAGGGACGTTATGTTCTTTTCCGTACGAGTTACACACAGGATGCGGCTACCAGCCTAAGAGCCTGACAAAAGTGTGCAAACACCTGAGCCTTCAACAGCAATTTCGCAAAATAATTTTAAAATGAGCACATCTTTAGAATTTCTGATACACAGTTCCGCATGCTGGATATAAAAAGGTCCCCCCCCCCTGTAGAGTGTTGCCATTGCTCGCTTTTAAATCATTCATTTGTTAATAAAAAATTTCTTTAAAGTTTTACAAAATATATAAAATCAATAATAAAACAAATTCCAAGTTTGGGCTTTCAGATGCCCATATTCACAGTAGGATTACGTCATTCAAAATTGGATGGCTCTAGGTACCATTGTTTTATCACAATGCGAGAAACATACATATATTTATGCAGATTCTAGGGTTCGTACACATTTCCTTACATGAAAATTAAGGACTTTTAAGGACCATCAAAGAAAAAATTAAGGACCTATAAGACAAAAAAAAAAAAAAAAAAAAAAAAAAAAAAAAGATAAAAGTTTTTTGAAAGATACTAGAATAATGAACTATACAATAAAAGATACAAAACATTTATACTTTTTTTAAATCTGAAATTTTTCAGATATTTTAACATCTAATTTATTTATGTCTACTTCCTTTTCTTTAACTATTCTTCTAAGTTCATTTGCTTTGATAAACAAATCAATGTTCCTGCTGGTCTCGACTTCATCTGCTAAAAGCATTTATCGAAGCTGCTGCTGATCTAATTTTTTTATTAATTTCGATATTAAGAATACCTCCAGAAAATTTTATGTAATCAAATACTGTACGTTGAAAAATGTATGATGAGTCACTTAAATTTTCAATTTCAATTGCTTTATTTTCAGAGCAGCCCCTTTCCACAGAGGCCTGTCCATGTGACAAGATAAGAATCATTTTCACTATTTTTCATACTTTTGAATAGTGAAAATCATGAAAATAAGAAGTGAGAAATGTGTCAAGAGAAAGATTTCGAGGATCAAAAGTAGAAAATTCGTGTAAATTTGTCTAGAACCTCTCCAAACTGTAGCAGAATTTCATCACAATTATCTTGTAAAACACGTTTATTCTGCGTTAATACCGTTAGAACTACTTTCATTTTGTTCTGGGCTTTTTGCCATCAACTGTGGGTCTATACAAGATGCATTTCGAATAAGAAAATAATTTATTGGACATTTAGCCATTAAGTGCTGTACCATTGTTAAGACACATTGTTGACCTTATTGTTTCAATGCAAAACTTGAAGATTGTGAAATGTCCTTCTTGCGGCATTTATCATTCATTAACTGCTCAGCAATGAATCCCAAATAAACTTTACTTTTATCATTATAACAATTTGGATCATTAAAATTAAATTTATAAAGATTTTCTGCTTTAGTTATTTTTGAATATTCTAGTTTTAAAATTTTAAAGTGCTAAAAGCAATCATTTACAAGTTTCAAGATATCTTCAGCAAAAAAAGGGAATAAGTGGTTTATCGCTTTGATAATATTCAAGGAAAGGCAATAATATTTTCAACAGAGAGAGAAAAAAATTTAATTTTATAAGAAATGTTTTATCCTTAGTTGCCTCCAAAATATTTGAGAAGGATTTAAATAATTTTTTTTTTTTTTTTTTTTTTGAAACTGCCCCATTTCAACTTTTTTAATGTATAGTAGCAAGTCATCCCATATTTCAATGGCTCTTTCAACTGCTGGGACATTTTGCAACCATCGGTAAAAGCAGAACTTCACAAAATTTTAATTAAAACATTATTTCTTTATCTATCGATGGAGCATTCTGCAATAATTGGTTTTATTGTTAAACAAAAATGTATGAATTTTTCTTACGCATTATATTTTAACACTTAAAAAATTTACTATATCTATAAAAAATTGCGACATCGCAAAATATTCTAGGCAAGCATTCCTGCAGAGATTCCGTTACATCGCTAAAATTGCCATACGAATGCTATATTGGCAATATCATGAACACGTTTTCTCCGTGTAGCAATCATTCTGCTTAGCGGTCATTTTCTTTTAATTTATTAATCTTTTGTTTCTTTTATTTTTTCCTTATCATTTCAACACTGACTTTTTATTCAGGATTTAGCTTTTATTTTAATTTCTAGTTATAAATAGGTGAAATTAGCTTAATAGCAAAAGATAATTTCAATCATTATCACAATGAAATTTTATATCGACCAACTATTTGGATACCTGATGCGATATCAAAATTCAATAACATTCTTCTGAAAGCAGTATTCCTTTTATAAAAATACTTGGTAAAATTCTAGTTTATGGTGCAGCCTTGGCACAATTTTGAAAATTATCGCCAACACCAAAATGACCCGTTTAACTACTCATCGTATATGTCCTGTTTACTGCTCATCATAAAGTTGCCAAAAGTAGCCAAATCCCTTATGCAACGGATACCTTGTGCATAGGTTTAAACCAAATTCCTAATTGTCTATTGAAGCTTCAAAACGTATTTCTGAACTTCACTTTTTTTCGGCTAGCGTTACCGAATTTGCCCCTGGCGACCTAAAATCGAAATGGAGCCAACATATTTCCCGCGAAATCGATAACAGACCCTCTGCAGAAATAAACTCATAATCCTGATATCCCATACATATATGTGCAAAAGGGAATAAACTCCGTAGAAGCTGATCAAAAATTAATTTATGGCTTAATTCAAACAAACACAGAAATTAAGGTAAGCAAAACTGTGTAAAAACAAATTCAAATGATAAAACAAAACTTAGCTTTCATGTGAATTTTCAGTGCTGACCCTCCCATTCTAGAAATTTCAATTTGTTTCAAAGACCACATTTAGCTTTATAAGGATTGTCATCCATCAATATCCAGTCTTTGTAGTCAGCTTGATGAAGCCACAGTTTATTGAAAATGCACTTTCCAGGCATCTCGTTCCTATTGGCGTCAGAGAGGTTGTGGCCTTCCAGGTTGGGATTGTTCTAATTTTGGCAAATATTTTCAGAATACACCCCTTTTTTTTCCCTCGAGCACCTTCATCATCACTTTCGCCTCTTAAAGAACTTCCGGCTTCATGCTTTCATCACAATCTGCCTAAATTTATGGATAACACCTGTTTCGAAAGATTGGGTAAATAGATAATCAGACACCCGATACTTTCGTCCTAGGGTAGCTAATTGTTTTTTTATCGTTTGCAACGCAAATCCGCCAACAGATTGGTTAAGAGCTGTGTAATTTTAATTCTATATTCATGAGAAATCGCAATTCACACTTAGAATGGCAATCATTAGAAATGATAAGAAATGTCAAATGAGCAAAATTAAGGACCGTTTATTCATTTTGACCAAAATTAAGGACTTTTAAGGACCAAAAATCATTTTTTAAAAATTTAAGGACTTTTAAGGACCATACGAACCCTGGATTCTTCATTATTTAATTTCTTTAAATATAATACAGGGCAATAGTATTTGTTGGCAACAATTTGAAAAGTGATACACTGTTTATAGAGTTCCGAAGCAAAATCGCAAAAGGAAAACAAGTCCTTCAGGGACAAAGCCCCTTTGGAATAATATAAATAAATACATAAAAATAAAACCTCGGGTATTTAACAGAGTGAAGATTTTTTGCATCATGTGTTGTTCATTAAAATAGATGAATGAATATGGATTGCAAAAATATTAACAAATAATTGGTTAGAGAATTATTTCATGCTCGAGGCTAGGCAACATACAAAATCAAATTTTTACATATTAGCACAACTACCTCGGCTAAACGTGCCAATTTTTTACTTGCACATACATGCATTAAAAAAAAAAAAAAAAAAAGAAGAAGAAGAAGAAATAGAAAAAAAAGGAAGGGGGAAGAAAAGATGATTAAATTGATTAAATTTGATTTAAATACGCAACTATTATTTAGTGCATACATATTTTTCATTTAATTAAATATTTATCCTGGAAATAAATCAATAATTTACTTAGAAGCATGTTTTAATTTTATAGCTATCACTTTAAGAAACAGATTCAAAGCAGCTGTTCCCCACTAGAATTTGGAATACAATAAGAGTACATGCAGAAATGCTCAGTAAAATTGAAGAATTGTTATGTGCATGATTTCCAGAGGGTTGCCTTGCACACACTGAAATTTTGGTAACTTCTGCTAAGGTGGCACTAATACCTAAAATCGGTTGATTTACTGGACAATGCAGAAGTTGTCCTTATTACAGGCAACTGTTCGGCTTTAGTGAAAGATAACGTGACCACTTATTCTTTCTCCCAAAATGTGCATCCATATTTCAACCAATGGATGCCAGCACCAAACACACATTGAAATCCAAATACAGTACAAAGTCCGTAATCTGGACTCGTCGAGACTTCTGCGATTCCGGATTATAGATCATTAATTTAAATCTGGTAAGATGGCATGCAGAAATTATACAATTAAAAATATGTAACTGTAATTTATGAAATAAAGAGCAATTATGATCTAAAGGGTATTGTAATTTACAAAAAAAAAGCTTAATATTTATTTGTTTACTTTATTAAACATTTCTTTCAATGTAAGTTGTTTAAGTTGCTTTGTTTTTTGTGCTAATACTTTCTCTTTAATTCTACAAACAGACATAATTTTTTGTTCAGTTAGAAAGTTCTACTGTTCAAGTCCTGTAATTGCTGTGTCGAGAATACCGACTAACTTGTCAATAGAAATTTTTTCGTTTTCAATAACCTCTCTGTCACTTTCTTCACTATCAGAAGTGCACATGGGTAAATGCTTAATGCGCATGCGTAAGTTTGTGGCTTTGAGGTCCGGATTATAGATCATTCCGGATAATGGACGTCCGGATTAAGGACTTTGTACTGTATAAAGTCTGAGATCTGGACTTGTCGGGACTTCAGCACTTACGGATTTGGCATTTTTCCAGATATTAGATAATCAGTTTCAATCTAGTGAAGTAGCATGCAAAAATTATAGAATAAAAAATCTGAAATCGCGATTTATGAAATAATGGAGCACCTATGATCGGGTATCAAAATTTAGGAAAAAAAGTTTAATATTTATTTGTTTGCTCTATTAAACATTTCTTTGAATGTAAATTGTTTAAGTTGCTTCCTTTCTTGTGCTAATACTTTCTCTTCAATTCTGTAGACCAGTGGCTCCCAAACTTTTTTGACGCATGGACCCTTTTCTATACTCAAAAGTTGCCCATGGACCCCCCCCCCCAAAGTGAAAAAGCTGTATAAATGCAGAGTATACAAATTAAAAATTAAAAAAAAAAAAAAAAAAAAAATTGTAGAAGTATTTAGTGAAATTATAACTTTTGTTTAAAATAAAATTAATGACTTGATGACATGTTATGAGTATATTTATGTCCGGCTCAATGATTGCGAGTAGCAACTGCATACTTGCCAACCTATGACACTAAAAAATCAGGAGATTTTTCACAACGTTAAAAGGACTTTTTAAATGATAAAAATATAGTTTTTAATAATGAATTAACTTTAAATAGTGACTAAGTCTTAAATGCAAGCAACACAAAAATATCTTACACATAAAAAACACTTTTATTACTTGCATCATTTTGTTTTAAAAATAAAGAAACTTTAATCAGTTTTCATACAAATGTTATGAACACTGGCAGATTTTGCTTTCGTTAAGAAACTTCATAATTTTGTTCATAGCAATTGCCACGTAGGCCTGCTTTCGCTAATAAAAGTTTTCTAATGTGTCATCACTAATATTAGATCTAAATTTAGTCCTCGTTTTCGCAACAACACTGAAAATCCTCTCGCACTCCGCATTACTATGGGGAACTGTCAAGATGGCCAACCTAATTCTAGACAGTTCACTATATTTTAAAATTCCATCAGCATCTTTCAGTTTTCCAATTAAACTCTACTGGTGTCAATCCTAGCTGATTTTATAACTTCATTCAAGTTTTCTAATTGTAAACTGCAAAATTGCGACTGCAGTATATCAGTTGCAACATCATCATCTTTCATAACTAAATGAAGTAACACAGGAAATGTGTTCAAAAAGTACCTTATATCAGAAAAAGATGCATTTGCTAGTGCAGAAACATCAGCAACTTTAGCATGCAAAATTACTTCATCGTTGACTCTGGATTAAAAAAAGAAACAACAATTGTATACAGTTTTGAATTGGTATTATTGCTTCCATCGGTAGAGAGGCAGAACGGAGCTGTTTTAATGCAATCAATAACTGAAGATTAATTTTTCAAACCCATTTATTTAACAATTGCACCTGTTTTGGTCATTGCACTTGAGTATTTCTTAGTGATTTCACTATTGGGAAACATTTTTCTAAATGAAGCTGCAGCGTGATCCGATGCATTCAGTGGCAGGTTGTGCTCTAGTAAAAAGGCTGAAAACAGTCATTCTTCATCAATCACTTTTTGGTCCTTTGTTTCTGAAGAAAAATTTAATTTTTCGTTTTTTTCAAAACAACTCATGTTGTTCTTGTGTTTTTGTGTACGCACATATTTCAGAACATCCGTGCTTTCACCATGCGAAATCGAAAAAACGCAAATTTATTACATTTCCTTGAGGAAATAATGGAAGGAAAGTCAACTGTGTACGATTTTTGAAACATACATGAGTATTTCACCTTTCTCGCAGACATAACAAAAGATGATGATTTATAACACTATTTCCCGAAGGCACGTGTACTCACACAACTCAGGACAACATGAACGAAATAACGAAAGAACATCCAAATAACGCACATATTTCAGAACATCCGCGCTTTCACCATGCGAAATCGAAAAAACGCAAATTTATTACATTTCCTTGAGGAAATAATGGAAGGAAAGTCAACTGTGTACGATTTTTGAAACATACATGAGTATTTCACCTTTCTCGCAGACATAACAAAAGATGATGATTTATAACACTATTTCCCGAAGGCACGTGTACTCACACAACTCAGGACAACATGAACGAAATAACGAAAGAACATCCAAATAACAGCCTTGAGTTTGCTTTGTGCTCATTGGCTAATATATGCCAGATGACACCCAGTGGAGCTCGATGCCCATTGGAGAACGACGTTTTTGGATACATATGCTCTCCCTCACAAAGCAGAAATTCTCATCTGATTCGCAAGCTTTTGTTTTAGATATAATCTAGAGAAAATTCAGTTGCTTTCAGACGTCCAAAATCCCTTTTTTTTTTTTTGTTCATATAATGAAGTATTAAGCCAAGTTCCACAAAAATCGTGAGAAATATTAAGAAAAAGTTGGGAGAAATGTATTGTAAATCGGGTTGGCGGGAGAGCGGTCGAAAATTGGGAGTCTCCCGCCTAAATTGGGAGAGTTGGCAACTCTGCAATTGCAAATCCCCACGAGCACTAATTTCTAGTCAGTTTCTTTCTTCCCTTTTTTTTTTTTTTTTTTTTTTTTTTTTGTGATGAGGTTCATAATGGCACTGAATCCACATCTACCAAATAGGAAGACGAGAAAACAATCAACAGCTTCTGTACAATAAACCATTACGCAGGATATAAAACTGGGATCTGTTTTTGTAACTAGAATTTGTGGTACACTTGTTCAAACATTGGTTTAAGTTCCTCATTTGTGGATATTTCATTAAGCTACTCCTGTAGTTTAGAATGAGCTTAGGCTCGAGCTCGATACTCGATAATTTTTTGTCATTTTTGAGTACTCGATACTCAAATCAAAGCCCGATAGCAAAGTCGAATCAAAGCTCTGTACATACAAAATGTTTTTCGTTCTGCATTTGATTTTAAATTTATTTCAACATATTTCTTAATAATCCTAGACGACATTTTATTGGTGTCATAAAACTGCTCCTTTTTAAGTAAAGTCAAAAGTCATTAATCCAGACTCGTCGGGACTTCAGCGATTCCGGATTATCGATCATCAGTTTAAATCTGGTAAGATGGCATGCAGAAATTATGAAAGTAAAAATATGAAACCATAATTTATGAAATAAAGAACAATTATGATCTAAAGGGTATCAAAATTTACAAAAAAAAAAAAACCTTAATATTTATTTGTTTACTTTATTAAACATTTCTTTCAATGTAAGTTGTTTAAGTTGCTTTGTTTTATGCGATATTACTTTCTCTTTAATTCTATAAACAGACATAATTTCTTGTTCAGTTACAAAGTTCCGCTTATACGTCCTATAATTGCTGTGTCGAGAATACCGAGTAATTTGCCAATCGAAATTTTTTCTTTTTCAATAACCTCTGTGTCACTTTCTTCACTATCGGAAGAGAATTATAATGACGAGGAATTTGATTTAAATCATATCAATGACGGAGTACATCGAGATGAAATACTACATTTAGTAAGGAATTATAAGAAAAATAAAATAAAAACATCTGCCCTGAAGATAAGGATAGTGCTGACAGATCAACTTACAATTCATAGCATGCCGGAGGGCGCAGAGCAGCGTGAAATTGATAATCAGATTTCGGAATGGTTGGAGAAACAAAGGATATGCCTTTATCCATTTTTTGCAGCAATTCCACTTTTTGTTTGATGGACATCGAAACATACTTTCGTTTTGTAGATCCTTTGGGAGCTCCAGCATCACAAATTCTATTTGACATAACCGAAAGTTCAAGCTTACTTTTATAAAATTGCTCTAACTGTCTGTAAAAAATAATAAGCCGGATCCAATTCGAAGATTAAGGAACAACGCAATCTGGCGACATTAACCGAAAAAGACAATTAGATAATTTTAACTTATACCATCCGTTACACATTAAACACGCATGCGTAAACGTATTATGCGCATGCGCACACGCATATGCGCAGCCGTAAAGGTGTTATGCGCATGTGTAAATGCCGGATTATGGGTGTCCAAATTAACGACGTTTGACTGTACATAAAAACTAAAACTTTTGCATTTGTCAACATATTTCTTAAGAACCCTAAAAGACATTTTATTGGTGTCATAAAATTTTCCTTTTTATGTACATAAAAAACTAAAACTTTGTAATTGTATTACGGATAAGAAAAGTTAAACAATAAAAGGATTATAAATATACAGTACAAAGTCCGTAATCCGGACGTCTATTATCCGGAATGATCTCTAATCCGGACCTCAAAGTCACAAACTTTTTTTTGGTATGCTTTACACATGCGCGTAAAGAATGCACATACATTACGCATGCTCACATTGAAAGAAATGTTTAATAAAGTAAACAAATAAATATTAATCTTTTTTTGTAAAATCTGATACCCTTTAGATCATAATTGCTCTTTATTTCATAAACTACAGTTTCATATTTTTAATTGTATAATTTCTGCATGCCATCTTACCAAATTTAAATTGATGATCTTTAATACAGAAAAAACCCTAATCCGGAATCGCTGAAGTCCCGACGAGTCCGGATTACGGACTTTTTACTGTATACAGTATAATAATTCTTTTACCAGTACTTTTACCTGAACAGTGTTGAAACTTGTTTTTTTTTAAAGAGATGAATTTGTTGCCGCCTACAGTACAGTACATAGAAATGCAAGGATTTTTAATCTTTACTGATAGCAACAATATACTTTTAAGTAGTAATGCATGTAATATTAAAGAATTATTTTCTTAGTATCAGTAAAAAAACAAATTACAAATTGTTCAACACTGAAAATGCTGTGTTTCGCAAAACAAACATTTATTACAGAGTAATACGCAAAGAAATACACACAGAGATACAAGCAGATCATGTTTTAACAAATCATAAACAAATAGAATGCGATTAAGTTTCTGAATACTTCGGACCTGACAGAAAGCTATACTTCCTTTTAACTAATAAGAATGCAATAACTAATATCTCAACACAAATTTAGTCGAAATTTCAGCAATATTTTGGTAAAAATGGTTAATATTATTGGAGTTACAGCCATTAATACACACATGTTCTAGAATAGTATTTTCTATTTTTTCTAGAATAGTAATCATGCCGAAAAGCAAAAGATCAACCGTTTGGAGTCATTTTGCCAAGGCAGACCAAAATTATGCATGCTGCAATGAATGCAATAAAAAATTTCCATTTTAAATGGAAATACGTCAACAATGCATCATCATCTAAGCAGCGTTCATAACATTGACGTTGACAAAGCAGAGGCAGAAACGACATCTAAAAAAACAAAAACTTTGGATAATTTCGCAATCAAAACATCAATTGAAGATATTGTTGCAAAAATGGATGCAGTAGATGGTTTATCAATTCGTCAAATCACTCAGTCAGAGTTTATTCGACAATCATTGGCCTTAAGAGGTATGAAGACAACGAAAAATCTGTAATGGCTCCTGTTCATAACCATATGGAAAATGTAAAATAAAAAATCAAAAACGATATTACCAAATCAAAGAAATTCTCCATTACCATGGATGAATGGACCAGCATCGGTAACCGGAGATTCATGAATATAAATCTGCATACTCTCTGCCAAAAAAGCATCAATCTTGGACTGTTAAGAATTTTTGGAAGTTGTGATTAAAAAAAAAAAAAAAAAAAAATGCAAGAACTTGTAGAAGAGCACCTTGAATTTTTTGGTCTATCATTTAAGCACGATATTGTATATTGTATCCACTACTGGGGATGGAACAAGTGTATTACGGATCAAGTTTGGAAAAGAATCACCTGCTTTTTATCAAACATGTCTTGCACATGCCTTGCATTTGGCTGTTACAAAACTTTTCATGAAGAAAAATCAGGGACAGAAGAAAGTATAGCAGAAAGTTCAGGAGAGAATGATGATTTTGATGATGTTGATAATGGTTTAAGCATTAATGTGTGTGTATTTAATTATGGCAAAGCACACTAGGGCTATCTGCCTAAGGGGAGGGATGCCTTCGTGGAGGACTTTCTAAGGGAAACTGGCTCGTATACATGTTACACATGGGGAAAACCACGAAAACGCCCATGCAGCCAGCCCGTTCGCGGGATTCGAACCTCGGACCGAACTACCAGTGTTCAGCGACTTTACCGCTCGGCCGCTGGTGGGCCTTTTTAAGCATTAATGAAACGGAATCATAGAATGAATCGTTCAAGGAAAACATAAATTTTGTGAGACAGTTGTGCATTCAGATTTGTTCAAGTCTCAAGAAAAAATTGCAGATAGAGCAACAACTCTCTCTGGATTGTAAAACCAGACGGAATTCAATGCTGAAAATGCTTGAAACATTTCTAAAATTGTATGATGTTACAAAGGATGTATTCATTGAACTTGGATCTGAATGTCTTTTAACAAATTTAAACCTGGAATAACTAAAATAGATAGTCTTGGCGTTAAAACCAATTGAAGTGGCACTTAACGCTATGGGTGAAAAACAAGCCACTTTACAAACAGCATACATTTCAACTTTATGCGAGAGAAGTTAACCAGAATCTGAAATTAGTTCTTTTTCTGAAAATATCGATTTTTACATCAATAGCAGGATCAACAAAAACATCATAGATTTGATGAATTCACTAACTTAAATAAAACGCAATAAAAAGCTTCGATAGAACTAGCAGCTGCTTTGATGAAGCGTTTATTTCCATCACCAGATTCATCAAATGAAAAATCAAGCAGTGAAGCAGAAACAACTACCAAAGTTGGTGCTTCTCTTGAAGAACAACTTAGAGTACTATTAGAAGCTCCAACCAGCAAACTATCGGAAGGTGACCGCTTTAAAAAATTATTTAATTAAGAAATGACTGCTTTAAAAAATAATTCTTAAATAATTAAAAATTACTTAAGAATTTACTTTGTCCAAAAGTAATGGTGAATTGACTGTAAATTTAAAGCAGTTACTTGAAGCTATTTACAGTATAAAAGCAACGTTGATTGATTCTGAGAGGGCATTTTCCGTAGCCAACAATTTTTGCACCAAAATTAGATCGAAGCTATCAGATAAATCACTACATGCATTGGTATTTTCAAAATATTTTTTCATTAATATAAATGCATAAAAAAAAAGTATAAAGAAAAAGTTTCTTTTAAATTTCTAAAAAATATTATTTTAATTATAAGTCCATTATAAGTCTTTTGATAATGCAAGTATGTCAACTTCAAATGCTCGAAAGCCGGAAAAACAATCAAGCTCAAGCTCGAGTTTAACTGAGCTTCAAATCATCGAGCTTTACCAAACTCTATGTATTAGTATGTATTCATCTGTGTTTGGGATTCGAGTTTGTCCACGCGCAAAAGGGTTCAACACACAGTTGGGAATATCCATGTGAAGAATGTCTTCAAATCCTTGGTTCATGCCTGCATGAAGAGCCGTTAGGTGTTAACAGTAAGCAAGCAAATCTTTATCTCTATTTTGCAATTTCGAAAAGACCTGGAAACTGAGAACATTCTCCTCTTCCCAACTTTTGTTTACACAGAAAAAGTTTTACCGTTAACTATCATTAAGGGATTACTATATCGAAAAATGTGATATATAATTTTTTCAGAAGAGATCAGTTTTATTCAAATATGTAACAAAAGTACACCATCTGCATAACAATACCAAAAATGCAACTATACAAAAACTTACATTAAGGGATTACTATATTGTTAATACTATAACTAATCCCTTATTGTTAGTTAGTAATCCCTTAGCCAATGTTAAGGGACTGCTATATTGAAAAATATGATACATACTTTTTCAAAGAGATCAATTTTATTCAAATAGATTTACGTAACAGAAGTACACTATTCATGTAACAATATAAAAAACGCTATACCAAAACTTCCAACTATACAAAACTTCTTTTTGTTTAAGACTGGGAAAATTTTTTTATACACTTCGTATCAGCATCACATAGAACTAAACTGTTGATTAGATGTACTATTATAATTTATGTGTACATTGTAGACAAGTTAGTGCATGTAGCACCATTATTGCATTCCTGTATAAACCTGCTTTTGGGCGCACCACACCATGATGGTTATTAACTTAAGTAACTAGTGCCACATAGAACTATTAAATCAGAGGCAAGTGCCAGTGGAATTTTTTTTTAAAAGTTTTTGAGGACTTATCTCAGTTTTTTGTTGTAACTTTGTTATTATTTTGTTGTTAGCGTGTTGATTGAAATCGAAAGCTTAAATTTATTGAAGTAAATTGAAGAATAACTAAGTTTTAGTAATAACACTAAAACGAGTTATACACACCACTGTTACTACAAGTGACTAATCAGTGGAAATAAGTTTTGTCAATGTTCATTCACAAAAGGTATAACATAACGCTCAGTACTTAAGTAAAGTATTGTATTATAAGCACCCACCTATATTTATATTTTATTCAGGACGTACAAGTTGCTACTGCAGTACAAAGTTCGAAATCTGGATGCTTCATTATCTGGAATGATCTAAAATCCAGACCTCAAAGCCACAAACCTTTTTTTTTTTTTTTAGTATGCTTTACGAATTTGATTTTTCCTTTCATAATAAAACACGTGGAGATTTTCATTTAAAAATTCCGATTCTTAATTTCACTTAAGCAATAAATAAAACACCTCATTATGGAAAAACAAATCATGTAAGCATAAATTTGTGAGATTAATAATTTGGCTGTGTAGCCGAGTGTCTGCTTGGGATACATCTCAAACCGAAGCATTCACCTATTTTATATCCATGACTGCTACCTGTGGAGTCATTTATTATATTTTGCATTCATCACCACATGTTTATCAATACACGACAGCTTCAGTAATAACTCATGCAATGATGTCTAAACTTAGGTTTTTAAATGCTTCAAGAAATGTTGACAGGAAAATTTCAACAAAAATTTCTTTATTTCTTTTCATATGCTAAAAATAGATTTTGTTTATGAAACTCATAGGCCAAAAGATTACATTTAGTGATATTTTAATTAAGAATAACTGACAAGTTATTCACCATAAACAGAATATATCGGCAACAGTCGGCCAAATTTAGGGAAGACAAAATTTTTGGAATTTGGGGAAGCACCTACCGGCAAAATAAAGAGATGAGGAGTTTTTTATAATGCAAACTTTTTGTAATTAGAAAACATGCACAACCTCGAGTATTTAAAGGACTAACGATTTCCCCCGTTATAGATGGTGCAAATAAAAGAACATGGATGACACAAGCATTAATGAATGATTGGTTTGAAAATCATCTTATACCCGAGGATCGGCGACATTTGAATTCGGTTGCTTTACACGACTCAAAATTAGTCCCGACTGTAGACAACCGTTTGGCTCATACTTCACTTAAAAGTTTTAGTAAAAGATAATATATCTGCATTATTCTTCCATCCAAATTATACATCTGTCATTCAGCCTATGGATATCAAAATAGTGCATATCCTGAAATACAAATATAAAGTAGCATTTTTAAAATCCATGTTAAATTTCTTGAACAATGGCAAGATTTTTCAAGAATTTTTGAAATATTTTAGAATAAAATCTGCTGTGCGGAGCATCGCAAGATCGTGGAAAGATGTCTCCAGATATGTTAAAAAATGCTTGGCACAATTTATGGCCAGCTACCATATTTTAACGTGAGGATGTTGAAGATGGCAGCCGCGAATTTAAAGGTTTTCGGATATCGCAAACTAAAGGTTAAATTTTCCAGTGAATGGATTTTGTAAAGAAATGTGGAGAAGCGGTAATAAATGAAGATGATATAACAAAAGTTTTTCATTGTGACGACAATGCCCCAATCATCAATCAATTAATGGAATCTGCAGTATGGTTCTAGATCCAGAAAGTATCGTTACCGATAGTGAAGAAAGTGATAGAGTTACTGAAAACGAGAAAATTTCAATTAAACAGTTAATGGAACTACTCTGATATGCGCCCTCAAGTCGCCAAATTTCTCGTCAAATATTTTTGGCGAGAAACTTCACGCTGCCATATTACTATCTAAATTTTTTGTCTACATTTTTGAACTTTTAGTCTAAAATGTCTCCAAAAACGCGGTTTTCGCACATGCAAAAACTACGTTTTGGACACACAATTTAGCTAAAAATCCGAAACAAAAACACAAAATTTAGATAGCAAAAACGTAAAGTTTCTAACCAAAAATATTTGACAAGAATCCATGTACACAGCGACATGTTTTAACTTAAAAAAACATCTACGAATTGCACAATGTAGGCAACGAACGAATCTACAAACTACGCACACCTCGCTTTAATAAATTAACATAACAACAATAAATTTCAAAGAATACCATGTACACAGCATCCTGTTTAAACTTAAAAAAAATTCTACGAATTGCACAATTTAGGCAAGGAAGTAATCTACGATCTACGCACTCCTCGCTCTAATAAAATAACATAACAACAATAAATTTCAAATAATACCATGGACACAGCATTCTGTTTCAACTTTAAAAAACATCTACGAATTGTACAGTCTAGACACTAAACAACAAAATAAACTAAAATAAATTTCAAATAATTTAAAAAAACAACAATAACGACAGAAATTCATACTAAAGAACCAATGAACATAACATTCTACAAAATAAGAACAAAATAAAATGCACTTACCATGAATTAATGCGTTTTCGAATAGCAGAAATATAAATTTCATACCGCCTTTAACATGCCGCCACGTAATCACTATTGTATTTACATGACAGCCAGACACACTATCCAGAAAATTTATACTATGATTCACAAATAAATAAAATCACAAATCCCTACTTCTATCATGAACTGCCATTAAAAATAATCTCCCAGACCCTCTTTCCACACTTCCAAATACCCACTACCCCTCAACAGGATAGCCACAATGATATTTCCTTTTGCCGAACTTCAATTCAACAACTACCATTTTATCTTTCCCTCCCATCTTCTCAGACACAGAGGCGAACCAACGAGCTCCAGCGAAAGATTTTTCAACGTCAACAGGGTTGCCATAGAACACGCAATTGCGCCAAAAACCAGCACAGAACACATATCGCCACATTTGGTGAAATTAGGGCGTATATTAGAGTTGTACCCAGTTAATCAGTATTCTTGACACAGCAATTACAGGACTTGAACAGTGGAACTTTGTAACTGAACAAGAAATTATGTCGGTTTATAGAATTATAGAGAAAGTATTAGCACAAAAAATGAAGCGACTTAAATTAAAAGAAATATTTAATAAAGTAAACAAATAAATGTTAAGCTTTTTTTTTGTAAATTTTGATATTCTTTAGATCATAATTGCTCTTTGTTATTTCATAAATAATGATTTCATATTTTTAATTGTATAATTTCTGCATACCACCTTACCAGATTTAAATTGATGATCTAATATCCGGAAAAATCCCAAATCTGGAATCGCCAAATCTGGATTAAAAGTCCGGACGAGTCCAGATTTCGGACTTTGTACTGTATTTTATTTAAATTTCCATAATAAAAAAAAAAAAAAAAAAAAATCACGATTTTTTTATTTTATATTAAACCTTGCGCAGACCTTGACATTGTTCAGGGACCCCCAAATCAATTTTAATTTCACACACACAGGGGGTCAGTAGGGAACACTTCGGGAACCATTGCTGTAGACATAAATAATTTCTTGTTCAATTACTATTCAAGTCCTGTAGTTTCTGCGTCGAAAATTCCAACTAATTTGTCAATTGAAATTTTTTTGTTTTCAATAACCTCTCATCACTTTCTTCTCTATCGGTAATGGTATTTCTGGACCTAGAACAATATTACAGATTTAGCCATATGTTAATTGATTGGTGATTGGAACGCTGCCATTGAAATGAAAAACTTCTGTTATATCATCTTCACTTATTACCACTTCTCCACATTTCTTTACAAAATCCATTAATTGGAAAAGGAGGTACACAGCTACAGAGCCAAATTATTGATCACACAAATTTATGCTAAAAGGATTGTTTCTTCAATAACGAGGTATTTTATTTAGTACCAAAGTGAAATTAAGAATCGGGATTCTTCACATGCTTTCTTAAAGGGGAAAAAAATCAAATGTGCATGCGTAAAGCATTAAAAAACTTTTGTTGGTGGCTTTAAGGTCCGGATTTTAGATAATTCTGGATATTGGATGTCCGCATCATCTTGAACTATGTACAGTACTAGCCTTTCTAAATTGATGCTAAACTTTCTGAATAGCAGCAAGACCAAGCAAGAATTTTTAAAATACTTTACTGTAAAATCTGTATCATTAAGCACTGCAAAGTAATTGAAGTATGTGTTAAATATTTTACAAAACATAAAGCATAATTTATGACTAGATACCATATTTCACAATGATGATGATGATAGTTGTGAATTTAAAAGTTTTGGGATACACAAGTAAAAAGTAAATTTTTCAATTAGTTTAATATGAAACAAGAGTTAATTCAATATGCGGAGAAATACTAAACAAAGATGATATAACTAAAGTTTTCCTCTTGAATGATAATGCTCCAACTAACGGCCAGATAAAGAGGTTTTTGAAAAGGAAATGATTTCAATTAACACTTTAATGTGAATACTCAATGTAGCAATTGCAAGACTTAAACAAGAGAACTTTGTAACTGAACAAGAAATTATATAGCTCTGTGAAATTAAAGAAAACGTTATTTCCCCAGAAAAATGAAACAGCTTAACACGTTCACGCCGGCGTGGGCAACCAGTGGCCCACACTAGTCCATCTCATCAGGCGGTTCGTACCACTAGTGGCCCGCACTAGTCTGTCTTATCGGGTGGCGCGTGCCACCGATGGTACGCATTTGATTATGTTATTAGACGCTGAAAATTAAAATAATGAAAAACTAATGTTTATTATAAAAAATTTTTAATAACAATTATAATTAATAACTATCAGCAAACGTACAACTCGTATACAGGTCTGAACAGGTAATAATCGTGTGCCGCCAGTTGAAACGAGACAAAAATTTGAGCGCCGTCTCATGGCGAAGAACATAAAAATTGGGCTTGGCGTGAACGTGTTAAACAATTTATGGTGACAGAAATTATTAAGAAAATAAAATAAACACTGAGCTATATACATATATATATATATGAGGGTTATTATTAAGTAAGGTCCATTTTGTAATAAATATGAAACAAGTAAAACATTTAAAGAAAACCATTTCCGTTTAATAGTAGATTTAAGGGTGCCCCTTGTATTATTGCGAAGTTGTTGTTTCATTTATGGTGGCCTGAGTAGTTGAATGTTATGGAAATACTATTACGACATAATTGTGTGACTGCAGTGAATTTGAATGATGGGAAAAGATTTGTAAGGGCTTGGGGGGTGTTGGTTAGGAAGTACATTGCTCTTTTGTGGTTTAGATGGTAAAATGGGTGAATGTGGTAAGATAAATTTCAAGTTTCTGTATGATTTGGAATGAAAGGGAAAAAGAGCATTAATTGACTAATGTGTAAATGAAGGTTTACTTAATAGTCATTATAAGTTTCCTGTTTGTTGGAGGATACCGGCACTACAGAGGATATTTTTTACTCTTTGTGAATTTATGTGGCAATGCCAGTATACAGATTCTAGTTCAGATAATTTTAGGAAGTTCTTGGATGCTGTTGAGGATTTCTGTTTAACTTAAGACAGAAAAATTTCTAAATAAGATAAGTGGATATTTCCTTTGTGTAGTGCTAAGTTGAGTTTCCTTTTTTATGTTAGTTGATTTAAAATGTAGTTTGTTGAGATTGTATATTTTTTGTTGGTTGCTCCTTTGGCTTTTTAAATGATAATAGATTTATGTCTACATGGACAAAATCAAGGGAGGATGCAATGCCAAGTTTGTGCATTTCTCTGATTTTTTTTTAAGTGAAAATAGGTCGATGTGTACATGAATACTAAGTTTGTGCAATTCTTTGACTTGTTATTTTGGCTTTGTGTAGCAAGGATTTTTTGGTGCAAAATCGGCACTACACAAAGCCAAAATAACAAGTCAAAGAATTGCACAAACTCGGTATCCATGTACCTCCCAAAATCATTGATTTACACCAAGGGCTACCCCTAAATATATTTTTACCACCATTTCTTTTCTGTATTTAGAGACAATTCTCTATTTACTTACATGATTTATTCATGTGGCAATGCCAAAGTTTAAATATTACAAAGAATGAGTTTTGGGATACCTACTCATAGGACACTGCCACCTGTGATGATAGCCAGTTATTCATGGTCGTTTCATTTCTCCATCAATGTTCCAACTTTGTCATATCACATTGCCACATTTGCTTTATATGTATGGCGACAAATATCCACAAATTTCATATTTCTTGCTGTTAAGAACTGGATGACTCATGGGATGCTCAATTTTCTTAAAATTTGTAATCTGACACTAGGAAGCATATGGATTGGCATCTTGAGTACAGGTGCTGTGCAAAGAATCCCAGCAAACTGCATGTACATTCCTTCTCAGGTGCAAACAAAATTTCAAATGATTCAGAAATGGGACTTGCTTAAAAAATAACCTATGTGTGTGTATATATATATATATATATGATTTGTTTTTTTAATAGTTTGGTGAGAAAAGAAGACCCCAATAAATTTAGCAGTCGTGTGTGGTATGGTGATGACATTACAATGTATAATGATGCAGGCATCATGAAGGTTAAGTATCTATTTTTATTTCTGAACAGGAACAATTCTTTAGAAGCAGAAGTACTTTTCTGTTATCAGGTCCAGATTCAGAAATGTACATGTGTATACACGGGAGTATGTATCTATGAGTGTATATATATGTACATGCATACATCCATACATTAACGCATGCAAACGTACACACATTTCCTAAACCTGGTCCTGATACCTAAGAGCATTTATTCTTGATTGGTACAATACTAATAGTGCTATATGTGTCCCACAATTTTATTATATGCAGATTACATCATTACCATGGATGAAAAATAGGTAAGAGGTTAATTACATGCTTACAAAGCGACAGTAGACAATAAAAAGGCGATGTATATTGAGCAGCTGGCCTATAAACAGGCTTGCAAGGCTTTGTGCAAGTCCTGAATGCATACACTACTTAATGATCTGAATGACAGATTTTTCACCAAGGCTATAAATTGCCGGACTGTCAACTATTCAGAAATTTTCGGCTACGAGATTCTTGACAACGACAAATTACTTCGACCTTTCACTGCCCATTTATTGGCAAATGAAAACTTTGTCACATAAATTAAGGCCTGCTGGATATTTTATACATACGTATCTATATATATAATGTACATAGTCTTTCATTTTATCATTTATTTGTAATCGTTTTCAACTGTCTCAGTATTTGTTAGACGTTCCTTTGGCAGAGCTTCAGTTTCTCCTGAGCGACGACAGGTGTAGCCGCACTGATCGTCACCTCATGGTGTAACATCGACACCCCCTTCTTCTCCGGATTCAAGTCACCGTCCTACGGACACAAAACCCTTCACGTGGAGTATAATCTCAATTGCCGCTCTCACGGCATTATTTCAGCAGAGCTGGTAACATCGTGCGATAATCCACCAATAATTCATTATTGGTATTGTGCAAGTCCTAAATGAGGACTGGACAAGAGATTTCACATTGCAGTTTACTGCAAGGAAATAATGACATCAGTGACATTAGTGTGCCTTTGAAGGAGTTGTATTTAAAATTTGAATTTAGAGGACTATTGCCAATTAAGTTAATGATTAAATAAATAAATAAAACAAAGGAAATTTGAATCTGAAAACTTCAGATTACATTCTAATACAGTGGAACCTCAAGATATGAGCAACTCTATATACGAGAAATTCGAGATATGAGTGAAAAATTAGTCTCTAAATATGAGCACTGATTTGAGTAATGAGCCAGGCTGTTGGTATGCATGGCCCGTTTCCCAATCTGTCTCGACTCGGGAAATACCCTCCTCAGATCACTTGGTGTTCTTTGATCTATGTATTTGTGCATTTGTATGCAATAAAGCAGTTAAAACAGTAACTCCTCTCTTCAAAGCACAGGGCAAAAAAATTTTACTATTGATTTTGTATTGAAGTTAAGTACATAAAATGAATTTCTGCCCAGAAGGGATATTTAGTAAAACGTCACTGAGAATCAACAGTCTTATCTAACACATTAATATTTTCGAAACGCTGATATTAATAGTTAATGTTCAGCTGAAGGTACACTGGCACTGGAGATTATTCGTAAAAGATCTGCTCAAAATACACTAACATTCCATCTGTCGTGGTGCATGTCATAGGCTTTACTTTTAATTACTTTATTAAAAACATGTTATCATTAAATAAGCATTTTGTTAAATGTCAAAAATTAAGTAACTTTCCCCGAATATTAATTATTACCATAATAGTTTAAAATAAACAAGACAATTAATTTACATCTTGAAAATAACAATTACTTTTATGAAAGTGTGTAAATGTAATCCGATTTGCAAGCTTAGAAATAGTAATGAATTGTTAGCATAACACCAAATGCACTTTTAAGGTTTAAGAAAATTATTTAATTTAAAAGCAATGATATTATACGAAACAACGAAAGTATACATAAGGAATTTTCAAAATTCAAACTCATAATATGTTCAAAGTTCATTTTTGCATAATTTAAATTAAAAGTAATAAATTATTTATTTGTAGTGGAACTGACCAGACGAAAGTTTCCCTACTCTTTCATTTATTACAAACATATTTATACACATGAGTATGCATGAAAATAATTTATATAAGGTGGAAAACGAACATTAAATTCAAATTTTTTGCATATCAAAATTAAATTTAACTAACCTTTTATGAACGGCATATACCCGATCACATTTTTCAAATACACTTCCGAAATCATCTCCAGTAGTTAAAGCTTCCTCTAGATCTAATTCGCTTACTGCACTATCAGAATTTCTGAAACTTTTTAATAAATCTTCATAACTTTCAATTCGAGGGAACAAATTCTCGTCGGATATTTTAGTCACAGTTTTAACTTTACCTTCCAACAATCTTGGGCCGGGGGATCTATGTGCAGTATTTCGCAAAAATCGCACTTCAGCTAATTTAGTACAGTATACTTTTAGAAAAATACTAGAAGAATTTCTAATGCAGTAAAGCATTTTTTAAATAAGACAGACAAATTCTTTGGACAAACAGACAGACAAAGTAGACAGATTCTTGTTTTGCACCAGCTAAGTCTTTCTGCACCGATGGGCGAAAAATCAAGCATAGGTGCAAAGGAAAGGTATATAGAAAGAGGAGCAATTTGGTATTTGAGGAGAGTAAAAAGGAGCTTCATACATTTTGTACGAGTTGTTTTTTTTTAAATAACTCAATACTCGCCAGTCAATTTCTGCAGCTTGAAAAAGTTAAAAAAATCAAGCGCTGCCAAGACGAAATTAAATCTATACATGTTTCATTAACATCTTTCACTCTAGCGGCTGAGTTCTGGTAAGCATCAGATTTCAGTAAAACCACGTGCGTTATCAATCTTCAAACCAACCCTCAATAACAAGGAAGTTAGAATACATGGAGATGGCATCTCTGCTATTGCAGTACGAATAAAGTGAAGCCAGGGGAAGGAAGTAAGCCACGCCAAGTGAGGGCAAGAAAACTGTTACCTTACTAAGCGAAGTGAGGTAAAACGCCAGCTGGTTTCAAGTTCTCAGTGTGTTTTCTAATTTTGTATGCGTAGATGTGAAAGGCCTAAAAGGCACTGAATTGTTACAGCGAGATAATGTCTACATTTCCGACTTCATGTCTATGTAAAAGAATGTTTTAGAACGTGCATAAAAAAGTAGAATAATCGAAATGTGTGTTTGAATGGCCTTCAAGAAAGGGTTTGAGTATCTTCTATGTGTAAAGTACAAGAAGAAACATATATAGTTCTCAGATTTACCTTTTCATAATAATAATAAAAGTAATATTCGTAATTAACGTATATGTGATGGCAAAATGATAAGTAAACAAGGGGAGGGTGCGTGGCTAGCTCTCCATAGAAAAGAAAACAGTTTACTTTAATGTCTGATCATAATTACATTACAGGTCTTACCTTTTGTGACTTTACATTTTATTTTGTGCTCAAGTAAATATATAACAACTGGACTTGATTTTGAATCACATTTGTTGTGTGAGTTTTAAAATAACAACGTAAAATTTACATATTTCTACCATTGTTTATTCAAATTAAGTTTTTTCGAAACACAAGTAATATTTATACCATGACAAATTGGAGAATTATATATAATTAAAATAAGTAAAGTATAATCAAATTATAGTTTGAGTACATAGTTACTATTTCGTGTTCACAATACTTTTAATGCTAGCATTCATTAATTGCAGGATGTAATTGCATAATGTAGAAATTATAGCAATTACAAAATGTAAAAATTATAGCAATTACATAATGTAAAAATTATAGCAATTACATAATGTCGAAATAAAATGAAATGGCGAGAAAAGTAAGGGAAAGAGGGAGTGAAGAATATGCGTTCTTTTACGACTACCGGGAAGAAAATTGGGTGTGGTTAGAGCACGTCAATCTTTCTAAGCCACGACTACTAAGGGCATTCTTTCCCCCTTTTTTGGCAATTTTTGGACTGCGTGGAAGGCATCTCCATGAGTTCTAACCTCCTTGCTCAATAACATCCTCTAAATTTTTCGACTGGTGAGTTTTCATGCGAAAGCAACAATTTTCTGTTCAATTTGCTACAACGTTTTATCTTGATGATTTGATTGAATTACCATAATAAACAATCTATTCTAGCCAAATAGGAAGATAAACACACCAACTTACTTAGAAATTAGGCAAGACAGCACATTGTTTTGGCGTGGACTTTAAGAGCCCTATTCTGGACACCGTCGAGACAGAATAACGGGTCATTACGACACCACCGAGTGTCGGTCATTACTTGCGAACTACTCGATAAACAGCAAGTCTCCTGTCATCGTTTCGACCATTGTGAAAATCGACGCGTCGGAAATTTTCCTTGAAGTTGCCGTAACTTTCCGGCAGTATATCATTGACATACATTCCATGGAGGTAAAGGATACTTTTTGGAACTGTACTTAATGGATATCAAAATCTCTCAAAAGAACTCGAGAGTTTTGGGATAGAAGCAATGCATTTTATGCTAATGAATCCACTTTCATCGGGCTATTTATTTCACACATATCATTATTCAAAGTCAATTGTCAAAGAATTAAGACCATGCTTGACCGGAATATCGACATGAAAGACTGCAGTAACTCCTGAATTAAAGGTAAGGAATAATTCGCTTGTTTTGTAGAACTACTTTGACGTTTGGCTTCTGGCTGTTGATCTGTCAAATTTAGTTTAATAAAAATAAAAAATTTGCTGTTTTCTGTTCCAGATTTGAAAGTCAAGGACACATTTTTTTTTTAAATTTAAAGTATAAAAGTGTCATTTTAAACTAATGTATATATTAATGTACTTAGTTCATTGCTTTAATCTGTAAGTCATTAGTTTTGAAATGTTATGCTGTAAATTATAATTGATTTCCCTGTACGTATGTATACAAATGTAAACCTCTTTTATTTTACAGTGTACTGAAAGACACTGACAAATGCAATAAAGAATATACGGTATATATTTAAATTACGCACTTCTAAACTCCACAATTTCTTTAATATATTATTGACATGCATTCTAAATTCAACATTTACAGCAAACTGGAATGAATTTTAAAATTTTATCTAAGTAATTTTAATTTTACCCATATGAATGTCGGTAGCCAGTAGTTTCTAGGATTGTCAGATATATATTCGTGTACAATTTCAATTCAATTCACTTTTTGTTGTAAATTATTTGATACATCATTTCTCTATTCTTTATTAAGACTTTTTTTTTAAAAAAAAGGTATAAATTGGAATATGGGATATTTTTTGGAGAACTAACTGCCTTGACGCTCAAAGAGGGAGAAACAGCTTATTATGATAGATCAGGATATGGTTATCATACGAAAACGTATTTTCTCTAAGGGGACAGCCCTGATACTTTTACGCTGCTAAAGGATTTTCTATAGTAGCAGATCGGGATAAGTATTCGCAAAATACGTTGCATTTGCTTATCAACGCGGTGTAACAAAGAGTATTAAATTAAACATGAATACATAATCGATTGAAATGGAGTATGTTATAGAAAATGGAGGATATAATTGAATGTAATAGGATTATTATTGCATTTCAGTTGAGGCATTTGTTAATAATATATGCATAGTGCATTTATACTTTTTTTAAAGTAAGTTTTGTGAGCCTTACAGTGTTATGCTTCTGTTTAGAGTTACGTTGGTAACGACACACATATTGAGCAGGACCAGAAATTTGTTGTTCAGTGTATCCGAAAACAACACAGCTACCATTTGTTCTTGTGGCGACACACTGCCTTTCTGTGGCAACCCTAAAGAATTCGTCTGTCACGAGGATCACGTGCCCAGATGATGCATCATTACGTCTACGTCTGCTTTTCTGTTTGATAGTTAGTTGCACTTAAGATTTTGTAGAATTAGAAATGTCGTGAAAATAAATGTTGGTGTTTTTAAAAAGTGTCGGCTCAGATTTTCGAACCTATGATTTACTTGTTAAGCAACAAATTTGGCGAGCCAGCCAGGATGAATGTCACAGGGTGACATTATCGATTTCGACACTTGATAATTTACGAAAATAAGAGAAGTTCCTAGGTGCAAACATGGATGATTTAGAAACACTAAAACAGAAGCGGGAAGCAATTAGGAGTGTATTTACGAAAACAGCTAATAAGTTAGATGAACTGATACGATCAGATTCTCCGGATTTGGACGATTTAGAAATTTATTTAGATCAAATTTCAGAGAAGTATAAAACTTTACGAAATACGGATGACTCTTTTTTGGAACTTCTACAGAAAAAAGGCTGTACTGAAGAAGAATACGAAAGAGAATTTAGTGCAGCTCAAGAATATTACGATAAATTATCTACGTTGAAAGTAAAAGCCAACAGGAAAAAGGATAAGTGTTCACAGCCTTCTACTGGGTCAACGAATAGCGGTTCTTCATCAGGAATAGTTACAACCGCGAAACAGAAATTGCCAGAGATCGAACTGGTGAAGTTCGATGGAGACTCCCGAAAGTGGTTGACGTTTTGGACAAGGTTTAGTAAAATACATGAAGATACTCGCATCGACAAGAGAGACAAGTTTCATTATCTACTACAATCTACGAAACCTGAGACTGCGCCTAGAGCAATAGTGGAGAGTTTTCCTGCTACGAAAGAAAATTACGAAAAAGCCGTGGAGTATCTCAAAGAACGATTTGGAAACGAAAATGTTTTAATTCAAATTTATGTTAGAGAGCTATTAAAACTGGTAATCAATGACAAACAAAAGATAGACTTATTAACTCTTTATGACAAGTTGCAAACTCAACTACGCGCATTGGAATCACTCGGTTTAACTAAAGATAAATTTGCAGTTGTTTTATTTCCTTTAGTGGAATCAGCACTTCCTGCTGATTTAATACAAATTTGGGAAAGACAACGAGGTATGTCTCCTGAAACAACAGGTAAGAGTGATTTAGAGTCATTAATTGATTTTCTAAAAAGGGAAGTAGAAACTGAATTTAGAGTTAAACTTACCCGTGATGTTTTGGGTTCTGATAAAGTAAGTAATAAGAAAAATAAGTTTTTTGACATGAAACCTGTTGTTCCAACTGCATGTGAACTAATTAATGCAAATAGTAGTAAGTGTAATGATAATTTTCAAAAGTATAAAAAGTCTGATACTTGTATTTTTTGTGAAAAATCCCATTTGTCTGAAAGTTGTAAAGATGCACCTTTAATGAGTTTAGAATGTAAGAAAGATATTATTAAGAAAAAGAATGTTTGTTTTGTGTGCCTTAAGGAAAACCATAGAGCAAATCAGTGCACAGCTAAACATAGGTGTACCTTATGTAAAAATCGACATTTTGTGATTATGTACCCTGATTTGCCTTCTAACAAAACAAAAAGTGTCACAAAGTTAGGGAATGAAGAAAACAAAACAGGCATTCTTAATAACTATGTTAAGGTATCAGATGTATATCTTCAAACTTTAATTGTAAAAATTCAGAATGGTTCTAAAGAAATGTTTGTACGAGCAATTTATGATAGTGGTTCTATGAAATCATATTTATGTAATGATGTTGCTCAAAGGTTAAATTGTAAGTGTATTGGTGAATCAAAAATTAAGCAATTTCATTTTGGGGGAGTTGAGACTTCAGAAAATGTATATAAAAACTATGTTATTGAAGTAAGCAATATATATAGTAAATATAAGTGTAAATTAGAAGTACTTGGTCAAAACAAAATTTGTTCTGAAATTAAGCAACTCCCATCTGGTTCGTGGTTACGCGAACTTAAGTCACATGGTATCAAATTAAGTGATTTAGAAAATGGTACATATAAGGTAGATAAAGCGATAAAATTACTAGTTGGTGCGGATTTTGCTAGTAAGTTGCTAAGTGGAAAAATTGTTTCCCTTACGTGCGGCGTCAGCGCGGTGCATACGCAATTAGGCTGGACTGTTATGGGTAAATTTACTGGCACTGAGCCAACTACGATAAATACTGCATCCCTCCTAATTTCTTCTCTGTTAGTGAAGGGTCAATGTATAAGTGATCTCTGGAAGTTAGATGTTTTGGGTATTGGTGAACCTTCCGTAAGTAAAACCAAAACTCAGTTACAGGAGGATACGCAAAAATATTTTGAAGAGACTCTTACGGTAAATTCAGAGGGAAGGTACGAAGTAGCATTACCTTGGGTGTTGGATAGCTCGCTTTTACCCGAAAACAAAGTGATAGCAGAAAAATGTCTTGTAAGTACTAAAAGAAAATTAATGACTACGGGAAATTTTGAAGCTTACGGAGACGTTTTCCAGAACTGGTTAGCACTCGGGATAATTGAAAAAGTACCGGATAAGAATAAATATAAGGGTGTACATTATTTACCTCATAGAGCAGTTGTTAAAGAAAATAGTAGCACGAGTATAAGACCGGTGTTTAATGCAAGTTCTCATTCGCCTGGTTACCCATCATTGAACGATTGTTTATCTACTGGACCAAATTTAATAGAAATTATACCTTCGATTCTTAATCGGTTTCGCAAGAATTACGTTGGTGTCACTTCAGATATAGAAAAAGCGTTCTTGCAAATATCTATAAGGGAAAAAGATCGAGACTTTTTGAGATTTATGTGGTTCAGTAGGGATAATCAAGAACAAGTTGAACTGTATCGGCATGGAAGGGTAGTTTTTGGTATTACGTGTAGTCCGTATTTATTGGCCGCTACAATACAATATCATTTGAGTGTAGTTCCCGAAAGCTTAAGTCATACAGCGGAGATTTTGAAAACATCCTTTTACGTAGATAACTGTGTGGCTAGTATGGATTCAGAAATAGAAATGAGAAAGTTTGTAAATGAATCACAAATAATTATGGCTTCGGGTCACTTTAATTTAAGATTCTGGAAATCCAATATAAGAAGTGTTGTTCCAGAGGAAGATTCCTCCACGGAAGGAGATGTGTCTGTTTTGGGCCTTGTATGGCATACAGTTACAGATACCTTATCTTGCAAAATAAGTCAAGATATAAAATTGGATGACCCAGTTACTAAAAGACTAGTTTTAGCAGTAGCTCATCAGGTGTTTGACGTTATAGGGTATACGGCTCCTGTAATGTTGATTCCAAAACTAATTTTACAGGAAACTTGGAATTTAAGGCTTAAATGGGACGATGTTCTTCCCGATGAATTAACCAAAAAGTTTAGGTTTTGGCTTAAAAAGTTGTACTTGCTATCCAGTATCCAAATACCTAGATGGGTAGGTCTCAAATCTATTAATGAAGCTGTGAGTATACATCTCTTTTGTGACAGTAGTAAAAGTGCGTATATTGCATGCGTCTTTTTAAGAGTACAGATTGGCAAAAAGGTGAAGGTTAGTTTGATACACGCAAGATCGAGAGTAGCTCCTTTAAAACCTATTACGATTCCTCGATTAGAACTTCTTGCTTGTAATATTGGTTCTAGGTTATTGTCTTCAGTTGTTAATGATATTGGCCTACATGAAGTTCGTATTCATTGTTGGACTGACTCCTCGACGGCTTTAAGTTGGATACGGCGAAATCAACGTTGGGGAGCATTCGTTTTTAATCGTGTACAGGAAATCAGGTCGTTGACCTCCGCCACTGTATGGCGACATGTCCCTGGTAGTCTCAATCCTGCTGACCTACTTTCTAGAGGTTATTATGCAGATCAATTAATAGAACGAAAATGGTGGGAGGGACCTGATTGGTTACGGGAAGATGAGGCAAATTGGCCTAAATCTAATGATGAACCAGATGAGGATTTGGTTAATTCAGAAATACGTAAGACAGTTAATGTTACGTTGGCAAAGAGTGATAATTGTATTGGATGGTACTATAAGTATTTCTCATCATTTAAGAAAATTGTAAGAATGTTATCATGGATATTCAGGTTTTATAATAATGTACGTAAGAATAATAATAATAACCATTCTAAGGATTTGACTGTATCTGAAATAGAAAGGGGAGAAATAGCTTTAATGTTATTAATACAAAAAGAGTCGTTTAATGGTGAAACAGATGATAAGCTAAGACGACTCAGACCATTTGTCGATAGAGAGGGTCTAATAAGAGCTAAGTCTAATGTTGCTTATCGTGACGACTCTAGCAGCTTTAAGTTCCCCATCACATTACCTTTTGAGCATCCAGTAGTCAAATTATTGATATTAAGTGCACACAAAGATTTGTTGCATGCAGGTACTACATTATTAATGTCGCATTTAAGAGAAAGATACTGGATCTTAAAATCACGTAAAACTATAAGGAACTGTATAAGAAAATGTGTAAAATGTCAGAGATTTAAGGCTAAAAGAGGTGAGACAGTCCCAGGCGTTTTACCAAATGATAGGGTTCGTGATTCAGCCATTTTTGAAATCGTAGGATGTGATCTTGCAGGACCCTTGCATTTAAAGGATGGACGAAAATCGTATATTGTGCTCTTCACCTGTGCGGTTTATCGTGCTATCCATATGGAACTGGTTACCTCGTTAACAACTGAATCATTTTTTCAAGCTTTAAGGCGTTTTATCGCACGTCGTGGACGCCCTACCACCATATATTCCGATAATGGGAAAAATTTTGTGGGTGCAGAGAGAGTTCTGCAAACCATTGACTGGGACAGCCTCTGCTCTAAGGCTGCTGAAAAGAGAATACAATGGAAATTTAATCCTCCATCCGCTGCTTGGTGGGGTGGATGGTGGGAGCGTTTAATACAAATTGTAAAACAAATATTAAGAAAAATTTTAGGTCGTGCTTCTCTTGGTTATGAAGAGTTACTCACTGTCTTGTGTGATTGTGAAAGAATTGTCAACTCAAGACCACTTACGTACGTGTCTGACGATATTGAAGATCCCTTGCCTTTAACACCAGAAAAATTTCTGCATGAAACTCCACAGTCGGGTGTACCTGATATTGACAATGTGGACAAAGAAAAATTGAGTAGAAGAGCGAAGTATCTCCAGAGAATGAGAGAATTGTTAAGAGTGAGATTTCGCTCTGAGTATCTAGGGAAGTTAAGACAGCAGTCTACCAGAAATTACAAAAATAAACCTCTCTCTGTAGGAGAAATTGTCTTGCTGGAGGATCAAAATAAAAACCGTGCATATTGGAATTTAGCACGCGTTATTCGAGTGATCCCTGGTCGAGATGGCAACATAAGAGTTGCTCTTGTAAAAAGTAATAATTCAGAGTTCTTGAGACCAATACAGAGATTGTTTAGATTCGAAATGGATAATATAATAGATAATACTCAAAATGAGCAAGTTCCTTTCACTACCAGTAGTGGTAGAGTTGTAAAATCACGAATAATGTAATTTATGTCTTTGAGTTATTATGATTAATTTTTGTGCTATTATTGTTGTATTATTCCTCAGTATTAATTTTGTTTTCAAATAATATGATTTAAGTATTAAGTAATTTTCTTTGTTATATAACCACCATTTATATTGATGTAAGTTTTATGTTTTGAGTGTATAGCCATCCACTCAAAAGGTGGGAGAATTGTGGCGACACACTGCCTTTCTGTGGCATCCCTAAAGAATTCGTCTGTCACGAGGATCACGTGCCCAGATGATGCATCATTACGTCTACGTCTGCTTTTCTGTTTGATAGTTAGTTGCACTTAAGATTTTGTAGAATTAGAAATGTCGTGAAAATAAATGTTGGTGTTTTTAAAAAGTGTCGGCTCAGATTTTCGAACCTATGATTTACTTGTTAAGCAACAGTTCTAAAGCTTTCAAGAAATGGACAAAATTTCCAACTAGTATTTTTGAATAAAACAGAACTGTAATGGGGTTCAACCAAAAATTTGAAGTTCCTGGTATCATCGGCACTATGGGGGTACCATCTAGAGTATTCTACTGATACTGACCATCTAAGTTGTCAGTGTCAGTAGGGTCAATTAATCAGAACCATACCAATTAATTGCTCCTGCTGACATTGATTGAATTCCAAGAGTTCATTTACATAAAGAGAAAATCTTTCTATTCGCTTCATGAACAATTGATATGTAACTTTCTTGCGTATTATATGTGTGTAAGTGCATGTGCGAGAAAAAATTTTTGTAATATAAACCTAATTTTTGTTTTGTTTTTGTCTGGTTGTAATGAAAGTTTTCCGTGTTAAAAAAGTTAATAGAGGTAAAAAGAAAAAAACATTAAAGTAGTATTTTTACTGCGGGTACTAATCACCACCGAAATATATGGTTTTCGGCCAGCGTTTTCGTCGCCTTTCAAAAGCTTCGACCCAGAAACTTGGTGACCGCGAGTCCAAAGATAAACCTCACATCGGACGTCCTATCCAGAATGGTGGTGTGTGTGTTTGGTGTATTTAATTATGGCAAAGCACACTAGGACTATCTGCCTAAGAGGAGGGATGCCTTCGTAGAGGACTTTCTAAGGGAAACTGGCTCGTATACACGTTACACATGGGAAAAACCACGAAAACGCCCATGGAGCCAGCCCGTTCGCGGGATTCAAACCTCGGAACGAACTACCAGTGTTCAGCGACTTTACCGCTCGGCCGCTGGTGGGCCCCTATCCAGAATGGAAGAGAGAGCACTAGTAGGATGTAGTTGCAGGTGGGAAAAAAAAGAAGGAGTTCGTAGGAGCGATGTCGAGCCTATATGGTGAGTGTGGCAAAAGATCCCATTCAAGGCCATACAGAGTCCCTGCATTATCTTGATGAAGCATTACCTTTTTGCGCCGAAACTCAGTTCGACGTTTTTCCTTGATAGCCACTGAACATGGACTAATATCTCGTTGTACACCTTACTATCTAGGGTTTTATCTTTTTCCAAATACATTTTGTGGATAATACCAAGGCAATCCCACCACATACAAAGCGTGATTCTGTAGAGACATTAGGATTTTTCGAAAGCCGGAAAGTTGAAAAATAGCAAACGCCTTCGCCGGGAATCGAGCCACGGATCTCTGGAATACCAGCCCAGCGTGCAGAACCACTACACCACGAAGGCACGCCAGGGAAGTGGGAGAAATACCTTATAATCGTTTTGTTAGTCAAATTGGGCTATGCGACGCTGCCGAAGCACTCAATGGGCGCAGACCAACCCCCTTTTCGGCCTGTGTTGGTTATTGAAGTAAATCCACTCTTCACAAGTAGCTTTTTCTAGAATTTTATCCCTGCGATGATATTCGAGCTGATTAGTGCAGACTCGAACACGACTGTCCTTATCTGCTTCAGATGTCCCTATCTCATGCGGCACCCATGTCATACTCATGGCACAGTGTCATGTGATACAACATTAGTATCTAAAGCTGTACACATGATTTAAATTATTAAAATTAAATGATTTGGTAACATTTTGTAGCTGACTTTTTGCAACAGAACTGGAGGTATCTAAACTGGTATAACGTGACAGTTCCATTTCAGACACCTTGTACTTAATAACAACGATATTTTCTTACAAATTTCACATCATAGTGTTCTAAAGTAAGTTCTTTTCTTTCTAATGCCAAAAATTGTTTCACAAAGTATGATTAAAAACGCCAACGCAAACTCTATGCGCAGACTACATTTGTGGTGGCGGGAAACTTTCTTCAAAACCCGATATTATTTCTCTTCTTATTAATTAGGTTAAACATTTGTTATTTTGTCAGTCATAATAAACCTTTCTTTAATGCACCATTTCAAAATTAATAGTTATAATATGATTCATATACAGTGACACATACAAAGTAATCATTTAACAAATAGAATTCAAGCTGAAACTTTATAAATTAGTAATCATGAAATGATATCATGTCTGGTTATTTAGAGCTTTAGTATTTTTAGTCTAATATTAGACATCATAATCTTGTTCTTTCCATACCTATTCAATTAACGTACAGTCTGCTTCCTCTCTTTATTTATAACTGTAATATTATAAATATGTGAAATATGTTGAAATCCTTGAACAGCTCTTGCAATATTTTGAATTCTCCATCAAGTTTATTATTCTATGAAATATGCTGAAATAAAAATTATCTGTGGAAAAGCAAAAATTAAATTGCAGTTCAAAACTTTCTCCATCTTTATGAAATATTATCCATTTATTATCAAGTCACATCTTAAATTTTTATCTCCTTGAAGAGTCATATTATATGTCATTCCTTCATTGATACTTAACATCCTATTATAAATTACACAGACATATTATGTTAACGTATGTTATGATGGGTTTATTCAGTTATACATCATAATAAGTTACTGGCTTTATGCAGAAAAGTGAAATTCTGAGAGTAAATACAGCAGAAATTTACCATGCAAACTGCAGTCTCACCGGATATCTGAAAAATCTCGATAATCACTCCTTTTTCTGTAGATTAAATACTTATTAACGTTATTAAATTAATACAGTTGCTGTTTCTAGCATGCCTTCGTGGTGTGGTGGTCTGCACGCTGGGTGCGTATTCCAGAGATCCGCGGTTCGATTCCCGGCAAAGGCGTTGCTCATTTTTCATCTCTCCTGCTTCCAAAAAATTCGTAATGCCTCTACGGTGGCGACCGAACTAAAAGGTGGTGAATGATGATTCTTTACCACCAGGATTTGGCGATTGGGTCCCCTAATCCCCAATCGCGAGTTTAAGAGGGCGAGTATATAAGGTATTTCCCCTGCCTTCTTAGTATGCCTTTGTGGTGTAATGGTCAGCACACTCGGCGCGTATTCGAGAGGTCCGTGGTTCGAGTCCCAAAGAAAGCATTGCTCATTTTTTCATGACTTCTGCTTCCAAAATAATCCAATGTCTCTACAGAGCAACGTTTGGAGGACTTTGTTTCGGGATAAGATGCACCTTATACGCTCTTCCCTGAAGGTACTTTTGGTCCTTCTGCAGTTCTTTGGTTTGGTTTGGTTTATCTAATTATGGCAAAGTACTCGCGGGGTATGTGTCTAAGGGAAGGGATGGCTTCGTAAAGGACCTTTTAAGGGATACTGGCTCGTATACACGTTACACATGGAAGGAAGCATAAAAACTCTTAAACGCAGCCCTTTCGCCGAAATTCGAGTCCTGAATCAAACTACCAGTGTTCAGCGACTTTATCGCTTCGTCGCTGGTAGCATCTTCTACCGCTGTTTTCAATCAACAAAATGGATTGCCGTGTTAGATGTTTACTGTTTCTTCTTTGGAACTGAATTTACTTGCATTATATACAAGACACAGACTTAAAGTTTAAAGAATCGGTATGTTTTTAAGATATCTTTAAAAATAGTTTTCAGATAGTAAAACGTTTACAGTTGCGTCCTATCATACATTACGTTTTAAAGTTCTTACAATTCGTAGAACACAAACGAAAACAAACGGCTGAAATATTATTTTATTTTCTTTAAAAAACGAAACATAGTTGCTTGAAGGCTGCCAATTTTCTTGAACAAAATAAAGGTCAAAGAATTTGCTACATTGGACCAATTGTAAGACATACTTTTCTGAAAGCTGTAATCATAAATATTACGAAATACTACCCATCACCTCACCTGTAAACCCCAAAAAATATCCATACTCTTAAAATTAGAATAAATATATTAAAACAATTTGTGATTTTTTTCCTGAATTTAATCTCAGACGTAAACACATTAGCTTTAATTCAAAGTATGTTGTTCAGGTCACGTAATCACCTCTTTTAATGGAATATGTCAAACAGTAAATATATCAGTAGTGCATATACAGGGCGGTTCTTAATGCAATAGTTCTTATCTCCTAGTTAAATATTTTCAAAGACGCAAGATCGTCTTACAGATTAACGCATATTACATCCTGAAAATAAACTATTTAAAGCGACAATGTTATTACATCTTTAATATTTAAATACGACAGTGTGGCTCAATAAACATTATATCAACTTCCAATCGAAGCTTTTAAATTCTAGCAAATAGTTTTAAATAGACTTGTAGAGACTGCCAAAAATGTTCGTAAAATCGAGATTTTGTGTAAATGTCGTTTACAGTGGTTTTGTTTCGTTGGAAATTTTAAAAACAATCTCTAAATTTCTGTTTGCCTTAATGAATTCTAATAGAAATCCCACATAGCTCATTCTGTACATTTCATAAATTCTCATATTTGTTAATTCACAAGTGTTTATTCTTTTTTAATTCTTTTCCTAGCTTTCACAATAAATCCCCCTTGCTAGTTTTATTTTCACATTGTTAGAAATCAAATTTTACCGATCGATAAATATATACTTTAAAATTTATGAAGCACAAAAGAAAGTTTTCGGAATATTGATATCTTTACGGTAGAAATCGATTGTTTACGTTCTCTAGGTGTACAGACGAATACGTTCAACAGGACGACAGGACGACGGACAAGTGTAATTATTTTTTACAGGAATTATTTTTTTTTTATTACATTTCTTTCGATGCCTACAAACCGTTTTGTTAAATTCGTTAGAGAAGGCAAATTCCCGTCTCCTCTTCTTTTGAGCTTGGGAGGTTTCAAAAGGTTTGAGACATTCATCATTTAACCAATTCCGAAAATCTCCACTCTTCTTAAGTGTACGTCTTTGCCCCAAAAATTCTTATCCCACTCTCATTTTCACAATCAATGGTTGTCGAATGTACTACCAATTACAAAAACTGATGTATACACCACATGATTTCCTTGTACGGAATATTAAATTATGCGCATTTTTTCCTGCATTTCATTTAAACTTATTGAATTGAATTAAATCTACTTCGTCGAATGCGCATAAATGACAACAGAATAAAGGCATTCTTTAAAATTCACTAAATTTATTTACCATAGCTACACGCTGGCGCTAGGTTCACTTAACAGCGTTACATCTCATTCATTTTATAACTCAGAATGCGGAAAAATTATATCATCTGAAGAATTATCTAATTGTTGCCACATGTTCGATTCAAATACATACACAATAAATCTAAAACGATCTATACAATAAGTTACTAGTATTGTGGTAGAAAGTATTTAATCTATACAATAAATCTAAAACGATGTATAAAAGAAATTAGACAAATAAAAAAGAAACAGTTCTTGTTGCGAAGCTTAGTTTCTTTAGATTGGCAACAAATCCACTATTATGCTAAGTTTCAAATGTAAACAAGTATGGATGCTATGGTATAAAAAATTAGGCTTATCCGTTAGTAAACAACTTTAAATTGTTGATAATTCTACAACTGTTGCATGCAGATTAAGTAAAGGCATAAAAATCTTAACCGAAAGATAAGAACAACCTAATTCAAAAATGCACAAATTACCAACATATAAGTTTAAAACCTGAGCTCACGAAGCTGAGTAACAGAGTGGGTATATGTGTATATATATATATATATATATATTTTAAACTTATATATATATATATATAATGTTGTATGATCTTAAATCCATTTAGTGCGAAGTCCCCGTTAAAACATTATTAACATTTTGCTTTCAAATTACTTCAAAACATCTTTCAAAATATAACTTACCAGTATGGATGCACACTTTTAAAATAATTCTACTTTAATTAAACTTAGGAGATAATATAATCAATTAATCAATACTGTTTATGAAATAAATTATATATATATATATATATATATATATATATATATATATTTTAAACTTATATATATATATATATTATCTAGTTAGTTATATAGTTATATATATATATATATATATTTTAAACTTATATATATATATATATATTATCTAGTTAGTTATATAGTTATATATATATATATTTATTTACTTTTGGTATGGCCGATTGCCACCTAAAAGGGAGGTGCACAACTACATCCTATAGCTGTCCTATATACAAAATTTCAACGTTCTGAGTCAACTCAATTTTGAGTCATGCGCGATACATGCATACATATATGTACGTAGAGACGACGCGAAAAAAATCTCTTCTGAATCCATTTTAAACCAGTTTTATAATTCGTTTGGGGAAAAGAGTCCTTTGTTCTGCTCTTACGTACAGATGTCATGCAGATGTGAAAAAAATTGTTCGTTAATTGCGTTCGATAGTGTTCAAAATGGACATTTTTGTTGAAGTATGATATCTGGAATTTTCCGTGATTGCAATTCTTCCTTTACTTCGTATAAGGGAGTAATAATGTATACATTTTAGAATTTTTATACATTTAATATTAAATGACGCAAATATTCATGTTTCGGGATTTTAAAAATACAATAAAGAATGAATTTTAATAAAAATTATGAAATCTAACTTTTTACATGTTTCTCTAGTCCTTATATTTATATTTCAGAAAAGTTTTACACATTCAAAAAATAAACCATAAAAAGTTTGATTCTCGTACGCCAAAATCTAACGAAGATATTTAATTTCATAACTGTGATATTTGACGTCATTTCCATTCCGTCCATTCTCAATTTTTGCCTTGAAGAGTCAGTTATTAAATAAATTAGGTTGATTCGAGGCTTATTTTCTTCCTTTTAAATGTCATTTGATTAATGGCGTTCTTTAATTTATGATTTGTACCCGGAAGAATGTACGTATAAGTAATTTCAAGTTTTGAAAGGCTAAAAATACCTTATGAATTCTTATGAACTTTTATTACTTTAGAATAATAACCTGACAACCGGACAACTGAAAAAAAAACGCAACTTAAAATATAAATGTTTTTTATTTTTAATTTATATGTTACCGATGAAGTAATTTATATGTTACCGATGAAGTTAGAATCCATTCTAAACAATGCCTGGGCATTCTATATAATGCCTAAAACTAGCCGGCAATGTACGTAACGACTCATACTTCACACACTTCATAGGCATTCTATAGAATGCCAAATAACAAACTGGAAAAGTATGAAATACAGTGGATGATCGGTTAACGAACATAATTCTGTTACAAAACTATGTTTGCTATTCGAATTGTTCGTTAACCGATCATCGATTTACCATAGTTTTTTTTGCGAAATCGATTAATTCGTTCTAAATCGTTTTTCATCAAGAGAGATGAAAAACGATTTTTGGTCCGTCGTGTTTGGCAACCCTGCATATTATGCTCCGAGAAGTGTTCGCTAGAATTCGTTTTAGTTCGTTATCCGAATATGTGTTCGTTGTCCAAACACAAAAATCTTCCGTGAAAGTTTTCGTTGTCCGATTTGTTCGCAATCCGAACTGTTCATTAACCGATCACCCACTGTACATTTCCGATTCATTTTGAAGAAATGAAAGTACTTACAGAAGTTAGTGAATGACGTAAAAAAGCCAAAATGACCACTAAGAAGGAGCCACGGGACTACTAGCTGCTGAATTGCTAGCATGTAATGTTTGTGGAAAACAAAAGTATTGTACATTCATTTAGAATATTAAAGAAAACGTCAGTACTATACCATGGACCTTATAAGAAATAGACTAACCCAGATGGATTCCTATGCTGTAAGGAAATTTGTAAATACTACTTTTAGAAAATAATATTTTAAATCTGAACTAATAGAAAATTTCAAACAAGCAAGTTTCTATTGCAATTATTATGCTTTTTATTGATTTAAATAAGTAAAAAATACTAAAATATTTAAAAACGAATTTTCGTGTCCACCCTCGGTTTTAAGAGCATAAAATTTTCGCAAATGTAAGTGTAGGTACCTCAGAAACAGATAAAAGTTAGATTCAATAATTTTTACAAACTTGGTATTTTAAAAATCAAAGTGTCAAAAATGTATATTTGCATCATTTGAAATATTTTTGTAATTGAAAGTATACGTATGTCTACGACCAAAGACCTGGTAAGAACTTTTATGAGTTCTTACCAGTTCTTACCAGTTTTAAAAGTTTTGTTTAAAATTCTAAATTGTACTGCTTTTTTAAAATTATAGATGAATATTATAGCACAATTTCTATAAAGGAATTTTATTTCAATTATATTTCATAATACATCGCAGTGATAAACACTTTTGACACCTTAATAATTTTTATACATTTAATTCTAATATTAAAATTGTATTTAACCGTAATAATTAATTTTGCTTGCATTTATTTTTTAAATTTATTTTTAGTTCTGCATAAGATTTTTTTTATTTACTGTCAATTTAATTTATTATCCCAAAGGGGCGGTAGCCTAGAAAGGCTGTTAGTTTCGAAGCGGCATTTTGCGCTGTTTTACTATAAATGTCCGTATCTCCTTGCAGATTCTTGTTACCAAATATTATAGCCCTATATTATATTTAAAGAAATTAAATAATGAAGAATCTGTATATTTCTCGCCCTGTGTCAAAAACGACAGTATCTAGAGCCATCAAATTTTGAATAATGTAATCCTCCACTCGAACATGGGCATCTGGACGGCTGAATTTCGAATTTGTTTTAATCTATTTCATATTTTGTAAAACTTTAACGAATTTTTGATTAACAAACTCAACGAGTTCAGAGAGAGCACTCTACGGAAAATAACAGCTTTATCTCCAGCGCGGAAATTCTAAAGATATGCTGTTCTCAAATGTATGTGGTTTACCGGCGAAGAATATGAGATTCAATAAATATAGGTAACACACAAAACGTTAAAAAAAGGTTCCTTTTGGACGTAATATAATATCTTAATGCTTCTAGATTTTATTTTACCTTTTTTTTCCCTTCATGACACTCAGAAAATTTTATGCTCCGAGTTTTATAAATTACAAAATAAATATTCCACTTTAATGTTAATAAGTTAATAATGATATAAATCAAATAAATGATTGTTTTGTAATGTTATTATAGTTTTGAAAATCACTGCCTGAAAATGGTCATTAAATTAAAAAAAAAATTATCAGATCTTGTTTAATTTTACTTTATTTATTTCAAAGCATCTCATACTATCACTCTTATTTAATTTTACGTTATTTGTACGCAAAATTAAGTTCATAAATTTTATGCCTAGAGTTTTTACCGTTTTACCAAAGTAAAGATGTTGGTACAAGAATTACGCGTGAAACAAAAGCGCGAAATTCAGTAAAAAGTGCTTTAATGAGATATATTAAATCCTATTTGGAAAAAACTGTGTCTTTCATAATCTCATCACTATACAACGTTTCACATTTAATAATTAAAAAGAGTTATGTGATACAAACGCCATAGGTTTCAGTGTTAAAGTAAACCATATCGTCCCTACACTTTCATGCCGACATGTCGGTGACGCGCGCCCCGCCCACTGGGTTAGTCTATCTCTTTATAAGATCCATGTACTATACAGTATTTCGTCACGAATGCTGAATTATTTTCCATATTTCATGAAAACTCATTTTAGTTCTGCACACGGACGAAGTGACATAATGTTTAAAAATCGCACTGATGTGAAAATTTATGAATATTTTTGAATTTAATTTCCGTTGTCAGGTAGATTTTATTGATTCCCAATCTCAGCCAGATAGATAATATAAACTTATCCTGTTGTGCCAAGATCATCTCACAATTTTTTTTTACATATTTCGAATAACAGTTTTTTAATGGCACTCTTTCATTAATTTTTTCAAACTAACATTTGTATTTTTGAGGAATGAACGTCTTTGAAATAGTAGCCTTATCATAACCTTTTTTTCATGCTTTACCTAGAGAGCATTTGTAATTCTATAGAATGCTTAGGTATTATATACAATGCCTAGGGAAAGTATGTAATAATTCTCATATTTTATATTTTGCTTAAAATCGTCTGGCATTATATACTAATGTACGAGGACATTTCGAAAAGTAAACATACAATGACTCGCATTCCTTAAAAAACATTTATTTAGAAAACGTCAGTTACATCTTATTAACTGGATTATTTATTATTTTTCGACATAATCACCCCCGTTATCCAAACATTTGTTAAGTCGGTGCACAGGCTTTTGTATCCCACACTCATAGAAGGTTGCCGCCTGTTGGAACCCAGCGCGCACGCAATTTCCTGTACCCTAACTTGACAGTCACAACTTCATAAAGAGTTGTCATTGACACTTCCGGTATAATCTGATGCAATTCTTTCAATTTGAGACGTCTGTTCGCACGAATTGCTTCCTCTGTTCTCTGAAGAAGGGCATCAGAGATCACAGATGGCCGACCTGTTTTTTGTTCGTCATGAACATCGGTCCTACCTTCAGAGAAATGACGACACCTTTTCGTTACATTTTGTCGATTCATAATGTTCCCATAAACAGAAACAATTTCTTTGTGAATATCCGCTTGGTCGCTGACTTTTGCATGAAGAAAACGTATGACGGAGCGCACTTCGCATCTGGCGGGATTCTGAATCGGCGCAGACATTTTAAACACGACTTACTCCAACCAGAATCAACGTTGAAATGCCGAACGACCGCGAGGAGAAAGCTAACGGTTCAAGGTTTAACACATGTGTTGCCAACTTGCGCCCCAAAACTTTTCATTTCCTCTGGCGTACAATGTATCTTTACTTTTCGAAATGCCCTCGTATGTACTATACACGGTGTACCAGTACAGAGGTGACAAACTTTCAGGAGAGATAGAGTACACTTACACGATGAGAAATGACATAGCAATGCATGGTCGGAAACGCTTTCCTGAGGCAGTAGTGACGGCACAAAAGTCAAGAAAGAAAGGACACGAACGGGGTGAGAAAACATGTTTATTATTCGAAGTACAATAAAAATACAGGATCAACAACATAAAGAAACAACGATCATCATGAAAGAGTGTTTTCGAAATTACGACCCGAACCGTGATGCAGGAACTGCGCGTCATGCATTTTCCATTCGTGATGCTGGATCTTCCGTGCGGAGATGTGAGGCCTGCGGTTCGGGCTCTTAATTTCGAACACCTTCTTTAATGACGACAGTTGTTTGTTTTTGTTCTTATTTGTAGGTTTATGCTGTACTAAACATAATAAAACATGTTTTGTCTCACTATTTGTTTTTGTTCACTGTTTGTTTTTGTTCTTTTTTGTAGGTTTATGCTGTACTAAACATAATAAAACATGTTTTGTCTCACTATTTTTGTTCTTTTTTGTAGGTTTATGCTGTACTAAACATAATAAAACATGTTTTGTCTCACTATTTGTTTTTGTTCTTATTTGTAGGTTTATGCTGTACTAAACATAATAAAACATGTTTTTTCTCACTATTTGTTTTTGTTCACTGTTTGTTTTTGTTCTTATTTGTAGGTTTATGCTGTACTAAACATAATAAAACATGTTTTGTCTCACTATTTGTTTTTGTTCACTGTTTGTTTTTGTTCTTTTTTGTAGGTTTATGCTGTACTAAACATAATAAAACATGTTTTGTCTCACTATTTTTGTTCTTTTTTGTAGGTTTATGCTGTACTAAACATAATAAAACATGTTTTGTCTCACTATTTGTTTTTGTTCTTATTTGTAGGTTTATGCTGTACTAAACATAATAAAACATGTTTTTTCTCACTATTTGTTTTTGTTCACTGTTTGTTTTTGTTCTTATTTGTAGGTTTATGCTGTACTAAACATAATAAAACATGTTTTGTCTCACTATTTGTTTTTGTTCACTGTTTGTTTTTGTTCTTATTTGTAGGTTTATGCTGTACTAAACATAATAAAACATGTTTTGTCTCACTATTTGTTTTTGCTCACTGTTTGTTTTTGTTCTTATTTGTAGGTTTATGCTGTACTAAACAAAATAAAATATGTTTTGTCTCACTATTTGTTTTTGCTCACTGTTTGCTTTTGTTCTTATTTGTAGGTTTATGCTGTACTAAACAAAATAAAACATGTTTTGTCTCCCTATTTGTTTTTGTTCTTATTTGTAGGTTTATGCTGTACTAAACATAATAAAACATGTTTTGTCTCACTATTTGTTTTTGTTCACTGTTTGTTTTTGTTCTTATTTGTAGGTTTATGCTGTACTAAACATAATAAAACATGTTTTGTCTCACTATTTGTTTTTGCTCACTGTTTGTTTTTGTTCTTATTTGTAGGTTTATGCTGTACTAAACAAAATAAAATATGTTTTGTCTCACTATTTGTTTTGTTCACTGTTTGTTTTTGTTCTTATTTGTAGGTTTATGCTGTACTAAACATAATAAAATATGTTTTGTCTCACTATTTGTTTTTGTTCACTGTTTGTTTTTGTTCTTATTTGTAGGTTTATGCTGTACTAAACATAATAAAACATGTTTTGTCTCACTATTTGTTTTTGTTCTTATTTGTAGGTTTATGCTGTACTAAACATAATAAAACATGTTTTGTCTCACTATTTGTTTTTGCTCACTGTTTGTTTTTGTTCTTATTTGTAGGTTTATGCTGTACTAAACATAATAAAATATGTTTTGTCTCACTATTTGTTTTGTTCACTGTTTGTTTTTGTTCTTATTTGTAGGCTTATGCTGTACTAAAAATAATAAAACATGTTTTGTCTCACTATTTGTGTCCTTCCTTTTTTGCGTTTTGTGCCGTCACTACAGGGCCAGGAAAGCGTTTCCGACCATGCATTGCTATGTGATTTCCCATCGTCTAAGTGTACTCTAACCCTTCTGAAAGTTTGTCAACGATGTGCTCATACATCCTGTATATATATCCGACTCGGAAATTTTGGACTTCAAATAAAAAAAGTGAAATGAAATCCGAAACGTGAATTTTTTTTTAATAAATAAATAAATTAATTAATTAAAAAAATCCGAAAGGTTTCAGATTTTAAATTACGTCTAAAGCCGCGTTTTTTTAACGTTTTGTGTGTTACCTTTATTTATTAAATATCATGTTCTACGTACTCAAACTATAAAATTCAGTTCAACAACAATATCGCAAATTAATTTTAAAATGATCCTATCTTTAGAATTTCCTATCTTCAGAGCTTCGCGTGCTGGTTATAAAAAAAAAAAAAAAATTTTTTTTTTTCCTTTTTTTTTTCTTTTTTCTCCGTACAGTGTTGCCATTGCTCGCTTTGAAATCGCTCAGTTTTTTAAATCAAAAATTCGTTGAAGTGTTACAAAATTTGAAATCGATAAAAAAACAAATGTCAAATTCAAATTAGGGCTTCCACATGCCCATATTCTATGGAAGATTACGTTATTCAAATTTTGATGGCTATAGGTACCGTTCTTTTATCGCAATGCGAGAAACATACACACCTTTATGCAGATTCTTCATTATTTCATTTCTGTAAATATAAGACAGGGCGATAACATATGGTGGCAACGATTTGAAATGTGATACAGCCTTTTAAAGTTTTCGACACAAAATGCCAAAACGAAATTAATAGTCCTTCAGGGCGAATTGCGCCTTTGAACTAAAAATTTATCATAAAAAAGAAAAAAAAAAGTTAAAGCTTTCAGATTATATATTACACTACAGGGGCATTTTTTTAACGTTTTGTTTGTTACCTTTATTTATTAAATATCATTTTCTTCGGACTTAAACCATAAAATTCAATTCAACAGCAGTATCACAAAATAATTTAAAAAGAGCATATCTTTAAGACTTCCGATACATAGTCTCGCACGCTGGAGATAATTTTTTTTCTGTACAGTATTGCCATTGCTTGCTTTGAAATTCTGAAATTTGTTAATCAAAAATTTGTTAAAGTTTTACAATATTTCAAATAGGTAATAAAACAAATTCCAGATTCGGGCTTCCAAGTGCCTATGTTCAGTTGGAGGACTGCGTTATTCAAAATTCGATGGCTCTAGGTGCCGTCGTTTTCTCACAATGCGAGAAACACTCATGCATTCATGCAGATTCTTAATTATTTAGTCTCTTTAAATGTAATACATGGCGAAAATATTTTGTGGCAACAGTTTGAAAAGTGAATCAACGCAGAAAGTGAAGCGACGCAAAATACTCTTTTGAGAGTAACAGTCTTTTGGGTCTAATGCCCAAACAGAAAGAAAAGATAGAGAGAGAATGTGTGAATTTAATTTACAAAATGAATGAAAATTAATTGTTTGGGATACTTTTCGAGACTAATTTGTCAGAATGAAAAATTTACAAACCTTATACTTGCGAAAACAGGAATTCCTCGAAATTTGTTTTAGCCGAAGACAAAGGTATTTCATTATGTCTTGCATAAAATGTTTCAAATTTAGGCAAATATATTTGAAACCTAGTAAAGTATAGTAGAGTACTGAAGTAGAGAGGGTAGAAAATGTTAACATTAAACTGCGACGTGTTTACAAAATTCTTAGAAATTCCAAAACATTTTACTTATCTAATTTTATTCTTCTTTTAATGTGATGTCTTAAGTAAACAAATCCTTATGCCTCAATTAATTGACCTCAGAAATTTTTTAATGTGCGTGTAAATTAACAAAAGAATTAGTAATTTGAAGAAAATGAATGCGTGAATACTGTTTTCGCTACACGATATATAAGACCGCAGTACTAGAACATAAACTAGGCTGAAATATTTACAATACGTTTATTCCTTTCAGAATAGGATGTAACATGCAAATACTAAGTTCGAAAACGGAAATTTTAAATATATATGAAAGTAAATGTCTATATTTGTCTTTCCTAATGCTCGAAAAGATTTGCGACTGAGTCTAAAATCTTTGTAAGTACAAATCTGGTTTTATTTGTTAAGAGAAAAATTGCTGAAATTGTTTTATAATCTTATTATTATCGCGGAGCAATTACAAATAGACTGCCTCAAGGAAAATGTCTAGCCTTGCTGTAAATAATTGCTTAATATTTGTCTTCAGTGTTTTCAACCTTCTTTGATCTCAAAATTGGAACATTAGAAAGTTTAATAATCAGGTGGTATGGTGTGGTGTATTCAATTATGGCAAAGCACACTAGGGCTATCTGCCTAAGGGGAGGGATGCCTTTCGTGGAGGACTTGGGGCCTAAGGGGAGGGATGCCTTTCGTGGAGGACTTTCTAAGGGAAACTGGCTCGTATACACGTTACATATGGGGAAAACCACGAAAACGTCCATGCAGCCAGCCCATTCGCGGGATTCGAACCTCGGACCGAACTATCAGTGTTCAGCGATTTTACCGCTCGGCCGCTGGTGGACCTTTAATAATCAGGAAAAAATAATTGATCTTGATTTTGTAACCGATCTCTATACAGCGTGTGCGCAAAAAGTATTTACCTGGCCTTTATTTTCGCATACATAGATACAAGGTGGGCATAAAAAATGTTCCCCGATATATGAACCCTAGTGGCAACCATCTCAACCAATCAAAATGAATTTTCAGGTATTCCTTGAAGGTACACGCTCGATACTGTGATGATTTAAAACAACAGAGTTCTCACGGATACACTGGTTAGCTTCGCTGACTGCCGTGTCGAAGGGTCCGGGTTCAAATCCCGTGGAGAATGCATGGATATTTGTACATGTATAGTGCCCGTGCAGCATGGGGGCACTCTACATATGCGGCGAGCCTCAAGTCCTCTCGAGAGGTGGGTGGTAGGGAAGAGGGTGGGAGACCCTCACACCCGTCCCCCGAGGTGCTTTCCATCAAAATTGGAGGCGGAATTGAGCTGTCACCTGTCAGGTTCTTAAGGCTGTTGCCAACGACAGGCGTAATCTTGTGCTCCTTGCCATGAAGAATTTCGTGGGCTTGGACGGACTATACGTCAGACAAGCGAGCATCAGCAACAACAACAACAGCGGATGCACTAAAAGTGACAAAATTTCGAAATTTTCGAATGGCAACACCCAATTTTTTTTTTTTTTTTTTTTTTTTTTTTTTTTTTATCCCTGAGCAAATTGATCAGCTCACTGAAAAGCCATAAAAGGCGTTGGAATGATACACGTGAAACGAAAACTGTCACCGTAAAACATCTGCAAAGAAGAGCATTGCAAACGACCAATGGCAAGAGGAAGTGCATTGACGCACTTTGCATGTGGGAGTGTAAGAAGTACAGTTCTGAAACGCCTTTTCATTTTGTATTTTAACGTCTTATGCAAACCGAGATGAATGATCATCAAGAATAACTCTGGGAGAGTACCAAAATGTGAAGCAAACACATAAACAAAGTGATTAGAAAGGGGTGTATATCAGCTTGCTCAAATCAGGTTCATCACAGGTTCAGGTATGGTCACCAGCCGGTTAACAGCTTGCTCAAATCAGGTTCATTACAGGTTCAGGTATGGTAAGTAGTATTGGGAAACAGGCACTGGATCTTTAGAAAATTACACTTAAGCTGTAGTTTCTCCTCCATTCCTTTCAGGTATTACGGCAGGACTCCACTATAACGCACTTCGTGGGACGAAAAATGTGGTTCGCTATAAACAATTTGGTAAGAAAAAAATGGTCGGTGAAATGTGACAAAGCTGACCAAACTTTGAAAACAGAAAAACATTCTAAAAGTTAATTCACATTATTATTACATGCAACAGCTAATTTTCTTTACTTTTCTTTTTTCTTTTCCTGTTTTTCAGTTTCATCATACGTTAATAATTTTATATCAAAAATTACTTAGCATGAAAGGTCATGGTTTAGGCCCATCCCGCGAATTACACATTTCATCTAAATGTGCATTTTACAATTACAAATAAGCCTCAGACTTGACAGCTGTCTGACAGCTCAGTCAAAGAACTCGAATGGAATCAGAGACCGGATTCAAAGCTGTTATTGTTAAAGAATTAATGGATTCAGTTTGGGTTCTTTAACTTCAGCCATAAATCCTAAAGTATGTTTACTGTAAGCCCTGGTTTCTAACAACTGAGTGCTGCACTTACCTCACATACACCTTTTTTTAGAACCCAAAAAGGTTGTGGTGAAGATATAACAAAGGCACCTAAAGTCACCTAAAGTTGTTTTTCGTTATTCTAATATACGATGAATTTGAAAAGTTAGTGATTTTTCATTTGGAAGCTGCAGAAATTCTGGAAATTGCAAAAAGATTTCAATCCAGGACATATACAAAGTTCTAACGTTCGATTTCCATACATCTGGAAACACTCTATCTCTACATATAATAAAAGAAAGAGTCTATCTGTGTGTGTGGGTGTGTGACTTTCGTTAGCACTGCGCGTAAGCTAATAAACTCACGACTACAAAATTTGGTACATAGGTGCATCTAGACAAGAGCCAGTGCAACTCGAAGCGATTTTTTCGAAATTCGAATTCGAATTTTTTTTATTTTATGTTTTGTGACGAAATAGCGTCATTTTGAGACATAATGGGCTATAGGAAAGCGAGATTTTACTCTACACACTCCCTTTTCACATCTTCATGAAACGTAGGCACTTAGCTATTTTACGAACTTAAATAAATTTCGTGTTCCAATAAATCGATTAAATACGAATTTATTTAACAAAGGGAGCTTAACACCTTTTCAACGGAATTTTTTATAAAAAAGTTTATTTTTAAAAATGTACAGTTTATTTTTCTTTGATTTTTGGACACGTTAAAATTTTCATCCTTGCGACTGCTTTTACAAAAAGGATTTTGGAGAAATGATAATATTTTGTATTTTTAAAAAAATTTTAAATGAAGCTTCCGAGTACACTTCTCACATCTCACATCTTTAAAAATGTGATTTTGGCAACAATTTTTCTGTCTTATTGTTGTTGATAGATTTTTGATGAAATCGCATCATTTTGAATAGTTTCATTCTCTTAGAAATATGGGTTTGGCAACAATTTTTCATCGTATTTCTTATGTCATTGTTTTTAAGAGATTGGCATATTTCATTGTCATTTTTATATATAGATAACACATTTTTATTGAGTTTTCTTATAAAGTTGTTCTGCAGAGTAAAATTCTGTGTGGAATGTTTTTTTTTTTATTTATTTTCTTTCATTATATTTTTTGCTTATTTCACTATTTGTAAGATATCGAAAAGTTTTGCATAATTTTTTTTCTTCAACGGAAAGTTGGTAAACTTTTTTTATCAGGATAATTAATATTTGTATTAAGGGGTATGGCTTATTTCATTGTATTTTTTTTCTCTTGAAAATATAAGATAAAATATCATTAATTTTACTTTGCTTTTCAGAATTTTTTTGTTTTTTGTATTCTTTTATGTTATTTATTGCTTATTTCACTGTTTTTAAGATACTGAAAAGTTTTGAGTGATTTTTTAGTAAACAAATTTCTTAACCTCTTTTATACCATTTGAGTTCTTAAGATTTTGCAAAGGGAAGTTGGTTAATTTATTTATTGGGATAATTAATATTTGCACTAAGGGATATTGCTTATTTCATTGTAATTTTGTTATACGTAATATTTTTTTATAAAGTTGTTCTGCAGAGTAAAATTCTACGCAGTTTTTAAATTTAACGTTTGGTGTTTCCTTCAGCCATTTTCCCGGTACATTTAAAAGCCAGACGAAGGCTGGCAGCGAAGCTGCTAGTAGCCATAAAAAATAACATTTAGTGTACAGAAAAGTTGACCGGACTAAAGAGTTCTTTCGTTATATTCGAGGGCTCGTTATAATCCGGGCTATAACAGTTTAGGTAAAGGTAAAAGTATGGGGGACACCAGCGATGTACCATAGTTCAACTGGTAATGCCTTCCCATACTAACTCTTAAAAGAAAAGGGGGGGAATTGCAAGTTTTATAGGAATTTACATAGACTGAAGCTTTTCAAAAGGTCTAAAGTTTGCCTATTATGGTACATCGTGCAATTCCACAGTACGCCCCGCATCCAGTATTTATTAAAAATAATGGTGTAGGGCATAAGTAGATTACAAAATAGTAGGAATACAATTTGAGATTCACAAGATAAATTGAACATCTGATTTGGTGCAACAAAAATAGGAGATAAACATAATTAATAAACAGATAAACACAATGAGATAATTATAATTAGTACTTTCTTTCTTTCCACCGACAGCGAGGCAGCCGGTCCACTGGGTAGTTAGCATATCGGCCAGGTAGCCCCGCTGACGGAAATAACTTGAACAAAAGACACACTTATAAATACATATTGTGCTCAAGACGACTGCTGGGGGCAGTGCAAACAAATGCTGCACGAAGACGATAGTGCATGATGGAAGAAGGGTGCATTGCGGGCGTGAAGAACAATTCCAGTTACATATTTACAGAGTAATGGATAGGTGGTTACAAATACTAAAAGTAATAAGAAGTAAAATACTAGAAAGTAAAACAATACATAAAATTAAAAAAAAAAGGCAAAACAGTGGAAACAATACATAAAATAAGGAAAAATACATAGTTCAAGGTTCATAATTCAAGGTTTACAGTTCAAGGAGATAAATATATACAGGGAATAAGAAAAGCCGAATAAGCTAACTTAAGATAAAATTAGTTCACTACAGGTACAGAGCATACAGGGGCTGTGCTGGTGACGAGGATGGTGGCTGAGAATTACTCCAGCCTGTCTGAGATTTTGCGTGCAATGTTTATGCAATCGCATGTGCGTTTCAATGCATTGCGATTTTTTGAAGTAGCTTCGGCCCATGCATGGATGTGGTTTGCTACTGGTTGCCTAAGATGATATTTGGAGGTCTCTCTGCAAGCGAACAGATAGTGGTCCGGATCTCCTACCATCCCGCATGAGAAATGCTCGTTTTTGCGTCGTCTGAAGCGGTGCAGGTAAGTCATGAAGGGACCATGTCCTGTTAGATACTGAGTGAAGTGAGATTATAATTAGTACTGGCAACATTAAGCGTACATGAAATTGGATGGAATCAAAAAGTGCTTTCGTTAAATACGGGGGAGCTCGTTATAATACAGGCTATAGCCGTTTAAAATAACATTAAGTACGTTGAGAATTCGATGGGATCAAAAAGTCTTTCGTTATATCTGGAAGTTCATTATAATTTAAGCTATAGCCATATAAAATAACATTAAGTGGGACCAGAAAGTTCTTTCGTTGTATCAGGAGGCCCGTTATAATTATCTCTGTAATCGTTTAAAATAAAATTCAGTGCATAAGAAACTGGATGGGAGCAAAAGCGCTTTCGTTATACCCGATGTATCGTTATAATCTAGGCTAAGGCAATTTAATATAACATTCAATGTATAAGAAACTGGATGAGACCAAAAAAAAAAAAAAAATTCTTCCGTTATTATTATAATCAGGTCTATAGCCGTATAAAATAAAATTATGTATTGGGAATTGGATGGGAATAATAAGTTTCTTCGTTATATCTGGGGGCTCTTTATAATCCAGGACGCGTAATGGCAAACCGCACATTGAGTTGATCAATGTTAACGAATTTCGTTTACTGCGCATGCTCAGTGGTGTACTGTTGGCGTGGCAGGAAATGCTGGCGACTAAGAATAAGCAACCGTTACATAAGCCTGTTCATCATGTAAGTCTTATCTACTATTTACAATTACAATACTACCGAAATTTATTTTTGCTTAATGCATTTGCTTCTGTTTCATTTCATTTTGGTTTATTTTGTTCATAAACATTATATTTAATATCAGTTATTTATAATAATTTCCTTGACTTTAATTCAGTAATTTAAACTGCGAACTGTTTACGCCCAGATAACAGAACCACACACCGTATTTATCTTCTTTTAAAATTGTACCAAAGTCGTAATTACGCCAAATTTTCTTTTGGGCATGCGCAGTATGCGAATTTCGTTCAACATTGATCAACTGAATGTGCAGTTTGCCATTATGCATCCGGGACCCCTATAGCGAGGTTTGAATGTATCTGACTCTATAGCGAGGTTTGACCCTTTGAGCATTATCAAAGAACAACACAGCTCTCAGTTGTTGAAGGCTAAACGTTTAGATAGCGATTATCCTAAGCCCATAAGCAGAGTATAATTTAAAAATTTATATTTCATATTAAGAAAATCTGTTTACTTGCTAGATCCTAGCTCAATGCCGCATTGGGGGTACACGTGTTCAAATAGTGTGCTAGAACCGTAAGTATGCATTTTTTGCTATTTCCCTAGATACGCATTTTGTATCTTTAATTTATTTATTTAGTTATTTTTATTTTTTATTTAGTTTATCTGAGAAAATTGCTGTTTAGCACTGAATTTTATTTCTTATGCACTGAATTTGAAATTTTTCGCATGAGAAACCTTTATGCGTTTTTTATGCTAACTAAGAATTTTATAGCATCGAGGTTTTAGCGGGGTGATGAAATAAATAGTATACGTTAAAAAATATTTCTATTATCTTAAACAAATTTTAATGAAATATACCAACTGTGACTTGGGATATCAAACTGGATGGTTCTTAAGGGTGTTTCGAAATTTCCCTGCAAGAATAAAAACATTTTTTAGGAAAGGAAACAATAAAATTCAATTTTATGATACCCATATAAACTATAAAAAGAATTCTTAGCCATAAAATAGTCATAAAATAGTCAGAAGTCGTCGTTACATGCCATAGTCGTCCTTGAGGGGAAAAAGTTGAAGTTTGATAGAGTATGATGACTGTATTTTTTTATTTGAATGAAATTTCAGTAGATTTATACCTGCATTTGTCTTACGTACTTGTGTTCGTTATCTGCGATATGATATACAATAGCGATATTTTCTTTTCCGAATCTTCACGGGAAACCCATTTGTAAAGAGTGGTTGAATATATTGAAAACAGATCTTCAAAAAGGATATTTTACATAAACATATTATTTGCATTGCCTTGTTTCTGAATTTCGGAATTTTCAACAGCATTATGTCTCTCATTTCAACTGACGCTATCGAAAATATACATGCAAGAGAAAATAATATAAGGCATACAAGTTACAGAAAATGGTTAAGAGAATAAAATACATTTTCTTACAGAGAAGGTAATCTTACGAGTGGATGCTTTATAAATACAAACTTTGACATACAGTACAGCTCCAATTATCCGAACTCCGACTATCCGCATCGCTGATTATCCGAATCGCTTTCAGAATTTTAGAATTTTTCAGAATCAGCTGAAGAAGACAAGGAAAAGGAGAAAAGGAAAAAGAACTCAAGAAAAGTTAAGCGAAAGTACGAGTAAAAGATGAGGATGACGTGCCGCTTGAGGAATTAAGAAACATTCTTTTGGAAATTCCTGGATGTTCAGAAGTTAGTACTGAGGATACAGCAGACCAGATGGTGTGTGATTCGTCAGCCCCTCTATTTCAAATTCTAAATGATGATGAACTTATCGAAAGTGTGAGAGAAAGATACCTTAATGTCGAAGTTGAAGCAGACGCGGAACCATCAGCTATTGAAGCGTTTGCCGGCCTTGAAACTGCGCGGTCTAGAGTTTCGAGCGCAGATAAAATGTTTATTGTTTTCGCACAGTGTTGCCATTGCTCGCTTTGAAATCGTTTAGTTTGTTAATCGAAAATTCGTTGAAGTATTACAAAATATGAAATCGATAATAAATGTCGATAATAATTTGGCGATTGGGTCCCCTAATCCCTAGTCGTCCCTTAAAAAGGGAGTATATGATATTTTTTTTTCTTTCTGCAACCCTTCGTGGTGTAACCAGTAGCATACTAGGCGCGTATTCGAGACGTCCAGATGGGTGTCCCAGCGATGCCTTCGTGGTGTAACAGTAACACACTCGGCGAGGGCATTGCTCATGTTTCGTGTCTCCTTACTTCAAAAATCCTAATGAATCTACGGTGGCGCCCAAACTAAAAATGTGGTAGATGATGATTCTTCACCACCAAGATTTGGCGATTGATTCCCCTAATCCCTAGTCATCCCTTAAAAGGGGAGTATATGATATTTTTTTTCTTTCTGCAACCCTTCGTGGTGTAACGGTACAACATTCGGCGCGTATTCTAGTTCCAGGAAGGGCACTGCTCATTTTTCGTATTTCCTACTTCAAGAATCCTAATAACTCTACACCACAACTGTCGAATTCGAACTAACATCGATGACGCATATATAATAATAAATCTAAAAAAACGTAACTAAGATTAACGACTAGGCAGTGGTTTTATATGCATGTAATCTTGAATACATTCATGAAGCAATATTGCCCAAACCAAACCTAAATAAACATTATTAACGCTGGAATTATCGCATCAAACCGAGTGATGATCGAGAGTGACCCCTCGAGTTACACCATCAAATCAAATCGTAACTCGAGAGTCATCCCACGAGTTACTGCACCGAAAGAAATGGTGACGGAGAGTTACCTTTCGAGTGCAAAGAACTGAATGCTAAATTTTCAGAATGAAAAAAATTTAAGTGAATTTGGAATGGGGAAAAAAATTATATATATATATATATATATATATATGATCTTTTTTGTTTTGCAGAACGGTAATACTCTAATAACTGGCTATTTGTAATGCTGCGTGAAAGATAAATTTCAATATTTTTTTAATAATTTTATTTGATAACAACCCTACTAAGCAGCTTGAATAAGAAATACCGAAATATTTAGTAGCGTAAAAAATGTATCATTCAAAATATAACGTTCACTAGACTGATACCGTTTATGAAAGACACCGCTAAGGGCGTTGAAAGCGTCAAAAGACATTCACAGAAAATAATCATAATTCCACCACGTTTTCAGCAAAATTAGTGGAAGTAAAAGTTGCTTAAGCTGATTTAATCTTAGAAAATACTGAAGTAAAATAATTCTACAGAGTAACTTACAGAGCGTATGGAGTACAGAGTATATATGTCTTATACAGCATATGTGAGTACAGAGTATACGTCTAAAAATTTATAATGTGAATTCGATATCTGCTTCTAATTGTCACAGCGTATTAACCCTTCCTCCTTTCTAAAACGTTTTAATAGGCGGAGACACACACCGGCTACAAATACATATGTAGTTTAAATAATAGCCAACAATTTTACAAACCAACCAACCATTGCTGACTCTAACCTAAGGGGCTGCTAATATTTTTTTTTTACACCATACACCGCTTTCACCACTGCTTGAAGCTCATTGCCCACTAAAATTTGAAAAGTAAACATTTTTAACCCAAAGGGGCAATTTGCTCAGAAGTGTTATTAATTTCGTTTTGGTATTTTGCGTTGGTTCATTATAAAGTGCGTTTCGCTTTTCAAATTCTTGACACCAAATATTAGAGCCCTGCATTATATTTAAAGAAATTAAACAATGAAGAACCGGAATGAATGTTTGTATGTTTCTCTTACTGTGAATTTTCAATTTTCAATAATGTAGTCCTCCACCCGAATATGGGCATCTGGAAACCGGAATTTAGAATGTGGAATTTGTTTTACTATCTATTTCATATTTTGTAAAAATTTAACGAATTTTTGATTAAAAAACCAGCGATTTCAAAGCGAGCAATGACAACGTTGTACAAAAAGTAAAACATTTTTATCTCCATCATGCGAAACTGTGTATCGGAAATTTTAAAGATATGCTCTTTTTAAATTATTTCGTGATATTACTTTTGAATTGAAGTTTATGTAGTTTAAGTGCGAAGAACATGATATTGTTACTTTATTTTCTCTCCTTTAGTACGTTCGTTACGTACGGGGTTCGTAAGGATTTGGAATGAATAACGACGACACTTGATAAAGTATCGAAACACACTTTATTTATCCAATATTAATCAGGACAGCTCCAAAGTCACATTTTACAGTCGTCGAAGATCTACTATGCACTCGCTGGAACAATCAGCGACACAGCCTTCAGATTATCAGGCTATAACGGTTGAGACAGCTTCACTGCAAAGCACCAGAGTAGAGCTCCCGACTCTGCTCGGTCGTTCTTGGAACTCCACGTACTCTCGAGACTCTCTACGCTACAACTCGCGATGCACTCGACGACACACAGAGCACAGCTCCCGAATCCTTGGTTCAGTCGTTCCCGAAGCTCAACACAGTCTACTCGACGATGCACTAACCACGATACAGTAAGAGACTCTTTCGGTGTACTCGACGACCCACTCGGCACTCGCTAACCGACTGGCAACTCGATCGACTCCGCACGGACTGACCAACTCTGCATACCAGCGGGGTTTATATAGCAGGGTTCGAGGATATTCTGGACTAAACCGGTAAGAATTCGTTCCAAAAGGTTCTCCATCCGTCCATGGCATATATCTAATTTTGTCGCCAAATGGGCGATTTCTCACCAAATGTGGCAACCCTGTCTTCCCTTGCCATTTTATGGTAACCCTAAACCTGCTTTGCGGGGAAGCTATCTTACCGCACCTGGACATTTCACAACAATATTTAATAAATAAAGGTAACAAACACACAAAAGGTTAAAAAAACGCCTCTTTGGGCATAATATCAGATCTGAAACCTTTTTTTCTTTTTTTAAATGGCTGGCGTTATTAGCTATTCTGGGCTTTTGCCTACTAAGGCCAGGATTGCTGGTCATTTTATAATGGAGGTATCTAATACGTCGGCCACCGTTTTAAATCCATGCCCTCTCCGGGATTCGAGCCCGGGCCTTCGGTATGGCAGTCGGCTCTCCTAACTACTATATCGTCTGCGCGGTTAAAAAAAGTTATACATTTATCTACTGTAGAAAAAGTGTAGGAAATATTTATAAATACTAAAAACAAAGAGTGTAAGAAATGTTGATACTACATCAAAAAAGTGTAGAAAATGTTGATAAATACCATAAAAGTAGTTTTTATAATCATAAAATAAAACTAAATGTTTAACAGATAAATAAAAAGCTGACTGCATTCCCTCCCTGAAACTACAAAATCCCTCTACCCCCGGCTGAGAACATCTACTCTAATCTATTCTTCAAAATATTATTTGCTTTGCCATCTTGTAAGATGATTATTTAACTTTTGCGTATTTTCCCAAATATGCATTTTTCTACGCTTAAACATACATAAGATTAAAAAAAATATATCGATATTACTTTGGTCGCGATCGACTTTTAGTGCTATCAAAAATTCAGTTGCAAAATATCGGGGGGGGGGCAAAGAATTTGATAGAATTATCAATTTTGTGTAGTGATGGTAAGTCTGTTTGTTCTTACATTTTTCCTTTTTAGAATCATCTTTATAAAGAGATAGATATTACAGTTTACAGTCAATAGCGATTGATATTTTGACCATTATTATACAATATGATCTGCGGTTATACTTCGTGCAATATTTTTTTCTTTTGTAAGTTTTCCCACTTTGACTTTTACTTTCTCTGTTTTAAAAAAAAGTTTTTTCGAAGTTACTGAAGCTTCACCCATTGATTTTGTTCTTCATGCAACAGTATTCTAAATGGATCCCGTTTAGGGAAATGATGATGGATCGAAAGTGGAGAGGAAGGATAATTTTGCTGTCTTGCGCAGAATATTCATCCCCTTCAGAGCTTCTATTTCAAGTAAATAACAAATAAAATGTTTAGTTCCACAAAAATTGAACATTCTTCGTTTATACGAGGGTCGATATTCATACTATTGTTGAACCCATTTTATCACGGCAACTATCAGATAACGACTTTGAATTTTTTCTTCGATGAATAATGGAAATATTTCTAAAACCGGAAGAATTTCTGACTTCCTTTGAAAGAGTAATCTTTGATACTGAGCTTTCAGTGGAAAACGTCTTGAAAGGCCAGGTTCGTTAAGAATTCGTATACAAAAATTTGACTTAAAATGTCGTGGGAAATCAAATGAAAAGCGAGGTTATTGGACTCGCGTTAGGTAGACAATACTTTAAATGAGTTAATAAATTAATTTTGTTGAATATTCATCTGCAGTTAGTCAATTAACTTATTTATTCATATTTATGATTGACATTAGAAGGAAAGTTATTAAGCAACAGCGTTTAGTTTTAAATATTAGAAATATCAAAACCCTGCGGAATTTAAAATTTCCGACAGATTTCGAAAAACAACTCGTATGGTAATGTATATTACTAAAGATAATTAATTACTTTTAGCAATATATATCATCACTACGAGTAATACATATTACTTCCTTTTTTATAAAATGGCTTGCTGTAACAGTGCCATGAGGTAAAACTGATGATTCGGGTATTTCTGTAATCAACAATCGCAAAATAAAACGCAGTTTGTTAAAAAATAAATGTTTCTATGAGATGTAAAAAAGATATGTTTCCAAAGTTCTGAGTTGAAATGGTTAACGGTTTTTTAGGTTTCGAGTTTTTGAATCTTAATTAAAAAAATTTTTTTAGCCCAAAGGGGCTGTAACCCAGAAGAGCTATTGGTCTCAAAACAGTATTTTGTGGCGTTTCACTATAAACGGCTGTATCGCTTTTTAAATTGTTGCCATCAAATATTACCGCTTGTATGATATTTAAACAAATTAAATCATGAAGAATCTATATAAACGTATGAATGGTTCTTGCACTGTTAAAAAACAACGGTAATTGCAGCCATCGAATTTTGAATAATGTGATCCTCCACCCGAACATGGAACTTAGAGGCCCAAAATTTGAATTTGGAATGTGTGTTATTATCTGTTTTACATTTTGTAAAATTTTAATGAATTTTTGATTAACAAACTCAACGATTTCAAAGCGAGCAATGGCAACACTGTACGGAAAAAACGTTTTTATCTCCAGCACGCGATATCGGAAGTTCTGAAGATATACTGTTTTTTAATATTTTGTGATATTTCTGTTAAATTGAAGTTATGAGGTTTAAATGCGAAGAACATGATTTTTAATAAATGAAGCTAACTCACAAAACGTTAAAAAAAAGTTCCCCTTGGGCGTCTTATAAGATCTGAACGCTTTCAAGATTTTCATTTTTATTTATTTATTTATTTATTATCATTTTTTTAAGATTGGGAGAATTTGACTATCGAATGTCTCATATCTATAATCTTCGTCCTCCTCCAGCAAGCAGGAACAATGTGCGCAGTGTGGCTCAATTTGATTGAAAAAGGCAATCTAAGTAATAGGAGAAACTTTTCTTTAAAGAACTTTCATTCTGTTTTTCTAAATTGGGAGTTAAGAATATTCCATGAATTATTTTTTTTATTTTAGATCTTCCTGTCATTTTCAAGTAGAAAAATTATTTACAAATTTACTTGAAAAATACAAGACTTGTCAACTGTTCTTTTGTTTTTTATTATTCAAATTCCATATGAGATAAAGGTAGATTTGACATGGATGAAAAACTTCTAATTTAATCTAATTAATAATATTGTCAGAGTGAAAGGAATTTAAAAAAAGGTTATAGAGTTTCGTATTCTCTGGCAACATAAACTAACGAGCTCTAGAAAGACTGTACAATGACACAGCCTAACTATACGAATAAATTGTGTTTGCGATAAAGTGCTTTAGACAATCAGTAAAAATTGACTAAGTAAAGAATAACATAACATTGGCAATAGCAGTGGTTCACAGCCGCTTCCGACGCTTAGATTTTAGAAGTTTATTTATATAGTTCTTGTATTAAATATTGAAACATAAGCATCAAATTTCGAAATTCAAAGTTCGGACTTCGAGGTGCACATGCTTGGGTGCAGCATTTAGTATGTTCAAAACTGAGTAGCATGTGTCACCGTCTTTCGACAACGTGACGAAAACACATTCGGATTGTTTGTTTCTTAGTAATAGAGAAAATATTGCAAGATGGATAAACTTTGTGTTGTTAGTTACAACTGCAACATATACTGGTGTGCAAAAATTAAGGACGAGACGGTTTTTTCAATATAACTTTGTACAAAAGCTTTCCAAATCAACACATTTAATACCGTAAGATCCCCAATACGTAAGGACATGAGTAATGTAAGCAACACTTACTAAAAGAGAAATCAGAGGGATAAAAAGAAGCTTTATTGAAAAAGTAGCATGGAGCGCAATGCGACTGAAGGCCGAAACATCCCTGTGATGGGTGTCCAGCAAGAAACATCCGGTCTTTAATAGGGGATATGATCTCCCCTGACTGCTAGGCAGGTTTCACAGCGTCTGCCCATGCTGAGAATGAGGGTGTCAATGAGTTGTTGAGGCATTGCTGCCCATTCGTCTTGCAGCGCCAATCGAAGCTTCGGAATCGTTACTGGTGGTAAGGTACGAGCTGCCAAGCGTCTGCCTAGAAAATCCCATACATGCTCGATGGGATTGAGATCCGGAGATCGTGCCGGCCAATCCATACGTTCAATATCCTCACTCTCTAAGAGCAGCTACTGTGCAATGACATGGTGCATTGTCGTCCATGAAAAGGAACTGCGGACCCATAGCGCCTCTAAAAAGACGCACCTATGGAAGAAGAATCTCGTTACAATAACGGGTCCCGTTGACTGAACTTGCGTCGAAGATGTGAAGGTCTGTACGACTACCAAGCATGATGCCTCCCCAAACGAGAACACCGCCACCTCCATACCTGTCCCTTTCAATGATGTTCGAGGGATGCTTGCGGCTTCCCCGCTCTCTCCAAATGAGTATGCGATGAGAATCGCTACTCAGACTGAATCTGCTCTCATCTGTAAAGAGTACTCGTCCCCATTCATTGTCTCTCCAATTCCGGTGTTCCCGGTACCACAGAGAACGCCTTCTCCAATGGGCAGGCGTTAGAGGTACACACCCTACAGGGCGTCGTGCAAACAGACCACCACCGTGCAGTCTTCTGGCCACGGCAAAACGCGATATCGGTCGTCCAGTCGCCTGTGTCGTGTGTCTAACGATTTCTCCTACTGTCTGCCGCCTGCTTCTTCTGGCCTGTAAGGCAATATACCGGTCATCTGCGGGTGTGGTTCCTCGTGGACGACCACTACTAAACCCCCGGATAGCTGTTTCTGTATTTTGAAATTGTCTCCAAACTCGTGAAACGATGCTGTGAGCAATTCCGAACTCTGCAGCCACACTTGTCACACTGCGGCCTTCCTCCAACTTCCCAATGATTCGACCTCGGGTAAATGCATCCAGATGTCGTCTAACAGATTGATTATTCACCATTTCTCGCTGAGGCAGCAACTCGGTGTGATTTTAACTGCCATACGGCGTGCAATCCCTTTGCCAGAAATACTGATATTACACCGACAACATGCTTTATACTACTCAGACACTCCCCCATTACGTCTACCTGCATATCTGCGCATGTGCTACCGTACATCACCTTACTTAATCTTTCTGTCCGATCTGCCTCTTCGTTCAGCTGATACGATAATTTTTCGACTTCTTCCTTAATGTTTGCACACCAGTGTAAATTTCTTTGTACATGTGTTTTGGAGGAGGATAATTGTACTCCCTCGAAGTTGGGAAGGACTGGATTTTCGGAACAGACCATTTTTATGGGAGGAGACCTAGGGTTCGATGTGGACCTTCTGAAAGTGGGTGCAACTACCGGGGCAGTGACACGCACTACATAGTCTCTCCTGTCCTTATCCGACATAGGACCTTTCGTTGCCCTCGCTGGTAACCAGGCTCGCCTGGGTTGATTATTTCGAATACCATCCCTGGGGGGTCGACTGGGTTGGAATTTCCGGAACCGACCATTTTATGGAAGAAGACCCGGGGTTCTGTCCAGTAAATTGGCTAGACCAATGTCTAGACAGCCTCGACTTCTGGGGTAAATAAACAATCTTTGCAGGACTAGAACCTATCGTTTATTCGGCGATAGGTTCAGGCTTGGACGGTACTGGTATCGTCTTGTCTGCCCCTTGGTTGTGGGAACGTTACATTGTCAGATATCGCAGGCTGTTCGAGGGGGATTGGTTCCCCTTGGTCAGTACTTGGGAACGGGCGGTGTCTGACTTTGTGAAGTCCCCCTGGGTTGACCAAGGACATTGGCGCCCTCTCGGAGAGCCTCTGAAGGTTGAGGCATTACTAAACCGTGTAAGGCGGCTTCGAGCTTGCCCTTCTCCGGTGTGGACAGTCGACCTGTGAAGACCACGCTGCGTTGCGCTCCTGCTATTTTTCGATTTTTCAAGTGGAAGTTTCACAGTGCGAAGTGCGTGTGATAAATCAAATTGTGCGTGAATGTGAGCTGAATCCAAGGATAGATCGCATTAGTATGTGTGCATCGTAGTTTTCAAAAAATTTGTGAAAAAGTGTGTTCAATAATTTTGTTCACCTCATATGCCGTCCTTGTAACGGAAGGGTGCCGCCCGGCCACCACGTGGTTGCCGTACTAGGCTTAGGAAGTTCGTCGAAAAATAAGTCCAGAAATCTGTGATTTCTTTTCAAAATCAATATCTTCGTAATTAATGCACTTAGGATTACCGGGTTTTCGGCAAATTGGTAAGTTCTTCATATACTATTATATTATATTTTCAATATGGCTATAACTGCATTATCTTCGATATTAGTATTTTAAGACTAACCTTTTCTGGAACCTAGCTAAAATCTGGACCCAAATAAACTTAATTTGCTAATTGCTCTCTGAAACTTTATAAAATATGCTAGTAACACCAAAGGGTCTGTTCATTGGGCTCGGAATACTAGTTTAAACATGATACTTGATTTTGTCGAAACGTTGTGAATTTCGACACAACTCCTTCACGTCGTCGAGTGCAATTTCGACAAACTCCTTACAGTGTATTCTCCATAGTTTTTAAGACTGTTTACTGTTATTTTAACTGTGTTATATCTTTCTGAGCCTTTTCTGTGTGCCTTTACATATCGTATACATATTTTTGATTGATTATATATTATTATATAATAATATATTATTTCTCTGTTTATATTGAACATTCATTATGTTTTACTGATATAAAGCATATTAACGTCGTTTGTAATTATATTATAACAGTCTGTTTCTTATGGGAAATTAATTACCTAGTGTGAGCTTATGTAATATTCACGCATCGCTATGCCTCAACAATCAGTTTCGTTTACGGATGACCCAGTGAATGACAACTTTGATCCTACTGCATTGCTTGCAACTGATAACAATTATAGTGACAAAGTTAATTTGTTATATACGATCATATTCGTGCCATTGCAACTCTCTATCGAGGAGGAAAGTATACACTTCCTTTCGAACCACGAGAAAAATTGCTCCATTCATTGGATGCGTTACGGCAATTGGCTCTTCAGGGCCCGGATTACATCCCGAAACCAGCCACAGTTGAGGCTGAGGTAAATACATCAACAGTGGTCTGCTATGAAGTTATTCATAACCCACCTATTATTTCATCTCTGCAGCAAGTTCCTTTAGTTCCAAATCCCTCTGCTTTGCCTTCTCCAGCTCCTGGACACTCTTACGCATCTGCATTACAGCAATCCCTTCCACCAGCTCTTACACCTACTTTACTAATATATCCAAAAGAGAACACAACTAGCAGGAAGCTTAGAGATAAACTTTCCCAGGAATTTCCTTTGCCGAAACTTGGAGTCCAAGTTAAACGGATCAAACCTATCCAACGGGGTGGACTGGCGGTGGTCTGCCAGTCGGAAGAAGATCGGAAAAAATTAGCAGCTACTTTAACGTCTGATCACGCAGCTACATTTGTTAACGTAAAGAATCCCACAACAAAAAAACCCCTTATTGCAATTCATAATTTATCCCCAGATCTGACACAGGAGGATTTACAGCTTACCATACAAGAAGACTTTGGCCTCACTAGTGACGAAATTAAACTTATATTTCGTCTAAAGCAGCGACGCAATGTCAAGTGGGTTGCCGAGTGCAGCCCAAGGGCATATCAAACCTTCATGTGCAACCCTCGCATCTACATCGGCTGGCAAAGCCACCTTATCACTGAGCACTTTAATGTCAAAAGATGTTTCAAGTGCCAACGTTTTGGGCACCTGCAAAAAGACTGCCGCAGCGTCCACTATTGCGCATTGTGTGCTGGACAACACGATACCAAGGACTGTTCGGCCGATGCCGATACAGCAGCATGCATCAATTGCATCGATTATAACAACGGCAGCAGATATCAAGTCCCGATTGACCACGCAGCAAACTCCAACACCTGTTACTGCTACCAAAGTAATATTGACAGAATCCGAAGCATCACCACCTATGAGTAGAGATGCCCAGTATAATGTTTCATGTAATTCTATTCCTAACATCAAATTCTTGCAAATTAATCTTCAGAAAGCTCAAGTTGCAACTGCCCAGGCAATAGAGTTTGCGTTAAGCAACAAAATTGATTTTCTTCTCGTTCAAGAGCCATATACTAGACATGGCAAAATGGTTGGTTTTCCTTTATTATGGACTGTATATCATCGAGAAAATTCAGAAGATCCTCCACGCTCAGCAATAATTAATTGTAACCCTCAATTCTCTCCATCAATTATTACTATTACTAAAGATCAAGTAGCACTTTTATTAGAATTAGAAAATTTTACTATAGCATTATTTTCGATCTACTCCAGTCCCTCAGATGATATCAGCACTACAGTCTCTTTCCTGGAACACTATACAAGAGTTCTTGGTAATAAACATCAGATTATCAGCGGCGCTTTTAACGCTCACTCTGTTGCTTGGGGCTATCGAACAACAGACCCCAAAGGCCGTCTGTTAGAAGACTTCTTATCTTCTAAAAATTATGTATTACTCAATGCCACGAATACAATTCCTACTTTCGACAGACTATATGCTGTGGGTTGGCCGGACCTGACCTTTACATCCGCCAATACCTCTCACTTAACAAGTAATTGGACGGTCAGAGATGAGATTTCATTATCTGACCATAAATATATCACTTTTGAAGTAACACAACATAGTTCTTTACCTATCTTACCTCGTTATAATCTTCCTGGCAGGAAAATTAATCAGTTTAGTCGAAAAGTTCGTGGAACTCTTAATCGTCTTCGTCACCAAATCAACTCTTTAACCATATCTGAAGATATTGAACGTTTTTCAGAGTCCTTAATGCAAAATCTTCAAGATATTTGTCACGAAATACTTCCAAAGCGAACTACCAAGCAGCTCCATACTTTACATTGGTGGAACTCTGATCTTCGCATACAGCAGCGGAAGTGTCGTGCGCTTAGGCGACGATTAAAATCTGAACGACGCAATGGAATAACATCTAATACTCTTCAAGTTTTTCAAAGAGAGCGTGCTCTGTATAAACGGATGATTATGCAGAGCAAAATAGAAGCTTGGAGAAAATACTGCACATCAAATAGAGAAATATTTGGCTTACCCTATAAGATCGCTCGAGATAAGCTTTTCCAGCCTGCATCAACGTATCTTTCAGAATCATCACTTGCTGGGTCTAGCCCAATAGAAAATACTATTAATGATATTCTAGCATCAGTTCTTCCTCAGGATGATATTACAGATGACTCCCCAGAGCACTTGTCAATTAGGCAGCAAACTTCTATTCCTAACACAGAGGATGATCCACAGATTACAGTTACAGAAATTAAAACCACTCTTCGAAGTATTCCAAAAAAACGGGCCCCAGGCCCCGACGGGATTGACTATTCTATAATTCGTGTAATCATTAATTCCCACATCTTCTTCTTCTGTGATTATTTTAATAAGTTATTTCTTAATGGTGTATTTCCTTGTATCTTCAAAGCTGGAAGAGTGGTTCTTTTTCTCAAAAAAGGCAAAGATCCGCAATTATCCACATCTTATCGACCTATATGTCTATTATCTGCTCTGGGGAAAGTTTATGAAAGAATTATTGTCTACCGTTTAAAACATTATCTTCACAAAATTCACTTTTTAAGTGATCACCAATATGGCTTTAGACCAGGTAGGTCTACCCTACAAGTATTATCAAAAATTACAGAAGATATACATCGTAATCGCAACAATGGTCACCACAGTACTTTCATCAGTATAGATCTTAAGAATGCTTTTGACTCACTGTGGTGGCCTGCAATACTGGAGGCACTTCGACAAGCTGATTGTCCTCAGAATTTATTTATTGCATTTCAAAGTTACTTGTCGGAAAGAAAAAATATCTACTCCACTAATCATGGCATTATTACAAGACAACAAAACAGAGGCTGTCCGCAGGGTTCTTGTGCTGGCCCTGATTTATGGAATATAACATTTAATTCTGTTATTGCCGCAAACTGGCCAGCACATACCCGGGCATATGCGTATGCAGATGATACAGTTTTTATCATTCAAGGACGAACTCGAGAAGAGTTGCAAAGAAATGCTATTGAAACCTGTGATCTCTTTTATAACTTATGTTCTAGAATTAAATTAACAATTTCCGAACCAAAATCTTAAATTTTATTAATCCCTAAAAAAGGAGGATCTTTGGTTCGACGGCCTCGAATCACCATTCATGGTACACGTATACCTATCAAACCGCAGCTCAAATTTCTCGGCGTTATCTTTGACGAGAAACTGAACTGGATGCCGCATGTTTTGGAACTAAAGAGACGAACTGTTATAATTGCATGTAAATTGCGTCAAATGCAGGGTCGTGGATGGGGAATTAGTCCCTATATACAAAAGGTTCTTTATCTCACCGTTATCGAGAGAATGGTCACCTATGCGGCTGCTATATGGGCTGAACCCATGCAGGGTCGCAAAGTGCGCCACTTGCAAAGTCTCCAGCGTCAATTTGCCTTACAGATAACTAGGGCGTTTCGTACTACCTCATCCAGTGCATTAAATGTCATGGCGGGACTGATCCCTCTTCATCTACGTATTCTGCAGGAAGCAGCAATACAATCCGTCAAGGTTTTGAAAAAACCTTTCATCCTATTTGATGAACTTTTCACACCATTGCACTATGAACAACCCTCATAACATTTGGATGTGCATCCAGTCCTTCAAGGAACAGGACTTCGGATTTTCCTTAAGGACGTAACACTGCCACCTATCCCAAGCATTCAATATTACACTGATGGATCTAAAATAGATCAACAGACAGGCTGTGCCCTTGTAGCCTTTCATACTGGTCAGTCAATTTATCAGTGGCTGGGTCATCTCCATGGAAATAATAGTGTATTTCAAGCGGAGGCCCTAGCCATTCTCAAAGCAGTTCAACACTGTAAAACAAGTGGTGCTATGGAGGCAATAATTATCACTGATAGTCTTTCGTCGCTTCAAGCGATTCAAAACCCCAGACATTCTTCTTCGCTTATCTCGGACATCCAATGTGAACTTCGTAATCAAGTGGGAAATAAAATCACGCTAGCTTGGACTAAGGGCCATGCTGGGGATCACGGTAATACTTTGGCAGATAAGTTAGCCAAATCAGCTGCCGAAAATACCGATGCCGAGGCTGAAGAAGTGATTCTTAAGTGGCCAACATCTCACTTAAAACGAGCTCTTCTTTTAAAAGTTATATCCCAATGGCAACTAGAATGGGATACTGATGAAACCGGTCGACGAACGTACAATCATATTACGTATGTGGATCAATGTCGTCAGATAACAAATCATCAACTAGTAAGATATATCTCGGGGCATGGTCCATTTCCAAGCTACTTTTACAAGCATGGAATTGCAAATAGTGAATATTGTGTCTGCGGAACTCTAGGCATACCTGAACATTATATTACTACATGCCCGTTAACGGAGGAATTTCACATTCCTTTCCCTGTGAATAATCAACTAGCATTTAGTAAATTTTTAATTAAGCAGAAGTACCTTATCAGAAAACTCTCAAAAATTATGGACATTCTCCACAGTTATGGATCTGATCTATGTCAGGTTGTCTAATGTTAATGGTTTTGTCCTGTTTTCATAATGCAACTCTATTCTTGTACACTCCAGTTGCATTCTTGTCTGTTTACATAGTGTTTTCATAATACAATTGTATTTTTGTACACTCCAGTTGCATTCTTGTCTATTTACATATTAAAACTATATTCTTTCTTTTTAATAGTCCCAGTATTGTTACGAATATTATTAAAAATTGTATTGTATTTTAAATGCACTATAAGATATTGCACAATAAGTATTATACTCGCAACCTCAAACTATAGATATGGTATTACTATCTTACTGAATTACAAGCTACATATTAAGTATTCTAATCTGGTTATATATCAAAAATATTGTATCGAGCATTGTAATAACTGGTAGTTATGTAATATTATGTTGAGTTATAAGCTCTACCCTAAGAATATGTGATGCAACATATTGAAATTATGAACATCGTATCGCTATGTATGCTTTAGTATGGAACTGTAAATTAAATTCTTTGCAATACAGAAACTGGATTATTAGCTGGATTATTAGCATAACGTTATAAGTAGTCTTGATTCAACTTGGCATTAACTATTTTATTGAATTACATGCAGAATTTTAGACTTTAGATTTTAGATATTGGTATAACTATATTGTTGCATTGTATCGCATATTGCACAGAATTAATAATATTGAATCGATCATAGGTATTTTTATACATTGCATTTGTATATTTATACTGTTGCTAAATATGTCTTTTTATCCTCAGTATTGTACTGAAGTGTTGCTCTTGTGTATTGTATACAAAGTATTGCATTTAATTCGCTTTAGTTATTAAGAACATTGCCTTATAGGCATCATACTATTAAGAATATATATATTGCACTTCTTTTTATACCCTGAGATACGTACTGAATTAAATATTGTATTAATTATTTTACTGAACTAGCAATTGTGTTAAAATACTGTATGAAAGTTAAAGTAGTATTTTGGTCTCTTTTTGCTTTAAATATTCCATTAAATTATAAATAGTATCATAGACGTAGCTTATCGATTTTATACTGTATATGATGTCTTGTATTGCATATTGCATAGAATTATTACCAATTACTTGACAATATGTATTTTTCTACATTGCATTTGTCTATATACTGTCACATACTCTATTTATTTACTCTTAGTATTGTATTGTACCTATTGTTGTATCTTGTATACTAACCCTGTAAGCATGTTAATTTACCTATTGTATCACATATCTTACGTATTTGCAGTACATTATATTATATCGTATAACCGTATTGTATAATATATATATTAAATTGTGAGCTTCGTATGGATATGTTTAATCTTATATGAAATTGCAATGTTGTGAGCATCGTATACATAATAAAATTGCACTATAAGTCCCCTGCAATACAGGAAATGTGTAGTTGGTATCGTAATATAAATAATGTATCATTCATTTTGCATTAACTTTTGTAATTGAATGATATAGCATCCATTATCTTACGTATTAGTTGTAAATCATATTGTACTGTATACTGTATTATATAATATATACATTAAATTGTGAGCATAGTACAGATATGTATCATCTTGTATAAAATTGAATTATAAGTTCCCTGCAATACAGTACTGTGTAATATATATTAAATTGTGAGCATCGTATAGATATGCGTCATATAAAATTGCACTAATATAGGAAATATACAGTTGGTATAGTAATATAAATAGTGTTTTATTAACTTTGCATTAACTATTGTATTGAACAATATGGCTTATTGATCTTATATTGAATTATCAATCTTGTCTTGCATCTCGTACAGAATCATTAGTATCGTTTTACCTTGTATTGGTATATATCTGTATATGTGTATGTATGTATATATGTGTGTATGCGTGTATATATAGTTGTATAATGTATCCTCTTTACCTTGCATTGGTATTTATATAGTTGCATACTGTATTTATGTATTGTATCCTTGCTTTGTACACTAACTATTGTATTGAACTTACCATCAGTATTAAGATCATTACATCATCGATATCATACTATCAGCATTATTATCAGCCTAGTATGTAGCAGCAGTAGCAGTTTTGTAATATTTAGCATTGTATCAGTTTGTAGTACTGTTTGTAAGTATTCTAGTAGTAGTTTTGTAGTATTGTAGTATGTAGCAGTAGTAGTTTTGTAATGGTGTTTACTCCTTTGGTTTTCTATTGTTATCGCTATCTGTATGTGTTTTGTTCTAATTATGTCCATGTGATTCTAGTATTTATTCAAAACTGGCACTTGCACTTTTATAATCTTATGCTTTGTCAAAACTTCAAATGTACCCTTTATTTATCTATTTATTTTATTTTTTTTGAGCCCTTGTCTGGCCATGTATTTGTTGAACTTTGACTCAATAAATACTAGGCCCGGGCGGTTGGTGTGAACATGCTTCTGGGGGCTTCTTTGGTCTTTTGGACTGCCACCTGGATGGCCTGGTCGCTTGATTTCGGTGTATGGTGCGAGGCGCCTGTGTGGCCCATCTGGCTCAAGATAGAGGTGGACGTGTTGCATATGCCAATTAACCATTACGGTAAAGGGATGGTGCACACGTCCCCCGTCAACTATCAACTATCAACTATCTGTACATGTGTTTTAATCTTTTAATTTTAGGTCTGTGTGCACTCTAATATACAAGGTATACTTGCTGTTTGCAATTGAAGGAAACGGAGCCCTCTAAGATCCATAGATCAAATGCGTGTCACTGGTAATGATGATTTATTCCAGCAGAACGCTTTTATATACCGCTGAACAAAGCTCTGTGCCACCTCAACGCATCCTTTCTGAACTCACATTCCATTACAAAGTCTGCTTATTTCTATCCCCTCTATCTGCTTTTATATTTTTGCCATATAGTTTGGAATGAGCCTATATTTCTCCGAAATAGAATATTTGATTTTGTCAAACTATCCAGGTCTAAAGCTTCACAGATTTTTGATTTTGATTCAAATCTTTCGCCTGATGGAAGACGGGGTTCCGCATTCCGTCTTCCGTCAGCATTTCGATTGGATCAAGAGATTTTAAGAGCTGCTATTTTGCAAAGGCGTTGCAGTTACAAATATCCATGCTTTGGGAGCTATGTGAATTTTGAACAAACAAGGCATCCATCAACACGCACCTATCACATACTATACGAAGCACTGAACATTTTTCAACAAGACTCGTCATTAACTACAATAGTCTGAAAAACTTAAGAAACTTTTTTGATTTTGGCCGCGACTAAATTGCACAAAAATCAACTGAAAGACACGAAGTTCATATGACGGAGGTATAATATGCTACTTAAAGGATTAGGAAAATACAGTGGCAAAAGAAATGCATACGGTATAGAATGAAAGAAAAAGACTTTATGGAAAAAATGAAGTTGGTACAAAAACCTACCTGGCAAAGAGGAAGAACAGCCAGCCAAAGAAGCCTTAGTAAGGGATATGATCTCCTCTAACTGCAATGGTTGAGTGGCACTGTTTGTCGATACTCATCACCAGATTACCTAACAGTTCTTGGGATAAGAACTTCAAAAAGCATCTGTTTCAGTTGTCTAGTGTTCTCTGGAGTATTTTGCTTCCAGGCGTCTCCATTTCTCACACATGTTCAGTGGAATTTAAATTAGAGGAGCACCTCTGATCAATCCATTCTGGGGATATCTTTTCTTTCCAGGAGCTCTTCAATGGCATGACTCCTAAGTGATCCTCTCCACAAATGTGGTGCCCCATCCCAAAATGCCTCCCCAATACAAATACGCCAGATTTACCCCAATCCTGATGTTTGCGGGATGAAATAACGTCCTCATCTCTCTCCATATCAACTAACGGAGATAATAGTTTTTCAGACTAAAATGACTCTCATCTGTAAGGAAGACGTGACTCCATTGATGAGTTGTCCAGTCGCTGTGTTCTCTACACACTGTAAACGGTGCCGCTAATTAGCTGCGATATTTAGTGTACAGCATTTAAGACGGCGGGCAAACAGGCCATCTTGATGAAGTCGTCTCACTACAGTAAAGCGGGACACTTGCCGTCTGGTTGGCCGTGCGGAACTGCTGAGCAATGTTGCCCGCTGTCTGGTTTCGATCACTTGCTTGCACAGCGATATATCGGTCTTCGGTCACCGGTGGGACCTTGGCCGAACAACACCCGCCTTCCTTTATAGCTGTACCTGTCGTCTGGAAGCTTTCCTAGTTTGTAAATCAGCACTTTTATCAGTTCCAAATAGACGTCAAACTACGCCCCTCTTCAATCTCGCTAATCTAGATTTAACGGACTCCTGATGTTTTCTTGCTGCCTTGCCTCCTGATGTTTTCTTGCCTGCACTTGCAGAAGAATGCCTGGAAATGTGCTTTCCTTTCTCTTTTTTACTTCCTTGTTCGAAGTAAAAAGGAAGTATTGTAATCGCGAAAAGTTTCAGACAGCATATTTCAAGGAAAACATCCATTTTAACCACTATCGAATGCAATTTAACGATGTTTTTGCGTGATATCTGTACGTAAGGACAGAATAAAATACTCTTTTCCTTCAAAAAAATTCTAAAACTGCTTTAAAATGAATTCTGAAGAGAATTTTTCGTGGCGTCTGTACGAACGTATGTACGTACGTGCGTACGTACGTACGTATCTCGCATAACTCAAAAACGAGTAGCCTCAGAACGTTGAAATTTTGTATATAGAACTGCTATATAACATGTAGATGTGCACCTCGTATTTTGGTTGCAATCGGCCGCGCCAAACGTATATAAATATATTTATACATATATCCACTCTGTTACCCGGCTCAGTGATATCACTTTCTTTACTCTTGTATGTTTGTAAATTGTACATTTTTTGCTTTACAAATGATTGTATTATGTTGTTTTTATCTTCCGGTTAAGGTTTTTATGCCTTTAGTAAATCTGTACGCAATATTTTTGGAATTATCAACAATTTTAAAGTTGTCTAAGTGTCGCTAAGCCTTTTTTTTTTATGGCGGCCATTGATGTTTACGTTTGAAACAGGAGACTAGTGGATTTGTTGCCAATCTAGAGAAACTTAGTTTCGCAACAACAAAGATGACACATTCATTTATTATCGCCAATTAAATCATGCTTAATTCTTTCTGAATTTTTTTCGAGGAAATAAGCGTTTAAGATTTACTTCGTAATTTTTAATATAGATATTTTGAGTTTTTATGTATTTTTACCTTCTCGCGAAGTGAGAACTGAATTAATTAAATGAGAAATACTCAATCGTCTGTGAAAAACTGCTTCTTTTTTGTTTTGTTTGCTTAATTTCTTTTATACATCATTCTAGCTTTATTACAGTATTTGAATAGAACATGTGGCAACGATTAGATAATTCTGTTCTTTAAATGATATAAATTTTGTGCATTATGAGTTATAATATGAACAAAATATATACGTTAACTGTTATATAATTATTAATACTGTTAAGTGAATCTAGCGCCGGAGTGTCGCTATGGTAAACAAATACTAGAGTGAATTTTAAAGAATGCATTTATTCTATTGTGGTTTATGCGCTGTCGGCGAAGTAGATTTAATTCAATCCAATAAGTTTAAATGAAATGCAAGAAAAAATGCGTATAATTTAATATTCCGTACAAGGAAGTCATGTGGTGTACACATCGGTTTTTTTTTTTTAAGTTGCCTTGCACTGAACGGGCTGACATCTGTCATCTTGCGTGCTCTGCAAACATGGTATATTTGCATTTGTAGGACTTGAGGTTGTTTTCATTGTACTGAATGCAAAATAAATTTGTTGCTCGAGTTTGCATTACAAATCTTTACAAACATTAACACATTGTTTAGTAAAATGCTAAATGTTTTAAACAGTTGGCGTGAAACTCGGAAAATCTGAAGAACCGGTAATTCCAGAAGGTCTAAATAAGTGCAAATCTGGAATATTCCACCTTAATAAAAGTCGTATAATTGCTTAGCTTATATTACAAAGGAAAAGATAATTTTTGAATTAATAAATTTTATCACCTCTGATGCTTCTCAAGTTCATTCATAATATTGTGTTTGGCTTATATTATCCGAAACTTTTGTAAGGACTATCATAATATGAAAGTTAATTGAAATGATATTTTATTACGAAAATCGACATCTTATTACCGACTAGAGACATTCGCTACCTATTTATTTAACGATTGTTTATACACTGTAACTTGCGAACGTTACTATGCATGATTATTTGACAAAATCATTATATTTCAGTAAAAGTATTGTAATTAGTGAGATATCGCTGGTAATTCAGATTGCCGAAAGCACTTTGTAGAGAAAATATTGTTAGAGGTACATTACATGTATGCTTTCGGTAATGATTCATTGGAAGTAATTGATCTCTTCAGGCGGAATGTATTCTAAACAAACGATATTATTGGAGTTAATTGCGACCAGAGTAAATAGTATTTGCATGGGCGAGGAAAATAACGGTTCTTTGTTTCCCCTGCGTTTATTGTATGCACAAGACTAATAAAAAGCAAGTTAAAAATAACTTTCCTTTCAAATTATTTGCAAATAATTGCAAAGTCTTCAAGTTATAAATATTCTATTCAGAACTACATATCTTCTGATATGCGAGAACAAAAGATTAACAACGATTCTTGAAATAAAATATCTGTTGCAGACTCCTACACAAGACTTCCTTGTACGACCTATTAAATTATACACACTTTTTGATGCACTTTATTTAAACTTATTTCCTCCAATTTCATTAGAGATACATTTCTCATTCAATTAATTCGGTTCTCACTTCGCGGCAAACAAAAGTGCATAAAAACTCAAACATTTTAATTGTCCGAGTTGTCTGACAGTAACATCAGAGAAAGTCCACGAAATTTAACGTGGCGCCTGTCGTTGGCAAGAGCGTTGAGCACTATACAGTTGACATTACGACTTTTCGGAGCACCGCCCCCCAAATTTGATGGAGAGCACTCCGGGGGACGGGTCCAAGGATCTCTTTCCACACGGGTCGGAGGATCTCTCTCCACTCTTCCCCTACGACAACCTCACGAGAGGAATTTCAGTTATATTTAGAGTGCTCCCATGCCGCACAGTCACTATACATTTACAAATATCTATGCCTTCTTTGGGATTCGAGCCCGGGCCCTTCGGTACGGCAATCAGCATCGTTAATCACGATTCTGGTTGGGCGGCTAATCTAATAAGCAGTATAACAAGGACGCATTTTTCATTCTACTTAATATTTTAAAGTTCCTCAAGGTAGATTTCACTTTTATTTTATTTGAAACTGATTTTCACAGATCAGCTTCACAGTCATACTTCCAGTATTTTAAAAGAACTAGTTTAAAAATATCCTGTAATTAGGTGAGCATTTTTCGTATGAGAGACATTTTTCGAAATAGCAGATAATTATTACATGAAGGTTAAAAAGAATTTTTTTCACTTCACTTTAAATATAATGAGATTCATTACTTAGAGATTTCGCATTTCAGATTAGAAGCATGTAATTTAAAAATGTTAAGTCAAGGTGCGGTGGGGTAGCTTCCCAGCAAAGCAGTTTTAGGGCTGCCATAAAATGACAAGAGAATGCAGGATTGCCACATTTGGCGAGAAATTGCCCATTTGGCGACAAAATTAGAGATATGCCATGGACGGATGGAGAACCTTCTGGAACGAATTCTTACCGGTTTAGTCCAGAATGTTCTCGAACACAAGCCAAAAGCTATATAAACCCTGCTGGTATGCGGAGTCAGTTAATGCGGAGTTGGTCAGTCCGTGCGGAGTCGATCGAGTTACCATTCGCTTAGCGAGTGCCTAGTGGGTCGTCGAGTGCGCCGAAAGTGTCTCTTAGTGTATCGCGGTTAGTGCATCGTCGAGTAAAGTGTGTTGAGCTCCGGGAACGACTGAACCGAGGAGTCGGGAGCTGTACTCTAGTGCATCGCGAGTTGTAGCGTGGAGAATCTCGAGAGTACGCGGAGTTCCGAGAACGACCGAGCAGAGTCGGGAACTGTACTGGGGTGCTGTGCAGTGAAGCTGTCTTCACCGTTATAGCCTAATCGTGTGAAGGCTGTGTCGCTGATTGTTGCAGCGTGTTTATAATACTTCTTGGAAAAGTGTAAAACGTGATTTTGGAACTGTCTTGAAAAATACTAAATAATAAAGTGTGTTTTGATATTTCATCAAGTGCTCTTCTCGTTATTCACTCCAAATCCACACGAACCCGTACGTAAGGTAACCGGAAGAAAAATAACGTAACAATATTAATCTCTTTCTACTATCCTTTAAATTTATCTTATAATTTATAGCAGTACGTTGGATTTAACTAAGTAGAATTCTAAAACTTATCATTGAGTGTTACGTTATGTTGTGCTACCACGGCGTTTATCATCTGCACAACCTCGCAAACATTTGCGATTGCATGAGACATTTAATTTATCTTCAACGTAGCCTGCTAATTTGTTCACTTCGAACTTGTTGCCATTTCGCGTGACACATGGCATTTAAATTTTTCACTCAAATTATTAAGAGTATTTCATTAACTAATTGAGCGATTTTATTGCATCAAATCTACTTTATAATATCTTTATTTTTTCTCTTTGTAATTTACCTAGTTGATATGATTTTTACTAAATTAAAGAGAGACAATTTACAATGCTCCCATTTAATTATTTTTACGAACATTTGCGGCATTCTCGTAAGGATATTTCTAAAGCCTCATTTTATATATTTTGGTAAGTTAACTTGTTTTTCTGCTGCATTCAGCGAAACTGAATCCAAATTGTAAGGAATATGCAGCCGCATTATTTTGTTTATGAATTAATTAACAAATGTTCTGTAACGATAAAGAATTAAAATTAAAATTGGAAAACATATTAAAGGAATTACGATTATCAACAAGGCTTCGAATGCTGAATAATTAAGATGGTCCATTAGTCCCAATGGTTCCATAAAAGGTGTTCATGTTATCGCTTCATAACTGCTGCATAATAATATATGATATCAAATATTTATAAATAGCAAAACATTAAAACATTATTAGTCATAAGAACTAGATTACGCAAATTGAGTTTTTTCTTTCATTTAAAAAAAATTTTCAAGCAGAGTTTTGTTTTGGCTTCACAAGTTAACTTAAAATTTCATAAATACATTTCTTTAAAGCAAGATGTTTTCTTACATCAATTTGAAATTGTAATGCAATTATATGTACAAACCATCCAGATACAAAAGATAAAAATACAAACCGAACTTAAAAATATGTTTAATTTCTGTTTCCAAAATTTTACAAGGGGGGCGGGGGAAAATAACTATTAACTCTGTTTTTAAATAACTAAGAATCTGTATGTACGTACGCCCGTATGTTCGCCGAATTTTGGAAAAACAACGGTATCTAGAACCTCCAAATTCTAAAGTCGTCCAACCAAGCATGTACACTTCGAAGCTCGAATTTAGAATTTATTTTTTATTTGTTTTATACTTTGTGCGAACTTAATTTTGTTTTACAAAGTTAGGGATTTAAAAGCCAGCAGTGGTCAGCATTTTTCGAAATAAACATTTTTATCTCCAGCACACCATATTGTTCCTATACGGCTAAATATAAAATATTTATCGTTAAATTTTATCGATAAACTCATTTCTTTAAAAGCACTGTTGCCTTTGCCAACCATGAGTTCGAATCCCGTCGAGGGTTCTTCTCCATCTTCAACATGAAAACTGCAAAAAAAAAAAAGGGGGGCAGTTCTATATCTCCCGTTCAACTGAGCCGATTTAAAAATCTCAAATTGTGTTTTCCATATCTCGAAAATGCGACTTAGGGTATATATTATATTTATATATAGCATTGTTCTAACATAAGTATTTTGACACAAAATCGGATTTTTTCTGAAATAACATACGATTGTTTTTCCTTATTTCGATTCTACCACTCAAATTATGCCTAGATATTAAATTTTGCAATTTTTGGTAAGAAACTTATGGAGAAATTTAAAAATTTATCTAGGCTAATTTCTTTCAGTTTGCGCTAAGAATTCTTTTGGCGATTCTCTTTTCTCAAGACTTGGCGAAACTCTTAATTTATAGCAACCTATTTTCTTTTGCTTTTTTCTGCACGATCAGAGTAAAAAGTCATCATTCATACTTTGAAATAATTTTACAAAGTGCTTACACCACATTTTCGTTTTTACCGGTTATAATAAATGCGCCAAATTTCAAAACGCGCCAAAATGTAAATTCAAGTATATCTTAGGAAATTTTGAATAAAAAACTCTAACTTTTTGCAGGTATGCTTCGAAATACATCTACTTTAAGATGATGTTAAAAATTTTTATAGATTATAATAAAAATATTTAATAATACAAATTTAAAAATAAATCATAAAAAATGTGCGAATATTTGGATTAAGCCTAAATTTCGAATTCTGGAAGAAGAAATCAAGTAAGTTAAATAAAAAAAAAAAGAGATATTGAAAAATATATATCAAATCCAATTAACATTGAGGAGCTAAAATTTTGAGAGCTCATTTTTTAAAAACTACTCGTGCGAATTGTACAAAACTTTGTAGTTTGACATAATTTGAGTCGTAGAATCGAGATATGGAAAAAGATTGTCATGTCATTTCAGAAAAAATCTGATTTTGTGTCAAAATACCTATAATAGAACAATGCTATATATAAATCTAATACATATCCTAAGTCGCGCTTTCGAGGTAAGAAAAACGCATTGAATTTCGTCAATCTGTCCAGTAGAACGGTAGATATAGAAATGACCTTTTTTTTTTTTTTCGCAGTGTACACATTGCACGATACGTATTGAATAAGAAATTCAATTCGAAATTTTGTTAAAAAATGTGCTGTGCTTACACTAGATCCGTATTTTCTTTCTCTTCTGCCTTCTTAAAAGCTGAACATAAATTTGTTTAAATTTAAATAGCGAGCGAAGGTATAATTTAAAAAAACTACCGTGGCAACTGCCCATTAACCTGTCATTCTGCTAAGAAAAGCCACCCACCTTAGACGACTTCTAGATTGGTGAATTGATTTGCATCTGTTGACGCTTAGGACTAGAAATCTATTTATAGTAAATTAAATACACAATTTTGATTTAAATATATTTATCTTATATATATATATGTAATTTATTAAATAATGAAATTTCTGCAATCCAAATCGAAAACTATTCATCAGCATATGTTATTTAATTGAATTACTGCAGCCCCCATCTTGAAAATTCAATCAACCAATAACAAGATTTATTCGAAAGTATTTTTGAAATTTTTACGTAGGTTTCACTTTTACGTGATGTCTAATTTACTCTGTATATAACGGTTTTATAAATTGAATTCCATTTTGATAAAATATTTCATCAGCTTATGCTACAGAACTTTGGAATTCATTTTCATTATTAATAAGAGAAAAAACTTGAAAACTGAAAGGTTGCATTCATATTTAAATGAATCATTTGTCGGATCTTATTACTTTTTCTCCCTCCAAAAAAAGTTAAAATCACAGCTATTTCTGAAAACGCTAATTTTTGCTCTCATTTTTCCGAGTGGCAACAGTTTCGCACGCTGGAGATAAAAATCTGCTTTATTTCGAGAAGTGTTGCCACTGCTTGCTTTCAAATCGTAGAGTTTATTAATAAAACATTTTAAGTTAAACTATTAAATAAAAATTGCATTGTCAAATATTAAATACATTATTTCCGATTCCAAAAATTCGTGGGTAGACATTTCTACAGTTTCCATCTTCGTACGAGTTTAATCAGCCGAGATATTAATTAAAAATTATGAAAACACTCATTTTCGCACTAATTTTTTTCTGAGTGGCAACAGTCTCACGCGTTGGAGATAAAAATGCCTTATTTCGAAGTGTTGCTACTGCTCGCTTTTAAATCGTAGAATCTGCTCATAAAAAATTTGCAAGTTTTATAAAATCTATACATATAAAGAAGAATGCCTGCTTGTTTGTTCGCTTTAGTGATTTCTAATCAATTATGATGAATTTTTTGCCACATTTAATCGACTAAAACTGAATATATGTGAAATATTGGATGGAACTTGAACTTTTACGACGAAAATCATTCAAAACTGCGTGTCATTGTTGCTGATGTAATGAGAGAGAATTAGGTTATTTTTCTATGGAAATATTATATGTGGGTTCCATATCGCATCAGACTGAAAAATGTATGACATGAATCGTGTTTTTTGCATCGTTACTAGAGAAGGATGACAGCGGTATCCTTCTCTCTGTCTAACTTTCAATCTAACTTAACTGGCATCGGGTACTTCTGATAAGTATATACTATTTTTCCACACGTAATTTCCCTCCTCTTTTCCTACTTTCACCGCTTGGAAAACGGAAGTTAAAAATAGGGCTGTATACATATAAATTTTTATTTTCAAGACAGACGGAGGATACACATAGCTTTTTGAAAGCATACATGAAGACACACTGATATTATTATGTTACGCATTTCAAAGGACTTTTTATCTTAAATAATATTCCTTTGACTTATACGAAATAAATTCCTATTAGTACAAACATTTTACATTGTTACCGTAAATCAGAAGTTTCTAAATCATATAATGAAAAAACTGGGGGGGGGTGAGGCGAGTCAATACGATATTATTCTATCGAAAAGTGCATGTCAAAATTATGTTTAGGGAATTATGTGAGAAATATTATGTAATACGATTTGTCAAATACTAAATATAAAATTGAATTGAAAGTTATAATATTTCAGATATATAAATTTATAACAGAGAAAATGCAATTTGAAAGTACTGAAAGAGGATAAATCCGAAAAATGTGCATCTCACAAAAAAAAAAAAAAAAAAAAAAAATATTGAGAGGTGTAATATTCTAAAGCTTCGAGTTTCACATTGATGAAACTCACTTCTAAAGTCTATTACATACTTGCAACATCCATAGATCTCTAAACAGAATAAGTGCGATCATAAGCTGAGAGAAAAAATTCTTCCTTTTCTGCAATGTATTTCAGTTTCATTTAACAATGTAAAGGATTATTTCAGATTATTCTACTATTATAAAAATCTGATGTGTACACCACATGACTTCCTTGAATTGGAATATTAAATTATACGCATTTTTTCTTTCATTTCATTTAAACTTATTGGATTGAATTAAATCTACTTCGCCGACAGCGCATAAACCACAATAGAATAAATGCATTCTTTAAAATTCACTCTAGTATTTGTTTACCATAGCGACACTCTGGTGCTAGATTCACTTAACAGTATTAATAATTATATAACAGTTAACTTATATAATAATTATATAAAGGAAACTAAGTTTTATATAATCCAATAATTATATAACAGTTAACGTATATATCTCGTTCATATTATAATTCATAATGCACAAAATTTATATCATTTAAAGAACAGAATTATCTAATCGTTCCCACATGTTCTATTCAAATACTATAATAAAGCTAGAATGATGTATAAAAGAAATTAAGCAAACAAAACAAAAAAGAAACAGATTTTCACAGACGATTGAGTATTTCTCATTGAATTAATTCAGTTCTCACTTCTCGAGAAGGCAAAAATACATAAAAACTCAAAATATCTATATTAAAAATTACGAAGTAAATCTTAAACACTTATTTCCTCGAAAAAATTCCAGAAAGAATTAAGCATGATTTAATTGGCAATAATAAATGAATGCGTTATCTTTGTTGTTGCGAAGCTAAGTTTCTCTAGATTGGCAACAAATACACTAGTCTCCTGTTTCAAATGTAAACATCAATGGCCGCCATTAAAAACAGGCTTAGCGGCAATTAAACAACTTTAAAATTGCTGATAATTCTAAAAATATTGCACACAGCTTTACTAAAGGCATAAAATCTTTAAGTGGAAGATAAAAACAACATAATTCAATCATTTTTATAGCAAAAAATGTACAATTTACAAACAGATAAGAGTAAAGAAACTGAGATCACTGAGCCGGGTAACAGAGTGGATATATATATAAATATATTTATATACGTTTGGTGCGGCCGATTGCAACCAAAATACGAGGTGCACATCTACATGTTATAGCAGTCCTCTATACAAAATTTCAACGTTCTGAGGCTACTCGTTTTTGAGTTTTGCGAGATACGTGCGTACAGACGCCACGAAAAATTCTCTTCAGAATTAATTTTAAAGCAGTTTAATAATTTTTTTTGAAGTAAAAGAGTATTTTATTCTGTCCTCACGTACAGATATCACGCAAAAACATCGTTAAATTGTATTCGATAGCGGTGAAAATGGATATTTTCCTTTAAATATGCTGCCTGAAACTTTTCGCGATTACAATACTTCCTTTTTACTTTGTAGAAGGAAGTAAAAAAGAGCACCACAGATATATTTTTATTATACAGCCGTGTTTTTTTTAAGTTATGACTTCAAGTTTAGAAGACTTTGCAGATTTATTTTATAATTTTCTGTAAAAAAATTTACAAGCATAATTTATTTGAAAACAAAGCCAAACTTCAAAAATGACTGTCGTAATTTTTTTTTTTTTGAAAATCAATTATAATATATTCTCCTCCCAACCGAACCAAAATCATTGGTGACAAAGAGGATACACATTCGTTGTGATACAGAACTTTGTTAAAATTCAAAACATTTAATTACATTTACATTCTTTGTTTTTAAAATAATTCATTACTTCCGAAAGTTTCCTTAAATCATTCTTTAGTTGAGATTTTTCCTAAGATACATTTGGTACAATTTGCGTTCTGCAAAGGATAATAAGCTCAAAACTAAAATATAAAGCATGTTTATAGTCACGCACTTCCGGAAGTTGTTGCCATATCATGTGGAGTATGATCAGATTGCAACAGTATATTTTTAGCAAAGTTAGGATTAAAAAAATGAAATATAAGATCTTATTCAAAACAACATTATTTTAATGATTATGAAGTTAGAATAAATAATTAGTGACAATTCAACTGGCTTGTGTTACTTTAATCTGATTCGAACCTTTAGTGTTGTGATTTACATTCTGAACAACATGTTATTATAATTAGATTTATTAATATTTATACCAGTTCCTCATATATCTTAGGTCATCCAAAAGTTCGGTATAATTTTGATAACAAATAGAAATGAAACAGCACATTAATATAAGAATATTTAGAAGCTTCATTGTTTTCTATGACTCTTTGCCATCTGAAAATTTCTTTTTTAAATATGTCATTAGGTTTCTTCGTAAAGAAATTATCGAAGTGATGTTTGACACTCCTAAGGAAGTGAACTCCATGCTGTTCACACAATTTTTGAAAGAAGAAAAGATGACGAGGGGGCAGGATCTGATGAATATGGTGGCTGGCACAAAACGTCCCATTCATATCCAAATAGTTTCCCAAAGTGACTAATTTAAAATTTTGGTACTGGCCTTACTGGCTGAAGCGTTGCATAGTTATCTGAATCATGAAGTTCATGTAAGAAATAAGAATCATACCACAGCTATTAATTTTGAAATGAATTAGCCTAAAGCAGTGTATTATCAACAGTTACTGTTTTTCAGGATGGAAAGACAAACTACAAAATTAAAAGAAACTGTTAAAAGACTGTAGTAATATGAAAATCCGTTCGTCCGTGCGCCCATCCATCTATCCTTACATGCATGTCCATTAGTCGTACTATGCATGACATAAACCTGACTTACAAGTTCGATCGCTGGGTGCCGCATGAGCTCATTCAAGCAGATAAGGACAAAAGTGTTCGGGCCCTCACTAACCTGCTCGAATATCAACGCAAGGACAAAATATTGGGCCTTATCGTCACTTGTGATGAAAGGTGGATTTACTTCAAAAACGCAGGATGAAAAGGGGGTTGGACTACGCCCGGTGAGCCCGTCGGCAGCTTCGCAAAGCGCAACTTGCCTAACAAAAAGATCATGCTTTGTATCTAATTAGACTATCGTGGTATCATCCGCAAGGAGTATCTAAAAAAAGATAAAACCCTCGACAGTATGGTGCACAATGAGATGCTAATCCGTGTTGACGCTGCTACCAAGGAAAAACGTCAAACTGAGTTAAGGAGGTAATGTTCCAACAAGATTACGCAAGACCACAATTGTCTACATTCGCCAGCTGGACTCTGTTCAGACTCGAATCGGATCTTTTGCCACATCCAACATATAGCTTCGACATCGCTACTTGGGACTTCTTTCTACCTTTTCTTACACGTACAACTATATCTTGTTGGTGCGATCTTCCATTCTGCCCAGGATGTCCGAAATGAGGTTGATCTGTTTTTGGACTCTCAGCCACCAAGTTTCTGGGCCGAAGGCTTTGAAAAGCTACCAAAACATTGGCAGAAAGCCATAGATTTGGATGGTGATTACTCCCCGCACTAAAGGTTATGCTTTCATGTTTTTTTTTCTAACTTTATTAAGAACGTTTTTTGGCAGAAAACTTTCGTTACAACCAGATATTTTATTTCGGAGATAGATGTTAACACATTTCTTTTAAATAGGCGAATTTCCATCGTTTATTCCTTCAAATAATTTTAACATAGTACGTAAACCTCATTTTCGTTATTATCGCTTATATTAAATACGCCAAATTTTTAAAACGCCCCAAACTGTAATTTTTCGTATGCCTTAGGAATTTTCGAATAATAAACTCTAATTTTTTTTGCAGATAATCTTAGAAATACATCTACTTTAAGATGACGATAAAAATTTTATATGTTATAATTTAAAATGTTTTTCGAAAAATTCATAAAAAATATTTAAAAATACAAATTTTAAAAATAAATAATAAAAAATGTGGGAATTATATTTGTATTCAGCCTAAATTTCGAATTCTGGAAGAAAGAATCAAGTAAGTTTAATAAAAAAAGAGATATTAATAAATATATATCCAATTCAATTAACATTGAGGAGCTAAAACTTTGAGAGCTAGTTTTTTAAAACGTACTTATGTGATTTTTACAAAACTTGGCAGTTTGGCATAATTTGAATCCTAGAATCAAAATACCGAAGAAAATTGGCATGTCGATTTTGTGTCATAAAAATACCTACGTTATGACAGTGCTATATATAAACCGTAATACATATCCTAAGTCATGTTTTCGAGACATGAAAAACGCAAGTTGAATTTCGTCAATCGACCCAGTAGAACGGGAGATATAAAACTGTCCCTTCTTTTTTAGTCCAAAGGGATTTGTCCCTGAAAGACTATTGTTTTTGTTTTGCGATTTTGCGTCGGACTCATAAACGTCGGTTCACTTTTCAAACTGTTGCCACAAAATGTTAGAGTCCTGCATTATATTTGAAGAAATTAAATAATGAAAAATCTGCATAAATGTATGTATATTTCTCGTATTGTGATAAAACAACGGTACATAGAGTCATCGAATTTTGAATAACGTAATCCTCCAACGAATATGAGCATGTGGAAGACCCAATTTGAAATTTGAAATTTGTTTTATGATCGATTTCCTATTTTTTAAAACTTTGACGAATTTTTGATTAACAAACTCAAGGATTTCAAAGCGAGCAATGGCAACGTTGTGCAGAAAAAACATTTTTATCTCCAGCGCGTGAGTCTCTGTATCGGAAATTCTAAAGATATGCTCGTTTCAAAACTATTTTGCGATATTGCTGTTGCACTGGATCTTATGGTTTAAGTGCGAGGAACATGATATTTAATAAAGTAAGGTAACACACAAAATGTTAAAAAACGCCCCCTTGGACGTAATTTAAAATCTGAAACATTTAAGTTTTTTTTTTTTTTTTTTTTTTTTTTTTAAAGTCCAAAAGTATAGTATTTCCAAGTATAGTCCAAAAGTAAAGTTAGTATTTAAAGAGCTCTCAAAATTTTAGCTCTTCAATTGAATTTGGTATATATTTAGTATATCTCCTTTTTTTTTTTTTATTAAACTTTTTTCATTCTTCCTTTCACGTTTTCATAATTTTGGTTCATTCCAAATAAAATTCGCCCATCTTTTATAATTTATTTTTAAAATTTGTATTTTTAAATAATTTTTATAAATTTTTCGAAATCAATTTTGAATTAAAGCCTATAAAATTGTTACCATCATCTTAAAGCAGATGTATTTTTAAGCATATCTACAAAAAATTAGAGTTTTCTATTCAAAATTTTCTAAGACATACGTGAATTAACACACTGGCGCGTTTTGAAATTTGGCATATTTGTTATAAGCAATAATAACGCCAAATGTGGCTTGCGCACTTGTTAAAATTATTAAATTATTTGAAATTAGGAACGATGATTTTTTTCCCTCTCTTGTGCATTGAAACAATGAAAGGAAAATAGGAAAAATGCGCCAAGAATAACTTTACAAAATTTCTCCATAAGTTTCTGACCAAAGATTAGAAAATTTAATATCTAGGCATAATTTGAGTCGTAGAATCGAAACATGGAAACAAATTGGGAAAAATTGGTAAAACATCCCAGCGATAGCACACTCGATTTTTCGCGTTTTCCACTTCTTAAAACAAAAACTAATAATAATAATAATAATAATTTGAAAATTTCGTTTGCTGTGACATTTCCTTTCTAATATTACGAGACTTCAATATTTCTTACCTACAGGTCACATGTAATGTTTTTAGATTTCTTTATCTGTAAAATAAAATGACTGATGATAGTTTATGTTTGACAAATTATTAAATATGTTGCGATATAAATGTGAAGGAACTCAAAACACGTCCTCGTTTTAAACACGAAAGTAATATTAAATAACTGCACAATACAAGTATAAACAAGAAAATAACATATAACACTTATAAGTACGAGAACAGAACAAAAAACAGTGAAGAATAGACAGCATAGCAGCTACCTTGCGAAGGCGTTCGTCTGAGTCTGATTCTTCAACTGAATTAAAAATGTTCTTTGGCATAGTTCCAAAAGCGAAAGAGTCAGGTTTAGTTGTTCTCTTCCGGTGCACCGGAACAAAATATATGAAGAAGTTCTGTTTACTTAGATCTGAGAACTGTTTCATAAGACTGACTTAAAATTAATCATTAATTTTTTTCGCTTTTTTCTTAATTATTAACTCAGCAAGCTTTCTTCTTAAGTATAGCAATTATTTAATTGTGTAAGATTAATTGCCGCAATTAAAACTAAATGAAAAATTTATTTCTCCCCCCCCCCCCGCTTATCTTTCTACTCCTTCTAGTAAAAAGGAGAATTACATATATTTTCATTATCCCCTTCTGGTTATATTTCCAGTATTTTTCTAAATTTTCGGAGTTCATCCTCCTTTGAATCCTTTATAACTACGTGATAAAATATTTAACAATTATATATGAAGTAAAAGATTCGAAACATAGTTTTCTAATTCCTAATGGCCTTGGAAGAAAACTTTTTTTTTTTTTTTTTTTTTTTTTTTTTGTGCGCTTTACGTAATGACCGTGAGAACAGCTGCAGCATGAAAGTTCTCAGATTATTTCGCAAACTAACGAGTTTCCAAATGGTTTCACTTAGTTGCTAACTCTTCTAAGAAGACTTTAACAAGAATATTATTATTATTATTATTTTGATCAATAAATTTATTTACATCTTAAAATAAAGTGTTTCTGATACCTGTATGAAGTTGTAAAGTATTCAGGATATGAGACAAGCACACTTAAAATACAGTTATTAAACCAATTTGGTTTACAGAAATACGCCAATGTAAAATTTAAAAGTAGGCGAAGTAGCAATCATATTTTGGAATAGATTTTGATCAAATTTTAAACTTATTAGCCGAAAGGTGCAACTTGCCCAGGACGGCTATAAATTTCGTTTTGGCATTTTGCGTTGGTTCACTATAAATGACGTTTCCTTTTTCAAATTGTTGCCGACCAATATTAGAGCCCTGCATTATATCTAAACAAATTTATTATATTTAAATAATGAAGAATCTGCATGAATATATGCATGTTTCTCGCAGTGTGAAAAAGTGACGGTACCTGGAGACATTCAGTTTTGAATAACGTAGTCCTCCACTTGAATATGGGCATCTGGAATCCCAAATTTGGAATGTGTTTTATTATTTATTTCATATTTGCAAAACTTTAACGACTTCTTGATTAGCAAACTCAACGATTTTAAAGCGAGCAATGGCAACACAGTGCAAAAATAAATAAATAAATAAATAAATAAATAAAAGGAATATTTTTATCTTCCGTGCGGGAATTTGTGCATCGGAAATTCTAAAGAAAGGCTCTTTTTAAATTATTTTATGATATTGCTGTTCAATTGAATTTTATGGTTTAAGTGCGATGAATATGATATTGTTACGAAATGTACAGGCGCGGTAAAGGTAAAGTTAAAGGTAAAAGTATGGGGGATACCAGCGATGTACCATAGGTCAACTGGTAATGCCTTCCCATACTAACTCTTTGAGAGAAAAAAAAAGGGGGGGTAATTGCAAGTTTTATAACAATTTGCATAGACTGAAGCTTTTCAAAAGGTCTAAGGTTTGCCTATTATGGTACATCGTGCAATTCCACAGTACGCCCCGCATCCAGTATTTATTAAGAATAATGGTGTAGGGCATAAATAAGTAGATTACAAAATAGTAGGAATACAATTTGAGATTCACAAGATAAATTGAACACCTGATTTGGTGCAACGAAAATAGGAGATAAACATAATTAATAAACAAATAAACATAATGAGATAATTATAACTAGTACTGGCAACACAATGTTAAATGAATTGTTATAATAATGCTAAAGAGGTAGGTGTCCATGGGTTATTTCAGATATATTGGTTTATTGCAGTTTATAAAGCTCACGAGCGGATCCATTTTGTACATAATCACAGCATGTAAAAGTTCACTAAGTTTAAACTGTATGTGGACTTACACGGTAGATGGCTTCCCCGCAAAGCAGTTTTAGATTAATTGCCACATTTGGCGAAAATCGCCCATTTGGCGACTAAATTGGCGATATACCATGGACGGTTGGAGAACCTTCTGGAACGAATTCTTACCGGTTTAGCCCAGAATGTTCCCGAACACAAGCCGAAAGCTATATAAACCCTGCTGGTCCGCAGTCACTGTGTGTGCCTTGTCTAGTGAGCTGATAGTCATTGAGCGAGTATCTCGAAATCTAGCGCCGAGTTGGTCGTCGAGTGCATCGAAAGAGTCGTTTAGTGCATCGTCGAGTTTTGTCTTAGACTGTGCTGAGTCGAGAGCTATACTCTTGTGTATCGTCGAGTGCATCACGTGGAGAGTCTCGAGAGTACGTGAGGTTCCGAGAACGACCAAACAGAGTCGGAAGCTGTACTCTGGTGCTTTGCGGTGAAGCTGTCTCCACTGTGATTGCCTGATAGTGTGAAGGCTGTGTCGCTGAACGTGTTTATAACAGTTCGACGACTGAAAAAGTGATTTTGGAGCTGTCTTGAGAATGTTGGTAAATAAAGTGTGTTTCGATACTTCATCAAGTGTCGTCGTTATTCACTTCAAATCCACACGAACCCCGTACGAACGTGAAGGAAGAAAATAACGTAACAATATTTAATAAAGAAGGGTAACATACATAAACACTCTTTTCATAATAACGTGCAGTGCACGTACAGACGTCACGGAAAAAAAATCCATTACAAATGCGTTTTCAAAAAAGAGTTCTATTCTATGCGTACTTATAGAAAAAATACTCAAAACACGCAAATATAAAAACATCACACAAAAAATAGTCAAAACGGATTCGGGAACCGTCTAAACAGATATTTCCATTGAAATGCGTGACAGCTGAAAATTTTTACGACTACTTCCTTTACTTCGTACAAGGAAATAAAAGGTGAACATTGTTCTGATATTTTTTCCAAACTTGCCTGAAGCAGAATCATAAAGAAAATGCGCAACACTTTTGAATCAAGTGGCATTTGGGAATCTTACCATAACATTGTTTATTTCGCACATAATTTCTCTGAATATATTTATTTCTTATGAAACAGAAGAAGACTTTTATATGATGTATGGAGTGCTATTTTACATATATTAAAAATGTGACTGCTCTTCGGGAATGTGTGCCTGATTTCGATTCATAATCGCAATATTTCAATAATTTTTATTAAATATACAGAATAATATTCAATTATTTAACCGGACAATTTAATATGAGCCAGTTATTATCTATATAAAGATGTAATATTTTGTTTAAGTATACAATATAATAGAAGAACAGCAAGTAGGGCACAGCAGATAATGTAAACTATCTGTGCACATACAGGGGTTGGACAAAAATATGGAAACACCTTTAAAAAAACATGTTTTTTTGCTTATATGGTGTAGGAAACCCGTTGGCATCCAAAACAGCTTGCAGTCTTCTCGGAATGGATAAATACAGTTCCTGTATGTTTGCCAAGGGAATATTATACCATTCTTCCTGCAAAACGGTGGCAAGTTCAGATAACGATGTTGGCGGTGGATAACGAGAACGCACTTTCCGTTCCAATGTAGATCACAAAGGTTCGATAATATTCAGGTCTGGTGACTGTGGTGGCCAGGGGAGATGGGGCAACTCATCCTCGTGCTCAGAAAACCAGTCCTGGACAATGTGAGCTGTGTGAACAGGGGCTTTGTCGTCTTGGAAGACACCATCACCATCGGGAAACAAAGTTTGTACCATGGGATGAACTTGATCGGCCAAAATGTTCACATAAGTCTTCGCAGTCATGTGCCCTGACACCGTTATCATGGGGATAGCAGAGAACCACGATATGGCTGCCCAAACCATAACAGAACCCCCGCCATGTTTCATTCTTGGCAACAAGCAGTCTGTATATAGGCTTGAGATGGCGTTCTTCAGACGTAAACTCGGCCAGAAGTGGGAAACAATGTGAAAGAAGACTCGTCAGACCATATTACTCGCTTCCCCTGCTCTATAGTCCAGGCTTTATGACTTAAACACCACCTTTTCCTGTTACGGGCATTAGCATCACTGATAAGTGGCTTCTCAATTGCAGCACGGCCAGCATCTCCCTGTTTATGAAGCTCCCTTCTAATTGTTTTGGTACTCACAGGGTTCGGTAACACAACATTCATTTCAGCAGTAACTTCTGCAGCTGTGGTCTTCTTATTTTTTGTCACAATTGCCCTTAATGATCGTCTGTCACGATCACTCAGGTCACACTTTCGTCCGCGCTGTGATTTAGCAGATGATGTTTTCCGCTTTTCAAATATGCGGAATAAATCTTCGATACAGTACCTCTTTAAACACTAAACACCTCGGCTACCGTGCTTACGGAAGCACCTACCATACGTGCTCCAACAATTTGCCCACGTTCGAAGTCTGTTAACTCTGACATAATGCAATGACAACCTCACATAACAGTACTCCGACAACAACTGAACTGTTTAGCACATTTACGAAGTTGTATAGGTGGCGTCAGTAGTCAAAAACGCCAGCGCCACCTACATATTTCATTAAAATCAATCTTTCGTTTCAAACATGCATTTCACAAGGTATTTCCATATTTTTGTCCATCCACTGTAGCTCAGCAATAAACAAATTTGCTAGAAACAATGGAAAGGGTTGGAAAAAAAGAGGAGAGATATCAGTCCCGTATACAAACTTTCGAAGTTAAAGGCTAATCGTTTTGAGTTATGACGCATACACATACGTATGTACAGATGAAAAAAAAAAAAAAAAAAAAACTATTTTAATTAATTTCATAATCAATTTTGGAGTAGAGCCCTTTATTCTGTTCGTATGCATCAAAGACGTCATCCAAAAAATATTCAATATCGATTCGGAAAAGGTCAAAATTTATATTTCCGTTGGAATCTAAAAATTGAAATTTTTCGCGATTACAATATTTCTTCTTCACACAAAGAAGTAAATTATAAATTAAAGAATGCGCAACATTCTTTAATTTATAATTTTATTACTATTGGTATGCCGAAAGAACTTTCACACAAATAATTAATAAATTTTCAAACTATGTAACTATGTTATTAATATCCGCATGGAGGTTTAGTTCTTTCCAAATAAGTTCTTTCTAAATAAGCATAGAAAGTTCTCTATAATTGGTCTTTTGAAAGTATTCATAGAATTTTATTTTATTTTTATAGCAGAGCTGCATTTAAAAGTCTTTACACGATCCTATTTTCGTTTTTGCTTTCCAACAGTAAAATTTATGCCCGGAAATTTAACATATTCGAAGTCGACAGACAATTCGCTTTCTGTAAGAATAGTTTAATGTAAGAGTACTTTGGCGAGAAATTTAAATTTGCATTTTGATCGATGCTCATGGCTCAGAAAGTGTTCTACATGTATATCTTAAGATACGTAAAATACATTTTTACGTTATTTTTCTGTTTTTAGAGGGAGATATCGTTAAGACTAAAATAGGAAAAGGTAGTTTAGTTAGACTTTGTCGGATGTTTAGGTAAAATGAGTAAGTTTAATTTATTTTTTTATTAGCTAACATAAAGTTTGTAGTCCAGAAAACGAAAGAAATAAAATACGTTGTTTTGCTCCGACTGTAAAAACATGGTGGCATTATTATAAAATAAAAAGAAATCTGATGTGTGTACCACATGGCTTCCTTGTACGGAATATTAAATTATATGCATTTTCCTGCATTCATTTAAATTTGTTTCATCGAATTTCATTTCATTGCAGATGTATTTCTCATTCAAGTAATTCAGATCTCACTCACCGGCAAAGCAAAAATACACAAAAACTCAAAATATCTTCATTAAAAATTGAAGAATGTAGAAAAACATAAAACACAAAATACAGTTAAAACAATTAAAAACAATTTTTTTTTCCCAATTAAAATGACAGTTTCTACGAAGCTAAGCTTTTCTAGCAAAGGCTTAGTTTCTGTAGACTGGGAAAAAAATCCACGATTCTGATAAGTTTCAAACGTAAAGAACATTTCATTATTCTATCGTCAGGTGGCTCTGTTGACACTGCAAAAAGAAACGGTGCCTTAAACACAAATGAACAAAAAAATATATTTTAACCGTGTCGGCCGCCATTTTGAGCACAAACAAGCATGCGCCATTCGGATCCGCTGATTGACGAAATAGGCCGGACAGAAGGGAGTAGAGACTCTTTCCGCTGTTATATGTCTCCTGCTTATCTTCACTGTGTTTAGAGAGCACAGATTTAAGGAGGCAAAAATTACTTTTAAGTAATCTAAGATAATATGCTGATCGTCATTTGTAATTAAAGGTTTAATGACATTATGTTTAATTTTGGGCATTTTATATAATTATTTATATAGTGGTAAAAACGTGTGTTTTAAAAGCTTAATTTTGCTACATATGCGTAATTTTATGATTAAGTGTAATAAATAACTATTATAGTACAGTATGCCTTCGTGATGTAAAAAAAGCTGATGTGTACACCACATGACTTCCTTGTACGGAATATTAAATTATATGCATTTTTTCTTGCATTTCCTTTAAACTTATTGGATTGAATTAAATCTGCTTCCCCGACAGCGCATAAACCACAAAAGAATAAATGCATTCTTTAAAATTCACTCTATTTGTTTACCGTAGCGACACTCTGGCGCTAGGTTCACTTAACAGTATTATATTTCGTTCATATTATAACTCAGAATGCACAAAATTTATATCATTTCAAGAATTATGCAATCGTTGCCACATGTTCTATTCAAATACTATAATAACGCTAGAACGCTGTATAAAAGAAATTAAGCAAACAAAACAAAAAAGAAACAGTTTTTCTCAGACGATTGAGTATTTCTCATTCAATTAATTCAGTTCTCACTTCGCGACAAGGCAAAAATACATAAAAACGCAAAATATCTGTATTAAAAATTACGAAGTAAATCATAAACACTTATTTCCTCGAAAAAATTCCAGAAAGGATTAAGCATGATTTAATTCCAATAATAAATGAAGGCCTTATCTTTGTTGTTGCGAAGCTAAGTTTCTCTAGATTGGCAACAAATCCAGTATCCTGCCGTTTCAAATGTTAACAAGCAATGGCCGCCATCAAAAGAATTATTAGGCTCAGCTGCACTTAAACAACTTTAAAATTGTTGATAAATCTAAAAATATTGCATACAGATTTACTAAAGGCATAAAAACCTTAAGGCCCCGTTCAGACGAGGGCGTAAAGGACATAAGTGGTTAAAGCCGAGCTCCGTTGCCAAGGCAACCAGTGACTGCTACGTCACAGAATCTGGTTTAGGGCTCGTGGCTCAAGGTTTCAACTTTACGCCGAGTTTGGGATAAGCGTCGACCAATCAGAGCGAAGCTAAAACGAAGCGGCTTTCTTAAGACGATTTCGCAGTCACATCGAAGGCGACGTTTTTTTTAATATGGAACACATCGTATCCGAATGAGTTGTAATCTTATCCGAACAAAATAATGAGTTGTAATCGTATCCGAACAAAATAATGAGTTGTAATCATATCCGAACGAAAAAAGAGTTGATCTCGCAAGAAATCTACGATGATGACATGTATTTTTTAATGAGTTTTTAATGCATTTTTTAATGAGTTTTTCAATTTATATTGAAAAATATGGATGAAACTCGTAAAGCGAAAGTTAAGCTCAGGATTATGCACGCTGTGTATGATCCTGCAGATGATTGATCCCTTCCAATATTTTTGATTTTATTATGAAAATTCTTTAAAAAAAGCATGCTTGCAAAAATTTTATTTTTTCTGTGTAAATTATTATTATTACTTTCTTTCTGTCTATAATTTTTTTAAAATTATTACTGTAAATTTTTCCTGTTTAATTATTTTTGTATTTAAGAATAAATTTATTAAAAAAGCTGGAAATATTGTATAGGTATTTGCTTCAAATGCTGATTTTCTTTCCAAACAAACTTCATGAATTAATTTTACTAAAACAGCAAATCAATATCAAGAATCTGCTGTTTTTTTAACAGTAAAAATATTACTTAAAAAAATTATTTTCACTTATTTAAGAATAGTCACAATAGTCAATTCAATAGTGTAAGCTTTGTATAAGTAATAAAAGATTAATCTTTTGAGAAAAATGCTCTTATGAATTCCAAGAAAGGAAAGATGTAGTGAAATATCCTTAAAACAGCAGTCAACAGTCTAGACAGTTTTGTCTCCTGTTAAAGTGCAGTTTTGTCTGTTCTGTTTTTTAATTACGTTCTCCATGAAAGGAATTTACTTTTAATGAAACTAAATAGCACACATAATTCATAACATGGACTATAATTTAATGAACAGTATTTGTTATTATTAACCACTCTTTATTATTATCATTTGAACGGAGTTTTGATCATTAAATTCATGCTATTTCTCTGGTAGAAATTCCTGGATAAGGCATGAATGTTTATAATTTTGATGTATTTGAAGACTTGGGTACCTAAAATTTGTCAATGTGAAACTACTTTTGAGATTTGGTCGTAAATAGAAATGACAGCATATCTTGAAATTAAATTTCAGGGACAAATTCCCTTTGGACTAATAATAAAGGAAGATTTACAGCTTAAAAAAGCTAAGAAAGATAATAATTACCAGCCTTTGCCGAGGCATGTGAATCGACAATGAACAATTTTCAGAACTCTGTGTGAATGCTATTTAACAAGAAATACATTATGACTTTTCTAAACATGGATTTACCTAAGCAACTGCAACAAATAATAATCTTTCTATTATAGGAAACGAAAAGAAGAAAAAACACAAACCTGGCTTAGTCACTTCAAAGAAAGTTTCAGTAAGGGACTATAACTGTCGCAGGATTCTCTTACATATAAAAATAAAAATAATAAAAAAAAGGGGGGAGGATAAACTAAAATCGATGTATTATCAGGAGAAAGTTTTACGTCCGATATTTACGGAAGAATCTCCATTTTTTTTTATTCCAATCACTTTCAAAAAGGGAAATTTCGTCAAGACAAAGCAACAAGTCATACTTCGAAAAGTACCACTGCATTCCTTGAAAAAATGAAGACTGATACAGGTACTGCATAAATACTCTTTAAATACACGAACTGTAACACACACACACACACACACACACACACAAAAAAAAAAAAAAAAAAAAAAAAAAAAAAAAAACGAGACTAAGTGTGTAGCTTGAAAACACAGTGGAGATGGCAACAACTGTTTTGGTGACATCATGCCACACACCTCCTCTATCCATGTGGCCAGTTCCGACTTAACCGACCACCCCAGTAGGGAGTATTGCAACATTGAGTGAACACGTGTAACTGAAATCTGCCGGACGGAACAGCAAATCAAAGTCAAATTTCTTGTGAAACTTAAGAAATCAACCACGGAAGAAACACTGTCTCATGCATGTGTGTTTGAATGACATAAGGGATTTTCAAGGGGAACGGACAGTATGGAAGATGATGAAGGTGCTGGGCGCCCAGCACTTTCATCATGACTGAATGTGTTCCGAGTGGTCAGACATTAAAGTACTAAAAAACTTCTTGAAAAATTAGAAAAAAAAAAGGCCGCAGCTGAGGGATGATGGATGGTTGTTGCACCAGGACAATGCAGCCGCTCACACGACCCTGTCAAGCAGTTTCTGACCAGCAAAAATCATTTCTGTGATGGGGCATTCTCCTTATTCACCTGATTTGACTCCATGCAACTTTTTTTCATTTCCTAAAGTTAAATCTTAATTAAAGGGAACCCATTTTACCTCAGCTGAAAAGGTTCAAGCGGAGATTCTCTTGATCCAAAAACCTTGTTCCAGAACTGTTGCCAGCAATGGCAGCATCAAATGCAGAATTGTGTGAATGCTGAATGGAACAACTTTGAAGGTGATAATGTCACGGAGAACTGATTCTGTAAGTAAAATGATTTATTGGTTCAGTCTCGTTTTTTTGTGTGTCATATCTTGTATTCCTGTGAAGTCCCTTGACGTTTCAGGACTATAGTGCCTTTGGTCTCCTGACATAGAGCTCTTTCTAAACACAATCGCACCACGATTTGTAGACTCTGGAAAGTAGTGAAAGGGGAATGGAAATTGATACCCCTGGAAATTTTATAAAAGGCCCTTGGAATACCCTTGGAAAATTTATAAAAGACCCTTCTATCATGGAAATCACGATTAAGAATTATAGTCGAGGAAAAAAAGGTATCAGATCAAACATTTAGAAAAACATTCTATACATTTTAAACATTAATTAAAAGACTCCGAAATCGTTCTAAAAATGTGTAAACTCTCTCTGTAAACCTTTTTGACATTTAAAACACTTATATACCATTTAAACAATTTTTATAGCTGGAAGTATATGTCCGTGGCAAAAGGTTGTGAAAATATAAGATGGGCAAGAACCATTTTCACCCATTCTTTTGAAAAATTAGAAGCAGGAAGATATAGTTAATTGGAATACAAATATTATTTTTCTAAGTGCGTTTTCTGGTAACTACTTATGTTAACTATCGAGCTGCAAGGCGATAACAAAAGAGCATTTGTTAATTTTTAGCGTGAGGATTTTTTTCTTTCATCTTTTAACAACCTGTCAATGGTTTCTGCTTGGCGTGTAGAAAATGCCAGAACCCACAATCATATTTCGTCGGCACCGCAACAGACATTTCGAATTTTATAGCAATCTTTCCCTTTCCACTTTTTGTTTTGTCTATATATTTAGTTTATAGATTTTGACGTGCGACAGGCGACTTAGTTCTGGTTGACGTTCAATTTCTTTTACATTGAGCGAATAAAGTATTGTCTCACATTTTAGAATTTGGAATTTAGAGTTCTTTTTTGAATGTGGGATAGTTTATTGTTTTCCACTTCTTTTGACATGAAATTTTAGTCTAAGCCCTGGTAATGTACTGAGTTCAAGTTTTGTGCATACGATGTTTGTTGATGACAATGGAGTGTGACGAAATGATTTTGTCAAAATACGATTTAGAATTTTTTAAATTTAATGTTTAAACTATTTTTTTTTCACATACCTTCGTTTAACGAATGTAAGGATTATATTAATTTTATTAACAGTTAAATTTTAAGTTAAAGTTCCTTTCCTGTCAAATTCTTAATTTCAACTTCCTACTTCCGGCCAGAACGTAGTTTTGGAATCTTGCTGAATATTTAATGAGGAGGAGCGATATTTATACCACGAAGTTACTTACTGAGTTAGAGAGAATCAGAGTTTCTGATTTACGCGCGTCTGCCTTTTTTGGCCACTCTCTCTCTCAAATCTGTTATTACGCTCGGCCGTACTCAGGCCCTTGCTAAGCTTCGTAGTCAAATAAAATAAGGGGCCAACTCGATTTGAATCTTGATAGCTTCGGTAGTTTAATTCTTAGTCTCTTAAGTTCGAGCCCAAGTGAGGGCTTTGTTTGTACACTCCCAGGCGGAGTTTTGTTAAATCTTATTGGAATAACAAAGGGTTAGTTACCCTTCTATCTTGTTGTTTCTTGTCACCCGAACTTGAGCGATTATTCGCTTATCAGTTCTTAAGATTATTCACTTCCAACATTAACTTTGAATTACAAAGTGAGGAACTCTACACGAATAAAATATAAATAACAGAATTTTGCTGTTTGCACCATCAAATGGTACGGCAAAAATCTTTAAAAGAAAATAGTAACATTAACCCCTGAAATTTTAATGAATTTTCAAACTGGCTCAGTTTTTTGGAATAATCTGGAACAGATGCAATTATTTTCTAATAAAGATTTTCAATATCATTTTAATTTCAAATAACGTTTAAATAAGAATAAACACATTTTACATAATAGTTAGCTTTAATTAAAATTAAGAAAAATTCCTCCTATCACAGGTTCATGTACTGTAAGATTTTCCTTCCTGTACACCTCATGCCTTCGTAGTGTAACCGGAAGGCACGTCCGGCTAACCGTCAAGAACTTAAGAGTTCGAATTCCGGGGAGAGCAATGTGAATTTTTTTACGCTTCTGCCCAAAATAAAATGCCTAATGATCTCCTAAAACTGTGCCCGAACTGAAAGGTGGTGGACGATAATTCTTCACCCAGTTCTGGCGATTGTATCCAGTCCTATAAGTAAGGGAGAATGTAAGGTTTTTCTCCCTTCTCACTGTGTGCGTTGGGGGGGGGTGTAACTGGAAAGCACGTAAGGCTAGCAACGGAAAGTTAGCAACAAAGGGGAAAAAAAAAAAAAAAAAAAAAAAAAAAAAGCAAGTGACTCTGAAATGTAATAATTTAATTCAGGAATTAAAATTTTATAATTAACAGCGTAAATTGAATATTTGAATTAATTCGATGATTTAAATTCCTCTTACGCTTTTATGAAATGTAATTTTTATATTACGTAAAAAATACTGTACGAAAATTTGCGCAAAATGCTATATAAATTGAGAAACTAAAAAAAAAAAAAAATTTAAGCAACAGAAACAAATGGAAAAGTATTTCCAGTTAAAAATCATTCAACACTTATGAATAAATGATGTTTATTTTTGTTTTTTTATATCCCATACAATACAAAAATATTTAAAAATACAAATTTTAATAATAAATCATAAAAAAATATGCAATTTATATTTGGATTAAACCTAAATTTCGAATTCTGGAAGAAGGGATCAGGTAAGTTTAATAAAAAAAAAAAAGATATTGATAACTATATATCAAATTCAATTGATATGAGGAGCTAAACTTTTGAGAGCTAATTTTGTAAAAAGTACTCGTGCGACTTTTACAAAACGTCATAGTTTGGTATAATTTGAGTCGTAGAATCGAAATATGGGGAAAAATTGGTATTCCATTTCAGGTACAGTCCGATTTTCTATCAAAATACCTGTATTAAAACAATGATATATATAAATCTAATACATATCCTAAGTTGCGCTTTAGAAACAAGAAAAACACAAGTTGAATTTCGTCAACAGGCCCAGTAGAATGGGAGATACAGCTGAACTGTCCCATTTTTTTTTTCGCAGTGTACATAGTTCCATTCAAAAAAAGGAACTGGAGCAACACAGCTACTGAGGTAGCAAATCAGTTACTTACTGCTACTGGCAAGAGTATCAACCAAAAAATTGTAGCCAGGTGTTTGAATCAAAGAGGACTATACGCCCGCTGTCCTGCTGTGTGCATTCCATTGTCTAGACGTCAACGTTCGATCCATTTGCAATGGTGTCAGCATCGCAATCGGAAGAAAGACGACTGGCTTTGTGGTCTATTCTCAGATGAATGTAGGCTCAGTCTGTCCTCTGATTGTGAACGACAACTGATGTAGTGTGAGAGTGGTACTGCATATTGTTCGGCAAACATACGAGAAAGCGACCAATATCCTACATGTAGCTTCATGGTATGGGCTAGGATCATGATTCATGGCGGTATGTCACTACAAATGCTTCCATCCGGGGCTATGACTGGCCAGCGATACATTAATGATGTTCTCCTGCCCCATGTTCGCATATCTCATGGTGCTGTCGGTGATAAATTTGTTTTGACGGACAACGTTATCGAAGAGTCACTGTCCAGAACTGTCTAGAGAGCGAGGATATTCAACGCCTTGTATGGCCAATACGTTCTCTAGATCTGAATCCTACTGAAAATGTTTGGGATGCGTTGGAGAGGAGTCTTGCTGGTCGACAGTGCTCTCCATTAAACAAGGATATCTTCATCTGCGCACCGACAGATGAATGGTATAAATTACCCCAAAAGCTGCTGCATAATGTTGCACAAAGCATGATACGACGTGTGGAATCTTGCATCGCCCTACATGGTGGCCACATCCCGTACTGACATCCTATGTCAGAAGGCCTGTGGACGGTAATCGCATTTTTTTCCCTTTTACGCATTCAGAATTTTGTCCCTTGAACACTTTTCAATGACTTTTGGATTTCAGAGCACATAATTTATCTTTATTGTATGTCCTAGTATTCCGGCAATATTTATTTCACTTGGCATCCAACCACACTTTATTTTTTTATTCTCTATATAGCCGTTTGTGATCTGCCTTTAGTGATTATCCACCAGTGTACTAAAACTTGTAATCTTTAGCTTCTGTGAGCAATTTATTTAACCTACAGAAACATACACATCATTACAACATATACATCTCTACTATTAAATAATAAAGAATCTGTATGTATGTATATATGAATGTATGTATGTATATATGAATGTATGTATGTATATATGAATGTATGTATGTATATATGAATGTATGTATGCTTCACTCGAACGTGGACACGTCGAAGGCCGAATTTTTAATTCCAAGTTGGTTTTTTTGATTTCTTTCATATTTTTCACGAATTTAATAAATTTTTGATTAGCAAACACAGCGATTAGAAGCAAACAATGGTAACACTGTTCGAAATAAAACATTTTTATTTTCGACGCGCCGGTGTGTTGCCATTCGGCAAAATATAATACATGCTTACCTTGCAAACTTATTCAATATACTTATCTCTCAAATTTAATCAATAAACTTGGCTATTTGGCTATTTTACAGTTGAACAATGCAATGCCGCTACCTGAAATAAAATACTTTTATCTTTCACGCTCTGGCGTGTTGCTATTCAGCAAAGGGTAGGAGTTATCTTTCAAAATTAATCATTAACAAATTAAGAGATAAGCACAGTAAGCACAACAATAAATAAAAATAAACACAAAGATAGTTCTCAAGAACACGTTTTGCAGTTTTTAATCATTTGATTAAAATAAAGATGACTTTAAATCATGAAATGTCTAATTGTTGTTGTTATTGACTAATGCTCACTTGTCTGACCAGCCCACGGAATTCCTCGTGGCAAGCACCGCAAGATATGCCCTTTGTTGGCAACAGCCATGAGTACCTTAGGCTGCGTTCAGACGACGGCGTAAGGCGTAGTCATAAGGGCATAAAACAAGGGAATTCCATTCACACGTGCGAGAACGGGGTGTAAGCCGTGGCCAATGAGAGAAGCTAAATTTGCGCATGTGTGGATGTGTCTACAAATTTCCCGCGCAGTTCTCCTGCTCGATTGATTTTCCGCGTTCGCTCTGCTTGTTTTGTGACAGCGAAATCTTTTGTAGAACGCCGCTTCGTTTTAGCTTCGCTCTGATTGGTCGAATCTTATCCCAAACTCGGCGTAAAGTTGAAAATTTGAACCCTATGCCACGAGCCCTAAACCAGATTTTGTGAGGTACACAGACTGGTTGCCTTGGCAACGGAGCTCGGCTTTAACCACTTATGCCCTTTACGCCCTCGTCTGAACGAAGCTTTACAGATGACAGTGATATTTAGCTCAGTTGCCTCCCCCAATTTTGATGGAAAGCATCCCTGGGGGGATGGGCCCGAGGGTCTCCCACCCTCTTTGCCTACCACAACCTCTCGAGAGGACTTTCAGCTCGCCGCATATTTAAAGTGCCCTCATGCCGCACGGACACTATACATTTGCAAATATCCATGCCTTCTCCTTCATTAAAACCCGTTCTTTTCACTATAAGCACTATACCGGTTGGGCGGCAAATTATCTAATTAGAAATATTGAGTAGTTTTGTGAAATCTCACTAGCTGGACAGATAAAAATCTTTATTTTTTTACCTTCAGCATATCAGGCGGATAGTATCATAAATACATAACGCAACTCATAGATAGATATAAAAATAGAACAACATATAAAACATCATATACAACACATAATCAAAACAGAAAACATACCCGAAACATAAGACAAACGTACATAGCAAGCAATAGTTATAATAAAAGACATACTCGAAATAGAATTTTCTTATCGTTTTTATATGGTCATTTGTAGGGTTTTGGGGGTACAAATAATCTTCTTCTATCTAGAAGTCTGAAAATTCTAAGAATATTAAATACTTTTTGGCAAGGAAAAATTGAGAAGATACTATTTTTTAGCTGAAGGTGCTATTTGAAGCACATGCATACTTCAAATGGGAACTACGTATACACAGGAAGATTTGAAACTATCTGTTCGCCAAAATTTGGATTCCCACCTCCCGTTTCTCCCCAAAACCGCTATAAACGTCATTCGAAAATACAAATAATAATAATAATAATAATAATAAAAGCACTCAGATTCGAACCCTTCTCAAGTCCTCCTTAAGATTTATAAGATTTGAAAGTTTTAATGTCTTACCTTTAGTAAATATTAGACATAATACCACAGAATTTCAATCTTGCTCTAAAACATAGAAACGAACACATTACGTCTTCCGAGTCGCACATTTGAGAAGCTAGTATGCTATAGAAGTTTGTAAGGTCAAAAGTCAAGGCAAAGTAGAAAATTCCCTATTGCTCGAAATTTGCTTATTCCGAATAGAATTGTTGCTGTAAAAAGAGAGATTGTTTGATATTAATTAATTTTTTACTTAAAACATCTATCTCATATGGCCAGAACATTTTAAAACGTCATTTTCCAGCGGTTACATACCCCCACATCGCCATTAACACAATTCCAAAACAAATAGCGCTTTACTGCTGCCAAAATTAGATCGAAAATGCTTTGTTGCCAGTCCAGTTTTCTTTTGAGAAATATTAAATTCATAAATAAATCGCCTTCATATTGTAAATATAAATAAGTAATAATAAATCTAACAGTAATATTACAAGAAATATTACAAAATCTCAGCAAGAAATATATTTTAGAATATTCTCTCTTCGTTAATTTTGGCTATGTAATTAAAACTATGTTATGCAAAGGCATTTTAAATATGTAAAGAACAATAATACTAAGAATTACAAAAAGCATTGAAACTATTGCCTTAACCGCCGCGCCGTTTGCTAATAATCTTGTTGCCAATCAGAAGTAAAGTTGTCACATATTTCAGTTTAACTGTACTATATAATATTCTCAATGGTATTTTTTATAAAACTACAAAGGAAAAAAAATAGTAAAAAGCAATTAAAAACTAATAATTTTGACACATGATAAGTGTTTTCACACATTTTTCACTAGTAACAGAATTTATTCAGTTTGGAACCAAATAATCTGTAAAATCGTTTCAATATGCTCCCCCTCAGAGTCACATGATTACCGCTCCACCAATCCCTTTTCTCTCTCATGGCGAGTGTCGTTTGCTGGATGTATCCGATAGTAGCGTGAACGTCATTCAGAAAAGCGACTTCGAACAGGTTGTAGTGAAGTTTCTATCGCTGTATGATAATAAACTTGATAAACTCTTTCTCGGACAATATAACTTTTCGTTTCAGTAAATGGCGAATTTGGTTCAATTATCGTTTTCAAAAGATTCATAGGTGAGGTTTTTTGGCAAATCGAATTATTTGATTGTGCTACTTGATTCTTCGGAACGATTATTTCAAAAAGACTTCAGCTTTTCATTTTCTGTATTTTCATGTGTTTAAAATAAACTGCAACTCGAGGAAAGTAAGTAAAATTTCGTTTTTCTTTTAAAAAAATTTCTTTAAAATAAATCAAGCTCTTTTTAAAGATTTTAAATTGTAACATTGTGTGATGAAAGTTACTCTACTTTCGTTTGGCAACTAAAAATTAAACGAGACATTATCGGCGTATTAATTCACTGTTCTAAATGAAATGTATAAAATTTCATTCAAAAAATTTTAAATTATGAATGTATTAGTAATATTTTATAGTGTATAGCATTTTATTTTATCAAAGTCCTTATTTTGAAAATGAATTTTCTTTCTTTCTTTTTTTCTTTAGTAATTTTTATTTAAATTATAAATGAACACGTTCGAACACCGATATAGCTGTGTTTTATATTACCATAACCTTGATTTAATGAATGTTTTCATCATTAATGGACTGCAGAGTATGTACAACCGGCACGGAAAAAAAAAGTTCTATATATCCCGTTCTTTTGGGACGATTGTCGAAATTTAACTTGTATTTTCCAAGTCTCAAAGGCGCGACCTAGGATATATATTAGATTTATACATAGCATTATTGTAACATAAACATTTTGAGGCAAAATCAGACTTTTTCTGAAATAGCATACCAATTTTTTTTCCATATTTCGATTCTACGATACAGATAACGCCTGAACATAAAATTCTGTTATTTTTTACGTTTAGAAATTTAAAAATTTATCTTGGCGCATTTTTTTCAGTTTGAACCAAGAATAATTCATTTGGCGAACTTCTTAATTTATAGAAACCTATTTTCATTGCCTTTTTTTCATTGTACACGAGTAGACAAAAACAGGTCACACTTTCAAATAATTTTAATAAAGTGCGTAAACTACATTTGGCGATATTATCACTTATAATCAATATGCGAAATTTCTAAACGGGCTAATATATAAATTCACGTATATCTTAGGAAATTTTAAATAAAAACCTCTAATTTTTTGCGGGTATGCTTAGAAATATATCTACTTTAAGATGGTGGTAAAATTTTGCAGGTTATATATAAAATCGTTTTAAAAAAATTATAAAAAATATTTAAAAGGACAAATTTAAAAAATAAATCATAGAAAATAGGCGAATTTTATTTGGAATGAACTTAAATTTCGAAATGTCAAATGATGAATCAAATAAGTTTGATAAAAAAAGAGTTATTAATAAATATGTACAAAATTCAATTAACATAGAGGAGCTAAAATTTCTAGAGCAATTGGTTTAAAAACTACTCCTGCAAATTTTACAAAACTTGGCACTTTGGCATAATGAGTCGTAGAATCGAAATATATATATATATATATATATATATATATATAAATCAGTATGTTATTTCGGGAATTATTTTTGTTTATTCGTTTATTTATGTTATTCGGGAAAAGTCCGATTTTCTGTCAAAATTCCTATGTTAGAACGATGCTATATATAAAACTAATATATATCCTAAGTCGCCCTTTCGAGAGATGGAAAACGCAAGTTATATTTCCACAATATGTCTAGTAATACGGAGATATAGAACTGTTCTCCTTTTTTTTTTTTTTTTTGTGCAAAGTATACAACAAATTGGAAATTCTCTCGTATAAAATTTCTTTTGAGAAAAAAAAAAAAAAAATATATAAGCTTAAAATATGAAAATAATCAAAAATATAAATTTTACATTTTGTAATACATGTATATACGATGATTTAATAAAGAAGAAAATAATTAAAAAATATAAAAATGAGAGAAATTCCTGATTTAAGGATATTTTTTAACAAATCCATGATGATCGTTGAATCGTAGTTTGACAGCTTCGTTTTCATTAGTTGCATATGCTTTTGTGTCACTGAAGTACATTTTTGTGTTAACTAACGAAAAGTTATAGTGTATTCGTTCTGCGCGTATTCTAATAGTTTATAATATAGTTTATTATTTTTTAGTTTTATATATATATATATATATATATAAAACTGCTTTAAAATTAATTCTGAAGAGAATTTTTCGTGGCGTCTGTACGAACGTATGTATGTATGCACGTACCTACGTACGTATCTCGCATAACTCAAAAACGAGTAGCCTCAGAACGTTGAAATTTTGTATATAGGACTGCTATAACATGTAGATGTGCACCTCGTATTTTGGTTGCAATCGACCGCACCAAACGTATATAAATATATTTATATATATATCCACTCTGTTACTCGGCTCAGTGATCTCAGTTTCTTTATATGTTTGTAAATTGTGCAGTTTTTGCTTTAAAAATGATTGAATTATGTTGTTCTTATATTCTAGTTAAGGTTTTCATGCCTTTAGTAAATCTGCATGCAAAGTTTTAGAATTATCAATAATTTAAATGTTGTTTAAGTGCGGCTAAGCCTAATTATTCTTGCCGTGGCGTCCATATTTGTTTACATTTGAAACTTTACAGAATAGTGGATTTGTTGCCAACCTAGAGAAACTAAGCTTCGCAACAACAAAGATAAAGTCTTCTTTTATCATAGCGAATAAAAACATGATTAATCCATTCTGGAATTTTTTCGAGGAAATAAGTGTTACTTCGATTAAGTGTTATTATGATTTATTTCGTAATTTTTAATACAGATATTTTGAGTTTTTATGTATTTTTGCTTTGTCGCGAAGTGAGAACTGAATTCAATTGAATGAGAAATACTGAATCGTCTGTGAAAAACTGTTTATTTTTTGTTTTGTTTGCTTAATTTTTTTATACATCGGTCTAGATATATTAGAGTATTTGAATAGAACATGTGGAAACGATTAGATAATTCTTCAAATGATATAAATTTTGTGCATTCTGAGTTATAAGATGTATGAAATGTAATGGTGTGAAGTGAACCTACCGCCAGAGTGTCACTATGGAAAACAAATATAGTGAATTTTAACGAGTGCATTTACTCTATTGTGGTTTATGCACTATCGACGAAGTAGATTTAATTCAATCCGATATGTTTAAATGAAATGCAAGAAGAAATGCTACAATGTTCCGTACAAGGAAGTCCTGTTGTGTACACATCAGATTTTTTACATATATGTTTAAACTGAAAAAAACTATTGTGACTTCACGCGGTTTACACAAGTAGGCGGTTCATCGCGAGGGGGGTGGCGTGAAAAATCAAGTAGTACCCTTCATAGTTACGATGTAGTTATGCCACACAATGCTTATTGCTTATGTACAGGTTTCGTTGCATTTACTATACGTTCCATTTTATTAATTTCAAAAACAACAGAGTTTAAAGATTAATCAGCGTTTAAAATTATTTGTAGTTAGGTCAACCGTGTCATTTTTAATTCTTTCCATTTCACGAATTAGTATCTATTTTTCTCAACGTTTCATTGTAAATGTTCATTTACTTAGGCGTTTTTTTGTTTTTTGTTTTTTTTTGTTTTTGTTTGTGACAGATAATATTATATTCTTTTATGGAACTTTAAAATTCTAACATCCAAAAATGTACCCGTTGTAAAGATTTTAAATGTTATAAAACATGTGCTTCATCCAATTTTAAAATAAGAACGATGAAAAATAATTAGACATCTAGTTTTTAAATTACTCGTATTTTTAGTCTCAAATGGGCTATTTAGTCTCGAAGTACATTTTTTGTTGCTTTACTTTTTTTCACTCCAGTCTGTTGCCATTCAGCAATATGTAAGGACATTGCAATGATATTTAGGGATTTTTCAAGTTGAATCCATCTGTTATAGATTAATAAACTAAGCTATTTAAAACCGAAGGTGAAATTCTTAAGATTATTAGTATTATTATTATTTTAATATTTGATCTGATTGATATCAATAGAAATGAATTTGATTCATGATATATCTAACTAAAAAACATTAGATATTTTTGTAGCAGTGTGTTATTTATGTTACTTCTTGTACGAAGTAAACGGGGTATTGTAACCGCGGAAAGTTTCGGGTATCATATTCCAACCGAAATATCTAAAATGACAGATTCCGGAATCCACTTAGATTATTATTATTATTTTTTTTTTCTTTTTTCGTGACGTCTGTGCGAACGGACAAAACAAAGAACTATTTTTTTTTTTTCCAAAACGGATTGTTAAATGGATTCAAAATGGACTTTTTCTTGACGTCTGTACATAAATACACTGCGGGAAAAAAAAAGAAAGGGGCAGTTTTATGTTTTCATTCTGCTGGGTCAGTTGACGAAATTCAAATTGCGTTTTTCATCTCTCGAAAGCGTGACTTAGGATCTATATTAGAGATATATATATCAACATTCTAACATAGGCATTTTGACAAAAATCGAAATGAAATGCCGATTTGTTTCCATATTTCGATTCTATGACTAAAATTATGCCTGAATATTAAATTTTGTAAAATTTGGTGCGAAATTTACAGAAAAATTCAAAAATTTATTTTGGCGTAGTTTCTTCAGTTTTTGCCAAGAATAATTTACTTGCTGAACTACATAATTTATAGCAACCTATTTTCCTTTTCTTTTTTCATTGTAAACGAGAGGGAAAAAAAAAGACATCCTTCATACTTTCAAATAATTTTTAACTTTTAGTATGTTTTATCGTTTGGCGTTATTATCTCCCCCCCCCAAAAAAGATGCAAAATTTCAAAACGCTCTAATATGTAAATTCATGTATATTTTAGAAAATTTTGAATTAAAAACTCTAATTTTTTGCAGGTGTGCCTAAAAATACATCTACATTAAGATGATGTTAAAAATTTTGTTGGTTGTAAAACAAAATGTTTTCGAAAAAATTTTTAAAATATTTAAAAATACAAATTTTAATTTGGAATTCTGGAAGAATGAATCAAGTAAGTTTATTAGCAAAAAAGATATTAATAAATGTATATCAAATTCAATTAACACTAAGGAACTAAATTTTTGAGAGCTAATTTTTCAAAAACTACTCTTGAGATTTTTACAAAACTTGGCAGTTTGGCGTAATTTGAATCGTAGAATCGACATATGGAAAAAACATTGCCATGTCATTTCAGGAAAAGTTCGATTTTGTGTCAAAATACCTGTATTGGAACAATGCTATATATAAATCTAATACATATTCTATCTCACGCTTTCGAGATATGAAAAACGCAAGTTGGATTTCGTCAATCGGGCCTAGTAGAACGGGAGATATAGAAATGTCCTGTTTTTTGTGCGCAGTGAGCATACGCATGTATGTATCTCAGGTACTGAAAAATGTTACGATGTTGAACTTTTATATGCGGAACTGTTATGACATCTAGTTGTGCAGCTCCCTTTTTTATTGCAATCGTCTGTACCCAAAAGTGTATATGTATATATATACCTACTCCTCACCTGGCTTAAAACTCTTTAGGTAGCCTTTATTTTCGTTGGTCATAGATATACCTTTTCAGTTACGGAAGAGTTTTAAATGTCAAAAACATTCATGTTGTGGCTATGTCAAGTTTAAATAAAAATTATTTTTTAACTAATTACGAAATCTACTTTTAATGCAGTCAGCCGGTTCTAGTACTCACATTTAGGAAAGTTTCATGCTCATTATGAAAAATTTATTTTATACGAAGTTTGACACCCGTACGAGAAAAATTGACTGGGATACTGGGATATTTAGTTTCAAAATTTGAAATTTTTGATATCGTTTTCAATTTGCTTTGAGGCAGAGGTTAATTTAGTTAGAATTATTCGATGAAATAAGCTTAAATGAAATGCTGCAAGAAATGCGTATAATTTAATAAGCCGTAATTTATAAGTCATATGTGGTGACTATGTTAGAATTTTTTGGTTTTATTGAAAGTTTATTATTGAAAGTATTTTTAGCGCATATTTCGTCTAAGGAACAAATTAAATCTGTTTACTGTTTGCATGAGAGAGGCTGAAAAAAAATCTTTTGAACAAAATTTATATAAAATATTTATTTATTTATTTATTTTTTTAACACGGAACTCCGCTGTCCGTAGTTTTTGTCGAACGATTTAACGAAACTTAAAAACTTTCGGAAAAAAAGGAATGATTCTTTTCATTGCTGAAAAACGATTTTTCAACGAAATAATTTTACTAAAAATACGATAAAAGTGAAAAAAAATTTCAAAGATTATATAAAATCTGAAAGCTTTCATATTTTAATTATACCCAAAGGGGCGTATTTTTAACGTTCTGTGAGTTAACTTTATAAATTTTAACGTGATTTATTAAATATCATGTTCATCTCACTTAAACCACATAAAATTCAATTCAATAACAATGTCACAAAATATTTAAAAACAGCATATTTTTAGAATTTCCGATAGACAGTCTCGCGAGCTGGAGATAAAAATGTTATTTCCCGTACATATTTGCCATTGCTCGCTTTGAAATCGTTGAGTTTCAATCAAAAATTCGTTAAAGTTTTACAAAACATGAAATGGATAATAAAACAAATTCCAAATTCCAAATTTGGGTTTCCATGTCCCCATGTTCGGGTGGAGGTCTACGTTATTCATAATTTGATAGATATTGGTAACGTCATTTTTCACAATGCGAGAAACATACATACATTTATGCAGATTCTTCATTATTTACTTTCTTTAAATATAATACAGGGCGATAACATTTGGTGATAACAGTTTGAAACGTGAAACGGACATTTATAGTGAAACAACGCAAAATGCCGTTTCGAAACTAATAGCCGTTTTGAACTACCGCCCCTTTGAGGTAAAAATAAAATGAAAGCAGTTTTATAATATAAGCTTTTATTTATAGCTTATAAAATAATTTCTGATAATAAAAGGAAAAAAAAAGAGTTTATTTTACAATTTCATAGAAACAAGAAATTAAATAATTGTCCTTAGAAAATTCACCTAAATATTTTACATCAGGATTAATAAAAGCGTGGACAGTTAAATAAAGTAATATATTAACCGAATTTAATTGTCAAAAGTATAAACAATTATATTCTTCAATTTATGAAGGACATCCCACATTTTCATTATCCGTGATATAAAATTGTAGATGAATTTTAAAAAAGAATATTATTAAACCTGTAGTCCCCGTCATCTTCTATGCTAAATTATTTTTATCATTTTAGTCAATTAATTATTTTATAAGTTTTAAATAAAAGCTTTTGGTGTTGAAAGTTATAGTTACGTAGTAGAATTTAAGCAACAAGAAGTACCCTGGAAGTAAGAGAATAGCATAGGAATTTAATGACTGTTTCACTTAAGTCATAACAGGATAAATGAGTATATATGTGTCTACTCATGACAATGAAAAACGAAGATAACGGTGATCATAACGGTGCCCCATCATGACAATCAAGTTCACTTGGCATCATATTATGTCGGTAAGCACTTGATTACCGGTTGATTGATGTATTGCTATAAATTGGATAATGGCCGGGACTACCCATCCATCAATCTATTTATATTTCTGAACTGGTTCGTCGAAGAACATTGCAGGAAGGCAATTCTGAACCCGCTACTAAAACTGCCAAAAAATTTGACTGGCCATCCACTCAGTATATGCAGGCTGAGGGCGTGTGGACACTGTTGCCAGATCGTGCGATTTTTCGCAAATTTGCGATTTTTGACAAACTTGTGCTAATTAAATTTTAGTATTTGCGAAATTTTTGCCACCTCCATTTTTTTCGTATGCTACTTTTGCGACTTCAAAGATTTTTTTTTTTAATCGTAAAATGCTTTTATGTTAAAATAATGTGCCAATTAGAAATAATTTCTATTAAAAAAACAGTTTATTTAAGCTTAAATGGAAATTGGTATCTGGTAATCTGAGTTACATGTAGGCTTTCCGTTACAAGGCTGCACAGTCTGACGCCGGTATAACGAGAAAGGGGTGGAGGTGAAAAAAGTGGAAAGAAAGAAAAAATAAATACTTCGGGACCTCTCACCACCCTCCCTCGTCCCTCGTGAGATTTGTTTTGAAGTCAGTCCCCCCCCCAGTTCTGTGGTGATAATGAATCGAGCTAAAGAACATGCGCGCCATGTATTGGGTACCCAAACAGAGAAAGAAATTAATTCTCCTGATTATAATATTGCTAGGCTCACCAGCGGCCGAGCGGTCGCTGAACACAGGTAGTTCGGCCCGAGGTTCGAATCCCGCGAACGGGCTGGCTGCATGGCCGTTTTCTGGGTTTTCCCCATGCGTAACGTGTATACGAGCCAGTTTCCCTTAGAAAGTCCTCCACGAAGGCATCCCTCCCCTTAGGCAGATAGCCCTAGTGTGCTTTGCCATAATTAAATACACCACCACACCACCACCGATAACAAAACAGAATCAAAATCTGAAACAGATCCACCACACAGAATGGAAAACTGACTGAAAAGCATTCCTCAATTAAAAGGTTCACAATTAAGAAAAAAAATTAAATAAAAAAAAACTTAACTGTCAACTCATATTGAGTGCAAAAGCGCTAACAGTCCAAACGTGAGGAATTTCTTAAGAATGAATATCCGTAAATTAATATAAATAATAGAAACCTAAGTTAAATGAGAATTAATTTAAAAAGAAATGGCTATTTAAACAACTGAAAATCAGGAATACATTTTTAAAATTTTCGTTAAAGGTAAATTAAACAGACTAACAATCGAATACTTGACTTGTGTCGAATGGAAAGAGAGTGACAGCACGCGACAGTGTGCTTTTACTCTTCATCAGATAAAAGAATGTTTGGAACAACAAAAGGATGATAAAAAGAATCGAGATGGTAGAATGGGATATTTCACTTAGCCGCCATCAGTCGGCGAAGAAAGATGTAATGAATGAAAATAGACAAGCAACGTGAAAAAAAGTCGGATCAATAAGATAGTAAGTACCTCAAATAATTAACAAAATGTTAGGTAAGAATATTCGAAGGATATTTGTGTTTTTCTTTAGGAAAAGGTGAGCATCGCAAAGAACTGATACAGCTGTTTGGATGTAATAGTACAGAAAGGAAAACATTTGTTGCCAGTTTGTTTATATAATTTTGTACAGTACGAATTTGAAGATCTCTGTGAATATATGAATTTGGGACGAACCAGGATGCATTAATAATTTCACTAAGGGTTTATTTTGAATAACTTGGATCTGTTTTATGTGGGTTTTAGCGTCGTGTCCCCATACCGGACTGGCGTAAAGTAAAGTAAGTCTAAGGAGGGACTTGTATAGAGGCTGTTCGCACATTTTTTAGACGATTTTGGTAAGCGGTAATAAAAACTCGTTTGCTGCAAAAGAAGTAATTGCATTTGTACTATGTTTATAAAAGTCAATATTATCGTCTGTGGCTTGAAAGTTTTGTTTTTATTCAAAATGGCGAATTTAACAAAGCAGTGGTTCGAAGGCTACATTTACGCTCTTTCCCAAGAGAAATATGCATACTCCGTTATCCAAAGACGATGTGAGAGTCATGGTTTTGTGATATTTAAAGCGTCGATAGGTAATATCATCAACAAGAAAGGAAATAAACGTGAAATTGGAGCCTCAAGTGGGACAAAAATTCCAAACAAGTATCCAAGGAAAAAACGGACATCTTCGACTATTGCAAAGGTACGTTGTTTAATGTTAAAAGAAAATCCCCCTAGTCAAAGGACAGTTGCAAAATCATTAAAATGCTCGTTGTCCACTGTAAACAAAATGATAAACTTTGATTTAAATCTTAAGAAAGCGAAAAAACGCAATGTGCATGGTCTTCTTCCAAAGAAGCATATCGCTCGACGCAGGACACGCTGCAGAATTCTATATGAGAAACACTTATCCAAAGAAAAATGGAAAACATTTGTCACAATAGATGAAGCATGGGTGTATTTAAATGACTGTTAAAAAAAAAGAGCCATTTATTATCATAAAAGGGGAGGAAAAATTTCAAGTACATGGTTCAAAGAATCAAAAGAAAATTTTTCTAAGGGATTCATGATTGTTGCTGGTTTTTCTTATAATGGCAAGTTAAAAATAAAGAGAGTGCAAAAAAATGTCAAGATTAACTCCAAATACTATCAGGAACATATTTTATCACCAATTTTTCTGAATGAAATACCATCGCTTTACCCACAGTGCCATCCATCTGTGAGACTTCATCAGGACAAAGCTAGCAGTCCCACATCAAAATTCACTGTAAATTTCCTAAAAGAAATGGAACAAAAAACTGGTATCAAGGCCATACCCTTCACTGATATCCCTACTAAATCTCCCGATGTGTCATCTATGGACTTTTGTGCTTTCGGATTTTTAAAAACTGCATTATCCAAACGTTGTCCCAAAACCCTAAAAGGACTCTGGAAAGCTGTTCGGGAGGAATGGGATTATTATCCTGGAAATTGCGGTGTCGAAAGATAGTTCAGAATAAGGGATGTCAAACAGAACATTTAAAACACAAGAATTTTATGTAATTTAGTTTTTTGAATACAATATACGTTGTCTAAAAAATGTGTGAACAGCCTCTGTATAAAACAAGTTTATTGTTAGTCAGATTGCTATGTCTGCCGAGGAGAGGACGCATAGTACCTATTGAGATATTGAATTTCCTGCGAGTTTCGTGTAAATGTTGCCGAAAAGTGAGTTTTTTGTCAAGTGTAACTCCGAGACACTTCACTTGATTCTTCCATTGAATATCGTTGTCAAAGAAGACGGGATTAGGCGGAAGGAAGACAATCGAATACAGTCTTCCTTACAGAACCAATAGACGGTAAATTTGTGATGACGTCAAAAGTTATGTGAGTATGCGGAACTATGACGTCACAAAAATCACGTATCTCTGACATCATTTGCGATTTTTGCGAAATTTTTAGTCTGCTTTTGCTACTTGAAAATTTTCTGGCAACACTGTATGTGGATTAATCGCGCTACGCTGGAAAGTTGGTTAAGCTTGTCAAGTGAAACCACTGGTCCTTTGTAAAGCATGCAAAGTAATACAATAATAAGTGTAAGAAAGAAAAGCATATAAAACATACACATATTGAAAGAGGACTTGATCTAATTTTGTCTTGCTCTTTACCAATGTAGATAGGACATCTTGCTCTTAAATACTTGTTGATTAACTCATACAATATAATTAACAAACGGGCTGAGATCAAAAAATATTTATAATTATGTACACCTCTATACACCACACATAGGTATTTTGACACAAAATCAGACTTTTTTTTCTGAAATAACATACCAATTTTTTTACATATTTCCATTCTACGACTCAAAATATGTCAAATTGCCAAGTTTTGTAAAAATGGCACGAGTAGTTCTTAAAAAATTAGCTCTCAAAATTTTAGCTCCTCAGTGAATTTTTATATATATTTATTAATCTCTCTCTTTTTTTTTACTAAATTTATTTGACATTTCGAAATTTAGGTTCATACTAAACATAATTCGCCCATATTTTATGATTTATTTTAAAAATTTGTAGTTTTAAATCATTTTTATAAATTTTTCGGAAAACAAACTTTTCGGTTCTAAGCAATTTTTACCGCCATCTTAAAGTAGATGTAATTCTAAGCATACTTGCAAAAATGTTAGAGTTTTTAATCCAAAATTTCCCAGGATATACGTAAATTCACATATTGGCGGGTTTTGAAATTTGGCATATTTCTTATAAAAAATAATAACGCCAAATATGGTTTACGCACTTTGTTAAAATTATTTGAAATAGTGAAAGATGACTTTTTTTCCGCTAGTTTACAATGAAAATAAAAAGAAAGGAAAATAGGTTGCTATAAATTAGGAACTTCGCCAAGTGAATTATTCTTGGCGCAACCTGAAAAATTCTGCCAAGTTAAATTTTTGAATTTCTCTGTAAATTTCGCACTAAATCTTACAAAATTTAACATTTAGGCATAATTTGAGTTGTAGAATCGAAATATGTAAAAACATTGGCATGTCATTTCAGAAAAAGTCCGATTTTTTGTCAAAATATCTATCGTAGAACAATGCCAATGTTTATAAGAAACATGTCAATGTAGATAAATCTAATATATAAACTAAGTCGCGCTTTCGAAGCATGAAAAACCGCAATTTGAATATTGTCAATCGGTCCATAAGAACGGTAGATAAGTCCAAAGGGCCAATTTGCCCTGAAGGACTATTAATTTCGTTTTGGCATTTTTCGTCCAAAACTTTAAAAGGCTGTATCACTTTTCAAATCGTTGCCACCATATATTATTGATCTGTCTTATATATTTAAAGAAATACGAAATTAAATAATGAAGAATCTGCATAAATGTATGTATGTTTCTCACACTGTGATAAAACAACGGTACCTAGAGCCATGAAAATTTCAATAACGTAATCTGCCATAGAATATGGACATGTGGAAACCCTAATTTGAATTTGAAATTTGTTTTATCATCGATTTCAGATTTTGTAACACTTTAACGAATTTTTGATTAAAAAAATTAAACGATTTCCAAGCGAGCAATGGCAACACTCTACGAAGGAAAAACATTTTTATTTCCAGCTCGCGAGACTCTGTATCGGAAATTCTAAAGATATGCTCATTTTAAAATTAATTTGCGATATTGCTGTTGAACTGAATTTCATAGTTTGAGTACGTAGAACATGATATTTAATAAATAAAGGTAATACACGGAACGTTAAAAAAAGCCTCTTTGGACATAATTTAAAATCTGAAACCTTTCCGATTTTTTTTATTGTTTTTTCGCAGTGTACACATGAAAAGAAAAGCAGGCATAAAAACATTTCAGTATGACTTGTCTAAGTCATTCTATACAAGCAACAACCAATTCGTAAATAATTTTTTCTTGGCAAACCACGAAACAAAAACTTTTGACAGGTCAGGTTAATACGTATAATGTCATAATTTAAATTTAATGTAATGTAACAGCTCGTTCTCAATATCAAGAAAAGAATTAACGTGGCAGTTAATTATCCTAACTTGAAACAAAAAGAGTTGCCAACAGCAGCTATTTATTTAAAAGGCTGACATTAACGAAGAATTTTCGACAAACAATGACGTCAGATGCAATAGCTTGCTTTCTTCAACATCAGAATATGATCTCATATAATGATAATATATTTAATGTTTGGTAATGCTTTTTTATTTCATATTTTGTAAAACTTACAAATATTTTATTAACAAATTCTGTGATTTGAAAGCGAGCAGTGGCAACACTTTTCGAAATAAAGCAGATTTTGATTTCTAGCTGAGGAGACTGTTGCCACTCGGAAAAATGAGTGCGAAAATTAGCGTTTTCAGAGTTATTAATTAATATCTCGTCTGATTAAAGTCGTAGGAAGATGAGAATAGTCGAAATGGTTTCCCACAAATTTTTGGAATCCGGAATAATATATTTAATGTTTGTTAATGCTCTTTTTATTTCATATTTTGTAAAACTTACAAAGTGTTTATTAACAAACTCTATGAATTGAAAGCGAGCAGTGGCAACACTTCGAAATTCAGCAGATTTTTATCTCCAACATGCGAGACTGTTGTCAATCGGAAAAATCAGAGCGAAATTAGCTGAGTCGTCGAATCGAAATTATGGAAAACAATTGGTATGTTTTTTCAGAAAAGTCCGATTTTGTGTCAAAATACCTATATTAGAACAATGACAATGCTATATATAAATCTAATACATATCCTAAGTCGTGCTTTAGAGACATGAAAAACGCAAGTTGAATTTCGTCAATCGGACCAGTAGAACGGGAGATATAGAACTATCGCTTCTATTTTTTTTTTATTTGTGCAGTGTACCTGCACATAATAAAGTATTGATAAATATATCAAGGAATATAACATATAATTAATATCTCTCCAATGGATCTTCGTAATGGTTTGAATGTACACAAAACCCATGATGCCTTGATAAAACGTATTTTGCCAAAAGAAGATTATTAATTAATATCTCGTCTGATTAAAGTCGTAGGAAGATGAGAATAGTCGAAATGGCTTCCCACAAATTTCTGGAATCTGGAATAATATATTTAATGTTTGTTAATGCTCTTTTTTATTCCCCTTTACTGTTCTAGAGCTTCCCACGCAAGTACTCGTACAGCTGTTTTCACTATCACAGAGTACAATCGGTAGTTACATTTCACGCTACTAAGAAAGTTAAACACAACGCAATGCATAGTAAAAGGCTGAGATCTCACAGGTATCTCAATACCCCGAATTCACGCTGAACTAAACAACTCAGAAACTGATGCTGTCTACCATCTTATATAGTTCCCCCCCTGTCGAGTACTTCTCGAAATTACTGGAAGGCATATGAGGCCCGTATACGGTTACAGCTACATATATAACCAATTACTGTTATTTAATTGCAATACCCATTACTATTATACAGAGACGGAGCAAAATATCGCCAAATGGGCGCTACGTTTGGAGACATTTGGCGATTTCTTGCCAAATTTGGTGACAAAGTTAGTCGCTAAAACCATGCCAGCTTCCAGGTATTTCGCCAATTTAGCCACATACTCGTTTATTTCAGTGTTAAATAGACTTCCCCTTGCAATCGTATCTTTAGCATCGCTTTTCTGCCGGTCATTCATGTTACATTATACGGGATTCGTAACATTGCCCTCTTCCCAAAGACTGCAAGTCCCGGGTAATACACATCCTTTATTCGAAGCTATACTTGCAATTAAGAAATATGGATGCAATATTAAAATAATAACTATAATAAATAACACACAACAAATCAAATATTTAAACAATAAAGAAATTCATCATTTACAAATTTACATACACATAGGACCACTGTTACGAATTTTGTTACATATACGTAGGGCTACTGTTACATATATAAATAATTTTATCGAAATTATACTTGAAGTTATATTATATATTTTTTCGTATAATGTAACATGAAAATGTAAGGAAGAGAAGCTTTCCCGGAAAAGTAAGAATACAGGGGCAAGTTTATTTATCATTCAGTAAATAGCTATCTTGCTAAATTGGCGTGATATCATCTATAGAGACATTAGGTATTTTTTGTAAGCAGGTAAGATGAAAAATATGCCACTCTTTCTCCGGGAATCGAACCACGGACCTCTGAAATACGCCCCTGGCTTGCAGACCATTACACCACGAAGGTATGCTAGGAAGGCGGGAGAAATACCTTAAACATAAAGTTGGCGACTAAATTTTGTCGCCAAAAACCGACTAAATTTTGTTGTCAAATTTGGCGAGAAATACTCAAAAGTCGCCAAACGTTTGTAACAGCTTTAAATATTATTAAAATCTTGTAGTTTAAAATAAATAATTTAATTAGGTGAACATTAAGGTATTTGTGAATGGCAGTATTTGAAACCAGGCTCCAGTGCCACGTGCGTGACTCACGCACGAAGAATGTAATTTATTTTTAAATGTTAGAATTCTTTCTTCTCCTTGTTTTGTATGTCGCCATTTTGAGTGCAAAAAAAAGTTTTTTTCTGTGTTCCATCATTGGAGTTGCTTCATATTGCGAAAGAAGTATCACACGTGGAAACCAAAGAACACGAAAAAGATGTAAATACGCTGCAATTATTCGAACTAAATTTCTGCTGTTGCGAACTACAAAAATTCATGTTTGAGAACCATAATATAATAATTTATTGGCAGACGATTGTAACAATACATCACTTTACCGAGGCTATGGAGCCCGCTTTGTTACGATCATGACAATAGGGCGACTTCATGGAATTTATGAATAACTCTAAACGATAATTATATTGGTGTAATTATATTTCTTTTAGAACAGATGTATCTGAATGACATGGATATCAAATATCTGATAGTTGTTTTTATTGTACAAAAATTTTATTACAGAAAAAGTATTCCTGAGGAATTTAATTCAGCGATTTATTGCTGAATTGCCCTTCTACCTTCTTTCCGTTTCTGGGGGAGGGGAATAGAAAGAAAGGTATTCCTTTAATTGATAAAACTGAAACTGAATTACATTTTAATTGCTTTAATCAAAAAACAATTACATAATCTATTCAGCAAATCCACAAGTTTAATTAATCAATTAGTACGCTTCTGAAATTTGATTTTTTTTTGTTATTTTTCTTTTTAATCAGGCGGAAAGAATTTGCTTTTATGCACTGGTGATACTGAAAATTCCTTCTTTGCCTATGAAATCTCCGCTTCAAGATTACCAATTAAAATGAATTCATCGATGTTGAGAAAAAAAAAAAAATCATATTATAACACTGCACCGTTTTTATCGTCGATCATGACATCAGATGGAAAAATCTAAGAAAAATTAAATCATATTAGTGTAACAGACCTATTTAAGTGTAATTGAACTATTTTATTCACGCCATGAACTCATGAACTGTAACCGAACTATTTTATTTAAACGCCATCTCGTGGCGATATGAAAAAAAAACGTCAGTCGACCTCCAGCCGCCATGATGAAAGCTTACTATGTTATGTTATTCTCAATGTTTGATGTTCCATTTGGTATATGTTTCATTTTTATGTATATTTCTTTTGTTTGTAACCGTTCCTGTGTGCTCTGTTAATAAATCCTTTTAAAGCTAGCCGGCATTAGTGTCTATTGAGGAACGGCTACATCACATTGGCGCCCAACTAAATTTGAATCCAAAATGGCGCAACAAAATGTTTAGAATTTCTGTTTGGCTTTGGCTTTAACAAGCTCTTACTCCCGAATTTAACTTTTAGTGTTGCTGGAGATCGGCTCAGTTTCTTTTCAGGTGTGGACTACTGGTCAAATATTCTGGAAACCAGTTCTGGAATTAAAATTGTCATACCGTGCTGCTAGCACATCGAATCATCAACTGGACAATTTCAACGGAAAAGATAAGTTTCGTTTACATTATCGTTTAATCTGAGTTTAAAGTTCTTTTAAACTGATTATTTATTATAAGCTGCTTCTTAAAGCAAATGTAAATTCTTTACTGAAATCTCATTTATTGATACTACATAAGAGTATTAAACGAAAGCAAACAGCTTTCTGTTAACCAAACGTTATTTCTTGAATTGTAATTTGTTATTTTAAAATTTTAATGCGCATAGTAAATTAATTTGTGAATAATATTGTTTCACTGAATACATGTTTTGATGTTAAAGTTCGAATATATTCATGGACGTTTGTTCATTAGAATTTATTAGTTTCGATTCTGACATACAGCAGCAGATGTTTTCCCCCCGCGGAAATGTTTAGACTAGCGATGATTTATGATGTATTTACGTCAAATCTTTTATTATTTTTATTTCCTTTGAGTGCTGTTGTTCCTTATTAAATGTTTTATTCTACATAAAGTAAAATATTGTACTTGTTGATTTATCTTTCGACGAACATTTTGAGAAAATGATTATAGTATAATACTTTAAGAAAATACGATTGTTTTCCTTTAATGAATGCTTGTCTTAAAAATATTTCTTGAAGCGAAAGAAAATAATTATGAATAAAATCGAATGACTATTTAAATAAAGTAAAAGAGTTACTAAGTGTGTGTTGCTTAATCAGCTTAATATTTTGTTAAGATTAAGATTTCGAAGAATTCAGCTTAAATATAAAAGCTTATGGTAAGACATTTATGTATGTTTTTGTATGTTTTGCTAAGTAGTAAACAATTTTTGAGCAATTTATTATATGTTATTTTCTTGATACAAGTTGAATTTATGAGGGCATTTATTGATATTTTTACGACTTCGAAATAATAAACTTTGTGAATATTATTGTTTACATTTATAAATACTGTTTAATAGTGGTATATAAATGTACGAGTAACATTGTTTACATTCATACATGCTGTTTAATAGGGGTATATACATTTTACTTAAAGGTATAATTATTAATTCTAAAATACTGTATTGTGAATAAAATCGAAATAACAACAAATTCAACTTCATATTTTCCCTCCCCCCTGACCTCTCATATAATTATGGCTTACCTTGCCAAAGCACGAAAAGAGGATTTAAAAACTCTCGCTGCAGAACTGGGTTTCACTGTAAACGACACTATGCGAGTAATAGATCTTAAAGATCTTATTGTCAATTCTGATACTTATGATGAGGCTTTTACCAGGAATCTTCTGGAAACTTTAATCGAAACTAGACAACAAAAACAACGTGAAAGCAACGATCTGGAGACACGTCAAAGAAAAGAACAAGAAATTTTATTTGAATTGGAACGTTTAAAATTAAACCTGGCAGCTGCTAGCTCAAACCCTAACTATGCCGCCTTTGCTTCAAATGCAGCTATTGGAACAAATATTCAACACCTAATCCCAAAATTTACAGGAACTTCTGACATTGCAACCTACCTGCAAATTTTTGAAAGACAATGTGAGAAAGTTAATATAAAACAAATAGATTACATCACTCATCTCCTACCTCTTCTGCCTATAGACATTTCGCAAATTATTTTAAGAGAACCAAAAGACAAATTAGAAGATTATTCTTACATCAAGAAGATTCTGCTACAAAGATTCAAATTAAATGCTGAATCATTTCGAATTAAACTTACTACACACCAAAAACACCCTGGGTCTTTATGGAAAGATTTTACTTACGAATTAAACAATTATCTGGAAGAGTGGCTCCATAGTCTCGATGTTACAGACTTTGAATCACTCAAAGACTTGGTCCTGACGGATCAGCTTAAAAGAAGAGTCAGTAGTGACGTTAAGGAGCATTTTATTGATACTTGGGGAAAAATAAAGAGTTCATCTGAATTAGTACAGAAATTGGATGATTATGAAGCTGTACGTGTTAAAAAATACGAACTATAAAACTGAACTTCCTGGCAGGCGGAACTATTCTTACAAACTGACTAATCCATCCAAACACAAAGAAAATCGAACAAGTGACATACAGGGAACTCATAAAACCTTTTCAAATCGTGTTCAGCAACAAACAGAGGAAAAGCGACCTCCTTTAACATGCTATGGGTGCGGAAAAACTGGTTTTATCAAGTCTAAATGTCCAGACTGTAACCCCCCAAAGACTTCAAATTCATTAAATTTTGGCACTATCCAAATCCGATCCTGTTTATCTTCCACTCGGACTGCTGTATTTCCAATTAGTATTGGTGGTGTTTCCGGTACAGCTTTCGCCGACACTGGTGCTAGTCACTCAATTGCAAGTGAATCCCTCTATCATATTCTGCAAAAACAAGATGCAGTATTTGAAAAGATAACACTACAGGTGTCTTTCGCTGATGGTTTGGTATCTCAAAAAGAGGTACTTCGCACCGAACAAATCATTCTTCTCGAAGGCAGAGAGTTCAAAACTCCGCTCCTTGTGTTGCCTGATGCCAAAAATAACTCGACTCTGTTAGGAACTGACTTTCTTCAAAAAGCTAAAATTGTTTTAAATCTTGCTGAAAATAAGTGGAACTTTTCTGATGAACCTCGAAGAAAATATAGCTTCGTGAAACCTCATCAATCCCAAGTACTGGAAGAAACCCCAGTTGTTGTAAACAACTGCCGACTACGAGAAAATGAAGGACAGCAATTAACTACAGCCCAACGGCTTGCAACTGATGCATTGCTTAACAAATATCACACTGTCTTCAAAGTAGGGGGAGAAACCACTAATCAAAAGCCATCTGGCTTACTTCAAATTCCAGTCTATGCTCAACGTTTTGAAACCTTGTCAATTGATCTTTTCGGTCCCCTTCCTGAAACACTGTCTGGTGAAAAATGGATTTTTATTGTGCAGGACTGTGCTACGAAGTGGACAGAACTATTTGCTTTAAAGGAAGCCACGGCCAGAGAATGTGCCACTATTCTTTTGGAGGAAGTCGCCCTTCGATTTGGGTTACCCAGGAAAATAATAAGTGATAATGGTACCCAGTTTACTAGTGCTGTTATGCAACAACTATGTTATATCTTGAACATTGATCAAAGTCTTACTCCTGTCTATCACCCACAATCTAACCCAGTTGAAAGGAAGAATAGAGATCTGAAACCACGTTTAGCAATACTTGTTGGTAACGACCATCAGTCATGGAAGGATAAACTGCCATTAATAAGGTTTGCCTTGAATACAGCCAAATGTGATTCAACTGGACATTCTGCTTCTTTTCTTCAATTTGCGCGAGAGTTACGAACCTTAGATGATGTAAAGCATGATATAAAAGCCGTAATTGAGAACGATAATTTTGTTCCCGAAATTACTCCATATTTGAAACGTTTTTCAAGAAATGTACAACAGGTACGAGAAAGAGTCGAATTGCATCAAGATAAACAGAAACGTTATGCTGACAGAAAGCGAAGAGAAACACCGAAATTCATTCCTGGAGATAAAGTTTGGGTCACCCTCCACCCAATCAGCAAAGGTCCACTGAAGAAAACTGCTAAATTCATGCCCAAGAGAGATGGTCCTTATGTAATAGTGACTACAAGATCTCCAACCACTTATGATATTGCCGATCCTCATGAATCAGACAAAATTCTCGGCAAGTATCATGTTTCAGCCTTGAAACCATATCAAGATCGAAATAAGCAAAACTCAGCTCGTGTAATTTCAGTGGTTCCCTTAAAGAAAAGAGGACGCCCGAAACGTGTAATACCGCCCGAATCTGCACCTGTTGCAGAAGGTGCTGGTGACGCTAAATTTCCTGCTTGTCAAACTGGAGCCCGTCCATCTGATTCTCCGCCCGCTGCACAAAGTAGACAAATGTCAGTTCCTGACTTCTTGCCGAGACGTCTAAGTCAGAGGGGGAGGATGTAACAGACCTATTTAAGTGTAATTGAACTATTTTATTCACGCCATGAACTCATGAACTGTAACCGAACTATTTTATTTAAACGCCATCTCGTGGCGATATGAAAAAAAAAACGTCAGTCGACCTCCAGCCGCCATGATGAAAGCTTACTATGTTATGTTATTCTCAATGTTTGATGTTCCATTTGGTATATGTTTCATTTTTATGTATATTTATTTTGTTTGTAACCGTTCCTGTGTGCTCTGTTAATAAATCCTTTTAAAGCTAGCCGGCATTAGTGTCTATTGAGGAACGGCTACATCACATTAGTAAATTTAATTATTGAATGTACTAGATGAAAAATGGCGCACGTAAATAAATAGAAATTAATTAAAAAACTTCTGCACTTTTAATCAAGGATAATAACAGAAAGATTAACAAATTTTATTATGGTTAAATTAAAGTTAATATTAAGATGACCATTTTGTTACGTTGTTGATAAGCAATGTGTGGTTGGTTATACTTTCGAAGACGAATGAAAAAAAATATTTATCCTTAAAAAACTTATTCATCTGCTATGCCACATGAATGAATGGATTATTTAAACAAAATGCGAAAGTGCTATAGCCTTTTACTTTAAAATGTAGGGACATTAGGTATTTTTTGAAGCAGGCAAGATGAAAAATTAGCAACGGCTTCACCCTGAATCGAACCGCGGACCTCTGGAATACGCGCCCGGCGTGCAGACCACCACATCACGAAGGCATGCCAAGAAGGCGGAAGAAATACCTTATGTACTCCCCCTTTTAAAGGGCGACTGGGGTTTTTAGGGGACCCAATCGCCAAATCCTGGGTGTGGAGAATCATCATCCACGACCCTTTGAGCTAGGGTGCCACTGTAGAGACATTAAGTATTTTTTGGAAGCAGAAGATATGGAAAATTAGCAACGCCCTCGCCGGAAATCGAACCACGGACTTCTGGAATACACTCAGCGCGCAGACCACCCCACACCACTAAGGCATGCTAAGAAGGTGGGAAAAAAAACCCTTATAAAAATAGGCGCTTCCGCTTCAAAGTATTTTCCATTCTTTCCCATTTGCGATTGTAACCCATATGTCATCATCGTGCAATGATTTTTTCTCCACCACATTTGATGTTTTAGTTCATTTCAGCCTCGCTTTACAAGAAGCGAAACACTTACGCCGAACGGAAGTGAAATGGTATAAAAATTAGAAGTGTCCACCATCTTTCTCAGCTTGTCGTTACAGTGATACTTCTGTATTGAAAAACAGATTAAGTATTTTATATGAAATTCGTGGAAGTTATCTTCGTAAAATTTATTTCAACGTTGATACAAAGCATCATACCAGAGACCGTTATCGTATGCTGCAATTTAAAAGACAACTACAGCTCCAAATGTCTATAGTTTATAAAAAAAATTCTAAACTTAGCTCTGAGTTGCCGTTCCGAATATTGAATGTGTGCCGGAGAGCCCGATATAATTTCGAATACTAAGTGTGTGCCGGAGAGGCCAATATTGTTTCGAATTCTAAGTGTGTGCCGAAGAGCCCAATATTGTTTCGAATACTGAGTGTGTGCCTGAGAGCCCAATATTATTTCGAATACTGAGTGTGTGCCGGAGAGGCCAATATTGTTTCGAATACTGAGTATGTGCCGGAGAGGCCAATATTGTTTCAAATACTGAGTGTCTGCTGGAGAGCCCAATATTGTTTTGTCTTTAGGACCAAAGATCGTATTATCCTGCAAGAGAGGTTTCCTATTCGAAGGTTCCTATTTGAATTTCTCACTCCATCAGTCGGGGTAAGACAATGTTGAATTCGTAACGTGACGTACGAAGGCAGCTCGTATTTCGCTTCGACCCTGAACAATATCAGCAGTTTTCTGAGCACAGCCTTCTAACCAGGGAGTCGATCCTTTCCGTTGAGGGATAGTGATGTCATATTCGTAGAAACTTTGTTTCCACTTGGCTATTTGGTCTTCAGGATTCTTGAAATTTAAAAGGCAGGTCAATGAAGCATGATCCCCGTGGAGTGGGAATTTTCTGCCGTAGAGATAATGATGGAAATGTTCTACGGCTTCAGCTATGGCGAGCAACTCTTTCTTGGTGACAAAAGTAATTCATCTCCGTTTTCGATAGACACTTGCTCGAGTAGGCCACGATATGTCTTTGACTGCTTATTTCTTGGGACAAAACAGCACCGACACTTTAATTGCTCGCTTCCGTGTCAAGAATAACTGGTTTCTTCATCTGAGGATACGTCAGGATTATCGCAGAACTTAAGGATAAGCTCCCTTCAATAGTTAAATGCATCCTCACATTCTTTTGTTCACAAGAACTTTTGCTTGCTCTCTGTCAGCTTGTGAAGGGGTTTTGCAATGGAAGAAACGTCCTTCACAAATCTCCTATAGCAGGTGCATAACTCCAGGAAGCTTCTCAGCTGATGGATATATTTGTGACGTCTGGCATTCTTTAATTGTTGATATTTTTTTGGGGGTTCTGCACATATATCTTCGGCAGAAATGATGTGTCCAAGGTAAGTCACTGGCTGTCTAAACAATTTACATTTGGCGAGACTACATTTTAGAGTGGCTTCCTTCGATTTCTAAAGTTCCCTCCAAATATTTTCTAAATGATCTTCAAAACTCTTCCCGACGATGTATGTGTCATCAAGGTACACCAGACAGGCTTTGTAGAAAAGATCTCTCAACACGGTCTTCATAAGGCGTTTGAATATTGCGGCGCGTTATATAATCCAAAGGCATCACTATAGAATTCCAAAGTTCTTATCCGGTAGTGAATGCCATCTTTTCAAAGTCATCAGAGTGTATCTGTACCTGCCATTTTGCACTCTTTAAATCAAGCTTCGAAGACGGTTCCAGAAAGAGTGTCCAGAATGGTGTCGGTTCTCGGAAGAAGGTAGCTGTCTTCCCTCGTAAACTTGTTCCGCCGGCAACAGTCAGTGCTAAATCTAGTTGAACCGTCTTTGACCAGGACGATGGGAGAGGCTCAAGGAATTGGTGAAGGCTCGATAATGTCACTTTTTTACATGTCCTTTAGAAGTTCTTTTACCTTCTCCTGTTTAGTAATCGGTAGAGGTCTTGGTTGTTGCTTGATAGGTGGATAATCCTTCGTATCAATTCTATGCTGTGCCAAACTGGTTCGACTTACATCAAGAAAAGAGCAGGTGAATATATTTTGTAATTCTTTAAATGTCAAAATCTTGTAGTATTCCTATCTTCATCGCTTGGTTGTTGCATTCTGCAATAACGTTTCTGTTTTTAGCATTGGATCCGAGTAGCAAAACTTCTGTTCTTGCTAGTACTGTGATATAGTCTTGAGTTATTACTTGGTGGAAGGATTTGAATCCTTCATCTTTAGTTCCGAAAAGAGTTATGCTCTGAGAGGCAGAAAGAACACTTCGTTATTTGTAAAAATCCAAAGAAAATTTGCGTTTCTTCAGAAAGTCTAATCCGAGTATGCGAGGATCTGCAATGCGTGCCACATATGCCGTGCTAGTAGGCGGCACTTCCAAACGTGATGTTATTGTTTAACTTCCATCGATGCTGGATACAGTCTGGATACAGTCCAGAGGTTGACGCAGAGCTACGTCCTTGGAAGGATATCCGTTCGTTTTCTCTCAGAGAATGGGAATTTTTGATCTCAGAGAATGTGAAACTCAGAGAATGTGTTTTGGCAACAGTTTTTTGTTTAGAATTTTGGATACCGGACTGCTGACTGTTTTCTATTGAAAATATGAGATTTATTCCTTATTTAATTGTACATTTTTTATATTATGTTTTATTTATATATAATTTTAATTATATAATACGTTTTGCATGATTGTTTTAGGAAATAAAGTTCTTAACTTCCTTTATTCCACTTGAATTCTTAGGATTTTGCAACAGGAAGTTGGTCAATTTATTTATTAGGACAGCTAATATTTGCCCTGGTATATTGCTTATTTCATTGTAATTTTTTTAATATGTGATACATTTTTATTAATTTTTTTTTGATAAAGTTGTTCTGCAGCGTAAAATTCTGTGCAGGTTTTAAATTTAATGTTCACTTTACGTACATTTTTACGGTACATTTAAAAGCCAGGCGAAGGCTGGCCGCGTTGCGTTCGGTACTTAAAAAAGTTTTTGTTCGAGCCCTTTTGGGCGATCGTTAAAATCTAAACCCTTTCAAACTTTTTTAATGAGATATAGCATTAATTTAAGTCACTTTTATTGAAATCAGTACGATTCAAAATTAAAAAAAAAAACATTCTTAAGAAATTGCATGTGTTGTTTTTAAATAGTTCAGTTTTTTTTAATTAATAGCAGACAGATTAAATATGAAAGAATATTTCTTACGTTTTATCGAATGGCAACACACCCGAATAAAAAGTAAAATAGCTGAGTATACCCAAGCTTAGTTAATGAGAACATTGTTTACGCCACATATAAATCTCTACTAATAATAGCAGAGATTCAAAGTTAAGTTTTCTTCATTTAGAGCTGGAGTTTAAAAAGAACCCATTTAGGAAATTTTCAGCACGCAACTAAAGTATAAATATCACAGCAGCCGCAAAACCCTCCAGAAGGATTCGTCTGTCCCAAAGGAAATTCTTTGGAAAGGGAAAAGCTGTAAATGAAAGCTAAAACTGAAGAGCTAAAGCGAGGAGAACTTCAAGAACAAGTCAACACCAAGAAAAATCATGTCGAGTAGAAAGAAAGAATATTTCTTTAACTTCTCGGAAGGTCAAGGAAAGGATGGGAAAATTTATTAGCGAAAGTTAGTATATTTATTAGTGTAAAAGTTCTAAAAATAGGAGCTGGCTAAAAGATAAGTTAAGTAAAAGTATTAACGAAATGATGTAGTAATAAGAATAAAATAATTACAAAAAATTGCATTCAGTGTAGAAACATCGGAGCTGAGTTATTAAATACTATTTTTATATTTCGACTTTTTCAATAAAGAAATGTGTTCATCCGAACATGAGCACCTCGAACTGAACAACAAGCAATTTTGAATTATTTTTGGTGCAAACTGAAAAATATTCGCCAAGAAAAATTTTTAAATTCCTCTATAAATTTCTCACAAAAATTTGCAAAAGGCATAATTCTAGGTATCTAGTCATAATTTGAGACATAGAATCGAAATATGGAAAAAATTGGTATGTTATTTCAGAGGAAGTCCGATTTTCTGTCAAAATACTTATATTAGAACAATGGCTATCTATAAATCTAATATATATCGTAAGTTGCGCTTTCGATACATGGAAAAAGCGATTTGAATTTCGTCAATCGGCCCATTAGAACGGGAGATATAGAACTGTCACCCCCCTCGCAGTGTACAAGGTCTGCACCGTTAGACAGGTAGGTATGTCCGAGAGTCTTCAATTTATAGTTTATTAATTTAAGCAAAGGAACATAGCTGTTATGCGAGTTGTCGGTGAAGCTGTTATATGAAAACTGCAGTATACGCAGTTTATCCGCACTGCGAGAATACCGACTTTTGAAAGGCTTGAACTTGTATGTCGAAGAATAATTTAAAAATGACGATTACTTAATTTGGCTTGGTTTGGTTTATGTGATTACAGCAAAGTCTCGGAGGCTATCTACCTAAGAGGAAGGATGCCTTCGTGAAGGATTTTCTAAGGAAAACTGGCTCCTATACACGTTACACATAGGGAAAAACACGAAAACGTCCATGCAGCCAGCCCGTTCGAGGGAATGGAACCTAGGACCGAACTACCAGTGTTCAGCGACTTTACCGCTTGGGCGCTGGTAGGCAGAAGAGATTGGACAATTGTGTTGCTACTGGGAATAGCATGGAAACTTATTTTAAATGAAACTGTGAAACAATTTACTGTTGTTGTGGTTGAGAAATAATATTTCCCCGATCTCTTCTACAAGTGCTTAAGGGGAGTCACGTGACTGGCTATCCCTTGTTTTACTGTGCGGAAGATTCTACAATTAAAGGTGGTATCCATATAAGATTCGCGTGGTGCAAAAGTCGCATCATTTAGATCCGCATCAACGCTCTGATTTCGCTTAACGGGTATGGCGGGAACAGTCGTTGGCAATGCATGGCCTGGGCACATTTTGAGGTCCAACGAGGTTCACTTTGCTCTAAGGCAGGGATTCTTTTTAAAAGAATGGTTTTCTTTATCGGCCTCCTTACATATTTTTCTATAACACACTGTATACATCATAATTATAATACAGATAAGTGCCCATAAATATCCTAAAGATAACAATAAGAATAAAATTCGAACAAAAGCTTAATAAAAAATGGTTCATTAGTTTTATGTTTCATTATTAGCACAAAGGGGCAATTTTCCCAGAAGGGCTACTTAATTTCGTTTTGGCATCTTGCGTTCGATCACTATAAACAGCATTTCACTTTTTTAATTGTTGCCACCAAATATTACAGCCGGCCTGCATCATATTTAAAGAAATGAGTGTTTTGGAGTGTATGTATCTACTTTACGTTTTTTTTTTGTGCCTTTGTGGCTTGGCCTGTCCCCTCATGGCCATATGGCGGGTTTGGCCTGCTGGGTGGGCTGGGGGCCTGTGCTCAGAACTAACTAACTACCCTGCAAACCCTCAAAAGGTGTATCCTGAAGAAAGCCCATTGCTATCAACTTTAATAATTTCGGCATCTTTTAATTTAAGCCCCATATTAAAAATGTAGCACCCCATTAACTCTTTGAAAACCATAACGGACCAGACGGCCTTTCATTCAAACAACCACAACCGCCCTAAACGGACGAAATTCCGATGTTAGTTTCTTGGCTCCCCTAAGGTATGGAGTAGCAGGTGTAGTTTCCCCAAATGCATTGCATCAGTTTATTGCAGACAGCTTGTCCTAAAAGGATTTACTTGTGGTTTCTTATCTTTATTTATTGGAAGTAGAAAGGATGTCATTTGAAATCTTCACTCTTCATTGTGCGTTAAAAGATGGGGGAAGGAGGAAATTGCTGTTACTCTCAAAAACCATTTCGGGCGGTACCCGGTATTTTAACATACAGGACTTCGGTTTTCAAAGAGGTAAATTGATAGATTCGAATAACAGATTTAAGTGCAGTTTACACATGTGAACACCATATTAAAAATTACATTTCATAATTTTATAAAACTGATATTTTTTAATTTAATAATGTCACAGCTTGAATATTTGAACTGTATAAAATATTGCCTTGTAAATAGAAATGTACGGGTAACTGGAAATATATGTTCAGTTCGAACTGTTGCGAAGATAAATGCCAGGTAGAGACTTTTGTGGACGCGGTGGAAAGAATAGCTCCAGGATCACAAAATCTCAATAGTGTTGCAGTTTTCTATGTCGTGAACTGCGAAAACATTCAACAAAGCAAACATTTTTTCTATCTAACAAGATTTAAGAGTACGTGCTAGTGATTGTGATGAATACAAGTGTGCAAACTATAGTTTCATTTCTAGATTTTGCTATAGAAGTAAAACTGTTTATAAAAAGGCTTGAGCTCATTTCAGACCTAAGGCAAGATGCTTGTTCTGATGCGAAAACTTTCGTAGTGATCTTGAAATTCTGAAAATTTTCACATATATGAAAAATTTTTTGAAATAAGCATTTTTCTGAATCCACGTGCCCATAAAAGTCCTTACCCAGGCTTTATTTTCGAACCCATGAATCATAGATATATACTAAATATATAGATAGATACAGATATACACTGGTGTGCAAAAATTAAGGACGAGACGGTTTTTTCAATATAACTTTGTGCAAAAGCTTTCCAAATCAACACATTTAATACCGTAAGATCCCCAATACGTAAGGACATGAGTAATGTAAGCAACACTTACTAAAAGAGAAATCAGAGGGATAAAAAGAAGCCTTATTGAAAAAGTAACATGGACCGCAATGCGACTGAAGGCCGAAACATCCCTGTGATGTGTGTCCAGCAAGAAACATCCGGTCTTTAATAGGGGATATGATCTCCCCTGACTGCTAGGCAGGTTTCACAGTGTCTGCCCATGCTGAGAATGAGGGTGTAAATAAGTTGTTGAGGCATTGCTGCCAATTCGTCTTGCAGCGCCAATCGAAGCTCCGGAATAGTTACTGATGGTAAGGTACGAGCTGCCAAGCGTCTGCCTAGAAAATCCCATACATGCTCGATGGGATTGAGATCCAGAGATCGTGCCGGCCAATCCATACGTTCAATATCCTCACTCTCTAAGAGCTGTTCGGCAGCTACTGTGCGATGACATGGTGCATTGTCGTCCATGAAAAGGAAGTGCGGACCCATAGCGCCTCTAAAAAGACGCACATATGGAAGAAGAATCTCGTTACAATAACGGGTCCCGTTGACTGAACCTGCGTCGAAGATGTGAAGGTCTGTACGACTACCAAGCATGATGCCTCCCCAAACGAGAACACCGCCACCTCCATACCTGTCCCTTTCAATGATGTTCGAGGGATGATTGCGGCTTCCCCGCTCTCTCCAGATGAGTATGCGATGAGAATCGCTACTCAGACTGAATCTGCTCTCATCTGTAAAGAGTACTCGTCCCTATTCATTGTCTCTCCAATTCCGGTGTTCCTGGCACCACAGAGAACGCCTTCTCCGATAGGCAGGCGTTAGAGGTACACACCGTACAGGGCGTCGTGCAAACAGACCACCACCGTGCAGTCTTCTGGCCACGGTAAAACGCGATATCGGTCGTCCAGTCTTGTGTCTAGCGATTTCTCCCGCTGTCTGTCGCCTGTTTCTTCTGGTCTGTAAGGCAATATACCGGTCATCTGCGGGTGTGGTTCCTCGTGGACGACCACTACTAATCCCCCGGATAGCTGTTCCTGTAGTTTGAAATTGTCTCCAAAGTCGTGAAACGATGCTGTGAGCAATTCCGAACTCTGCAGCCACATATGTCACACTGCGGCCTTCCTCCAACTTCCCAATGATTCGACCTCGGGTAAAAGCATCCAGATGTCGTCTAACAGATTGATTATTCGCCATTTCTCGCTGAGGCAGCAACTCGGTGGTGTGATTTTAACTGCTATACGGCGTGCAATCTCTTTGCCAGAAATACTGATCTTACACCGACAACATGCTTTATACTACTCAGACACTCCCCCATTACGTCAACCTGCATATCTGCGCATATGCTACTGTACATCACCTTACGTAATCTCCTGATTGGTCTTTCTGTCCGCTCTGCCTCTTCGTTCAGCTAATATGCTAATTTTTCGACTTCGTCCTTAATTTTTGCACACCAGTGTATATATAATATAGATATATATAGAAATTACAGATAAAGAATTATTTAACTGACTTAAACATTCATGTTTCAACATTTTTAAATTTGTAAAAATCAATTTTATAAGAAATAAAATATATCTTTTATACGATCCACAGGCCTCAAGAAAATTTTATATTCATTGCTAAAAATAAAAATTAAAAAAAAAAAATAATAATAATCATGTCTCACAAAAATTGGTCAAGATTTTTAATTTGAAGCTTTTGATATCTGAAATAATTTTTATATCCTTTTTTAAGAAATTTCACTGCCATGTTCTATTATGATTTACTAACATTCTATAATTTGTAGTTTTGTTCGAAAGTGTATGCCGAAGGAAATTTCGCGAAAGTAATTTTTAAGTTTTTAAATTACATTATTAACATTTTCAGGAAGTTTTATTATTTTAGAATCATAATCTCAAAATCACACACAGAATTCATTCATTCATTTTTCAGTTATGCAATAAATGGCATTCCCTGTAATGCCCTTCAATTTGTAGAGATATTAGGTTATTTCGAAGAAGAGACATGAAAAATGAGCAATGCCCTCCGCGGGACTCGAAAGTGGACCTCTCGAATACGCACCGAGCGTGCTGACCATTGCACTACAAAGGCAGGCTAAGAAGGCGGGAAAATACCTTACATATTCCCCCTTTTAAAGGGCGACTGGAGATTAGAGAACCCAATCGCCAAATCGTTTTAGTTCGGGCGCCACTGTAAACATTAGGATATTTGTGGAAGCATTGAGACATGAAAAATGAGTAATGTCCTCGCCGAGACTCGAACCACGGACCTCTTGAATAAGCGCCGAGTGTGCTGACCATTACTCCACTAGAGCATGCTAAGAAGGCGTAAAAAATACATTATAAGTTTTTCACTGACTGCAGTGAAAATGAACATGGGAACTGGGATCGAGGACTCTTCAATAGAACACCTATTAAAGACTTTAATATTAAGAGTAGAAACCCTGATCACTGTTCTGCTTTTCATTCTTAGCTTATAGCAATTGAGGAGGGCCTCAAGGCTGCATACACTTGCATCCCCATTGTTTATCCGTTTTGAAATGAAGTCGCTTATCGTGTCTATTAACACACTTTACTAAATTCCGGAATCTCTTAATTTGGAAAATACTCAACTGCATACTGCTCCATTGAAGGCAGGTCTCAAATTGTAATTATTTGTGTCCAGAACGGGAAAAGAAATTCATAAGTAGCAGTTGAATAATTTTTTTTTCAAAAATTAAATCGGTTTAGAGAAAATGAATCGGTTTTAAATAAAACTAAAATGAAGATCTTCCGATTGTCTAGTGACGTTATGCTTATTCATTATTGACTCTAAATCAAACCGCTCGGACACAGTTTTAGTTTGCCGTAAAGGTGGGGTTATTAAAGTAGTCTTTTTATAGCCCAAAGAAGCAATCTGCCTTGAAGGACTATAAATCTCGTTTCGGCATTTAGTGTTGATTCATTATAAATGGCGAAACGCTTTTTAAATTGTTGACACCAAATATTAGAGCCCTGCATTACATTTAAAGAAATTAAAAAATTAAGAATCTGCGTGAATGTATGTATGTTTCTCACATTTTGATAATACGACGGTATAAATTTATGAGTTTTTAATTAAGAAACTCAACGATTTCCAAGGGAGCAATTGCAACACTGTACGGGACTTGCGAAATAAATTTAAAAAAAAAAAAAAAAAAAAAAAAAAAAAAAACTTAAATGTTTCAGATTTTAAATTACGTGCAAAGGGGCGTTTTTTTAACGTTTTGTGTGTTACCTTTATTTATTAAATATCATGTTCTTTGCATTTAAACCACAAAATTCAATTCAATATCAATGTCGCAATATAATTTTAAAATGAGCACATCTTTATAATTTCCGATATACAGTTCAACTCGTTGGAGATAAAAGGTTCCCCCCCCCATATAGTGTTGCCATTGCTCGCTTTTAAATCGTTGAATTTGTTACTCGAAAATTCGTTAAAGTTTTACAAAATATGAAATTGATCATAAAAGAAATTCCAAATTTCAAACTTGGGATTTCAAATGCCCATATTCGCAGTAGGATTACGTCATTCAAATTGGATGGCTCTAGATACCGTTGTTTTATCACAATGCGAGAAATATACATACATTACATTTATGCAGATTTTTCATTATTTAATTTCTTCAAATATAATGCAGGACCCTAACATTTTGTGGCAACAGTTTGAAAAGTGAACCGACATTTATAGGAGTCCGACGCAAAATGCCAAAACGAAAGTAATAGTCCTTCGGGGCTCAAATCCCTTTGGACTCTCTCTCTCTCTCTCTCTCTATATATATATATATATATATCTTAAAAAAAAAACTCTAGCCTGCGAGATTGTGCATCAGAAATTCTAAAGATATGCTCTTTTAAATATTTTGTGTACTGCTGTTGGCTTGAATTTTATAGTTTAAGAGAGAAGAACATGATATTGAATTAATATAGGTAATACACAAAACGTTAAAAAACACCCCTTTGGGCGTAATAAAATCCGAAAGCTTTCAGATTTTTTTTTACATGTTCCGTCCTTAGACACTACAAGGAAAGGAGAAATGCCTTCGTGGAGGACTTTCTAATTGAAACTGGCTTGTATACACGTCACACATGGGAAAAGTCACGAAGGTGCCTACAGCCAGCCCGTTTGCGGGATTAGATCATCGGATCAAATTACCAGTGTTCAGTGGCTATTACCGCCGGCCGCTGGCTGGGCCATTAAAAATGGTCGAAATATGGAGTAATGGAAATGGTCGACGTTAAACATACTGGCGAATATAGTTCTTGCTATAAATATACTTAATACCTGTCGTGAATTTTGCATTCTTTAGTTTATTTTCTGTGCATCTCTATTTCTGTATGAAATGTAAAGTTCTGAGACAAATTTTTTGGAAAAGACGATGGATGCAACGATGGGGGAATCAGTATCATCATGAAAGACAGCTGAATAATTGTATTCAAATTTTAGATTTTATAATCCGGGTTTATGAGAAGTTATCATGTATGTGCTTTATGATGGTTTTGCAAGTCGCTCATCTCTCTAATTTTTCGTTTAAGTAAAATTTCTAAAATTCTGAAATGTTCCCGTTATTTCTGCTTTTACCGTTATTCCTGTGTTATTTAAATATGGCTGATATTTGTCTATTTACTGTACCGTCGATGAGAAAAGAAAAAAAGCAAGTTCCTGTTTTTTAAAGTTTCTTTAACTGCTATCAAAAGGAACATATTGTAAGATCTCTCTTTTATTCCACATTAACTAAACTAGGTCCTACAATGAACCTGGCGAATTCTCGCAAAGGCATAAATGAAATACCAGCACAGAAGAAGGGTGAAAATAGCCCTTTATTTAATTCCAACACAAACAGAAAGGCACGGTCTTCGTGTTTTACAATAACACCGTCAACTTGCGGTGAAATTTGAACGTAGAAAATAAATCAATTCAAATCTAAAATAAAACAGTACTGGATTAACACGTTAAGTTACGTCTACTTAGGTTGACTCAATAAAGCCTAACAGGCGTCACGATAATCCGAAATGGACAAGAGGCTTACTACAGTAACGACGAGATAGCAACAAAACGTGTGCTGGCTAGCGAAAACACGATCTGAATAAACTCAGAGATTCACCCGTTTAAATACTCACTTCATTCAACCCTTTCGCCGCCCTCTCCTGTCCGCGAAAATTTCTTCCCAGCGGCCGTCTGTTTTTCACAACGTGTAATGTTGTTTTCTCTGTACATCATAACTTTCCATACAGGACTTTCGTAGTGGATGACTGTCAATGAATATTAAGTAAAATTATAAGGAAATAAACCATAATGGAAAAATAATATCTCTGCTCCTTTCTAACAGCAGGATAATTTGATAACATCTGTTCCAGGCGGTCCACTCCTCCCATTTTGTTGTTATAATCTTTTACAATTATTGGTTATTTTACAGTTCTTTTCCGTGTTCCAACATCAATCATCGAGTTATTATGGACTGTACTCATCAAACGTACATCCTTCTTGTCTTTCCAATTCACAACCTCATTTTTTCTCTTTTCCTGCTGAGTAGACTTTGAAGCCATCTCTCACTGTCTTGTATCTTATGTAAAATGGCGCGAATATTCCTAAAACCCGGGGGCAAATTCAATTAGAAATAGAGTGCCTGATTAGTGCTGCCATCTAGGAGGAATTAGAGCAAATAAAAACTCAAACAAGTAAATATTTAGAAAGCTTTTTAAACGTTTAAAAGTTTTAAAATGTAGAAGAACGCTTGTAGCGCGTTACGGCCGTCCTGCAGAAGTTTCACTTGAACCCGCTAGAAGCGTTACGAACGACGAAGAGGGTAATTTTATATTTACATCCTGGCGAGACAATGCGAGAGGAAGTTGAGGGGTTAAGAAAAAGTATCACCAGTCGCCGTTTAAAAGAGGGAATATATAAGGTACTGTCTGTCTACGGTAAGAACACCTCCCGCCACGGTGTCTGGCGAGTGGCGGTCACTATAGCAACAGGGCTAGTATATTTCAAATAGGGACGAACCAAGGGTTGCTTTATTGTTATTTTGTTTTTGGCGACTGTTGGCTTAAGGGAAGTTTATCATTCGTCTTCTCGGCTTCATTCCAGCTGCACGCATCTTTTCTTAAGCCTTATATTATTACTATTAGCTATTTTTATTCTCGTTGTTATATCTTTTGTGCTAGCATTTGCTCAAATTCGCTTCTATTTAGCTTGATTTTCGTAGTGCTTTGTTAATCGCCAATTTTTTAAAATGCCCTTCCAGTTTAAGAAAGGTCAAACTTTAAAGTCTCAGTCACGTCAAATCGTGTATAATGTCGCAGAATTTTGCGCTTCTGAAGCTTCGGCGAACTCTTTAGTAGTTCCTTTTCCTTAAGTTTTGAAGAGCGAAGTATCAACAATGGGTGAAAATAAACTTCTGAATACACTTGGAAAGAAATGTAAAAGCCCTGCTAATCATAAGTGTGAAATTGACGATTTTGACAAATGCGTTCTACGGCAGACAATACAAGACTTTTACATCAAAGAAAAGAAAGTGCCATCTGTGCGGAAATTACTGCCTGTCTTGAGGCAAAAAATAGACTTCCCGTGGCAAAAAGACTCTTTGTGCAAAGTTTTGTGTTCAATGAATTTTCGTTGGAATGCGTAGGAAAAAAAAAATTCTTATCGAAAGACCTCACATTGTATTTTGGAGGAACAATTATTTACGCGAAATGAGAAAACTCAGAGCAAGTGAACGCCACATCGCTTACATCAATGAAACATGGATTGACAGCAATTTAGCTTTAAAGAAATGTTGGCAACATGAGACAGTTTTGGGCGCACAGCCAGTTTCCCTTAGCAAGCCCTCCATTAAGGCATCCCTCTTCTTAGGCATTTAGCCCTGGGGGCTTTCCGTAATCATATAAACCAACCCAAACCACTGGTAATTAAGGAAAAAGCAGTTTTGATTTTAATTCACCTTCGCTTCCTTCCGCCATTAAATTAACCAGCTTTTGGTTTAGTTTAAAGGTATGGGAAAAGAAGAAATGTTCGCAAAAAGTATTTATTGAGAGCATGGGTATGTAAAAAAACGCTTTTACTTTCAAGATGATTCCATATACATTTAATGATGAAATTTTTAGTCATTATTAAAGCACAAGCAATAAATTAATAGAAAATTTTGAAATAAAAACATAGCAGAACGTCATTTAAAGACTGAAGAAATTGCTTTGAATGTTTACGGTAGATCAGCTAGAGGGGAGAACTATAAAAATTAAATTTATTTTATATTTATGAAGTGCGTCTATACTATATTACAGAGAATGGTGCAATCAAGTAGATTTCTAAGATGTCATCTATGATTTTGCAAGCAAACAAATAAACAAAAAAGAAGCAAAATAATAGCATGATTTTTTTAAATATAAAAATTAAAATTTTTCTTCAAAAATAAACACGGATTTTTAAATTTATTTCCCTACAAGTTTATTTTTACTCATTGTACATCTAGAGGGATGGCAAATTCAGCGACTTGTACCTCACACGGCAAAATCAAAGACCGTTTCTTGACTGCAAAAGCTTTATCTACGCCATCGAATTTTCATTTTCGGAAATTGGATGTCGGGGTCGACGCAAAGGGTCAATGATATTTGTTTTAGTCAATTTGTTTTAGTATGTATAACGTAATACGTTATACATACTAAAACAAAATGTGAATATCGCCAAATCATCTTTAAATGCGCCAAGGTGGCAAACTCAGAAGTAAGTCTTCAAGACACCCCTATGAAAAATGGGTTAGAGCTCGTTTCTACGGCAACAGACAGCTGCAGACAAACTGGCGAGAGGTGTTCTTACCATAGACAGACAGTACTATCTCCCTCCTTTCTGTATGCCTTCGTGATGTAATGGTAGCACACTCGGCGCGTTTTCGAGAGGTCCAGGGTCGAGTCCAGGCGAAGGCACTGCTCATTTTTCATGTCTCTAGTAATAAAAAAAACCTAACGACTCTACAGACTACAAAGTTAAATTTCGTGAAACATTTTCCCTAAAATTTGCAATGAATTTTTAATTTTTGTTAGCATGCGTAATCTAAGAATGACCGTGCCCGACCACTGGCCGAACCATTAAGACAGCTGAATATTGGGAGAAAGACTTGTGTTCGGTCTCAGGGCTGATTGAAACCTTCATTTTCGTGATTTTCCCTTTTCATTATCCCAATAAGCATTACTAAGAATAGCTGTAATATTTTCCAACCACACTGTTTTATTGTAATTTATGTTATGTCTTCGTTGACTGGCATGCACACTTAAAAAGCTCTTAAAGTGGTAAAGCTGATGTGTACACCACAAGACTTGTACGGAATATTAAAATATACACACTTTTCTGCATTTCATTTAAACGGATTTCCTCGAATTTCGTTAGAGCTAGATTTCTCATTAAATTAATTCTGTTCCCAGTTCGAGACAAGGCAAAAATACATAAAAATTCAAAATACTTTCAGTAAAAATTGAAAGATATAGAAAAACATAAAACACCGAATACAGTTAAAGCAATTAAAAATAATTTTTATATTTGAAAGGCAAGCAGGCAGCAGTTAAAGGCGGCAGGCAAGGAGGCAGATTTTTCGGTGGTCAAAACTAAAAGTTTTCTTTGGTCCCACTCGGCAAAAAGGCACTGAAGCTGCGGAAAAACTTAATTTACTTTTCTACTAAGAGTTTCAAACGAAAACAAATACGGTTGCTATGGAAAAAAAAATTAGGCCTAGCCGCACTTAAATAACTTTTAAATTGTCGATTATTATACAATTATTGCATGCAGATTAACTAAAGCATAAAAATATTAAGCAGAAGCTAAAAACAACGTAATTCAATCATTTTTAAAGCGAAAAATGCATAATTTACCAACATATATGAATAAAAAAGTTTAGCTCATTGAGCCGAGTAACAGACTAAGTATATATATATATATGTAAGATAAAAATGTATGAATCAGAATTATAATATAACTATAAACATTAATTCTTCCTCTCTATTCCAAAATCGTAATAACTTATCTGCATTGCGTCATTCAAATTAATCATGGGATCTTACGTAACCGTTAATACCAGATGCCTCTTGACGACCAATCACCAAATTGCAAACGAAAACTTTCCTCTTCGCGTGCTTCCATCCTTCATAACTACGCACTTCAGCTTTTGCTCTCTACCGTGCTAAAATGTAATTTCGCTGGCTTGCTTTCTATCCCAACAATATCAAAAATGTAAATCTTCTGTGGAAAGGCACGACTAGAGTGCCAAGTGATTGTGGCCACAAATATCAATTGGAAATAAAAATGGAATTAAAACTGCCTCGACTGCCAAGTTCTTTAAATACTATGCAATCAAAATTCTTCTTCAATATGGATCTAATCACGCATCTACACTGCTCCGGCTTTTCCTTGTGCTTTTAATATTACATATATATATATATATATATATACACACATATACATACATGTATGTATATATATATATACACACATGTATACTTTTAGTGCGGCCGATTGCAACCAAAATAGGATGTTGACAACTACAGGCTATAGCTGCCCCTGTGTACTAAATTTCAACGTTCTGAGGCTAATCGCTTTTGAGTTATGTAAGAGACATACATACGTATGTACGTACGTAAAAACGCCATGAAAAAAAAAATCTCTTCTGAATTAATTTTACATCAGTTTTATAATTCGTTTGGGAAAAAGAGTCCTTTATTCTGTCCTTAGGTACAGATGTCCCGCAAACCATTCCTAAATTGCATTCGAAAGCGGTCAAAATGAATATTTTCGTTGAAATATGGTACCCGGAATTTTTTGTGATTACAATACTTGCTTCACTTCCTTGAAAGAAGTTGTAGAGACATTAGGCTATTTCGAGGCCGGAGAGATGAAAAATTGGCAACGCCTTCGCCGGGAATCGAACCACGGACTTCTGGAATACGCGAAGCACCACGAAGGCATGTCAAGAAGGTGGGAGAAATACCTTATAAAGTAAAAATGAAAACCTCAGTTCAACAAAACAATTTCAAGTTCCGATTTTGGGTTTCTAGATGCCCATATTGGAGTGGAGGACTAGGTTATTCAGACTTGGATGTCTCTAGGTGCCATTGTTTTTTCACAGTGCGAGAAACATACATACATTCATGCAGATTTAGTATTTAATTTCTTTAAATACAAGGCAGGGCTCCAAGATTTGGTGGCAACAATTTCAAAAGTGAAATGCCGTTTATAGTGAATCAATGCTAAATGCCAAAAAGAAGTTAATAACCGTTTGGGGCCAATTGTCCCTTTGGGATAAAATATATATTAGGGCTTCTGATAAATTAAAAATATTCCAAGAAAAGCAAGTACATATTACTTTATGAACTCAATAGATTTTTGCCAGTTTCAGGCTTCATGCTTTTACCTTAAGACTTGAAAGGAATAGTTTTGTGCTAAGATAAATAATCCATGGGAATATGGAAGAGGCGATGCAGAAGAAAGCTTACCTTATGCTGGAAATCGTCTGCTAGTTTAGGTGTGAAATTAACCTCTTCTTTATTTCAACAGGCTTTCGTGGATGTTTCATAGATGACTGGACAGAAATGCAATTCGACTCAAAGAAAACTAATAATGTCGGGATGTTTTCTATTCTGTGAGACATATATTACCGGTTCTTACAACTTTCTCTTATATTAGGGTAATGAAAAACTCTGACGTGGACACCACATGACTTACTTGTACCGCCTATTAACTTATACATATTTTCTGCTGCATTTCATTTACATTTATTTAGAGAATTTCATTAGAGATATGTATTTCTCATTCACTTAATTTTGTTCTCCTTTCGCGGCAAAGCAAAAAATACATAAAGATCAAAATGTATTTATAGGTAAAGGTAAAAGTATGGGGCACAACAGCGATGTACCATAGGTCAACTGGTAATGCCTTCCCATACTAATTCTTTGAGAGAAAAAAAAAGGGGGGGTAACTGCAAGTTTTATAAGAATTTGCATAGACTGAAGCTTTTCAAAAGGTCTAAAGTTTGCCTATTATGGTACACCGTGCCACAGTACGCCCCGCATCCAGTATTTATTAAAAATAATGGTGTAGGGCATAAGTAGATTACAAAATAGTAGGAATACAATTTGAGATTCACAAGATAAATTGAACATCTGATTTGGTGCTACGAAAATAGGAGATAAACATAATTAATAAACAAATAAACATAATAAGATAATTATAATTAGTACTGGCAACACAATGTTAAATGAATTGTTATAATAATGCTAAAGAGGTAGGTGTCCATGGGTTATTTCAGATATATTGGTTTATTGCAGTTTATAAAGTTCACGAGTGGATCCATTTTGTCCATAATCACAGCATGTAAAAGTTCACTAAGTTTAAACTGTATGTTGACTTACACTTGACAGAGATCTAGGCCGTAGGAAGAGAGTCGTTGCATAATTTTCTGAAACTTTGGATATTGATGTTTATCTTTAATTAAAAATCTTTGGAATGCCAGGAGGTCAGTTCTTGGGGATTTTATGTGAATATCTTGAAAGCAGGAAAGATGAAAAATGAGCAACGCCTTCTCCGGGAATCGAGCCACGGACCTCCAGATACGCGCCTAGCGTGCAGACCACCACACCACGAAGGCATGCCAAGAAGATGGGGAAAAATACCTTATATCTTCATTAAAAATTGTTAAATACAGAAAAACATAAAATACTAAATATAGTTAAAGCATTTAAAAGAAAATTTTTCACAATTAAAGTTAGAGTTTCTTCGCAAAAACAAGAAATTCAGGCAGCGGACAAGAGGGCAGATTTTTTTCGGTGTACAAAAGTGTAAGTCTACTTTTGGTCACACTCTTAAAAGAGACAGTTCGTTAGGCTTAACTCGCCACTTACAACTTTAAATTGTTGATACTTCTATAAAAATTGCATGCAAGTTAACTAAAGGCGTGAACAACTTAACTGAACATAAAAACTAAATAATTCAATCATTTTTTAAGGAATAAAAATGTGTAATTTACCAACATATAAAAAAGAAAAAAAAACTAAGCTCACCGACTCAAGTAACAGAGTTGGTATTATAAAGGGTGTCTTGTAAATGTTGCAACAAACTTCTGGAGGAGGTATGAAACATCAAAAGGATTAAGAATTCTATGCCCGGAAATGTCAGGGATACATGCTAGCACAGGTAGAAGATGGGAGAGGAAACAAGAGAGGGATTAATTTGAAACATATATTGGACATTATACAAATGGTGTACTTCAGCTTGAATGTTACAAGAGATGCTCGAAATTTGCACCACCAGATGCCAAACATACCTGACACCGACTGACCATTGATTGCCGGATATGTTCAAACAAATCCTGAGTTTCTTTGATTGTAGCAGCTGCGCAGACGTGTCTTGCCACGAGATATATTTCAGACACTGCAGGATCGTAATACACCACACTTTTGATGGCTCCTCACAAAAAGAAATAAAGGCTCGATAAATCCGATGAGCGTGGGTGCCAGAGGACCGGTTCACCCTGCCCAATCCATCGATGCGGGAATGATCTGTTCAAATGGCTACGAGCATTTAGTCCAAAATGAGCATGCGCCCCATCATGTTGGAACCACATGTTACGCGTCACATTTGGTGGAACATTGTCAAGCAAGCCGGGAAGAACGTGCTCCAGATCAAATGATTCGTGGCGTTCAACCTAAATGATAAAAGCTACTGCCCGACTTAAGTAGTCATCGACCAAACTTACCCACACAATTAACCTTGAAGCGTTGTTGTGCCGTATGGTGCCGCACACCGAGTGGGTTTTCTTGAGCCTACAAATGCTAATTGTGGTGACTGAACACGCCCTCCCTATTGAATGTGGCCTCATCCGCGAGCAATACATAAGCTGGGAAATTAACTTCACGGGTTCTTTCTTGCGGAAACCGCTATCCGAAACGCACACGTTCAGGATGGTCATCGGGAAGTAGTAATTGAACCCTTTGGAGACGAAAGTCGTGGAAGAACTGGGCGTTCAAGACATGCTGGACACTGGTACGGGACATTCTTAATTGAGAGGCAATGGCACGTATGCTGGTCATTGGATTACTCTCCAACGGATCCAACTCGCTTTTTTCCCTAACGACCGAGCGAGTCGATCGTCGCCTGCTTCAGTTTTCCCGCCACTTGTTAATGACCTGTAGTCGCACAAATTTTGATGCAGACGTGCGAGAAAACTGTAGTGCGGTTGATGTCTGTCGGGGAAGCGTTCTCCATAAATGCGTGTAGCGGCTCGTCCATCAACCTCCTATTCCATACACTAAAGTTCATGTTTCTCCCTTCGTATAGAGAGCTGTTCAATGTTCGTATTCCATGATTTTCGTATGATGCCTAGCCCTCTGAATGAGGCAATCCTCACTTTCCAATAGCACTCTCCTGTACCACCCCTTGGTGGCGAACAGTTACGTTTCTGGGCATGGGTTCCTACACAGTTCTTAATCCTTATCATGTGCCATACCTCTCCCAGAAGTTTGACGCAACATTTACAACAACATATATATATTTATATATGACTGGTGCAGCTGATTGCAACGAAATACGCAAATATGTATTTTTTTTAATTGCGATGTTCGTACGCCGCAAAAGTGATTCGACACAAAAGTGAGAATGAATTATTAAGTGTTATCGTCCGAAAAGCAAGTATTCAACAGCATGATACTTTTTAGGGTTGCAAGTTTCGAAGCGTTATCTGAAAAGTGTATGCATTGCAGAAGGGAAAATAAGTTACTTGCGTTAAAAAAATAAGTTATAAGCTTTATATTAGCTATAACCGTCACTGACAGGATTTAAATTTAACGCAAAAGGGAGGATAAATTATAAGTGCAGTAAAAATAAATTATAAGCGTTATACGCATTATAAGAGTCATCGTAAGAATTTAAATATTTACAGAAATTTACAGCAACATCTATTCTAATAGTGATTCAGGAGTGGACAACTTCTGTATGTATATGATCGACTTCAGATATGAAAAATGGTACAGCGCAAAACGTAAAGGGCCAGAGTTAGTCCCCTCCGATTTTAAGAAAAGTCAAGAATTTAAACAGTGCATAAAATGAGCTTAATTCATTAAATGCTAAAGTACTGTTAACGCTTATCTGTGTAATTTAAATTTAAACAAACTTCCTGGGCCGGAAATTTCTGCATTATAAATGGAACTACTGAATATATATCCACGCTAATTAAGACAAAATGCGAAAATGTAAAAAGAATAAAAAAAAAAAAGTTCAATCTAAAAAGAGAAGCGAAGGAATACAATGCCATCGGAGCCGTGATAAGTAGAGATAAGGTAATGCTTGTTTAAAATATCCTTAAGTCGCCAAGATTTTTTATAAGATACACACCAGGCTTTGTTGTCATCTTCAGATACTGGTGATTGATCAGACTCTCTTGTGCATATTTCCAAAAAGAATAAGAATGACAATACGTTACGTAATTGTACATTTTGTATTAACAAATGTATGGCGAAAGATAAAAAGTTATTGTATGAAGCCAAAAAAAGAATAAAAAAATAAATAAAAAAACAATAAAAGAAATCTGAAAATATTTCAGATTTTAAATTACGTCCAAATGGGGATTTTTTTAACGCTTTGTGTGTTACCTTTCTCTATTAAATATAATTTTCTTTGCATTTAAACCATAAAATTCAACAGCAATATCGCAAAATAATTTTAAAATGAGCATATCTTTAGAATTTCCAATACACAGTCTCGCTCGCTGGCGATAAAAATGTTTCTTCTATACAACGCTGCTGTTGCTCGCTTTGAAAACCTTTAGTTTGTTAATAAAAAATTCGTTAGTTTTACGAGATATGAAATCGATAATAAAACAAATTCCAAATTTGGGCTAGTAGTTGCCCATGTTCGGGTGGAACCGTACGTTATTAAAAATTTGATGACGCTAGGTAACGTTGTTTTATCAAGATGCAAGAAAAATACATACATTTATGCAAATTCATCATTATTTAATTTATATACTTTAAATATAATACAGGGCCCTAATATTTGGTGGCAATAATTTTGAAAAGTGAACCAACATTTATAATGAACCAACACAAAATGGCAAAACAAAATTAATAGCCCATCTGGACAAATTCTCCCTTTGGACTAAAAATAGTGCTAAGATCAATTTACGTAAAATCGTTTGCTTTACCAACTGATACTATGAAATATATGATTAAAGTTTTAAAATTAAGTTAAAAAGTAATCTTAGATTAATGCAGATTTTGAATAAAACTGTATCAATTTAGAAATTTTATTTTAAATAAAACTGCATCGAATTTTTTCTTTTTGCTCAAAATCAAAGCCAAGTGCTTTTTTTAAAATCTAATTCTAAATTCCATATCGGAGATTTAAAAAAAAAAAAAAAAAAAAAAAAAAAAAAAAAAAATGCTAAGTATACAGAGGCTCTCGCACACGTTTTAGACGATTTTGCTTTGCATAAAAAATCGTCTGCATGCAATGTTTTAAACTGCAACTATATTTTGAAAGTATAAATTATCATCTGAAATTTGACAGTTTTATTTTCATACAAAATGGCTCTTTTAAAGAAGCAATGCATGCACTCTTTCCGAAGAAAATTATTCATATCTAGTTATTGAAAAACGCTGTTAAAGTGGGTTTTCGATATCTAAAGCATCAATAGATAATATTGTCAATAAAAAATGAAAAAGCGTCAAAACTTTGCTTTAAATGGAAAAATTGTTCCAAATATATATCCAAGGAAAAAACAGAATGCTTCGAATTTTGCAAAGGTAAGATTTTTAATGTTAAAATAAAATCCGATATGTGAAAGGACAGTTGAAAAATCATTAAACTGCCCAATGCCAACTGTAAAGAAAGTGATTAATGCTGATTTAATGTGCAGCATCTTTGTCCACGATATATCGCCTAACACAGAAAGCGCTGCAATATTCTTTATGAGAAACAATTACCCACACAAAAATGGGGGGGGGGAAATGTTGTCAAAAATGGGAGAAATGTTGTCAAATGGGGAAAATGTTGTCGAAATGGAGGGAAATGTTGTCAAATGGGAAAAAATATTGTCACAAACTTGGGTGTAATTAAATGACTGCAATTTAAAGAGATCCATTTATTATCATCAAAGAGGAGAAAAAAAATCTTCAAACATGGTCAAAAAAATCTAAAGTATGTTTTTCTAAGCGATTTATCATTGTTGCTGGTTTTTCGTGTAACAGCAAATTAAAAATAAACAGAGTAGAGAAAATGACTTACTCACTTTCACTTACCTACTTTCACTTACTCTCAAGAACACATTTTACACCTAATTTGCCAATATAAAACTTCTTCTCTTTACCCACAGTGCCATCAAGCAATAGAGCTGAATCGAGACAAATCAAGCAGCACACGTTAAAATCCACTGTTAACCCCTTCGAGCCGGGTAGCGAAAACGCGCGCTTATCGCGGAGGCCGGCAGTGTCTTCCGCGAGCGTCTCTCCAGGGCCGGGGGCTTTTTTGCTACTAAGCCTAAATCCATGAAATTTCCGAAGTATCAACGCATTGTTTAATAATGCTCTAAAGAGTATTTAAACGGCTTATGCTTTATATATATTTATATATATATATATATACTTTAATTACCTTATTTCTTGTTTAAATGCATATTTTACACATTTTATTTTAATTACTCACCATTTTATGACTTTTAACATTATAATCTGAAAACTAAATATATTACTTAAAATTCTCTTTTCGTATGAAAAATTTGAAAACAGGGATCTACACACAGTCCTACGTTACATTCCTTGAACTCGTAATAACTCATTTGCCGTTTTGGAGGATTTTTCCGGGAATGTGAACAAACGAAGCATCGTCGTCTCATTTTCTTATCAGTCTCTTCCGAACAAAGTTTTGGAAAATGTCTTTCAGTTAATCTTTCAGAATCAATATCAGAATATCAGAATCAATATCTGAAATATTTTGCATCATTTCTACTATTTCATGCTCTGTTAAACATTTTCGACGCTTCGACATTGAAACGGTAAAAACAGAAAGAATTCACGTCTAACAAGATCTAATTATTTTCTAAAAACTGAACTGTAAACGGAAATACTCAACGCTTTAGCGCATATAAAACTTCTACTTACAATAAACAACTACGACGTGCGAATAAAGTGCGATTTAAAGAGACGTCATAAATCACGCCATTCGGAAACATTTAGTTCCCCCGATTGTTTATATAATCAAAAACACGTGTATGTGAGTCATGCTTCTCTCATTTCAAGTAGAAGGTCTAATGCACATGTATCTGAAACCATATGGACATACAGTGCCATCTTGTGGCAGAAATTATAGTTTGAAAAACGTTCCAAGGTACTGACACAAACAAATACGTGACAGTCGGTAGAGAATGCAACAATACTCTGGCACGCCTGCGTGTCGGCAGGTAGATAACTGTGTTCGTTGCTGGCACGTATACGTGACAGTCGACGCGAAGGGGTTAATTCCTGTAAAAAATGGAACAAAAAACGTGTATGCAGGCCATATCGTTCACTCACATCCCTACTTAATCTCCTGATGAGAACCTAGAAGGAACCTGAAACCTAGGAGGACCTATGGACAGGCTTTGGGGACCACAGACAGAGAACTATAACACAATCTCTGAGATATTTTTATCATCCATACATTTGATGGATATTTTCTGTCTTAACTCATACCATTCTCAGCCATACATTAAACCCGAAGTTTCATTTTTAAAAGTATAACATTACTTTTCACATCAATAAAAAAGTAAATATTTTGCTCTGTGCTACTTTAGTTTGCTCAAAAGTAATATTCTCAGTACTTGCGAAGTACAGTTAACTGTTCTGAACATGCACAGTAGTTACGAGGATGGATAAGAAGCATATTACAGTGAATAATAGCGTAGCGGTGATCCGTTTTATGTCAGAAAATGCCCCATTTTATAGCTACAGAAGAAAGTACTTGAACATTCTCACGGTACGTGGCTCAAAAGATTTTGCGATTTCTTTTTCTAGTAGTTATCTTTCAACTGCTCTCACTGAAGAGCTTTTCCCGCATCCATTCCTATCCCTTATTCGTCGAAAGTCAGCCTAGTTCTAGAAATATTCGATTTTCTTATGAGCTAGAAAATATTTGTTGTTATTGGAACTTGAAGATCTTTAATTAAAGTAATATAAAAGTGTATATAAGTTGTTATTATTATTCCAAATGGGGCAATTTGCCTAAAAGGGATATTAATTTCGTTTTTGCATTTTGCGTCGATTCACTATAAACGGCGAATCACTATTTAAATGGTTGCCACCAAATATTATCACCCTGTGTTATATTTAAAGAAATTAAATCATGAAAAATCTGCATAAATGTATGTATATTTCTCGCATTGTGATAAAACCAGTTTTGAATAACGCACGTCTCCACGGGAATATACTCTGGAAACCTAAATTTGGAATTTGTTTCATTATATATTTCATATTTTGTAAAGCATTTATGATTTCTTGATTAAGAAACTCAACGGTTTCAAAGCCAGCAATGGCAACTTTGTAGGAAAAAAAAAATTTTTTTTTTATCTCCAGCGCGCGATACTGTGTATAAAAAATTCTAAGGATATACTCTTTTAAATATTTTGCGATATTGCTGCTGGATTAATATTACGGTTTAATTGCGAAGAATATGATATTTAATAAATAAAGGTAAAACGTTAAAAAACACCCCTTTAGGCGTAGTTAAAAATCTGAAAGCTTTCAGATTTTTATTATTATTATTTAAAATTAAAATAAAACTAGTTAATGAAAAATGTGGGACAGTACCTGTTAACCATTGGTAAAGATCAGGTGATCCTATTCATCGACAAATGAAGTGAACTGATCAAGTGTAGGTGGCGATAAATTATCGTCCACCACACTTTAGTTCGAGCTCCTCAGTGGGAACCATTAGTTGTCTCGTAATCAGAATTAGAACTCGAATCTTTACTTTCTGGCCTGGACAGTAACGACGTCTCCAATCTGGTTCATATGAACTGTAAAAGAAATAACAGTCTGTTATATTATATAGAGCAAGTTCAAGTAAGAAGCTATTATTTTTAAATGGATCGGCCAATACTTTTCATACAGGCTCATTTTTCGAAAGGTTTTCATATTTCCCTAGAATTTATTTATCAAACTGAGGTCATAAGATAGCGATACTGACGGAATTTGTGTTTAGTACTAAAACTGACAGCTTGATTTAGAATTACAGTTACTTTGAAGAAACAAAAAGAAACAAAATAAAAAGATTATAAAAACTAGAAGTAACATAAAATGAGAGCTCTTAAATAGAAAGAAAAATACTTCGGATAGATTAAAATGCAATTAATTTCATATAAAATGGAGAAAATTAAAAGAACAACTGTATGTAGCTTAAATGGTTTTTCAGCTAAGAACATGTAACTGGCACAAGATCTTTGTTTTGTCACGCCTAACATATTTTCAAAATTCAGAATTACCAGTTTTCTTTTGCAAAATATAGATTTCAATAAGAAATGTGGTTTTGAAGAGGTGTAGGGAAAAGTTAAAGCATTTCAAGGATGCATAGAAAACTTTAATAAGGTCTGTGGTGATCCTGACCAAAATGTTAGTTTTGCAGCGATTTTTAATGCTGTGTGTTAAATTGTCCGGGAAGTTTATCAATAGCAAAGTGTATTCATAATGAAACAGAGCCTTGAAATTCTTGAGTAGTGCTAGGTGCTACATTTTATAGGATTTAATAGAATTAATATAATTTATTTTAGTTGTTCTTTTAATTTTTTCCTCTAGCGTATGATTTAAAATCTAATACAGTCGCATTTTATTAGGAAATGGGTCATAATATTCTGAATGTAACTTCCATTTCGCCTAGAATTTCTAACAGAAACTCCATCCATTTCTTTGTATTGCTAAGAAACTTAGTTACTTGTCTATTTTATTACTTTAAAATAGCTCTATCGTAAAACTTATTTGCCCAAAACTGTTCTTTTTTTTTTGTTTCAAATTGCCGTAGCATGAATATTTTTGTCATTTAAAAAAATTTTCTAATTGGAAGTGTATGGTTGCGACCAATGATTGCCAAAATAAAGCCTGGGTAAAGGGGCGAAGCGAATATACACACACATAATATGCATGTTTTTCGTATTTTTTGAGTTATGTCGGATACATGCGTATGTATGTAGGTACAGATATCCCGATAAAGTCCCTTTTGAATCCATTTTAAATCCGTTTTGCACTTTCTTTTGGAAAGAAGAGGTCCTTTATTCTGTCTGTACGCACAGACATCCTGCAAAAGAGGTGTCCAAATGGATTTGGGAATCGTCAAACTGAATAGTTCAAGTTCAAATATGATGCCCGAAATTTTTCGCGATTACAATACTTCTTTTATATGGGTCGTACAGAAATAATTCACAACGGCTCTCACAACGAAACTATTACACTATTCGAAGGGAAAACAAGTGAAGTAGACACAAGGGGACGTGAGATACTCAGAATACATAGATAGAGCTGGCCGCAAGTGAACGGTATACGTCAGCGCCCGTCCCTTTCGCTGTCGTCATTGAGAGCGTGGGCAGCAATGATGGAAGGCGATTATTGTGGAGCAATTCATAATGACAGCAATGAAGCTGTACACTCCGACGTTAATTTCCCCCTCACCCCCCGCTAACTGTGATTGGACTTGATCCAAAAAGAAGGAGAAACATTTTTTCCTTGTATGACTCACTTCTCGCGTTATGCAATGGACACTAAACAACGCTTGTAATCATCGCTAGATATTTTTATTCTTCTAATACCTAATAAATATGTTATTTTGTGTTTGCTAATACAATGATCGTGTTCCTTACATCGGCAGCTTGGATTACACTTTATTAAGGTAAGAACTTTAATTCTGTTTTATTCATCTGCTCGTCTCGATTTAGCGAAGTTGTAACAGTAAACAAAAATGAACCACGAATACCTTCAGCAATTATCACTGTCAGCGTTGGACAGCGTGGTACCTATGGAAGGACGGGTACATGGTAGTGAAATCCATAGTCACATAGTGTCGGTATAGGGGAACAAAGCACCCTCAAGGCGGACCTAATCCCATTGGTTGGCGAAGATCAGCAGTGGAGTGGAGACCGCAGCCAAAGATGTCAGCATGGGACAACCAGCAACATCGCATACAACAGCAAATGTGGCAGCCGTGCCGGATTCGATCATGGCAAAGAAGCGCATAACGTTCAACAAGATGTAGCAAGAGACAGGAGTTGCGCAAGGAACATTGCATCACCATGCAATTGCACCATGCACATGGTGATGCAATGTTCCACCGATTGTGCATGGTGATTTGGAGATGACAAATTTGGAGATGACAAATGTGTGTGGGTGGACATCGGACATCGAACCAAGACTTCGGAGTACGTCTTGCTTGACAACATGAAGGACGCAGTCACGGGCCAACAGGTTGAATCTTCTGAAGAATTGCAATTGCCCATAGGTGGCGCACCAACACGCCAGAGACTGGTTTGCCAAAGCCCTTGAGGACCTCCCAGGCGGATGGCAGAAGTGTATTGACATGGGCGGGGATTATTTCTAACTGATGTACTATCAGTTATTTGTTAATAAATTATATTCCGCTCTGTGGCAGCATTTGTGTCATTCATTTCTCTATGACCTAAATACTTCATACAAGGAAATAAAAACAATAATTACAATGTAAACGTTCTTGGGGTGCATTTCCTAATCACGGTTTGGAAATTTAAGGAATCCAGTATTTATAATTGTGTCCCAAAACTAGAAAATAAGAAAATAGAATTACAAGGGCATGGATCAAAGCATTTCGACAAATACAAGAAATGAATCTCCATTATTAAACTATGAAGAACTTGTCTGTCTGTCTGTATGTGTGTATGCATATTGTTCCTCGAACTGTTCAAATACGGTGGCACCTAGAGTCACCGAATTATTTGAAAACAAAATATTAAATTTTTTTGTTCATACTTTTTGCGAATTTCAATGAACTTTTAGTAACAAACTCAGCTATTTAAAAGCGGTGTATTGCGTTTGCTCCATATAAAACATTTTTACCGCCAGTGTGGCATGGTGTTGCCAGTCCACAGAGTGCAAGAAATGTATCTTTGAAGTTTAATTAAAAAACTCGGTTATTTTGGGAAAGTAATTTGTTCGCTTATGATTGCCATTCTGTAAAGAACAATATACTTAATTTTCTGATTGAATTAACTTGTTGTCGATTAACAAACTGTGCGATTTAAAAGAAATAAAACCAGTTTTTAATAATATTTTCTTTTTACTTTTTGATCTGATTGATTTAAAAAAAAGAAAAAATCTGAAATGTTTCAGATTTTAAATTACGTCCAAAGGGGCGTTTTTTAACATTTTGTGTGTTACCTTTCTTTATTAAATATCATGTTCCTCGCATTTAAACCATAAGATCCAGTGCAACAGCAATATCGCAAAATAGTTTTAAAACGAGCATATCTTTAGAATTTCCGATACAGAGACTCACGCGCTGGAGATAAAAATGTTTTTTCTGCACAACGTTGCCATTGCTCGCTTTGAAATCCTTGAGTTTGTTAATCAAAAATTCGTCAAAGTTTTAAAAAATAGGAAATCGATCATAAAACAAATTTCAAATTTCAAATTGTGTCTTCCACATGCTCATATTCGTTGGAGGATTACGTTATTCAAAATTCGATGACTGTATGTACCGTTATTTTATGACAACGTGAGAAATATACATACATTTATGCAGATTTTTCATTATTTAATTTCTTCAAATATAATGCAGGACTCTAACATTTTATGGCAACAGTTTGAAAAGTGAACCGACATTTATGAGTCCGACGCAAAATGCCAAAACGAAACTAATAGTCCTTCGGGATTCAAATCCCTTTGGACTAATAAAAGCACATTTAATTAAAAACTTTAAATGCTTTTATTAAATAACATTAGTTTGATTCATTAAAACCACAATACACTTTTTCGTTTTTATAGTAACTTTTTCATGCACGGCTAGTGTTTTAAAAAATCATATTTAATGCATTCCATAACTGATTTTACAAATACGCTTTTATTCTTTCATGCTTAACATTTTAGGTGAACATTAATAGTTCCCAACTCAGTGTAAAATAATACTGAAATGGTGAAGCAAACTTTTCACATCCAAAGCAATGAAAGCGAATAATGAAATTCAAAGCGATAAAAAAAGTGTGCTAGCTCATGAATTAATTCACCAGAATAAAATTACGAATTTCCTTTTGCTCTCTTACACATACTTTATTAAATTACTTTTAAGCAAGTTAAGTCTTCTGGAACTAAGCCTTGCAGTGAGATCCTTCTCCTTCAGTAAATAAGCAATTAGGACATTGACTTGATTACTAAAGTAAACTAGAAGAGGAAAGAACCTAATTTATACAGACTGAATTCAGGAAACTGCATGCAACAGAATAGAAGGATATGAAAAATGCAAATAATATTTTCAAGCAAAATCACGAGAACTAAAAGGTATTTATTATCGTCTGTAACGCTTTAAAACTGTGAGACGTAGACCAGTAGCTTATTATCTGTACCATCTGAAGCAAAATGAAAAGAAATTAATATGACGTTAAAAATTGAAGCAGACTCAAGAATCATCTATATAGGCCTATTTGTACCATTTTTTATCCCAAAGGGCTATTAATTCGTTTATTTTTGTCTTTATTTTTGTTTTTGTTTTATTTGTCCACCCACACACATTTGTCATCTCCAAATCACCATGCACAATCGGTGCACAATCGGTCATCTCCAAATCACCATGTACAATTGGTGCAATATTTCGTGATGCAATGTTCCTTGCGCAAGTCCTGTCTCTTGCTGCATCTTGTTGAACGTTATGCGCCTGTTTGCTATGATCGAATCCGACAGGGCTGACACATTTTCTGCTGTATGCGATGTTGCTGGTCGTCCCGCGCTGACATCTTTGGCTGCGGTCTCCACTCCACTGCTGAACTTGGCCAACCAATGGGATACGGTACGCCTTTTGAGGGTGCTTTGTTCCCGTACACCGACACTATGTGACTATGGATTTCACTACCATGTATCCCGTCGTTCCATAGGAACCACGCTGTCCAACGCTGACCATGATAATCACCTTCCATCATTGCTGCCCACGCTCTCAATGACGACGGCGAAAGGGACGGGGGCTGACGTATACCGTTCGCTTGCGGCCAGCTCTATCTGTTTATTCTGAGTATCTCATTCACTTGTTTTCCCTTCGAATAGTGTAATAGTTTCGTTGTGAGAGCCGTTGTGCCAATCATTTCTGTACGATCCCACATAAAAGAAGTATTGTAATCACGAAAAATTTCGGGCATCATATTTTCGTTTTATTCTATTCGTTTTGGCAGTTTGCGTTGAACACTTTATGTCCGTTTCACGCTTCATATTGTTACGTTTTTTTCTGACACCAGTTGTTACGTTATTTTTTTCCTTCACGTTCGTACGGGGTCGTGTGGATTTGAGTAAATAACGACAACAGCACTCGATGAAGTATCGAAAGACACTTTATTGGCCAGAATTCTCAGGACAGCTCCAAAACACTTTTACACAGTCGTCGAAGAACTACAATAAACACACTGACACGATCAGGGACACAACCTTCATACTATCAGGCTATAATGGTGGACCAGCTTCACGGCAAAGCACCAGAGTACAGCTCCCGGCTCTGCTCGGTCGTTCTCGGAACTCCACTTACTCTCGAGACTCTCCACACTACAACTCGCAAGCCACTCGACGATACACAAGAGTACAGCTCCCGACTCTTATGTTCAGTCGTTCTCGGAGCTCAACACGCTCTCTCGACGATGCACTAATCGGGACACACTACGAGACTATTTTGATGCACTCGACGACCCACTCGACACTCGACTTGATCGACTCCGCTAGACTAACTGATTAACTCATTGACCGATTGATTCTCAGCGTACCAGCAGAGTTTATATAGCTTTCGGCTTGTGTTCGAGAACATTCTGGACTAAACCGGTAAGAAGTCGTTCCAGAACGTTCTCCATCCGTCCATGTCGCCAAATGGGCGATTTCTCGCCAAATTTGGCAACCCTGCCTTCTTTTGACATTTTCTGAAAACCCTAAACCTGCTTTGCGGGGAAGCCATCTCAAAGCGCCTGGACTTTTCGTAACAATATTGTTGCCACTAATAATTATCGTCTTGTGTTATAAAATCGTCCTGTGTTATAAAGAAATTAAATAATGAAGAATCTGTATAAATGTATGTATGTTTCTAGCATTGTGATACAATAACGGTACCTAGAGCTCTCAAATTTTGAATAACATAATCCTCATCAGAATATGGGCATCTGGAAGTCCAAATTTGGAATTTGTTTTACTATTGATTTCATATTTTGTAAAACTTTAACGAATGTTTGATTAACAAATTCAAGGATTTTAAAGCGAGCAATGGCAACACTGTAAGGGAGGGGAGGGGAGGGGAGGGGGAATTATCTCCAGCGCGCCAAACTGTATATTCTAAAGATATTCTCATTTTTAAAATTATTTTGCGATATTGCTGTCTGCCTCGACAGTATTAAAAATGTAAATGTTCTTGAATAGGTATAATTAGAGTGCCAAGTGAATTGTGGCCTCAAATGTCAATTTAAATAAAGATGAATACTTAACTTTTCTAGGCTGCTAAATTTGTTTTTCAATATGGATCAACATTCTGCGCCATCAGCATCGCTATATTTGCCTTATCTGTGTATATAAAGAAGAATATCTGTCTGTTTGTTTGTTCGCGATTAACTCAGACACTACTATAATTATCGTCATTAAACTTTCTGCATTTCTTTTCTGTGTCCTGGGAAAGGTCGACGTCCACTTGTTGCCACTGCTCGCTTTCAAATCCTAGAGTTTGTTAGTAAAGTCTGTTAGTAAGTTTTACCATGAAATAAAAATAACACTGCCAAACATTAAATACATTATTTCCGCCAAAAATTCGTGGGAAGCCATTTCGACTATTCCCATCTTCGTACGACTTTAAACAGTCGAAATATTAATTAAAAACTCTGAAAGAGGCTAATTTTCGCACTCATTTTTTTGTGAGTGGCAACAGTCTCGCGCGTTGCAGATAAAAATGCTTTATTTCGAAACGTGTTGCTACTGCTCGCTTTCAAATTGCAGAGTTTGTTAATAAAAAAATTGTAATTTTTTACAAAATCTATATCTATAAAGAAGAATATCTGTTTGTTCGCGTTATTGATTTTTGATCAATTGTGATGAATGTTTTGCTCCATTTAACCAAATAAAATTGAATATAAGTGAAATATTGGATGGAACTTGAGCTTTTACGACCATTTGATTAGAAAGACGAAAATCATTCAAAACTGCGTGCCATTGTTTCTGATATAATGAGAAAGAATTAGCTTATTTTATATCGAATATTTTTATGTGGTTCCATATCGCATCAAAATGAAAAATGTATGACTATGAATCGTATTTTTTGCATCGTGATTACAGAAGGAATTCAGCGGTATCGTTATCTCTGTTGTTAGATACATTACTCTCAATCTAACGTAACTGGCATTGGATACTTCCGCTAGGTTACATATATATACACTGGTGTGCAAAAATTAAGGACGAGACGGTTTTTTCAATATAACTTTGTACAAAAGCTTTCCAAATCAACACATTTAATACCGTAAGATCCCCAATACGTAAGGACATGAGTAATGAAAGCAACACTTACTAAAAGAGAAATCAGAGGGATAAAAAGAAGCTTTATTGAAAAAGTAGCATGGAGCGCAATGCGACTGAAGGCCGAAACATCCCTGTGATGGGTATCCAGCAAGAAACATCCGGTCTTTAATAGGGGATATGATCTCCCCTGACTGCTAGACAGGTTTCACAGCGTCTGCCCATGCTGAGAATGAGGGTGTCAATGAGTTGTTGAGGCATTGCTGCCCATTCGTCTTGCAGCTCCAATCGAAGCTCCGGAATCGTTACTAGTGGTAAGGTACGAGCTGCCAAGCGTCTGCCTAGAAAATCGCATACATGCTCGATGGGATTGAGATCCAGAGATCGTGCCGGCCAATCCATACGTTCAATATCCTCACTCTCTAAGAGCTGTTCGGCAGCTACTGTGCGATGACATGGTGCATTATCCTCCATGAAAAGGAACTGCGGACCCATAGTGCCTCTAAAAAGACGCACATATGGAAGAAGAATCTCGTTACAATAACGGGTCCCGTTGACTGAACCTGCGTCGAAGATGTGAAGGTCTGTACGATTACCAAGCATGATGCCTCCCCAAACGTCAACACCGCCACCTCCATACCTGTCCCTTTCAATGATGTTCGAGGTATGAATGCGGCTTCGCCGCTCTCTCCAGATGAGTATGCGATGAGAATCGCTACTCAGACTGAATCTGCTCTCATCTGTAAAGAGTACTCGTCCCCATTCATTGTCTCTCCAATTCCGGTGTTCCCGGCACCACAGAGAACGGCTTCTCCGATGGGCAGGCGTTAGAGGTACACACCGTACAGGGCGTCGTGCAAACAGACCACCACCGTGCAGTCTTCTGGCCACGGTAAAACGCGATATCGGTCGTCCAGTCGCCTGTGTCGTGTGTCTAGCGATTTCTCCCGCTGTCTGCCGCCTGTTTCTTCTGGCCTGTAAGGTAATATACCGGTCATCTGCGGGTGTGGTTCCTCGTGGACGACCACTACTAAACCTCCGGATAGCTGTTCCTGTAGTTTGAAATTGTCTCCAAAGTCGTGAAACGATGCTGTGAGCAATTCCGAACTCTGCAGCCACACTTGTCACACTGCGGCCTTCCTCCAACTTCCCAATGATTCGACCTCGGGTAAAAGCATCCAGATGTCGTCTAACAGATTGATTATTCGCCATTTCTCGCTGAGGCAGCAACTCGGTGGTGTGATTTTAACTGCTATACGGCGTGCAATCTCTTTGCCAGAAATACTGATCTTACACCGACAACATGCTTTATACTACTCAGACACTCCCCCATTACGTCAACCTGCATATCTGCGCATGTGCTACCGTACATCACCTTACTTAATCTCCTGATTGGTCTTTCTGTCCGCGCTGCCTCTTCGTTCAGCTGATATGCTAATTTTTCGACTTCGTCCTTAATTTTTGCACACCAGTGTATATATCTAACAAGTGCAGCTAGTGTCATTTCATGGGTCCAGCTTTGGTAACGTTCTTTAAGATAACAGAGATGGAATGCATTTATTCCTTTTAAATCATTTAGTTTGTTAATCAATAACTGACAGATTAATTAAAAAAAATTAAACATCTGACGATTCACCAAATGGCAAAACATTGACACTTGGAAAATGAAAAATTTTATTTTATTCACTGGAAACATTATTAGCACAAAGGAGCATTAATTCAGAAGGGCTATTAGTCTCGAAACAGGATTTTGCGTTGGATCACTGTTAAAGGCACTTTTCAAATTGTTGCCACCAAATATTATCGCCCTGCATTATTTTAATAGAAATGAGGTAAAGGAAAATGTGCATGAATGTAGGTATGTTTCTGGCATTGCGAAAAAGCGACGGTACCTAAAGCCAACAAATTTGAATAACGTAATCCTCCACCCGAACATGAGCACTTGGAGGAGCGAATTTTGAATTTCCTGTTTATTTTATAATCTAAGGAATTACTGATTAACGAACTCAACGAATTTTAAGCGAGAAATGTCATACTGCTAGTCCCGGACCCTTTCTGATGTTTAATAACTCACAAAATAATAAAGATAGATTAAAATGAATAACATAAATGGTTAAATAGACTCAAAATTTTCGTGACTCTTGTCAATGAACTTCCACGTGTGCCCCCCTTCGTGGCACGGAGAATATCAAGTCGATATTCAATTTCACGCCAGGTACCGGCAAGCATGTCGCCATACACAGAGGCTATTGCGGTTGTCATTTTGGCTTTTAGGTCATCCATGTTCGACACTCTCTTCCTGTAAACGTTGTCCTTTACAAATCCCGAAAGGAAAAAGTCCAGCGGCCTTATATCAGGTGATCTGGGTGGCCAAGGAATTGGAGCTCCTCGCCCAATCCATCTTCCCGTAAAATAGCCATTCAAAGAACTACGAACGATGGTAACCCAATGAGGTGGTGCACCATCTTGTTGCAAAAAGGCATGTGGCTGAAGCTCTTCTAGTTGTGGAAATACGAAGTTTTCCATCATGTCTAAGTATACGACTGATGAGGTCGTCTTTTCTGTAAAAATGAAAGGCTCAGTGACTCGGTCGTGCATTAGTCCACACTACACATGAACCTTTGTGGAATCCCTTTGTGCTTCGCGGTATTCATGGGGGTTTTCAGATCCCCATATGCGAACATTATGGCGATTAACAATGCCAGAAAGATGAAAGGATGCTTCGTCGGAGAACATTATGCGCTTCGGAAATTCAGCATCGTCTTCTATCCTCCTTAGCATATCTGTTGCAAAGGCCATCCTCCGTCCATCGTCCGGTTCCAAAACTTGAACAATTTGAACTTTGCATGCATGCAGTTTTAATGTTTTCTTAATAACCTTGCACACCGTCGAAATTGGCATATCCAATTCTCTTGTCGCTGATCTCACAGATCTTCTAGGATTGCGTAAAAATGTCTCTCTGACACGCTCAACATTAAAATCACTTATGCAGGGACGTCCGGAACGTTTTTTATCTGCGATACTTCCAGTTTCTAGAAAATTCTTCTTCCACCGCAAGATGCTGCTTTTGGATGGAGGATCGTTTTGGTAAATTCTTCTGCAATTTCTCTGCGTTTGCATTATGGATTTCGTTTCTATGAACCACCATAAAATCTGTGCTTTTTCTTGTGATGTATGCATTCTCCTTAATATCCGGTCGAATAAAACATCACATACAGAAGTACTAGAACAAACGCATCAAAAGTAAACATAACATTGTAATAGTTGCCAAAAACAAAAGAGAGAAAAATGCAATTCTAAGCAGACGATATTTAGAAAAGTACAGATATTTAAACTGGAAAATGAAATTATCTGAAATTAACCACACGTGCAGACGATATTTACAAAAGTACAGATATTCAAACCTGAAAAGGAAAATATATAAGTTATTCCATCAATAAATGCCATAAGTTTGTCTATATCTTCATTATTTTAAGAGTTATTAAACATCAAAATGGGTCCGGGACTTTATAAGCACCCTGTATTTTTTGATATTGCTGTTGAATTGAATTTTATTATTTAAATGCGAAGAACATTATATTTAATAAATAAAATAACAGACAAAACGTTAAAAAAAACGCTCCTTTTGACGTAATGTAAAATCTGAAAGCTTTAGCATTTTAGATTACATATATATATTAAATCGTTGAGTTTGTTAATTAAAATTTGGAAGACTTACGCACTGCCATGCGGCGACGGAGATTTCGTTTAAATCGTTTTCTGATTAAATTTGAAATATAGATATCTTACGCTTTGCGGATTCGCAAGATATTGCTTATTATTACTCGCTGAAGATGGAAAATTAATTAAACTCGCACAAATTATGAAATAAATAAAAACCAATTCGAAACTTAAAATTCGGGCTTTGTGGTTCAAATGTTCGAGTGGAGGATTATGTGTTTTCAAAATTTGTAAAGTCTTAGTTTCCACCGTCTTTCTATAAAGCGAGGGAAGCACCTACATACATACAACAGATTCTTTATTATTTAATAACAGAAGATGAAATTTATACGAAGATATTGCATTTCTCTAGCAACGCTATACTGGAGCTTCTTGAAATAAATTTTATCTACTGAATAATTTATTTGTTTTCCAAATTGCTGCGAGTCTTTTAATTTTAAACGAGCCTCAGAGGTTTAAATTGACTTATTATTATTAGTTGGAATATTTTACTTACCCTAGACTTTGGGTGTTTTTAAATATAATCCATTATTTTATGAGGTATTTCCTCCTTTCTGCATGTCTTCGTAGTGTAACAGTAGCACACTCAGCGCGTGTTCGAGTGGTCCAGGTTCGAGTGCAAGCGAGAGCATTGCTCATTTTCACGACTCTAGCATCAAAATAACCCAGTAGACTCTACACTATCGCCCGATACTAAAAGAAGATGGCGGATGATGATTCTTAAACGCCAGTATTTGGGGATTGGGTCTCCTAATACGCAGTTTCCTTTTAAAAGGGGGAGTATGTAAGGTATTTTCTCCCTCCTTTCTGCATGCCTTGGTTGTGTAACAGAAGCACACTCTTCGCGTATTACAGAGATCCAAGCTCGAGTCCAGGCTAGTGCACTGCTCATTTTGACGTCTTTAGCCTCATATTAACCTAATAGACTGTACAGTGGCTTTCGAACTAAAAAAAGTGGTGGATGATGATTCTTCACCATGAGGATTTGGGGATTGGGTTCCCTGATCCCCAGTCTCCCTTTAAAAGGGGGGAGTATATAAGATATTTTCTCTCTCCTTTCTCCATGCTTTCGTGGTGTAACGGTAGCACACTCGAAGCGTATCCGAAAGTTCCAGGTTCGAGTCCAGGCGAAGCCATTGCTCATTTTTCACGTCTGCTGCTTCAAAAAAAACTTTTAAAGTTTAAGCCTGTATAAGGTACCAGCAGTGGACGCAGCCCGACCCACCTAACCAAACAAATTGGTCTCATGGTAACATGGGTATATAAGGTATTTTCTTTCTCCTTCCAGCATGCCTTCGGGGTATAACGGTTAGCACACTTGACGCGTATTCTAGAGTTCCAAGTTCCAGTCTGGGCGAGGGGTGTCCGCCGATAACATCGCGGCAAAAACATCGCGGACGAAAACGTCGCGGAGAAAACAACGCAAGGCGAAAACGTCGAGCTACAAAACATCGTGGGAGAAAACTTCGCAAAGAGAAAACATCGCAGTTCTAAAACATCGCGGTACAAAATATCGTCGTCGAAAATAAAGCAGTTCAAAAACTTCGCAGTTTAAAAACATCGTCGTCGAAAATATCGTGGTAAAAAATAAAGTATCTACAAATCATCGCATGACGATAACATCGCAGATATGCTTTTTTCAGGTTTTAATAATTGTAAATGGATATTCCCATAATGATTTGTGAGCGCAAGATGTAAAGAAGGATAATTTGTACTTTCACATTTTTTTTTATTAACTAATAAATTTTTGCTGAAAAAGTAAGAAGAAACTTAAGCATAGAAAACTAAATGCAACTTATAGATTATACTTTTCATGAAAAATTACCAGTGAAAACTTTACAAAAACTGATTTATTAATGGCCTTTGTTAGTTAACTATGTCGGTTTAAAATTCTATTCAATGCTATAAGTTGCATTAATTTTCTATGCTTAAGTTTCTTTTTTATTTTCTCAGCAAAAATTTATTGATTAATAAAAAATATGAAAGTAAAAATTATCCTTCTTTCCATCTTGTGCTCACAAATCATTACGGGAATATCCATGTATAGTTATTAAAGCCTGAAAAAAGCATGTTTGCGATGTTATCGTCATGCGATAATTTGTAGATACTTTATTTTTTACCACGATATTTTCGACGACGATGTTTTGAAACTGCGAAGTTTTTGAAACGCTTTATTTTCGACGACGATGTTTTGTAGCACGATGTTTTAGAACTGCGATGTTTTCTCTTTGCGATGTTTTCTCCCACGATGTTTTGTAGCACGACGTTTTCGCCTTGCGTTGTTTTCTCCGCGACGTTTTCGTCTGCGATGTTTTTGCCGCGATGTTTTCGGCTGTAACCGGGCGAAGGTATTACACGTTTATCATGTTTCCTGCTTAAAAAAAATCCTATTGACTCTAGAACTTATATTATTATCATATTTGCATCAATGACATGAACATAAAATTTGCACTTTAAAAGAAAAACGCTATATGTTTTCAATTTTGAAATAGGCTGGTCAGAATAAATTAAAACAATATCGATATTTGCCAAAGGAGAAAAAAATACACATACCAAAACACAAATTCCGAATATGTATTCTGAAAGAAGAGCAACAAAGTACTGTGATAAGGTTACATAAAAGAAGAAGAGACTGAAGATTTATATAGACAAGGATGTCTCGTGAGCATAAGCTGAAAATTATTATTTTTTTTAACTTACAAATACGTTTTCAATAGTTATTAAAATAGTCTTTATTAAAATAATTAAATCGTTGGCAATGTTAAAAACGCAAGCTCGAGAGCCACGAATTGCTCTCGCACGTAAAATGTATAGAATATGATTTTTGAAAATAGTAAGTTTCTCTCTTGTCGAATTGTATGTAGCCATTTTTTTTGCGTTCAACAAAATTTTTATGCTGTGTTTTGTTTTGAACCTGATGTCACAACCCAGGGTTTGCATAGCGGTTTCAGCCACTACACCATAGTACAGTATATAATTTCAACTGATCTTGTTGAACATAATACGTGTTTTAATTAAACAGAATTTGCGGAAGTATGCCTTAGAATATTATTCAACACATATGATTTCCATGGCATAACAGATCTCCGAATTGGGGTTCAAATTAGGTATCTGAAGATTATTAGAATTCCTCTTTTATTACATAATGGAAGAGTGATTTATGATCATTATATATTTACTAACGAGCTCCTAAAACAGTGAACTGAAGTTATGAGGCCGTGCTTGAGGGCAAGTGAGTAAATTAGACATAAAGCAATTCAAATTTGTTACAATGTGTTTGTTTATAGAGGTATCACTAGTCATCCTATAAGGTATTTTCTCCCTCTTTTCTGCATGCTTTCGTAGTGTAACGGTAGCACACTCAGCGCGTATTCGAGAGGTCCTGGGTTCGAGGGTTAGGGCATGGCTCATTTCTCATGTTCCTGCTTTAAAAAATCCTAATAATTCTACAGTGGCGCCCGAAATAAAAAGGTGGGGGATGATGATTCTTTATTACCAGGATTTGGCGATAGGGTCTCCTAATCTCCACTCGCCCTTTAACAGGGGGAGTATATAAAGTATTTTCTCCTTCCTCTCTGCATGCCTTTGTGGTGTAACAGTTAGCACACTTGGCGCGTATTCGAGAGGTCGAGGATTCAAGTCCCGGCAAGGGCATTGCTCGTTTTTCATAATTCCTGCTTCAAAAAATCCTAATGACTCTACAATTTTTTCTCATTACTCTTAAACAACTCATGCGAAGATAAGTCCCGTGAAGCCTTTAATTGCAGCACATGAAATATGAATGTAGCAATTCGCTTTAAAAGAATTACACATCAGTTTAAGGATAATTTTCAATAGCGGTGATGATGAAATTTGAACCGCGCAGAAATTCATCAGATGACTGACTTAATGTTGCCACATATTTTTACTAAAGAGGACTAATTTTCTTACCTGTAAGAAACATTTATGGACCTGTAGGAAACCTGTTTTCTTACCTGTAAGAAATTTTTACGAAATGAAAAATTTGAAGTATCAACTTGTGAAACTGAATGACTGGTATAGGTACCGGCTGGCGTCTGAAATGTCATATGTGTTATTGGGTCTGTTGCACACTTATTTATGATGACCGTGAAAGACCAAAATTGGAGAATGTCGACTTTCACCGCAGAGTATCAACATTCACCAAATACGTCGGTGAAAGACCGAATATTTCACTACATTCTTGTATATTCGGACCCTCACCGGTGTATGTCGACAATCACAGATATGCTCTGGTGAAAGTCGAAAAGAGAGGTCATAAAGTGCCATAATAGTTTAAGTTGTTGCAATAAATAAGATTTGAATCACATAATTTAGTCAGTTTTTTATGACTGTTATTTTACTTTCTCATTTAGAACGTACTGTATAATTAAGTAAGTTTTTAACTTCAATTATTTTCCTTTCCCATTTTGAATGTATTGTGTGTTTTAGGTTCTCACGTTCTTAAGTTCTTATTTCAAGTCTCGAGTGCGTTTATTCGCAAATGAATTACGGAGAAGAAAGTATAATATTGTTATATGTTTAACATTCACCATTAGTACATGGTGAATGTCGACATTGACCGGTGTAAGTCAGAAATAAGAGTATTTGGAAAATATTTCGGACATACACCAAGAGACTATGTGAATGTTGACATTCACCGGTGAAAGTCGACATTCTCCAGATTTTGGTGTTTCACCGTAACAGAGACATTACAAAATGAATCCATAATTAACTCTCTGAGGATAAAAAGTCAGTTTAGTGCAGAATTACTCGTATATTCAACGTGGCTACCGTTTTGTTTCATAACCTGTTCCAAGTAAAGGTCTGCATCGTTTTGAGAAAATCGTACGGCAAAACTGTGGGGGGGGGGGCGTTAAGCCTTTAATTCGTTGCAAGAGAATCATACGACCCAATACTGAAACTTCCTTTGTATTGACAGAACAAGCTGTGCACATTTTTTTCTCTTCGTTTTTGATAATAAAGATATATTTTTTTTTATTGTAAACGTTTAGGTAACGCAATGCGTCACCAAGTAACGGGTGGCCATAATTAAACTGACAGTGCTAACAGTGTTCTGTAGCGCGATCTATTTGCGAGAATGACGCCACATTTTGTAGGAAGATTAAACAAGACGGGGGACGAAGGATTCCGAAAAAAAAAATTAGTTCCAAAAGTCACCGCTAGGGGAATATTGGGCGCTGTGTAATAGAAAATAGAGTGTTAACAAATGAAAATTAATACGGAAATTACCTTTTATTTTGCATTCAACTGAGGTTCAATGTGGCTGCCGTTGTTGTGGACTACATATTGCATTCTGTGCACAGTATGCACAACAGCAGAAAGAAACATATCTGCAGGAATTTCCCGTACAGTCCGTGATATGTTATCCTTCAACGCAGCCAGGTCCTGGACCAATCCTTGAAAGACCTTGGACTTAAGGTAACCCCATAGCCAGAAGTCGCATGGGGTAAGATCAGGCGGCCGAGGTGGCCATGCAGTTGGAAAGTAGCGGCTAATGACTCTTTCTGTTGTGAATTTCTGTCGTAGCATCTGTTGCACCCGTACAGCAACGTGTGGAGTGCATGAAAATGATTTCTCCCAGGCATTGTCTTTGCTGAAGTGCGGGAATGACAAAGTTCTTCAACTTGTGGCGATATTTCTCTCCGGTAACAGAACAGGTTTCCGGTCCTGTCGGGGTAAAGTTCTCATAGAAGAATGGACCTACGATAAATTCCGCTGTGAACCTACACCAAACAGTTACCTTTGGTGAATGTAAGGGAATTGCTGTGACTGCATGTGGTGATTTGTCATCCCAACTTCGGCAGTTCTGGGTATTCACAGTTCCATTCAGGTAAAAGTGGGCCTCGTCTCCCCATAAGATTTTCCACGGCAAAGCATCATCCACCTCCATTCTGGCAAGAAAGGTGAGAGCAAAAGTCAATCGCTTATCATGGTCGGGGTACCGTAACTCCTGTACACGGCTGGTCTTGTACGGATAGAAGTTGATAATCTTTCGAAAGATTTTCAATACCGTTTCTGTAAGGCATATCCATATTCCATAAGGCATATCCATAATAAAAGGTAATTTTATTCCGCATTAATTTGCATTTGTTAACACTCTATTTTCTATTACACAGCGCCGAATATTCCCCTAGCGATGACTTTTGGAACTAATTTTTTTTCGTGGAATCCTTCGTCTCCCGTCTTGTTTAATCTTCCTACAAAATGTGGCGTCATTCTCGCAAATAGATCGCGCTACAGAACACTGTTAGCACTGTCAGTTTAATTATGGCTACCCGGTATTTCCATTTACCTTCAGCTAAATCATTTTCATACAGGATTCTACAAATTGTTCTGCTTTCAGCCACATGCCTTGGTAAAAGCTGCTAAACATTATGGTTTCCGCTTCTATATCATTGTTCATTATTAGACCAAAGGGCGTTAGCCCAGGAGGGCATTTAACTTCGTTTTGGCATTTTGCGCCGATTCACTTTCTGCGTTGATTCATATTTCAAACTGTTGCCACAAAATATTACAGTCCTGTATTATATTTAAAGAAATTAAATACTGAAAAATCTACATAAATGTAGCCATCCAGTTTTGAATAACGTTACGTCTCTAACCGAATATGGGCATCTGGAAGCCCTAATTTGGAATTTGTTTTATTACCTATTTTATATTTTGTTAAACATTAAAGAATTTTTGATTAATAATCTCAATAATTTCAAAGCAAGCAATGGCAACATTGTACGGAAAAAAAAAAAAAAAAAAAAAAAAAAAAACATTTTTATCTCCAGCGCGACAGACTGTGTATCGGAAATTCTAAAGATATTCTGTTTTTAAATATATTGTGATATTGTTGTTGAATTGAATTTTATGGGTTAAAGGCGAGGTGTATGATATTAAATAAATAAAGGTAAAACACAAAAAGTTTAAAAAGCGTAAAATAAAATCTGAAAGCTTTGAGATTTTTTTGGTATTTTTTTTACTGCACTCTTGAAGTCTCACACGTTATTACATAATTTATAGACTAACTAGTTGAAATGTAGAATTATTTATGTATTACACTCTTCAACTCTCTAATCAGTTACTCCATAAAATAACAATGTATTCTATGATATAACTGAACTAACCTCTTTAGCAGTAACATATACATATTCAAGAATAATCTCATCATTTATACTTTAAAAAAACTCAATGAAAATTCGATGTCGTCGAACACTTTTAGTTTATTCGAGAAGCAGCAAATGCAAAAGTCTTTGATTTCAGGAAGTAGTTCTTTCCAATCGGCTTAGAACACGTCTGATTAAATTTTCGAAAGGAAAGATTCTCGTAATCCTTAGTTTAAATTTGATTGAAGTTCATTCATATCTCTCTCTGTCTCGCTGAATGAAATGAAACCTGAAAAACCGTTTTATTGACAGGGAAAAGCGAAATGATTTTCATCGCTTTAAAATTTCTCCTGGAAAGAATTTGCCGTTTCTGGAATCAAGATTTGGTATTAAGCCAAGTTTTCATTAAACCTCATTTAATCCATTTGTAGGCAGAGAAGCGTATTCATTTCCAAAATAATTTGATTTAAAAACTTTTCACAATCTCCTACAAAATTTAATTTAAAAATCTGCATCTGATGGCTTTACATGTATTGCATCCGATGCCGACTGCTGTACATTATTTAAAATTATTTCCTCGAATTATTCTTACTTAAACACATCTCCTTTGGTAAAAACTGTATAGATTATAATTAAAAATTATTTTCAAAAAACAATTATATAATTTATTTAAAAATATAAATTTTTAAAATGAATCATAAAAAAATGGGCGAATTTTATTTGGAATGAACTTAAATTTCGAAATATGAAAGGAGAACTCAGATAAGTGTAATAAAAAGAGATATTAATAAATATATATTAAATTCAATTAACATTAAGCAGCTAAAATTTTGAGAGCTCATTTTTTTTTTAAAACTCGCGCGAATTTTACAAAACTTGGCAGTTTGGCATGATTTTAGTCGTAGAGTCGAAATATGGAAAAAAAAATTGATATGTTATTTCGGAAAAAGTACGATTTTGTGTCAAAATACCTATGTTAGAACAATGAGTTATTAAATCTAATATATATCCTAAGTCATGCTTTCGAGACGTGGAAAAAGCAAGTTAAATTTCGACAGTCAATCCAGTAGAATGGGAGATATAGAACTGTTCTATTTTCTTTTGTGCAATGTGTACGTCCTCTTCCAGTGAATGAGATATGTCTTTCAAATGTTAAGATTGGGGTATTTGATAGGTAAATTAATTTCCAAAAAGAATGAAGAGTTTATGAGTAAAAAACACTCCAAACAATAAATAAGCAAATTTGGTGAATCTTTACATTATGGTAATAACTTGGCGATTTTTTGGCGCAAATTTGGCGACCAACCCTGCTACAGCAACCTGCTAGTTTTTTTTTTTTTTTTTTTTTTTTCTCAACATTTTTTCCAACAATCTGCTAGCCGAATTATGCTTATACTATAAATTTTATGTAACAAAAATGCTTAATCATGACGAAGATCAGGTGCGAAATTGGCAGAAAGTGCAGAATCGCCCACTGCTTGCCGCGTTTTTAAGAATTGCACATACACGGTATCCATGTACACGCCGACCTATTTTCACTTAAAAAGTCAAAGAAAATTGACAAAAATCCAGTTCTTTTTACTCTTGTAAAAAGCGCCAAACAAATAAGTGGGCGATTCTGCACTTTAGCAGCGAACTTGTTTCTAAGTGCTTATTAGATAAAATCACGATCGGGATTTTCGGGAAAATGTCACATGACATGTCTCATGATTTCTCATTTCTCTGAGACAAAATAATCTGTGATTCGAACTGTGTACCTCTCAGATTATTGCTAAAGTCCTAGCTAGTAACCTTTATCGCCTTACCAAAATGTCGCCAAACTACCTGTTACCATATTCTAAAGATTAGCCACAAATGTTTACATTTTCCTAATTAAAATTTGCGAACGTACTTATTTATATGTTCCTTGGTGAATTTATATTAAACTAGCGGAAGTAGCCGGCGCCAGTTAATTTAGATTGAGAGTAATGTACCTAACAACAGAGAGAACGATACCAATGCAATTTTTCTGTAATAACCATGCAAAAAATACTATTCATATTCATACATTTTTCAGTCTGATGCGATATAAAACCCACATAAAAAATTTCGATAGAAAATAAGCTAATTCTCTCTCATTATATTGGAAACAATGGCACGCAGTTTTTAATGCTTTTCGTCTTTCTAATCAAATCGTCGTAAAAGCTCAAGTTCCATCCAGTATTTCACCTATATTCAATTTTAGTCGATTAAATGTGGCAAAAAATTCATCATAATTGATAAGAAATCAATAACGCGAACAAACAAACATACAAGCAGGCATTCTTCTTTATTTATATAGATTTGTAAAACTTACAAATTTTTGGTTAACAAACTCTACGATTGGAAAGCGAGCAATAGCAACACGTTTCGAAATAAAGCATTTTTATCTCCAACGTGCGAGACTGTTGCCACTCGGAAAAATCAGCGCGAAAATGAATGTTTTCCGAGTTTTTAATTAATATCTCGGCTGATTAAAGTCGTACGAAGATGGGAAGAGTCGAAATGGCTTCCAGCAAATTTTTGGAATCGGGAATAATGCATTTAAGGTTTGGCAATGTTACTTTTATTTCATTATAAGACTTCGGAATTTGTTATTAACAAACTCTACGATTTGAAAGCGACCAGTGGCAACAACTTTCGAAATAAAGCTGATTTTCATCTCCAGCGTGCGAGACTGTTGCCACTCGGAAAAATAAAGGCGTAAATTATCATTTTTCCGACTTTTTAATTAATATCTCTGATTTTGCTTTATTTATTTATTAGAAAAGTGGACGTCGACCTTTTCCAGGACCCAGAAAAGAACTGTAGAAAGTTTGGTGACAATAGCTATAGTAGTGTCTCAATTATTAGCGAACAACCAAACACACAGACTTTCTTCTTTATATATATATAGATAGACTAGTTGAGTTCAGTTGATATTTTGAAGAATACTTTTTTCTCGTCATTTAAAAGTTACCATTGGCTTAATGTTATCAAAAGTGTTGTGGGCAAATGCGATCACATTATATGGCGCCTAGTATAACGTTAAACTCTAACTACAGTTAATATAAACACTAGATAACATTTCTAAAGTGCTGTGTTAATGTTCGTCTCGTGGCATGTTACCTAATCAGTTAGAATCCTACAAAACTTGCTGATAACAAGAAATGTTTAAAAGAACCCGAATTATTTAATAGTAAATACTGTTTGAAGTTACAACTAAGGAGATAATGTGAGCTTCTGCTGCTTGCAGTTGGAGAATACGGCAGTAACTGAATTGTTTACAGATAAAACAGAGTGAAACCCCTGTCCGTGAATTTAATTCATCTCTAATGGCCATTTGTCAACAGAAATGTCCGTGAACCTAAATAATTTTCCCTTTGGGAATTCATGTAAAATGGGTTAAACTGCTGCGGAGGTAAGCAGGTGATTTCTCATGTAAACTTTACATCAGTACTTTGTGTACAAGCTCATAACCTAATACCGAAGAAAATCATTAAATATTATAAGGTGTTTTCTCCTTCCTTTCTGTATGCCTTCGTGGTGTAGTGGTAGCACACTCGGCACGTATTCGAAAAGTCTAGGTTCGAGTTCGATCGAGGGCATTGTTCATTTTTCACATATCCAGCACTCAAAAAATCCTAACGTCTCTACAATTTAAAACAAAGAAGATAAGCAAAATATTAAACGCATACAGACGAAAATTTAACTTAATTTTACCGTACCTGTGGAAAGAATAATGGCCGGCATAAATGAAAAACCATTAAAATGTCTTGGATGTGAAATCTCCTAGCATAAAAACATCACGGATCTCTCCTTTTATCTTCTTTTATCTTTTATTTGTATTTCATTGCCCATCAACTGCGATTGAAACTGTATTTCATAAATTAAACAGGTAGAATGTTTAGAAAATGTGGATAAATACCAAAACTAGAATGCAAGTAGGATTTTACTTCCTTGTACCAAGTAAAGGAAGTATTGTAATCACGGAAAATAGAGGGTTCCATATTTCAACAAAAATATCCATTTTGACCACTAACCGAATGAAATTTAACTATGTTTTTGCGTGACAACTGGACGTAAGGACAGAATAAAGACTCCTTTTCCTAAAAAGAATTATAAAAGTGATTTAAAATGTATTCAGAAGAGGCTTTTTTTGTGGCATCCGTCTGTCCGTATATGTACGTATGTAAGTATCTAGCATAACTGAAAAACGAGTGGTCAGACGTTGAAATTTTGTATATAGGACTGCTATAACAAGTACCTGTGCACCTTCCTTTTTGGTTGCAATAGGCCGCACCAAAATTATAAATTTATATATATATATATATATATATATATATATATATATATATGCGATGTATCTGCTTTCGTCCAGAATAAATAGATCGTTGAAGAAATATAGATGTAGTCGTAGCTTAAATTATCAGACGATAAGTTTAAAAAGCAGGATCCATTTATTATATCAGGAGAAATAGGAGTTACAAAATCATATTTCCGGAGTAAATAAAAAAGAATTACTAATAACTTTTTGTATGAAGTTTACCGCATCGTTACATTTAAGAAAAAGCCCCCGATATTCTTTTGCGAGTCCTTTCATAGCCTCTCGAAAGGCGGAGCTTCCAAGAAATGACGTCAGCCTCGTCAGCCAATCCACTTCGTTTTAAATATTTCCAGAACATTCTATAACTGTACGTGTAGAAAAGGCGGGAAAAACAACTTGACTACGAGGCTGTGGATTTAATTCCACGTACTTTCAAATAAGAGAACGTCGCCATTAAAAATGAAAAGAACATACAGTTAGAATTTTAAGTGTATTCTTGACTATAGAATTTTATTACTACAAAATATATATACCCATTCTGTTACCTGGCTTATCGAGCTCAGTTACTTTATTCTTATATTGTTGGTAAATTCTGCTATTTTTTGTTTTAAAAACGATTGAATTACGTTATTCTTATCTTTCGGTTAAAGTTTTTATGCCTTTCGTAAATTTGCATGCAATAGTTTTAGAATTATCAACAATTTAAAAGTTGTTTAAGTGCGGCTAAGCCTAATTATTCTTGCCGTGGCGTCCATATTTGTTTACATTTGAAACTTATAGCGGGATAGTGAATTAAGTCTTTCTGCACCTTCAGTGTCCTTTTGACGAGTCGGACCAAAAGGAAACGTTTAATTTTGTGCACCGAAAAATCTATCTGCCTTCTTGCCGGCTGGCCGAAATGCTTGTTTTTGCATAGAAACTCTAATTTTAATTGCAAAAATTGTTTTTTTAAACTGTTTTAACTGTATTTCGTGATTTATGTTTTTCTATATCTTTCAATTTTTAATATACATATTTTGAATTTTTATGAGTTTTTGCCTTGCTGTGAAGTGAGAACTGAATTAATTGAATGAGAAATATATCTCTTATGAAATTCGAGGAAATAAGTGAAATGCAGGAAAAATGAGTATAATTTAATATTCCGTACAAGGAAGTCACGCGGTGTCCACATTAGATTTTTTTTATATTCATAAAACAAGACTGAGCATTTAACAAAAGCAAGAAAATAAAAGGCTGACTATATTCCCCTCCCCCTGAAACTATGAAATTCCCCCTGTTTGAGAATTTTTGACTTAGGCATTCATCAATAGAAACCTAAGCAAGGAATATTGTCGGTTATTTCATATGCATCGAAAGATTTGGAGCGGTTATTTATTGAAGAAAATAAAATGCAAACTTCTAAGGGAAATTCAAAGAACTGTTTGTAGTTGCAGAGCTATTAGTTATGAAGTTCTTTTAGCTCGAGGCACTCTTCGTCAAGCTTTCTTGATGGCTGTCTTCAGATTTCTTTTTTTGCCGAATGCTATAACCAGGAAAAAAAAAAAAAAAGAAACAATATAGTTTGGAAAAGGAATGTTCTCAAGGATCAGTCTCTGGACTTTTTTTATGGAATCTTATAATTAATGTTTTTTCCTGTGAATTATCTTTTTTTCAAAACTTTTTTCAAATTTCTTTTATGGGTGATCTACTTTTAATTGTTAAAAGCAAAAATTTGCCGATTTTTGTTCTTGGTATCGGAATTTATTTTATGCTGCTTTTCAGTGGTCTAAACTTTATAAATTGAAATTCAATGTTCTCAAAAGCAAAGTTAGGACGATACGCCTTGCAACCTCCCCCCCCTCCCCACACAAAATAACCAAAAGAATAGCGATAGTTCTGTATCTTCCGTTCTACTCGGCCAACTGACGAAATTTAACTTGCGTTCTTCATGTGAAGAAACTGTATTAACATCAAGTGTCATCCACTACAAGTTTAAAAAAATGCATTTGAGCTTGAGTGGACGAACAAAAAGTATTTTATTAACGTTGAAAATTAATTAATTAATAATTAGTTAAATAAAATATTTTTTAAGTCACCTACTTAGGTCAACAAAGAGAAATTTTAAAAATAAATAAATTTAAAAAACTGAAAAAAAATTTAATATGTGCAAAAACTATATTAATAACAAGTGTCATCCACTACAAGTTTAAAAAAATTTATTTGAACTTGAGTGGATGAACAAAAGAAATTTTATTAACAACTGAAAATTAATTAATAATTAGTTAAATAAAAAAAATAAACTCAATTCCTACTTATGCCAACAAAGAAAAATTTTAAAAACGCACAGAAAAATTTTAAATTAAAAATTTTTAATATGTGAAAAAAATGTATTAACATCAAGTGCCAAACACTACAAGTTTAGAAAAATGTATTTGAACTTGAATGGATGAATAAAAAGCATTTTATTAACAATTGAAAATTTGAACAAGATATAAGAAGAATGTTACCTAATAGTAGGAATTTAATAACAAATCAAACTTTTCGAAATTCGGTTTGGGTAGAGGAGCTATCTCATTCAAAATTTGACCGCTGTACGTTTTTCACAATGCGAAAACACATATAAATAGGGATTCCTCATTATTTAATTTATTTTAAAATAATAGAGGGCAATAATATTTGGTGACAACAACTGGAAAACTGATATGTCATTTATAGTGAGCTAACGGTAAATCCCATGTTTGGCTAATAATAAAAGCAAGCGAAACAAATAAGAACTACTACTCTTCGATCATTCTTACAGTAAGGATCGCAGTGGGACGTCTTAAATTAAAAGCATTATATACAGTGGTGGGCAAAATTGTGGACACTTTGGGAAATTTTTATGTTTTTGAACTTTGTATGCTTATAGAAAATGTTACGTTTCGCAAAATTAAAACTTGTATATATCATTTTAAAGAGAATTTACTGCTGAATTCAATAAAAAACACAAAATTCAATTATTTGCAATACAAAAAGGTTATATGTACTTTAATATAAATAAAAAACACAGTTATGAAGTGGTTTGTAATGTCTAGCTTTCCTGGCCAATCACTGTTCTTGTTCTGAGAACCAATCAAATGTTAGTAACTGTCAGTATAAGCTGACATCATGTGTACACTTGAAACAATTCATTATTTTGCTTTGTTCTGTAGAAGGAGGACCTATTTCTTATACACTACAATTACAAGTAGGAATTTTTGTAAAAGTTTTTAATGTTTAGTCAAGAAGCAATGACATCAAATAAAAGTGTAGATTGGACACCTAAAAAGAGATGTAATATTATTGTGTTACGAGAAAGTGGTCTTTCCTATGCTGAAATTGCAAGACAGGTGGGTGGTTCAGTGACTACATCTGGAGTCCGAGAGTTTGTTTACGATATCAGGAGACAAATTCAATAAAAAGCAAAGAAGGAAAAGGCCGAAAAAGGTGCACCACATCTATTGATGACAGAAAAATAAAAAGACTATGTCTCCAAGATAGAAATATGTCATCAGCGGCCATCATAAGTGATCTGAATGATGCTGGTGTTTCTGTCAGTTCAAGAACAATCAGGAGAAGATTAACAGATGTTGGACTGAGAGGTAGAATTCCACGAAAAAAGCCTTATCTTAATTTTCAATAACGAAAAAAAAAAAAAAAAAGACTACAGTGGACAAAGGAACACATTAATTGGACAGATGATCAGTGGTCACAAGTTACATGGAGTGATGAAACTACGATATCGTTATTCGGTAGTGATGAGCGAAAATATGTAAGACGTAGAATAGGAGAAGAGCTACATCCTGACTGCATTCAAGCAACTGTGAAGAACCCAGTTAGTGTTATGATTTGGTCATGCATGTCAGCAGATAGTATTGGTCGCCTTCATGTCATCGATGGAACACTGAATGCCAAAAAATACATTGACATTATTCTAGAACCAAAACGTCTACCTTCCATCAGAGATCTCTTTCCCAACAATGCTTCGTTTATTTTTTCAGCAGGATTCTGCTCCTTGCCACACGGCCAAAATATCGAAAGAGTGATTTCGTACAAAGAGCATTAAATTGTTGTCATGGCCAGGAAACAGTCCTGACCTCAATCCTATCGAAAATTTGTGGCACCGTTTGAAAACTCTTGTCCAAATGAGGCGCCCATCAAATAAAAGGGAACTAGTTGAGGCTGTAATTGTTTCCTGGTATCATGTAATAACGAAAGAAGAGCTTAAAGCTCTTGTCAGCTCAATGAAACGTCGATGTGAAGCTGTAATCAAAAATAAAGGGTACCCTACTAAGTACTGATAACTCACTGCAATCATCACTATCTAATGTATATCGATAACTATAATCGTTTAACTTTTTTTGTATTGCAAATAATTGCATTTTGTGTTTTGTATTGAATTCAGTAATAAATTCTCTTTAAAATGGTATATACAAGTTTGCATTTTGTGAAACGTAACGTTGTCTATAAGCATACAAAGTTCAAAAACATAAAAATTTCCAAAAGTGTCGACAATTTTGGCCACCACTGTATATCACAAATATAATTATAAATAATTTCATTATTAATTAACGAAGATTTTTCAAGAAATTTCTTGGATACATTGTATATACATTTAAGCTGTATAATATTTAATTATTCACGTATTTTATTGTTGGGAATATATGGCGGACATAACATAGCATAAGAGGCAAGATGATTTTACAAATGAGTAGTGTGTTGTTTATAGAAAGAATACTATATCCAACAATTAGGGGGGTCTAGCTTTACGCGTTCTAAACTTCTTTTTACAGATGTACTGTGTGGGGGCACATCTGACAGTATTAGTGAGGGTCACTTCTGAGATAGGGGACTATCTCCCTGTTAAAGAAGCCACATATAACAGCACAATTATTTTTCAGCTTTGATGGGATTCTCATTTCAGATAAATTTTAAAACTCAAGTAACGGGGGGGGGGTGATTTTAACGGTCGCCCAGAAGAATTTGTTAAGGTTGTTTACGCTCTTGCTGAGTACATAGTCTACTAGTTTGATGTTATACTCACTTCTACTAACCCAATTTTTGTGTCTTTTTAGCTTTATTATTAAGCACCATTTTCTTCGAACTCACGCCATAACAGCAAAATTACTAAAGTTTTAAAAGAAGTACAGCAATATAAGTTTACAGTTACCGATGCAGCTCTAAGTGGCATGCATCCCCCCCCCGTCTATTCTCGGTTCATCACACCAATTTTCACTTTTTTACTAAGATGGCTTTATAAAACATTTCTTTTTTCCTTTTATTATTAACGTTTTGTGTGTTTATTTAAATTATTAAATATCACGTTCTTTTATGTGGCCCTTTCGCCACATAAAATTGGATTCAACAACAAAAATCACAAGATATTTAAAAACAACATATCTTTAGAATTTCCGATCTCGCGCGCTGGAGATAAAAATGCTCTTTCCCGTACGCATATTTCACAAGTGCACATCAGCTTAGCCACCGAGGGAGGAGTTTCGAAAATGGACCAATGAGCTTCTATTGCTCTTGTGACGCTAAATCTTCGTGCATGTGAGCGTTTGCTTCGCCGTTATAAATGTATGGCGTAATAGTAAAAATCCTGTAGTGCTTTTGTTTTATGATTTTAATTAATCGCTGACATTTCACTTTCGCGATTTTTATCACGCATTAATATTTGGATTGATGTTCACGGCATATTATCGCTCTTTACATTGAGAAAATGACTCAAGCTACAATTAGCCTCGAATATTATGCATTTACTAACAGCTGTGGATTAAGAAAATTCAAGTGTATAGTTTTTTTTTTAATTGATCTGAGAAGGACTGGAAGTGTTACAATGAATCTAGTGTTTTCTTATTTCAGTGCTTGCATTCTTTTGATTTGGAAAGAATTAAGATGCAGAATACGTATTGTGTATAACACGATTATATCCATTGTTAGTATTAAATGTTATATCTGAATAAATTGAATATATTCGTTGTGAATAAGATAAATTCATTCTGTTTGATGTTTGTGTAGACAGTTCATTTAAGAGTGAGTAGTTATTAAATGTGAAATTTAACGTACTAAATATATACGAATGCAAATTAGTAAATTTTACTTTGAATAAAATTCTGCATTGGTTATTTTAGAACATCTTTTTCATATAGACTGCAATAAAAACGGCTGACTTCTATTTACATAATATATAACTGGTGCAAATATTTTTCTTCTATGCATAGTTTTATGTAAAGATAGCATTTGGGCTCAGATGTTTATAACATATTTATTTTTTCGTGTTATTTACCACTTATTATGTAATATTTCACATAGATATTTTTGCGGGGTGTCCAACATTTATTTCAAATTCTTTCAACCAGGTAGTGGAAATCTTCGCAACTGTCTATATTTCATCTAACTTTGCAATGAAAATTTTCAGAAGAAATCGACAATGCTTAAATTATTTTGTACAGAAAATCGCGTGGCAAAATGTTTTCAACCATATTAAAGCACGCGAAAGGTCATGTGACATGACAGAAATATTACTGGATACTCATTGGTCCATTCTAGAAGCCACTCCCTCGGTGGCTACACAGATGATGTGCACTTGTGAAATATGCTTCTCGTACAGGGTCATCACTGCTCGCTTTGAAATCGTTGAATTTGTTAATCAAAAATTCGTTAAAAGTTTGCAAAATATGACACAGGTAATAAAACAAATCGAAATTCAAAATTCGAACTTCCAAGGTGCCCATGTTTGGGAGGAGGAGGACGCTATTCAATATTTGATAGCTCTAGATCTGTCGTTTTTCACAATGCGAGAGTCATTAATACAGATTCTTCATTACTTAATTTCTTTAATATAACAGAGGGCGATAATATTTGGTGGTAACAATTTGAAAAGTGATACAACGCATTTAAACGTTTCCACGAAAAATGCCATTTCGAGACTAATAGCCCATTCGAGTCTAACGTTCCTTTTGGGCTAATAAATCACACTGGAAAATATTTTGAGTGAAACAGATGCCGAATGAGTATGGAGCAGATTCGAGGGTGCTTAGAGAAAAAGAAATGATAAAAGAATTTGCCCATTAAGGTTCAGTAAATTTATATTAAGTTTTCATCCGTTTTATTTGCTTACATACTGTTTATCTTTTTTGTTTCCTTGTGCACAAAGCACTATTGTAAATTTGAAATAAGCAGTGGTCTAATGTCTTGAAACAAATTAATTTAGTTAAATTTAATTCCTTTGGGAAAAATACTTTCGCTTTAGAAACATTTCAGTTGAGGAACGGCTTTCCGGAACGAATCAGATTACTTCATTCTTCATCAGATTACTTATATTACTTCTGAATCTGTACAGTTTATATTAATTTACCCGTTTCCCTCTGATTTGGATTTGTACTATAAATTCTCCTTTTCATTAGCTCTCACTAGTCTATGAATAAGTAAATGGTAATTATAGTGGGAGTTTTGGAAAGTATTAGAGAGACACAGCTTTAGCAGCGTCGCTTGGAGTGATACTTTAATCTTATTGAGCTCTTCAATGTTAGTTATCAGGCATTTGCCATTTTGCTAGCCGAAGCTAAGTCGCTCGCTTTAAATTCGAGCCAACGGTTAGTTACGCTATTCGTACGGTAGTGTTCTGCTACAAATCACTTTCATTTGGGGAATCCAACTGTGTATTATCTAGTACTCTGTTCTCTATTACTTACGGCCTAATAATCGGCGGAGTTTTAATTTGTACAGTACAGTTGTGCAGTTGTTTTAAGTTCTAGTTCTTGATAAAATGTTGAGGCACTTAAAAAACCTGCTAAGGATTTTGTTGTAATTTCACAGACGGAGCGATACATCGCTTGCCAGTATTAGCAAGGTTTAAGAACATTAATGCCCACAGCATGACTTGGGCGTTATTAAGGAATTTCAAACGTCAACAAAATATTAAACTGGTTGCTTATATTGCAAGTAAATGAGATTAATTTACTTCGAAAATTATCCGTGATTGTTTACTGCAAATCTCTTTCTTTGCTGTAATTATATAGCAAAGCAGTTAATTTTATAATCACGTAATTTTAATTAGCAGCTTTTTAACTAAACATTTGTTTTGCAATGATTCGACTGGGAGAAGATCATGAAGCCATTTGAGGTGATTAATATATTAATACAAAGAGAAATCTCGGTGACTGTTCCTTTAAATTGACTTTTAACAATGGGATAAATACCACACGATTCACGTTATATTAAGGGGACTCATACACCTTAAAACCCATAAGATGTTCGAATAGGTGACTGTTGCAAGAATTGGGATAACTTATTAATTTTAAAAGCAATTACTATTAACTTTTTACAGCTGACTACATAATATAGCTGCTTTCTGAAATAGTCATCAGAAAGTTTGTGTTGCAACAAATATTTTTATAATTTAATCCGCTTTGTGACAACATTTTTCGTCATGTTTCCAACTTGCGCGCATAGTTTAAAACATTCTGTTTTATAATTTAATTCCAGATTTAATATTTAGCTTTTATAACATTTGGAAACTACTGTGAACCAAAAATTCTAAGAATTTCATGTTAATTTTTTATTTTATTCGGAGTTGAGTTTATAAAATGTATTTTATTAAAAAAATCTGTAATGTTTTCGTGTATAAAACTTTTTAATATTAAAATATTCGTCATATTTTTGGTTCAGTTAGAAGATAGTACCCATATAAAGAATTCCATCCAATTTCAAGTATGTACCATTGGCCATTTTTAAAATATCATGCGCGCAAGGTGGAAACATGGCGAAATATTTTGTCACAAAGAAGATTAAATTACAAAAATATTTGTGGCAACACAAACTTTCTGGTTACTAGTTTCCAAAGCAGCTATATTATGTAGTCAGCTGCAAAAGGTTGGAAGTAATTGCTTTTAAAATAAATAAAATATCTCAATTGTTGCAACAGTCAGATATTCGAAGATCATGAGGGGTTTAAGGTGTATGAGGCCCCTTAACCAATACTGAGGTAGGTAAGAAGACACACTCTCAACATGCGTCTGCTTAGAAGATATGAGAGACAAGCTTTGTTTCCTCATCAGAAAGGCGATAGCCAAAGAGAACTGAAGTTAAAGCGGTATGGATACCCATTAAGCTTTGGCTTAATTTTAAAATCCCATCAACAAACATGTTTACTTTGCAAATGGAGGTTATTACTAAAGCTGAACTTACTCTAAAGATCTCCTTAGCGTGGGATTTCAAAATACTCTATTTTAAATTAATTTCGGAACATAGATTAACCAATCCATGAACAGTATTTGAAAGCCATTCTTTGAAAAGGGGGGTGAGGAGGAGAAAGAACGCTTTTACTGGAACAGAAATCGTCTTTCTGCGAGATAATAGCTGGTGATTACTAATATAAATGAATGTTCTCGTTGCAGTGTTGAGTGAAGTATAAAGTAAGAACTGTTATTCAGTTTGGTATTTGCTACCATAAGCGTCTGGCTTTGTTTGTGATATGTGCGTAATTTTCCATTAGTTCAAAAAGGAAATTTATGCATATTTTGATAAAAAGGCAAAGATATTAATTTTTAAATCATATCTACAACTTTATATTTCCAACTTTTATCAGTCGCTGGTGCCCAGCTGCCTTTAGTTAATATAAAAACCTGATGTGGGCAGTACATGACTTCCTTGTACGACATTTTAAATATATTGCACATTTTTTGCTGCCTTTCATTTAAACTTATTTCCTCGAATTTCATAAGAGATAGATTTCTCATTCAATCCATTCAGTTCTCACTTCGCGGCAATAAAAATTGAAAAATATAGAAAAACATAAAACATGAAATACAGTTAGAACAATTAAAAAATAATTGTTTACAAATAAAATTAGAGTTTCCATGCAAAAACAAGCAATTCGGCCAAAGGACAAGGGAAGCCGATTTTTCGGTGCGCAAAATTGTAAGTTCACTTTTGGTTCCACTGCGCAAAAAGACACTGAAGCGGCAGAAACTGTCTTGAATCACTATTCTGTTAAGTTTCAAATGTATAAACAAATATGGCTGCTATGGTAAAAAAATTAGGCTTAGCCGCACTCAAACAATTTTTAAATTGTTGGTAATTTTACAACTATTGCATGCAGATTAACTAAAGGCATAAAAACCTGACCCGGAAGATAAGAACAACATAATCCAATCCTTTTTAAAGCAAAAAAATACTCAGTTTACAAACATATAAGAATAAAATAAAACTGAGCTCACAGAGTCGAGTAACAGAGTGAGTATAATCGGTTCTATGAATCCATTTGAGTTCTCGGAGCTATTGTATGCGTTCAGGTTTGTAACAGATTGAATCCACAAGTCCGGTAAGAGGTTAATAAATTTATTCTTATCAAAGTAAATATAACAGAACGCTGGAATTTTTCTCAGAAATATTTGTGCAAGTGTTCAAAATATCACAGAATAATAATCAGTAGCTATCCTTCAATTTACTAAAACGTTAAATAGAACGCAATCTATAGCGCATAGAAAGCTAATCCGATCAACAATATCAACAGGTGTTCTCTAGCTGGACTTTTATATCTTAAAAACGGTCGCGCGAGATTCTAGTAATTTCTGCTTCTTGAGATTTCTGGAGAGCAAAAAAGTAGAACTACGGTTACAGCTAACATAGTGGTCAATTATGTTTATTCAATTTAAATATAAATTACGAGATATCTACTTATGAAATGTTAATTGCACGTGCTCCTATATTTTTTATTTTCCGGCGTAGCTTTTTCTTAAAATATGTCACGTGCTGCATTGGACGGGAAAATAAAACAATTCTAATTATAATTCTATTAAAAATATATAACTAGATACAAAATTCGTAACAATATAGATTAGAATGTACAATTGGGAAAAAGCCATCACTTTTATGCTAAGTAATTTTTGTTTCAAAATTATTAACGACTTAAAAAAAAAGAAAAGAAAATTCTGAAAAGGTTCAGATTTTGACGGTTATCCGAAAGGGTTTGTTAAGGTTTTTTTTTTTAACTCTGGCTGATCTCGCTGTCTACTGCTAACCCATTCCTTCTGCCTTTTTAGCTTTATTATTAAACATCATTTTCGTCACACTTTCGCCACATTTAATTCAAGAGCAAAATTACACAAATTTTAAAAGCAGCGTGTGTTTAGAATTCTCGATGAAGCGTTAAGTTTTGACATACATTTTTGAATTTTTTTCAGTCTTTTCTCAGTTTATAGCAAAGCTCAGCTTTCTTAGTAAGATGGTTTACAAAACTTTTCTTTGTCTCCTTATTATTAACCTTTTGAGTTCAATATCACAATATCCGCATTTACTCCGTATAAAATTCGATTCAACAGGAAAATCACAAAATATTGAAAAACAGGGTAGTAGTCTAATAGGATTTCTGATATAGTCTCGCGCTCTGGAGACAAATATGTTTTACTGCGTACAGTGTTGCCACTGGATCTTCGAGATTGTTATTCAAAATTTCAGTAAAATTTATGTATGAAAATTACAATTACAATTTCAGTATGAAATTTACAATTCGGGCTTCCAGGTGAACATATTCGGGTGAAGGACTACGTTATTCAGAATTTGATGGCCTTACGTGCAGTCGTTTTTTCACAATGCGAAGAACTTTCATTATTTAATTTCTTTAAAAATAATACTTTTGAGTCAACAGTATGAAAGGTTATTCTTCATTTATAGAGGACGACGCAAAATCCCATTTTGAGACTGATAGCCCTTTCGGGTTAAAGCCGTTTTGGGATAAAAAAAAAATTGTAATTGCACTGTAGAGATATTAGGTAATTTTTGAAAGCAGGAGACTTGAAAAATGCGCAACGCCCTCTCCGGGAATCGAACCACGGACTTCTCGAATACGCGCCGAGCGTGCAGACCACTACACTACGCAGGCACGCCAAGAAGGCGGGAGTATATACTTCCCCTTTTAAAGGGCGACTGGTGTGTTAGGGGACCCAATCGCCAAATCCTGGGGTGTGGAGAAGCATCATCCACCCCCCTTTTTATTTCAGGCACCCACCACTGTAGGAACATTAAAGCAGGAAAGAATTAAAATGAGCAACGCCGTCGCCAGGAATCGAACCACGGACCTCTCGAATACGCGCCCACCGTGCTGACCACTACACTACGAAGGCATGCTAAGAAGGCGGGAGAAATACCTTATAACACATAATGATAATTTTAATTAATTTTTAATATTACTTTAAGTTACTGTTAACGTCTTGTGGGAGATGAGACTATTCTATCACTCTTTTCGTGTGATTCATCAATCAATTTTTACACTAGCCTGTGAAATGATTAATTTTTCTTTTATCAGAATTGAATATACAACTGAAAGCACGTCCGGCTGGCAGTTACGAGGCTCCGAGTTGAAATCCTGGAGAGGGTATAGCTAATTTCTTTGAAATCTCCCTTCAGAAAAATTCTAAAAAGATTCATGTTAATGAAATAGAACCAGTATTTAATGAGAAGTTCAGTCACTTCCGTAGAAGAATTCAGAAGTTCTTAGTAGAGAGCGCGTTCTGTCTTCGGGCCACGTCATTGCTTTAAGCCTGTCTTACTACACACGGCCGTAAGTTTCATGTGCCTGTTAGTGTTCACCGGTGAGAAATAATTACGGGCCAAGTCTGTTAGTTATCTTTGTGGAGCTCCGGCTAAAGTTTAGCTAGTCAGAATAAGTTTATTTTCTTAGTTTCCATTTTAAGTTAAAACACAAGTGGAGGCTTTCCTGTAAGCCCAAGAAGGAGCCGCCTGAGAATGTTTCTTTGATTGAAAAAATCTGATGTGTACACCACATGACCTTGTACCGAATATTAAATTATACGCATTTTTTCTTGCATTTCGTTTAAACTTATTGGATTGAATTAAATCTACTTCACCGACAGCGCATAAACCACAATAGAATAAATGCATTCTTTAAAATTCACTCTATTTGTTTACCATAGCGACACTCTGGCGCTAGGTTCACTTAACAGTATTATATTTCGTTCATATTATAACTCAGAAAGCACAAAATTTATATTATTTAAAGAATTATCTAATCGTTGCCACATGTTCTATTCAAATACTATAATAAAGCTAGAACGATGTATAAAAGAAATTCAGGAAACAAAACCAAAAAGAAACAGTTTTTCACAGACGATTGAGTATTTCTCATTCAAATTATTCAGTTCTCACTTCGTGACAAAGCAAAAATACATAAAAACTCAAAATATCTGTATTAAAAATTACTAATTATTAAAAATCAAATTACTAATTATTAAAAATTAAGTAAATCTTAAAAACTTATTTCCTCGAAAAAATTCCAGAAAGGATTAAGCATGATTTAATTCGCAATAATAAATGAAGGCGTTATCTTTGTTGTTGCGAAGCTAAGTTTCTCTAGATTGGCAACAAATCCACTACTCTGCTGTTTCAAATGTAAACAAGCAATGGCCGCCATCAAAAAAATTATTAGGCTTAGAGGCACTTAAACAACTTTTAAATTGTTGATAATTCTAAAAATATTCCTTACAGATTTACTAAAGGCATAAAAAACCTTTACCGGAAGATAAGAACAACACAATTCAATCATTTTTAAAGCAAAAAATGTACAACTTACAAACATGTAAGAGTAAAGAAACCGAGATCACTGAGCCGGGTAACAGAGTGGATATATATATATATAAATATATTTATATACGTTTCGTGCGTCCGATTGCAACCAAAATACGAGGTACACATCTACATGCTATAGCATTCCTATATACGGAATTGCAACGTTCTGAGGCTACTCGTTTTTGAGTTATGCGAGATACGTAAGTACGTACATACGTTTGTACAGACGCTACGAAAAATTCTCTTCAGAATTCATTTTAAAGCTGTTTTATAATTTTTTTGGAGGAAAAGAGTCTTTTATTCTGTCCTTACGTACATATATCACTCAAAAACATCGTTCAATTGCATTCGAAAATGGTCAAAATGGATATTTTCGTTGAAGTATGCTGCCTGAAGGTTTTCGCAATTACAATACTTCGTTTTTACTTCGTACAAGGAAGTAAAAAAGGGTATTTTAACGCTTCTTTGGACTTATGTCTTATAGTTGTAAGAAGACTAGCGAATAGTCGAATAGACACTTTCATAAAATTCCAGTATAAAAGGACACGTAAATTAATAGAACTTTGTAAGCTTCCTATAAATATAAACTTGTTTCTGAGTTTTTGTAAAATTCCATAGTTCATGGGAAGAAAACACTTTTAAGTCAGGGATTACATTCAAGCACAGCTTGGTTAGGTTATTTGAATATGGCAAAGCACACATAGATAGCTAACCTAAGCAGAGGGCGGCTTTCGTGGAGGACTTTGCAACAGAAATTGACTCGAATTGACGTTACTCATGGGGAAAAAAATACGAAAACTAACTATACAGCCATCTTTGTTAGCGTGAGTTCGAACAGAATACAAACTTCCAGAATTCGGCAGTCTTTTAACAGCAGTCGTTTATTGGTGGGATCCAAAAATGAGTATAAAGTTGTGTACATTAATATTTCAAATTTAAAACTTTCTTCACTTCACTTTAAACAAAACGAAAATTCATTTGAAAATTCTTTTCTTACATTATTTTGTTTTCTGAGTCAAACCTACCAATCAGGCAGTGAAATTAATAATCGAGTTGGATTAGCTTATATCGTTTTCCATCACGGTTCTGAATTGGAATACAAACTCTAGACTTCCCAATAACTGAAGTGTTTTCCAACTCAATTACTGTGCATTTGTGAGTCAATTACGTCGATAATATAACAACTGTTCCTTAAATGCTAAATTTCTTATTTGCTTCAATTCTCTTTCATCCTTACGTTCTTTTATGGATATCTTCTCATGTAATAAATTAATTGTCACTTCTCAAGGTCATTGCTTTAAGCCTATATTCTTGTCCAATAATAGAGGTGTTGATGTCATCTTTTCTCATGTACGTCATGGACCTTATAAGAGATAGACTAACACAGTGGGCGGGGCGCGCGTCACCGACATGTCGGCAAGAAAGAGTAGGGACGATCTGGTTTACTTTAACACTGAAACCTCTGGCGTTTGTATCACATAACTCTTTTTAATTATTAAATGTGATATGTTGCATAGTGATGAGATTATGAAAGCCACAGCATTTTCCAAATAGGATTTAATATATCTCATTAAAGCACTTTTTACTGCATTTCGCGCATTTTTTTTCACGCGTGATTCTTGTACAAACATCTTTACTTTGGTAAAACACTAAAAACTCTAAGCACAAAATTTATGAGCTTAATTTTGCTTAAAAATAAAGTAAAATTAAATGAGATTGATAGTACGCGATGCTTTGAAATAAATAAGGTAAAATTAAACAAGATCTGATAATTTTTCTTTTAAATTTAATGAGCATTTTCAGGCAGTGATTTTCCAAACTATAACATTACAAAACGATCATATTTATTTGATTATATGATCATTAAATTATTTACATTAAAGTGGATTAGTTATTTTAATAATTCATAAAATTCGGAGCATAAAATTTTCTGAGCGTAATGAAGGAAAAAAAAAAAAAGATAAAATAAAATCTAGAAGTACTCTTTTTTTAAAGTTTTGTGTGTTACCTATATTTATTGAATATCATGTTCTTCGCCCGTAAACAACATACATTTGAAAACAGCATATCCGTACAGTGCTCGCTCTGAACTCGCTGAGTTTGTTAATCAAAAATTAGTTAAAATTTTACAAAATGTGAAATAGATTAAAACAAATTCGAAATTCGGCCGTCCAGATGCCTATGTTCGGGTGGAGGATTACATTATTCAAAATTCGATGGCTCTAGATACTGTCGTTTTTGTCACAGTGCGAGAAACATATTTTAAAAAAATAATCATTATAAAATACAAGCAAAATTAATTATTACGGTTAAATACAATTCTAATATTAGAATTAAATGTATAAAAATTATTAAGGAGTCAAAAGTGTTTATCACTATGATGTATTATGAAATATAATTGAAATAAAATTCCCTTATAGAAATTGTGATATAATACTCGTCTATAATTTTAAAAAAGGAGCACAATTTAGAATTTTAAACAAAACTTTCAAAAATTCGTTTTTAAATATTTTAATATTTGTTACTTATTTACACCAAAAAAAATCATAAAAATTGCAAGAGAAAATTGCTTGTTTGAAATTTTCTATTAGTTAGATTTAAAATATTATTTTCTAAAAGAAGTAGTTACAAATTTCCTTACAGCATAGGAAAAGCTAAAAAAATTATCCAGTCCTGAAAGCATGCAATAGCTTTATAATTATTTGGAATGTTAATTATGCTCGATAAATATGCTACATTTTTAAAAATCAATCTCAATTTCAAAAATAAAAACATGTAGAAATTCTAATTTGTGAAATGAGGCGCTATAACCAGCTTTTTCTTGACAATTAATTATACATGCTGCAATAGGCAATCAATGTAAATTTCTGGAAGTCATCCCTACTCCTCCGGATGTGATGAAGGTGACAGCCGGCAACGCCTCAGACAAGGGAGAAAACCCGTTTGGGTTAGTCTATTTCTTATAAGGTCCATGATGTACGTGGCTACACTGGCAATCTAGGAAATGAAAGGGCTGATTGGTTGGCGAAACAGGCCACAAATCTTCAAGTTAATACTCCAATGATACTGCTTAAAACATTGTTCAAGGAAAAAAAGTTGGCATGAAACAAAACTCAAGTGGAATAAATTATACAGGAATTCTACTACTTCCTCTTTGACTAAATTATTTTTTCCTTCCATTCCTCGCAGACTGAATAATAAACACTTTTTCTGCAATTTTGAAATGACTAAATTTCTAACTGGACAGAGTAATTTTAACTCAAATCTGAAGAGATTTAGGTTATTTGATACAGACTTCTGTTGCTGCAGCTTCGGGGAATGCAAAATGTCGAACATTTGTTGTTTTATTGTTCAAAGCTTACGGAAGAACAAAAAGAACTCATTTCTCAGTTAAACTCTCTGAACATTACATCTCCTCCCCCTCTTCATATATTTGTTCAAGACAAAATGGTAATTTATTACCATTTATTACACGTGTTATCTGTAAATTTTTATTTTATTTTGTGTTTTATTGTTGTATTTGTCTGTTTTTTTTACTTACATATGTAAGCCTTGTTTGCGCTATGTGGTGCACAAGGAATTTAAATATTCGATTAAAAAAAACTTCCAATTATTTTAAGTTAATATTAAGATTAAAAACCTTTCTTCATGTATGTATAAATATACATTAGTGGCTCATCATTAAATATTTGTTTTTAAAATTGTAATGTGCCTATTTCGTTAGCCCTTTGATAGTTTTTGTAACTTTTTAAAACGTTAATTACTTCTCGCTTTTGAGTTTAATCAAATTTTAAAACATTAAAAATATTCTTTCTTTGAAGTTATAAGAAAGCAAAATTTTACTGAGAATAATTAATTTAGATGTTTTCAAAGGAAGCTTATAATCTATATCTTTTATAAATAGTTACAAATTTGTATATAATTCAGATTAAAAAGTTTCTGGATTTTAATTATTTACAGAGAATTTACTGGAAAATGCTTTTCCTTAGTTAACACTTTTAATTAAAGAAAATTAGTACTGTAGTTGAAAACAATTTGCCGAAAGTCTTTTTTGTTTTACTTAGCAATGATTTATTCTTGAATAGTCATCTTTTATTTATGCTATTTATTTATTTGTTTCTTGCTGTTTATATTCCCTTTTTTATTTTATTCTGAATTTATTTTCTATTACTTTTCTGGTTTGCATGTCACTTTTTGTATGTATTATTATAAATTATATTTATTATTCAAATGACTTATTATTTACTTTTTATATTATTAATAATTATTGATTACCAAGAAATTAGTAGAACTAAAATATAACTAAATCTTCCAAAAATGTTTTTGTGTAAAATGAATGTGTATCCAATATCCTATAAATAAAATTTCTTTGAAAATAAATTTCAGCCTACTGTTTTAGCTTCAAGCTATGAGAATAAAACTCAAATGTTAAATAAAAATTTCTTCAATTAATTCACATCTTTTATATCACTGTTACACTGAGGTTTTATCCCGAAATTAATAATAAATATTTGCTATCCCGTCGCTTCTAAATACACCCATGCTCAGTAAATAAGCAACAAAGGCAAAACACGGAATAAAATAAAAACTATTTAATAGGTATGAGTGAAATCGATCCGACAGGTTGCTGGGGCATTACTAGGCCGTTTAGCAAACAGTAAAGCAAAGACGTACCAAAACACATACAGAAGTTGGACAAAAATATGGAAACACCTTTAAAAAAACATGTTTCTTTGCTTAATATGATGTAGGAAACCCATTGGCATCCAAAACAGCTTGCAGTCTTCTCGGAATGGATAAATACAGTTCCTGTATGTTTGCCAAGGGAATATTATACCATTCTTCCTGCAAGACGGTGGCAAGTTCAGATAACGATGTTGGCGGTGGATAACGAGAACGCACTTTCCGTTCCAATGTACACCACAAAGGTTCGATAATATTCAGGTCTGGTGACTGTGGTGGCCAGGGGAGATGGGATAACTCATCCTCGTGCTCAGAAAACCAGTTCTGGACAATGTAAGCTGTGTGAACAGGGGCTTTGTCGTCTTGGAAGACACCATCACCATCGGAGAACAAAGTTTGTACCATGGGACGAACTTGATCGGCCAAAATGTTCACATAAGTCTTGGCAGTCATGTGCCCTGACACATTTATCATGGGGCTAGCAGAGAACCACGATATGGCTGCCCAAACCATAACAGAACCCCCGCCATGTTTCACTCTTGGCAACAAGCAGTCTGTATTATAGGCTTGAGATGGCGTTCTCCAGACGTAAACTCGGCCAGAAGTGGGAAACAATGTGAAAGAAGACTCGTCAGACCATATTACTCGCTTCCACTGCTCTATAGTCCAGGCTTTATGACTTAAACACCACCTTTTCCTGTTACGGGCATTAGCATCACTGATGAGTGGCTTCTCAATTGCAGCACGGCCAGCAATTCCCTGTTTATGAAGCTCCCTTCTAATTGTTTTGGTACTCACAGGGCTCGGTAACACAACATTCATTTCAGCAGTAACTTTTGCAGCTGTGGTCTTCTTATTTTTCGTCACAATTGCCCTTAATGATCGTCTGTCACGATCACTCAGGACACACTTTCGTCCGCGCTGTGATTTAGCAGATGATATTTTTCCGCTTTTCAAATATGCGGAATAAATCTTCGATACAGTACCTCTTGAAACACTAAACACCTCGGCTACCTTGCTTACGGAAGCACCTACCATACGTGCTTCAACAATTTGCCCACGTTCGAAGTCTGTTAACTCTGACATAATGCAATGACAACCTCACATAACAGTACTCCGACAACAACTGAACTGTTTAGCACATTTACGAAGTTGTATAGGTGGCGTCAGTACTCAAAAACGCCAGCGCCACCTACATATTTCATTAAAATCAATCTTTCTTTTCAAACATGCATTTCACAAGGTGTTTCCATATTTTTGTCCATCCACTGTATATAACGACCACCACATCGCGAAAGACCAAATGGGTCGGAAGAACATGCAGTGGAAACATCTCGCTAATAACGGGTTGATACCCTCTTAGCTCAGGGATCCTCAACATTTTGCTAATAGTAATACATACTATTAGGAAAAGTTTTAATAATGTAACATTTGATTTTAAGAATTTGAATTTTAAACATTTTAAGCATTTTTCAAGAATTCTAATGAGCTTTGTTAATGATAATAGGAAAGTTGTTGGCATTTTGGTTTGAGGGATTTACTTTTGTAAGCATTATTAATGGTGCAGTAATTTTTAGGAGCTTTAATTTGAATTTTTAATTACACTTGGGATTTCAAAGGTTTTAATTCTTAGTTTTTATGTGTGGTGCCCTGACAATTCCAGTCTGTTATTTGTTTGGCTGTATTTTGTGTTTGTGTTGTTCTTATGTATGTATCTTTCCTTATTTTTGTTTTCTTATAGTAATATATATGTGTGTGTGTGTGTGTGATGTACCAGCTTTTGTCCGAAATAAATAGATTGTTGAAGAAATATAATAAATGTAGTTGTAGCTTAAGTTATCAGACGATAAGTTTAGAAAACAGGATCCATTTATTATTATTCAGGAGAAAGAGCAGTTACAAAATCAGAAATCCGGAGTAAATAAAAAGAGTTACTAATAACTTTTTGTATGAAGTTTACTGCATCGTGACATTTAAGAAAAGCCCCCGATATTCTTTTGCGAGTCCTTTTATAGCTTCTGGAAAGGCGGAGCTTCCAAGAAATGACGTCAGCCTCGTCTGCCAATCCAGTTCGCTTTAAATATTTCCAGAACATTCTATAACTGTACGTGTAGAAAACACGGGAAAAACAACTTGACTACGGGGCTGCGGATTTAATTCCACGTACTTTCAAATAAGAGACCATCGCCTAAAAAAAAAAAAAAAAAAAAAAAAAAAAAAACATGCAGTTAGAATTTTAAGTGTATTCTTGATTATGGAATTTTATTATTACATATATATATATATATTATTTAGTTATTTTTAGGATTATGGGGTGCCCCTTTAAGATCATAAGATCACTTCGTGATCAGGTGAATAGGGAGCACTCCAGCCATCTTACCTTTTTGTCCCTAAGAGCACATTCTAGAATATCTTTTAGACGGCGGGCACCACTTACTTTTTCAAAGTGAATTTATAGTTGGATAGAGTTAATAATACATGCACATAAATAAAAAGATCTTTCGCATTTTCGCTTTGTGCTGGTATCTGTGCTGGACGCAATTTCTATTTCGTTAAAAATGGGAAAACTTCCACATATAATTTTACTGAAAACTAAAACATTTTTAATATGATCGTACAGCTGCGGGCACACGTTAAACAATCGGAGGGCGCCACGGTGCTCGCGGACATAAAGTTCAGAACCCCTGTTCTAGCTGAAATGCATGTTTGACAAAGGCGGGGAAGCCGGAAGTAGTGTCGTCAGTTGCATGCTGGACAGTATCGCCCATTCCTGTGTTATAAATTATATTTATAATACAGAAAATACATGTAGAAATACATGCTCGTGGAGAGTGGCTGGCGGTACACTGTGGACCTGCTTCCCGTCTTTCCGACATGTCCCACACATGCTATCTGGGATTCAGGTTCGGTGATCCAGCAGGCAGATATGGAATTGTGCCGCCGAACTGGTATAGTGGCTAGCGTCGCTGACTGCCGTGCCGACTTGCCCGGGTTCGGAGATGGCATGGATGTTGGTAATTGTATAGCGTCGGTGGGGCAGCCGGCACTATAAATATGCGAAAGTTCTCTCGAGTGGTTTGATGGAAGGGAAGAGGGGCGGGAGACCTTCGGACCCGTCCTCACCGGGGTGCTCTCCATTAAAAGTGGGGGCGGAACTGAGCAAAATTGCATTGTCACCTGTGAGTTGCTCAAGGCGGTTGCTAACAATACGCTTATTTTGCGCGGTCCTTACCACGAGGAATTTCGGGGGCTGGGGATGATGTGGCTGTAGAGACTGACCCACGTCTTCTACGGGATTTTTGAACCCTTTGGTCACGATTTCACAGTCTATTGGTGACTCCCCCCGGAGATTGACTCAGGCGAATGCCTTGGAAGTACTGGTTAGGATCTGTACCTAGGCAGTCTCAACCACGGGGGTATAAAAACAGACTTCACAGAGAGCTCTCGGGACAGAGTAAGGCTCGGCAGGGACCGTACGGGTACTGCTTGTCTGCCCTTGCACAGTGGGGTCGCTACATGGTTGATTGATTTTTTGGTGTGGGACGGCATCTAATCTGAATGGCAAAGTAGCCGGGGCGGAGCTGTCTCGCACTACGAGTAGTCTATTGGTGACACTAGGGCTAATTATTCAGCTGTCTCGTAACAGCGGATTGTCTTGCACCAGCTTGCGACGTCCCGACGGCTCTCCAACGCATTTGATCATGCAGATGGTGTCTTCGGCTCATGCATTCCACTTTGGCTATCTCGGCTTTCAAAGAACTATTGCGGCTTCCGAATGGACGCATAGGTTTTGCATGCTTCTATTTGAAGGTGTTGTCATGTGACTGCAGGATTGCGTTTCATGCTAATTTTGGTTGTCTATCTGCATTTGGCGATGCAACCTCTACCTCATATGCGTATGTATATGTTTTAATTCACTTTCTAACATTCGCATCTTTTCTTTTAGCGTTTGTTTCTTATTTTTTGCGCAAGAGTGTTTAATTTCACGTTTTCTTGTAATTTTATTTTTCCTTTTAATCATGATAGCATTTTTTGTTTTTCATTTAATAATAAAGCTTATTTCTTCCGTTATCTTAAACAGCAGTTCTTAATAAGATGTGTAAGTGGGCATATTAATCTTCGAAATGTAAAGAAAAAAGGTGTTTACGACGTAAGTCAAAAAAGCAACTCTTCTTCTCCTTGTAGCTAAATCTGGATTAAATTTTAAAACGCCGACTTTTTTGCGAATTTAATTTTTTACTGAGTAACTTTCCTTTCACCTGATATTATGAGCCTTTCTTGGAAGCATATGTTAAAGAATCTATCAAATTTTTTTGGCCTATACCATTAATAATATAAAAACTTCAATGCAGTATACAAAACCCGGATTTCTGCAGAAAAACTGCAAAGAATTTTTTTTAAAAAAAACTGCTCATTTCTTTTTATAATATCTCCGCAACATAACAAACTCATAGTCTTTAGAAAAACTGGACGTTTCTTTGTGTGTATGCATGCCTCTCAATAAAATTGCCCTGTATTCTTACTTTTCCAGCAGAGCTTCGTTTTAGATTTTCATGTTACATTATACGAAAAAAAAAATCTGGTGTGTACACCACATGACTTCTTTGTAAGGAATATTAAATTATGCTTAGTTTTTCCTGCATTTTTATTTAAACTTATTTTCTTAAATTTCATTAGAGATGTATTTCTCATTCAATTAACTGAGTTCTCACTTCGCGGCAAGGCAAAAATACATAAAAACTCAAAATATTTTCATTAAAAATTGAAAGATATAGAAAAACATAAAACACCAAATACAGTTAAAACAATTTTAAAAAATTACAATTAAAATTAGAGTTTCTACGAAAAACAAAGCATTTCAGACAGCAGGCAAGAAGGCAGATTTTTCGGTGCCCGAAACTAATAGTTTCATTTTGGTCCCACTCGGCAAAAAGACGCTGAAGCTGCAGAAAGGCTTAATTCACTATTCTGCTAAATGTCAAATGTAAGCAAATATGGCTGTTATGCTAAAAACAAATTAGGCTTAGCCGCACTTAAACAACTAAACTGTTGATAATTCTAAAACTATTGCATGTAGACTAACTAAAGACATAAAAACCTTAACCGAGAGATACGAACACCATAATTCAATCATTTTTAAAGCAAAAATAAAAAAGAGTCCTTTATTTGCCCGTATTTACAGATGTCACGTAAAAACATGGTTAAATCGCATTTGATAGCGATGAAAATGGGTATTTTCTTTGAAATATGATACCCGGAATTTTTCATAATTACAATACTTTCTTTATCTCGTACAAGGAAGTAAAAATACCAAAAGTTTACATATAATTTCACTAAAATTATTTATAGATGTACAAAATTCGTGACAGTATCTTAGAAAATTTGTCGGACCACTCTGTTTTGCAATTCGAATTGGTTTATAATTGTAATTAGATTATATTATTGCAATTATATCAGTAATTCTAATTCGATTGTACGATTACTTTCTAAATAGAAGTACAATTTAGTAACTGTTGTATTAATTACTTACTTTGCAATTACTTTCTAAATAGAAGTACAATTTAATAACTGTTGTGTTAATTACTTACTTTGCAATTACTTTCCAATTACAGTACAATTAAGACTGTATGACAAAATTACAAAATTATATTTTACGCAAGTAAAATTACGTTATAATTTCATAATTTATTTAATTATATTTAAAGTTACAGTGTAATCACCTTCTTGTAATTATAATTGCAAAGTAAGTAAAATTACATTATAATTTCATTCTATATAATTACAGTAATACTGTAATTGCAATACACTGTAAATGAAAATGAGCGATAATTCTTGATATTATTCCTATAGCTCGGAACTCGGAATAAGTAAAAACGGCATCGAAATATTGTATAATGTTATATGTTAAAGAAAGTAACTGTTTAGCTACTATAATTTGATTCCAATCACTAAATTCCAGACGCTTTGATAAATGAGATTGTTTGTTATTTCACTTTAAGTACATGACTTAATTCACGATTCAGTGCATAGTTGATGTACAGAAAATATTGTAATAAACTAGCGGGCAAGCCCGCCAGCTGAGCGGGCTGAAGCCCGCTTTTCATTGTTCAATGTTCATGAGTTCCCTATTCAATTTCAAAATTCGTAAGTTGGACCTGTATTCGAAAGTTAGACAGAACTATCAGTGTTGAGCGATTTTGCGCGGACGTCCCCCGCTTTACTGACGTATGCATCGAGAAGATACTGCATACAAGTTACACATGCGTAAAATAACGAAAACACACATGCACCCAGCCCGCTGGCCCGGATTCGAAAGTTGGAACAGCGGATACCAATATATCAACGGGATACCAATATATCAGCGGGATACCAATGTACAGCGGTTTTGCGCGGGCTGCGCCCGCTTTATTAAAGTATGCATCCTGAATGTACTGCATACACGACACACATGCGAAAAATCACGAAAACACCCATAGAGCCAGCCCGTTGGCCTTTATTCGAAAGTTGGTCCGAACTACCAGCGTTCAGTGATTTTACCCGGGCTGCGCCCGCTTTATTCGCGTTTGCATCCTGAAGACACTGCATACACGATACACATGCGGAAAATCACGAAAACACTCATGCAGCCAGCCCGCTCGCCGGAATTCGAAAGTTGGACCGAACTACCAGTGTTCAGCGGTTTTTCGCGGGCTGCGCCCGCTTTGGTCTTATATGCATTCAGAAGATACTCGTTACTCGATACACATGCGGAAAATCACGAAAAAAACCCTTGGAGCCAGCCCGTACGATTGGATTCGAAATTTGGTCCGAACTACAAGTGTTCACCCGCTTTATTCACGTATGCATCCAGAAGATACTTCATAAACGTTAAACATCCGGAAAATCACGAAACTATTCATACAGACAGCCCATTCGCTGGAATTCGAAAGTTTGACCAAACTACCAGTGTTCAACGGTTTTGTGCGGGCTGCGTCTCCCTTATTCATAAATGAATCCATAAGGAACTGCATACACATTACACATGCGTAAAATCACGTGAACAGCCATGGTGCCGGCCTGTTCGTCTGGATTCGAAAATTGGAGTGAACTGCCAGTGTTCAGCGGTTTTGAGCGGGCTGCGCCCGCTTTATTCGCTTATGCATACAGGAGATACCGCATACACAATACACATGAGTAAAATCACGAAAAAATCTATGGAGGCATCCCGTTCAGCGGGATTCCAAAGTTGGACCGACCTACCAGTGTACATCGATTTTACCTGGGCAGCGTCCGCTTTATTAACATATGCATGCATAAGATACTGCATACACGTTGCACATGCAGAAAATCACGACAATACTCATGCAGCCAGCCCGTGTTCGCCGGTATTCGAAAGTTGGACCAAACTACCAGTGTTGACCTGTTTTCATCGTGCTGCGCCCGCTTTATTCACGTATGCGTCCAGAAGATACAGCATACACTATACACAACCGGAAAATCACGAAAACACCCATGCAGCCAGGCCGTTCGCCGGGATTCGAAACTTGACCTAATTACCAGTGTTCAGTGACTTTACCGCTCAGCCGCTATATGGGCCGTTGTAATAAGTGTAATCGCGTAAATTTTCGCATTCATTATTCAAACAGTAGATTCGTTATTAAAATTCTTTTTATTTTATAAAGTTCAATATGATCACACGCAAAACTGTATCAATATATACATTAATGCAATTAATAATTCATAATTAATTATAATAAGAAAAGTTTTCATACACCATCTCCAAGAAAAACATACTCAATTTAAATCCCTGAACGAAAAGAAATTTTTAGTGAAAATTTAATCTACTATTCTAAATAGAAATTTCAACTTCTTGTTTAAATATTTGCATAAAAAATTTTTGATCTAAAAAAATCTAGTAATTTTAACTTCTTGTTTAAATATCTGCATAGAAAATGTTTAATCTAAAAAAAAATCAAAAATAAATTTTAAATATTGGAAAAAAAAAAGTAGCTGTTTTCATTTATTGCAGATTAATCCACTTATCAATGGGATAAACCAACCTGCAATCAATTCGCAACAACTAAATGAAGAGACAGTTTCTATTTATTGTTTTATTTTATCACACACAAAATTGAAATTGTATAAACCGTGAATGTAATATTTAAAGGAACATTAACAGAAACATACAACACGAATGAATAGATCTTTAAAAAAATAGGAAGCAAAACATTAAACATATCGCAAAAATCTAAATGTTGATACTTGTTTCAAGTCCGTAAGTTAATTAGAAGCAAGGATATTAATTTTTAAATAATTCTCCATGTGGTAATCCGTGAACTTTGACCTTTCCGCCAACACAACGCTTGAGCGGATGCCAGCTGTTTCTCCCCCCCCATAGCTTCCGAAAAAGCAATTTTATCTCATCTAATTCCGAGACTGTTGCCACTCCGAAAAATGAATTAAAGTTTTCGCAGTTTTTAATTAATAACTCCGCTGATTACTGTCGTACGAAGATGGGAACGGTACCGTTGGATTCGTTGATTTTTTTGGCATCCGAGGATATGCCTTTCGAATCGCAACTCGGAGCCGTTCCGGAGATATTCGAGAAAAACGAATTTGGCACTCGGACAAATCCCTAAAACAGGGAAAACCGGTGAAAGAAATGGCAAAACGTAGGGAAACGTAGGGGAAAAATGAGTTTTTAATTAATATCTCGGCTAATTAAAGTCGCACGAAGATGCCAATGGTCAATATGGCGAGCCACGGGAATTCTGAATCCAACGGTACCTTCCGCTAAGCTCTACACCCAGCCGTTCTTGAGAAGATGATGTTACAAACAAACAAACAAACAAACAGACAGACGCGCACAGATTTTAATAGTATTGTACTAGCGGGCAAGCCCGCCAGCTGAGCGGGCTGAAGCCCGCTAACTCTGGGGCTGGATGCCTTTGTGGTATTCGAAAGATGGGCCGAACTACCAGCGTTTAACTGTTTTCCGATGCCTACGCCCGCTTTATTCACGTATTCTTCCAGAAGACAATGCATACACGATACACATGCAGAAAATCACGAAAACACCCATGCAGCCATCGCGCTTGCCGGGATTCGAATGTTGGACCGAACTACCAGCGTTAAACGGTTTGCGCGAGCTGCGCACGCTTTATTCACGTATGGATACATTGCGCGGTCTGCACCCAGAACGAAAATCACGAAAACGCACATGCACCCAGCCTGCTGGCCGGGATTTGAAAGTTGAAAAGAACTACCAGTGTCCAGCGCTTTTGCGCGGGCTGCGCCCGCTTTATTAAAGTATGCATCCAGAATATACTGTATACACGAAATGCAGAAAATAACGAAAACACCCATAGAGACAGCCCGTTGGCCTTTATTCGAAAGTTGGTCCGGACTGCCAGTGTCCAGCGATTTTACCCTCTTTATTCGCGTATGCATCCAAAAGATACTGTATACACAATACACATGCGTAAAATCACGATAGTACCCATGCAGCCAGCCCGTTCGTCGTTATTCGAAAATTGGACCGAACTACCAGTGTTCAGGGGTTTTGCGCTGGCTGCGCCCGCTTTGTTCACGTATGCATTCGCAATTTCTAGACAGTACGCCGGGATTCGAAGGTTGGACCGAACTACCGTATTCAGCGATTTTACCCGGGTTGCGCCCGCTTTATTCACGTATGAATCCACAAGATACTGCCAACACGTTACACATGCAGAAAATCACGAAAACACGCATGCAGTCATCCAGGTTGCCGGGATTCGAATGTTGGACCGAACTACCAGGTTTCAGCGGTTTTGCGCGGTCTGCGTCCGCTTTATTCACGTCTGCATGCAGAAGATACTGCATACGCATTTGACATGCAGAAAATAAAGAAAACACCCATGCAGCCAGCCCGTTTGCCAGTATTCGAAAGTTCGACCAAACTATCAGTGTTATGCGGCTTTGCGCGGGCTGCGCCCGCTTTATTCACATATGTATCCAGAAGATACTCCATACAGTATACACATACGTAAAATCACGAAAACACCCATGGATCCTGCCTGTTCGCCGGTATTCGAAAGTTCGACCGAACTACCAGTGTTCAGCGGTTTTGCTCGGGATGCACCCGCTTTATTCACGTATCCATGCAGAAGATACTGCATACGCGTTACACAACAGAAAATAAAGAAAACGCCCATGCAGGCAGCTTGTTTTTCGGGATTCCAAAGTTTGACCGAACGACCAGTGTTCAGTGACTTTACCGCTCAGCCGTTAATGGGCCGTTGTAGAAAGCGTAATCGAGACACTATTCGCGGTCATTATTCAAACATTAGATTCGATATTAAAATCCCTGACTGAAATTTTGATAAACTTCGACATAATCAGACGCAAAATTGTATCAATATATATATCAATGCAATTAATACTTCATAATTATTTATAATAAGAAAAGTTTCCATATACCATCTCCAAGAAACACATATTCAATTTAAAACCCTGAACGAAAAAAAATGTTTAGTCAAAATTAAAATAAGTATTTTAAATAGTAATTTCAACTTCTTGTTTAAATATCTGCATAAAAAATTTTTAATCTAAAAAAAAAAAAAAATCAAAAGTAAATTTAAATATTGAAAAAAAAATAGTAGCCATTGTCATTGACAGCAGTTTAAACCACTTATCAATGGGATAAACCAATCTACAATCAATTAACAACAACTAAATGAAGAGAGTGTTTATATTTTATCACTCACAAAATTGAAAATGTGTAAAATGTGAATGCAATTTTTAAAGGAACATTAACAGAAACATACAACACGAATGAATAGATCTTAAAAAAAAAATAAGAAGCAAAACATTAAATAAATCGCAAAAATCTAAATGTTGATACTTGTTTCAAGTCGGTAAGTTAATTAGAAGCAAAGATATTAATTTTTAAATAATTCTCCACGTGGTAATCCGTGAACTTTGACCTTTCCGCCAACACATTGCTTAAGCGGATGCAAGCTGTTTCTCCCCCCCCGGCGCTTTCGAAAAAGCAATTTTATCTCAGCTAATTCCGAGACTGTTGCCACTCCGAAAAATGAAATAACGTTTTCGCAGTTTTTAATTAATAACTCCGCCGATTATTGTCGTACGAAGATGGGACCGGTATCGATGGATTCGTTGATTTTTTTTCGAATACGGGGATATGCGTTTCGAATCGCAACTCGGAGCCGTTCCGAAGATATTCGAGAAAAACGAATTTGGCACTCGGCCAAATCCCTAAAACAGAGAAACCCGTGAAAGAAAGTGCAAAACGTAGGGAAATGTAGGGAGAAAATCAGTTTTTAATTAATATCTCGGCTAATTAAAGTCGCACGAAGATGCCGATGGTCAATCCGGCGAGCCACGGGCATTCTGAATCCAACGGTACCTTCCGCTAAGCTCTACACCCAGCCGTTCCCGAGGAGATGATGTTACAAACACACAAACAGACAGAGGCACACAGATTTTAATAGTATAGACTAGCGGGCAAGCCCGCCAGCTGAGCGGGCTGAAGCCCGCTTATCATTGTCCGTTTTTAAAAGAATTCCTAATGTAATTTCGCGGGTATTGGAAATTTGAAACGACCTACCAGTGTCCAGCGGTTTCGCGCTGTCTGCCCCCGCTTTATTAAATTTTGCATCCAGAATATACTGCATACACGATACACTTGCGTAAAATCACGAAAACACCCATGCAGCCAGCCCGCAAATTTTCGGGATTCGAAAGTTGGAACGAACTAACAGTGTCCAGCGGTTACCACTGATGCAGCCAGCCTGCTCGCCGGAACTCGTAAGTTGGACCGAACTACCAGTGTTCAGCTTTCTTGCGCGGGCTGCGCCCGCTTTATTCACTTATGCATACAGAACACACTGCATACATGGTACACATGCGTAAAATCACAAAAATACCCTTGTAACCCGCCTGCTCGCCGGGATTCGAAAGTTGGACCGAACTACCAGTCCAGCGGTTACCACTCATGCAGCCAGCCTGCTCGCCGGAACTCGTAAGTTGGACCGAACTACCAGTGTTCAGCTTTCTTGAGCGGGCTGCGCCCGCTTTATTCACTTATGCATACAGAAGACACTGCATACATGATACACATGCGTAAAATCACAAAAACACCCGTGTAACCCGCCTGCTCGCCGGGATTCGAAAGTTGGACCGAACTACCAGTATTCATCGATTTGGGGCGGGAAGCGCCCGCTTTATGCACATATGTATCCAGAAGACACTGCATACACGATACACATGCGGAAAATCATGAAAACAGCCTGCTCGCCGGGACTCGTAAGCTGGAGTGAACTACCAGTGTTCAGCTTTCTTGTGCGGGCTGCGCCCGCTTTATTCATTTATGTATCTAGAAGACACTGCATACACGATACAGATGTGTAAAATCACAAAAACACCCGTGTAACCTGCCTGCTCGCTGGGATTCAGTTGGACCGAACTACCAGTGTTCAGCGGCTTTTAGCAGGCTGCGCCCTCTTTATTCATGTATGCATCCAGAAGATACTGAATATACTATATACATGCGGAAAATCACGAAAGCAAACCATGCAGCAGCCCGTTTGCCGGGATTCGAAAGTTGGACCGAACTACCAGTGTTCAGTGACTTTGACGCTCGCTTTATTCACTTATGCATACAGAAGACATTGCATACACATTACACATGCGTAGCCTGCCTGCTCGCTGGGATTCAAAAGTTGGACCGAACTACCAGTGTTCATCGGTTTTGCGAGGGCTGCGCCCGGTTAATGCACATATGTATTAAGAAGACACTGCTTCCACGATACACATATGGAAAATCATGAAAACACCCATGCAACCAGCCTGCTCGCCGGGACTCATAAGTTGGAGCGAACTACCAGTGTTCAGCTTTCTTGCGCGGGCTGCTCCCGCTTTATTCATTTATGTATCTAGAAGACACTGCATACACGATACAGATGTGTAAAATCAGAAAAACACTCGTGTAACCTGCCTGCTCGCCGGGATTCGAAAGTTGGACCGAACTACCAGTGTTCAGCGGTTTTTAGCGGGCTGCGCCCTCTTTATTCATGTATGCATCCAGAAGATACTGAATATTCTATATACATACGGAAAATCACGAAAGCACAAATGCAGCCAGCCCGTTCGCCGGGATTCGAAAGTTGGACCGAACTACCAGTGTTCAGTGACTTTACGGTGCCGCTAATGGGCCGTTGTAGAAAGAGAAATCGCGAAAATTTTCGGGTTTGTTATTCAAACAATAGATTCGTTATTAAAATTCGTAAAAAAAATTTTATAAACTTCAACATAATCACACACAAAATTGTATCAATATATATATATTAATGCGATTAATAATTCATAATTCTTTGTAATAAGAAAAGTTTCTGTATACTATCTCCAAGGAACACATATTCAAACAAAAACCCTGAGCGAAAAAAATTTTTAATCAATATTTAAATTAGTATTTTCAACAGTAATTTAAAATTCTTGTTTAAATATCTGCATAGAAAAATCTTTAATCCAAAAAAAAAAAAAAAAAAAAAAATCAAAAGTAAATTCTAAATATTGAAAAAAAAAGTGGCTATTATCATTCATAGCAGTTTAATGCACTTATCAACGGGATAAACCAATCTGCAATCAATTAAAAACAACTAAATGAAGAGAGTGTTTCTATTTATTGTTTTATTTTATTACACACAAAATTCAAAATGTATAAAATGTGAAGGCAATTTTTAACAATAACAGAAATAGATATATCACGAATAAATAGCTGTTTAAGAAAATAGGAAGCAAAACATTAAATATATCGCAATAATCTAAAAATTGATACTTGTTTCAAATCGGTAAGTTAATTAGAAGCAAAGATATTAATTTTTAAATAATTCTACACGTGGTAATCCTTGAACTTTGACCTTTCCGCCAACAAAACGCTTGAGCGGATGCCAGCTGTTTCTCCCCTCCCCCGTCGATTCCGAAAAGCAATTTTATCTCATCTAATTCCGACGCAGTTGCCACTCCGAAAAATGAAATAACGTTGTCCCAGTTTTTAATTAATAACTCCGCCGATTATTGTCGTACGAAGATGGGACCGGAATCGATGGATTCGTTGATTTTTTTCGAATACGGGGATATGCGTTTCGAATCGCAACTCGGAGCCGTTCCACAGATATTCGAGAAAAACGAATTTGGCACTCGGCCAAATCCCTAAAATAGGGGAAACCCGTGAAAGAAAGTGCAAAACGTAGGGAAATGTAGGGAGAAAATCAGTTTTTAATTAATATCTCGGCTAATTAAAGTCGCACGAAGATGCCGATGGTCAATATGGCGAGCCACGGGAATTCTGAATCCAACGGTACCTTCCGCTAAGCTCTACACCCAGCCGTTCCCGAGGAGATGATGTTACAAACACACAAACAGACAGAGGCACACAGATTTTAATAGTATAGACTAGCGGGCAAGCCCGCCAGCTGAGCGGGCTGAAGCCCGCTTATCATTGTTCGTTTTTAAAAGATATCCTATGTTAAATTTGGCCGGTATTGAAAAGTTGAACCGAACTACCATTTTTTAGCTGCATTCCGCGGGCTTCCCCCGCTTTTTTTACCTATGTATCCAGAAGTTACCGCATACACTATACATATGCGGAAAATCACGAAAACACCCATGCTTCCAGCCCTTTCGCAGGTATTCGAAATTTGGACCGAAATACCAGTGTTCAGCGCTTTTGGGCGGGAGCCCGCCCAAAACAGTGTTCACGTGTGCATGCAAAAGATACTGCGTACACCGTACACATGCGTAAAATCACGAAAACACCCCTCCAGCCAGCCCGCTGCCGATTCGAAAGTTGGACCGAAATACAATTTTTCAGCGATTTTACGCGTGCTGTGCCCGCTTTATTCACGTATGCATGCTGAAGATGGTGCATAAACGATACACATGCGTAAAATCACGAAAACAAACATGGAGCCTGCCTGTTCGCCGGTATTCGAAAGTTGGAACGAATTACCAGTGTTATGTGGCTTTGCGCGGGCTCTGCCCCCTTTATTCACATATACACCCAGAAGATACTCCATACACTATACACATGCGTAAAATCACGAAAACACCCATGGAGCCAGCCAGTTCGTCGGGATTCGAAATTACCGCATTACCAGAACCGCATTACCAGTATTCTGTGCCCGCTTTATTCACGTATGCATCCATGAGATACTTTATAAACGATACACATGCGAACAATCACGAAAACACCCATGCAGCCAGCCCGCTCGCCGAGACTCGAAAGTTTGAGCGAACTACCAGCGTTCAGCGGTTTTACCCGGTATCCGCGCGCTGTATTCACGTATGCATCCAAATTTTATATACAGTACCCCGGAATTCGAAAGTAGGACCGAAATACCAGTGTTCAGCGATTTTGTGGAGCGGGCTGCGCCCACTTTATACACATAAGCATGGAGAGGATACTGCATAAACGATACACATGAGTTAAAGCAAGAAAACACCCGGGGAGCCAGCTCGTTCGCCGACACCGAAAGTTGGATCGAACTACCAGCGTTTAGAGGTTTTGAGCAGGCTGCGCCCACTTTTATCACATATGCATCCAGAAATCACTTTATACACTATACACATGCGGAAAATCAGGAAAACACCCATGCAGCCAGCCCGCTCGCAGAGATTCGAATGTTTGACCGAACTACCAGTGTTCAGCGGTTTTACCCGGTATCCGCGCGCTGTATTCACGTATGCGACCAAATTTTATGTACAGTACCCCGGAATTCGAAAGTTGGACCGAACTACCAGTGTTCTGTAGTTTTGCGCGGGGTGCTCCCGCTTTATTCAAGTATGCATGCAGAAGATACCGCATACACGTTACACATGCGAAAAATCCCGAAAACACACATTGAGCCAACACGGTCGCTTGGATTCGAAAGTTGGACCGAACTGTTCTGTAGTTTTGCGCGGGCTGCTCCCGCTTTATTCAAGTATGCATGCAGAAGATACCGCCTACACGTTACACATGCGAAAAATCCCGAAAACACACATTGAGCCAACACGGTCGCTTGGATTCGAAAGTTGGACCGAACTACCAGTAATCAGAGGTTTTGAGCGAATTTCGGCCGCTTTATTCACTTATGCATCCAGAAGATGCTGCGTACACGAGGCACATGCGTAAAATCACGCAAACACCCATGGACCCAGCCCGTTCGCCGGGATTCGAAATTAGGACCGAACTACCAGTGTTCAGCTTTATTCATTTATGCATCCAGAAGACACTGCATACACAACAGATATGCGTAAAATCACAAAAAACATGAGTGTAGCCTGCCTGCTCACCGGGATTCGAAAGTTACCGTATACCATCTCAAAGGAGCAAAGAAAAATCTTTAATCTAAAAAAAAAAAAAAAAAAAAAAAGTGTGAATTTAATTTTTATTGGTGCGAACTTATTTAAAATATCATTTGCATTAAAAGATAATATCTAAATTAAGTGCACGTATCTAATAACATAAAAAATATATTATTCCAAAAAATCAAATTTATTATTAAAAAAATAACAACATATTTTTAAAAAATAGCTTTTTCAGATTTTTTAATTAATATCCCAGCTGATTAAAGTTGTACAACTTCAAGAACGTCATCATTTAAATTTAATGTAATATAATAACTTTTATTCAATATCAATAAAAGAATTAACGTGACAATCATCCTAACCTGAAATTAAAAAAAAATTGTGAAAAGCAGCTGTTTATTTAAAATGCCTACATTAACGAAATATTTTTAAAATACAGTTAGGTAACACGCAATCGCGTGCTTTATTCAATTTTAGAACATAACCTTGATTTGTATCTGCGGCGATTCAAGAAACTGTTGCAATCGGAAAAATGAGCCCGAAAATTAGCGTTTTCACAGTTTTTAATTAATATCTCAGCTGATTAACGTCCTACGAAGATGAGAATGGTATCATTGGATTCGTAGAATTTTTTGGAATCCGCAGACACCTGCCTCGAATTCCAACTCAGCGCCGTTCCATAGATATTTAAGAAAAAAGAAATCGACACGTGACCTTTCGCCAGCACAAATCTCGAGCGGAAGCAATTGTCATCCCCCCGGCGCTTTCGAAAAAGCAATTTTATCTCAGCTAATTCCGAGACGGTTGCCACTCCGAAAAATGAAATAACGTTTTCGCAGTTTTTAATTAATAACTCCGCCGATTATTGTCGTACGAAGATGGGACCGGTATCGATGGATTCGTTGATTTTTTTCGAATACGGGGATATGCGTTTCGAATCGCAACTCGGAGCCGTTCCGCAGATATTCGAGAAAAACGAATTTGGCACTCGGCCAAATCCCTAAAATAGGGGAAACCCGTGAAAGAAAGTGCAAAACGTAGGGAAATGTAGGGAGAAAATCAGTTTTTAATTAATATCTCGGCTAATTAAAGTCGCACGAAGATGCCGATGGTCAATCCGGCGAGCCACGGGCATTCTGAATCCAACGGTACCTTCCGCTAAGCTCTACACCCAGCCGTTCCCGAGGAGATGATGTTACAAACACACAAACAGACAGAGGCACACATATTTTAATAGTATAGACTAGCGGGCAAGCCCGCCAGCTGAGCGGGCTGAAGCCCGCTATATATTGCTCGTGTGTAAAAGAGTTCCCGTGTTAAATTTCCCCGGTATACGAAAGTTGGACCGAAATACCAGTGTTCACCGGTTTTACCCGGGCTGCGTTTGCCTAACTCCCGTATGTATCGAGAAGATACTGCATACACGTTACACATGCGTAAAATCACGAAAACAACTTGCACCCAGCCCGCTTGCCGAAAGTTGGAACGAATTACCAGTGTCCAGCGATTTTGGGCGGGCTGCGCCCGCTTTATTATATTATGCATCCAGAATATACTGCATACAGGACACACATGCGGAAACTCAAGAAAACACCAATAGATCCAGCCCGTTGGCCTTTATTCGAAAGTTCGTCCGAACTACCAGTGTTCAGCGATTTTACCCGGGCTGCGCCCGCTTTATTCGCGTATGCATCCAAAAGATACTGCATACACATTACACATGCGGAAAATCATGAAACATACATGGAGGCAGCCTGTTCGCCGAGATTCGAAAGTTGGATCGAACTACCAGTGATCAGCAGATTTGCGCGGGCTTCGCCCGCTCTATTCTCGTATGCGTCCAGAAGATACTGCATACACGATACACGTGCGTGAAATCACGAAAATGCCCATACAGACAGCTCTTTAACGGCTATTCGAAAGTTGGACCGAACTACCAGTGTTCAGCGGTTTTGAGCGGGCTGCGCCCGCATTATTCACATATGCGTCCAGAAGATACTGCATCCACGATACACATGCGTTAAATCACGAATTGCGTTAAATCACATGCGTTAAATCACACATGCGTTAAATTACGCATGCAGCCAGCCCGCTCGCTGGTATTCGAAGGATGGACTTAACTACCAGTGTTCAACGCGGACTGAGCCCGCTTTATTGGCGTATACGTCCAGAAAATAGTGCATACACGATAAACATACCCAAAATCACGAAAATACCCATGCAGCCAGCCCGATCGCCTTTATTCGAAAGCTGGACCGAACTACCAGTGTTTAGTGGGCTGCGCCCGCTTTATTTACGTATGCATTCACAATATACTGCATACACGTTACTCATACTCAAAATTACGAAAACACTGATGGAGCCAACCCGTTTGCCGGGATTCGAAATTTGGACTGAACTACCAGTGTTCAGCGATTTTACTGCTCAGGCTTTTTGCCAAGTTTAAGCGGAAAACTTTTCGTGTAAAATATTCAAACAGCAGATTCGTTATTAAAACTCCTTTTGATAAACTTCAACATAATCACACACAAAAGTGCATCAATATATATATTAATGTAATTAATCAACCATAATTATTTATATTAAGAAAACTTTCCATATACCATGTTCAAGCAACAGAAATTCAATTTAAAACCCTGAACGAAAAATAAAATTTAGTCAGAATTTAAATAAATAGTTTATTCATATTTTATTAATTTTTTTGCAATTAAAATTTCTTAGTTAAAATTAAATTTAATATTAGCTTTAAGCGAACAGAAACCTTTGTTACCAAAAATACGACAGTATATATATATATTAATGAACTTATATATAATAACAGAAGCAGTGAATGATTACGTAGCTCAGTAACATTAAGCAATTAGAAATATTAAATTGTATTATTCAAAGTTGCTTTTCTTATTCAGATCCAAAAATCACGAATTGTTCGAAAAATGCACAAAATATGCGTATCTCAACAACTAACAGTCCGATCGGTTCGAAATTTACAATCTTATAATTGCCAGATTTTGAAAAGCGGTTTGGTCTTTGTTCCAAACTGATTGGCAAATTAGAAGATTAATTAGCATAATGAATAAAAATCGTCCACTACTTTAATTTAATCCATGGGGAATGGCCTTGACGATTCCAACAGTCCTGCGGAAACCAATCTCCCCTTTCCCGACACCCGTCGCTTTCGAGTCGAAGGCCCTCAACCAAGAGTTAGGTAGTAGCGCTTTTTTAATGAACCTTCTAATTAGGCTCCTAATTAGCAAAACAGTTTACAATGAACGCTAACCGTTATTTGAGCATCCGGGAAGTGCCAAAATTCAAAATTTGAATGAAATCCGTTAATTCTTTGAAAAGTTACGTATTTTTGTGCATTTTTCCGGCTCAATTTCTCTAATTAAGAAAAATTCAGTAAAATTTTGTATCTCCGGAACCAATCATGCGATCGGCTCCAAATTTAGAAATTTACAACCGATGGATGGTCGTATGAAGGATGCTCTTTGTTCTAGATGGATTGGAAAATTAGATGATTAATTAGCATAATGAATGAAAAAGCGTCACTACGCTAATTTCACCCCTCGCGAATGGCCTTGACGATTCCAACAATCGAGCGGATACCATTTCCCCCCTCCGACACCCGTCGCTTTCCGAGTCGAAGGCCATCAACGAAGAGTTAGGAAGGGGAGATGAGGTAGTAGCGCTTTTTTAATGAACCTACTAATTAGGCTCCTAATTAGCAAAACAGTTTACAATCAACGCTAATGTTCATTGAGTAAGATCTCGCAAAATCTTCAGAAAGGGACTCTTTGAATTCATTCCACAAAGCGACGGGTTCCGCAGGGTTGCAGAAAACACAGATGAAGCAAAAAAGCTGTCTTAGCTGCGGTGGCATTTGAAAAGCTGATGCTTCTGCCAGAGTATTTTTCCATTCTTCGTCGTCTTGCAGCAGATGCCTTGCACGGCAGGCTTCCTTGAACGTTGAATACTCCACACCTTCGTAAGTTCTTAAGTCGGCAAAACTCTTCGCTCCTTTAACGTGACACAGCAGCAACCTCAGATGGAAACGCTCAACATCTTTCGGGCTAACAGAATACATTCTTGAAATGATGTAATCTCCAAGTCTAACTCGTGTCTGCCAGGCATGATTCCTCCAGGTGAAATGTTTAGGAATTTCGGCATACAGGTAACCATTCGCTTCGGGAACTGTCCTGTTCAGTTCAAACCATCCGGTGAGCATGGTATTTTTCTCGGCAGCTCTCTGGAAAGCATTCCTTTCTTCGGATTCGGCAAAATAGACGGGCTGCAGGTTTTCCAAATGAACCGGTAGTCGTATGATGGAGTGCGACTTAGAATGCATTCTTTTTTCAAACAGCCTCCACGCTGCTTTCAGGGGCAGACACGTATCTTGCATTTAAGAAGCATTTGATCTCGTCCCACATTAAAGTTCTATCTCCAGATTCTTCCAGAACAACTTTAGCTGCATCATGACCCTTGTACACGTATTTGAACAAATACTTCACCGATTTTATGGAGCTGCATACTTCAACGTTTATGTGGGCGTTGTACTTTTTCGATAAATACGGATTGTAAGGAACGACCCATCTGTTATCGATGGCATGACCCTTGATCACCATAAAGTTTCCATCGTCCCTTCTTCTGTAGAGTGGGTAGCCATTCACGTTCTCTTTAGTTTCTGCCTGAAACGGTTTCGGAAATCCTTTTGAACATACACCATCACTCATGCAGGGAGAGTTTCTATTCAGTTCACCGCAGGGTCCGTGAATCATCGATGACTTCACAATGTTGTGTAGCTCCGGATGTCGAGTAGCATCTGGAAGTTCAGCACACACCAGCGAGTCGATGCACTCTGCATCTCTTATTTTGTCTTCTTCCGCTAAAAACAACAAAAGGTGCATATGAGGCAATCCTCTCTTCTGAAATTCGATGACGTGTATATCTGCAATGGTCGCACCTAAGATGTGATTCTTTGTCAAATCTTGCATCAAAGCCGTTTTCTTCAGGTCAAATACCCTCGAAACGATGTCCGGGCGATCGTGAGCCTTCTGTCCTGGGAATAAGTTTTCTGTTATTTCCGGCCATTTAGGGTTGCACGTGAAAGTCAAAAACAGATCCGGTTTACCAAAGTCGCGCACAATGGCCATCGAGTCCTGATAGTTTTGCTGCATGCAGCGAGGGCTTCCTATAAACGTTGACGGAAGTATAACCGGTATTCCAGGGCGGACGCCCGTCTCTTGACCAACTCTGTAAATGTGATCGGCAAGACCCATGTAAGTTTCCACTCTCAGATTCGTCTGATGGCTCCGGAGGTACGCAATCCTGTTGCCTTCAACTTTTACGTATGCATCCACGAGATACTGCTGAAACAATTTCAGGCCATACAAAATCGGGTTGTAGCAATCTCGTCGTACGGACACCCTGTGACTGTAAAACTGTAACTCTGTGTATTGCTGTCCGACTCTGAATCCTTGCTCGCCGTGAGGAAAGAAAATTACGTACGTCATGGGTTCCAAGTTGGGATTTAAGGTACTGATGTTGATGAGACCGCCACCTCTCGGATGGATCACGATGTCTCGGTTCGATGGAGGAGCGCCGTCCGTACTCTTGAAGACGACTGCAACTTCATTTTCTTTCGGAGCATTGTAACGTCCCCTGTGCTCGCCTGCAGCAACACTTTCACCCTTGATGTACATGCGGATATCCGCAGCAGTTTCGGCACCTTGCGCTCGTACAGTTTCTTCTTCGAATTCCTTCAGCATCTTGTAGGCTTCCGCATATGGATTAACGTTCCTTAAAACTGTGTCCAACTGTCTCAGGAGTTCGGCGTTCAGGGCAACATTTCCAAATATGTTCATTCTCTGCCTGAGGGCTTGATCCGAATCTAAAATGTACAGCTGAGCATACTGTTCTTGACCGGGATGAGGCGGATGAAGGTGGCTCGTTCGATGATATATGGCACCGTGAATCCTGAAGCAGTAGGGACCCGAACCCGAAGGCATTTCTATATTGGCACCCAATGAAGCAAAACTGAGCAGGCAGTTGTAAGTACGTATGTTGGCAAAAAACTCTTCAGAAAACGGGTGGTTCCCATTCATTAAATTGTGCCATTCTTTTGGATATCTTCTTTCAGCTTCGACAATTTTTCCATTGTTACAGCAGTGCATGTGTCTTCCTCTTGCATTCCTTTCTCCCGTAAAGAACAATCCGTTGCAGAGATCGCAGGAAGCTTGCATTGAACCGGCGCTGTGTTGCTCAACATAAACTTCGAGTCCACATCTTCCTGCATTGTGAAGAGTGCTGCGTGAACGTTGTGCTGCATTCATGCGTAGCCTGTCTTCTCGTACGGACATTGTTTCTTCGGATAGGACTTGTCTGTGGCGTGCAGCGTCTCGCGTTCTTCGTGTAGCAGCGTCCTCTTCCGACTCTTCCGCTCGAACTTGACGATGACGATGAGAGTCCAGTCTGTGCCTCCTACTGGTTTCTTCTTCACTTTCTTGAGCACGCAAATTTTCTTGACATTGGGATTGCCTGCTGAGTCTCCTAATGGTTTCTTGTTCCGTTTCTGCAGCACGTAAATTTTCTTGATGTTGAGCTTTCCTGCCGAGTCTCGTAGCGGTTTCTTCTTCCGTTTCTTGAGCGCGTAGGTTTGCTTGCCGACGCGCTTGCGTGCTCAGTCTCGCAGCAGTTTCTTCTTCATTTTCTGCAGCTCGCCGTAAACTCTGTGCTTCAGCTCTTCGTCTTCTTGATGCATCTCCTGTAATGCCTCTTTTCCGTTTCGGCATTTCAGTACGTTAAAAAAAGCACTACTAAAATATTAACTCGACTCAAAAAATTGACTACGCAGATGAAAGAAAAAAATTGCTCATTAAACCAATACTGCTGGAAAAAAAAATAATGCATTCTATATGTATACAACACAAATTTTAAAATAATCCTAGACTAAATGAAAAATTTTCCACTTAAGAGCAAATTAATTTTAAAAAATCAAAAATGTAAAACAAAAACTTCCCTGTTAAAAAATTGCTGGCAAATAAGAAATAATATGGGTAATATTATGAAAAATTCCAAGCACAGATAAAAATTATGAAAATATTTCTAATAATTAGGTCAATCTGAGAACAATGCACATAAACAGAAAATGAAAACCTAAACACAAAATAAATAAAAGGTATAAATACAAATATAAATTAGGAACTTCTGAAATCAATTCTGAAATTCAAATAACAAACCTAACAAAATAACAAATCTAATAAAATATAGAACATTCGATCGCCTTAAAACGATAATTGTTATCGCACACAGGAAAATGTCAAAAATATAAAATGTAAATGCAATTTATCGAGCAACAATAACAGAAATATAAAACACGAATGAATAGATCTTTAAAAAAATACAAAATAATACATTAAATATATAAAAAGAGTCACCAAGTTAATGTTCCGAAGAATTCTCAAGTTCTAAACTAACAGGAGCATATAAAAGTCTAAAATACTACTTTAAATTACTAAAACTGCAAATATAAATGCAAAAAACAATCAAATATCCTGTAAAAAGAAATAAAGATTAAGTGCAATGAGTAATAATAAGAATATTTACGAAATTTGAAATGCTGGAAAAAATTGCGACGGTCTCCTTCCAAATCCAAAATTCGTAAATAAATTTTTTGTTGCCAAACCAGGAAACTAAACTTTTGATTCTATTTGATCTGTTGCCAGACCGGGAAACAAAACTTTTTATTTTACCTATGACGTCATTTACTCAACTTATCAAGGGCATAAACCAATCTACATTCAATTAACGACAACTAAATGAAGAGAATGTTTCTATTTTACTTTTATTTTAGCTTTTCAGTTTATTCCTTTAAGTTATTTTAATTTTTTACTCTTAGTTTGTTAGTGGCGAACGGCCTTGGCGTTCCCATAGCATTTTTATCTCCGACGACTGCCGAGACTGTTGCCACTCGGAAGACTGAGTGCCGAAATTATTGACGTATGCATCCAAATTTTATATACAGTACCCCGGAATTCGAAAGTAGGACCGAAATACCAGTGTTCAGTGATTTTGTGGAGCGGGCTGCGCCCGCTTTATACACATAAGCATGGAGAGGATACTGCATAAACGATACACATGAGTTAAAGCAAGAAAACACCCGGGGAGCCAGCTCGTTCGCCGACACCGAAAGTTGGATCGAACTACCAGCGTTAAGAGGTTTTGAGCAGGCTGCGCCCACTTTTATCACATATGCATCCAGAAATCACTTTATACACTATACACATGCGGAAAAACAGGAAAACACCCATGCAGCCAGCCCGCTCGCAGAGATTCGAATGTTTGACCGAACTACCAGTGTTCAGCGGTTTTACCCGGTATCCGCGCGCTGTATTCACGTATGCGACCAAATTTTATGTACAGTACCCCGGAATTCGAAAGTTGGACCGAACTACCAGTGTTCTGTAGTTTTGCGCGGGCTGCTCCCGCTTTATTCAAGTATGCATGCAGAAGATACCGCATACACGTTACACATGCGAAAAATCCCGAAAACACACATTGAGCCAACACGGTCGCTTGGATTCGAAAGTTGGACCGAACTACCAGTAATCAGAGGTTTTGAGCGAATTTCGGCCGCTTTATTCACTTATGCATCCAGAAGATGCTGCGTACACGAGGCACATGCGTAAAATCACGCAAACACCCATGGACCCAGCCCGTTCGCCGGGATTCGAAATTAGGACCGAACTACCAGAGTTCAGCTTTATTCATTTATGCATCCAGAAGACACTGCATACACAACAGATATGCGTAAAATCACAAAAAACATGAGTGTAGCCTGCCTGCTCACCGGGATTCGAAAGTTACCGTATACCATCTCAAAGGAGCAAAGAAAAATCTTTAATCTAAAAAAAAAAAAAAAAAAAAAAAAAAAAAAGTGTGAATTTAATTTTTATTGGTGCGAACTTATTTAAAATATCATTTGCATTAAAAGATAATATCTAAATTAAGTGCACGTATCTAATAACATAAAAAAATATATTATTCCAAAAAATCAAATTTATTATTAAAAAAATAACAACATATTTTTAAAAAATAGCTTTTTCAGATTTTTTAATTAATATCCCAGCTGATTAAAGTTGTACAACTTCAAGAACGTCATCATTTAAATTTAATGTAATATAATAACTTTTATTCAATATCAATATAAGAATTAACGTGACAATCATCCTAACCTGAAATTAAAAAAAAATTGTGAAAAGCAGCTGTTTATTTAAAATGCCTACATTAACGAAATATTTTTAAAATACAGTTAGGTAACATGCAATCGCGTGCTTTATTCAACTTTAGAATATAACCTTGATTTGTATCTGCGGCGATTCAAGAAACTGTTGCAATCGGAAAAATGAGCCCGAAAATTAGCGTTTTCACAGTTTTTAATTAATATCTCAGCTGATTAACGTCCTACGAAGATGAGAATGGTATCATTGGATTCGTAGAATTTTTTGGAATCCGCAGACACCTGCCTCGAATTCCAACTCAGCGCCGTTCCATAGATATTTAAGAAAAAAGAAATTGACACGTGACCTTTCGCCAGCACAAATCTCGAGCGGAAGCAATTGTCATCCCCCCGGCGCTTTCGAAAAAGCAATTTTATCTCAGCTAATTCCGAGACGGTTGCCACTCCGAAAAATGAAATAACGTTTTCGCAGTTTTTAATTAATAACTCCGCCGATTATTGTCTTACGAAGATGGGACCGGTATCGATGGATTCGTTGATTTTTTTCGAATACGGGGATATGCGTTTCGAATCGCAACTCGGAGCCGTTCCGCAGATATTCGAGAAAAACGAATTTGGCACTCGGCCAAATCCCTAAAATAGGGGAAACCCGTGAAAGAAAGTGCAAAACGTAGGGAAATGTAGGGAAAAAATCAGTTTTTAATTAATATCTCGGCTAGTTAAAGTCGCACGAAGATGCCGATGGTCAATCCGGCGAGCCACGGGCATTCTGAATCCAACGGTACCTTCCGCTAAGCTCTACACCCAGCCGTTCCCGAGGAGATGATGTTACAAACACACAAACAGACAGAGGCACACAGATTTTAATAGTATAGATTGTAATAAATTTTCATGCTATTTTGAAAGCTTAACCGAATGTTAGCTTATTATGAATTTTGAAAGCTTAACCGAATGATAAGCGGGCTGAAGCCCGCTTATTATTGTTCGTTTTTAAAAGATATCCTATGTTAAATTTGGCCGGTATTGAAAAGTTGAACCGAACTACCATTTTTTAGCGGCATTCCGCGGGCTTCCCCCGCTTTTTTCACCTATGCATCCAGAAGTTACCGCATACACTATACATATGCGGAAAATCACGAAAACACACATGCTTCCAGCCCTTTCGCGGGTATTCGAAATTTGGACCGAAATACCAGTGTTCAGCGCTTTTGGCGGGAGCCCGCCCGAAACAGTGTTCACGTGTGCATGCAAAAGATACTGCGTACACCGTACACATGCGTAAAATCACGAAAACACCCCTCCAGCCAGCCCGCTGCCGATTCGAAAGTTGGACCGAAATACAATTTTTCAGCGATTTTGCGCGTGCTGTGCCCGCTTCATTAACGTATGCATGCTGAAGATGGTGCATAAACGATACACATGCGTAAAATCACGAAAACAAACATGGAGCCTGCCTGTTCGCCGGTATTCGAAAGTTGGACCGAATTACCAGTGTTATGTGGCTTTGCGCGGGCTCTGCCCACTTTATTCACATATACACCCAGAAGATACTCCATACACTATACACATGCGTAAAATCACGAAAACACCCATGGAGCCAGCCAGTTCGTCGGGATTCGAAATTACCGCATTACCAGAACCGCATTACCAGTATTCTGTGCCCGCTTTATTCACGTATGCATCCATGAGATACTTTATAAACGATACACATGCGAACAATCACGAAAACACCCATGCAGCCAGCCCGCTCGCCGAGATTCGAAAGTTTGAGCGAACTACCAGTGTTCAGCGGTTTTACCCGGTATCCGCGCGCTGTATTCACGTATGCATCCAAATTTTATATACAGTACCCCGGAATTCGAAAGTAGGACCGAAATACCAGTGTTCAGCGATTTTGTGGAGCGGGCTGCGCCCGCTTTATACACATAAGCATGGAGAGGATACTGCATAAACGATACACATGAGTTAAAGCAAGAAAACACCCGGGGAGCCAGCTCGTTCGCCGACACCGAAAGTTGGATCGAACTACCAGCGTTAAGAGGTTTTGAGCAGGCTGCGCCCACTTTTATCACATATGCATCCAGAAATCACTTTATACACTATACACATGCGGAAAATCAGGAAAACACCCATGCAGCCAGCCCGCTCGCAGAGATTCGAATGTTTGACCGAACTACCAGTGTTCAGCGGTTTTACCCGGTATCCGCGCGCTGTATTCACGTATGCGACCAAATTTTATGTACAGTACCCCGGAATTCGAAAGTTGGACCGAACTACCAGTGTTCTGTAGTTTTGCGCGGGGTGCTCCCGCTTTATTCAAGTATGCATGCAGAAGATACCGCATACACGTTACACATGCGAAAAATCCCGAAAACACACATTGAGCCAACACGGTCGCTTGGATTCGAAAGTTGGACCGAACTACCAGTAATCAGAGGTTTTGAGCGAATTTCGGCCGCTTTATTCACTTATGCATCCAGAAGATGCTGCGTACACGAGGCACATGCGTAAAATCACGCAAACACCCATGGACCCAGCCCGTTCGCCGGGATTCGAAATTAGGACCGAACTACCAGAGTTCAGCTTTATTCATTTATGCATCCAGAAGACACTGCATACACAACAGATATGCGTAAAATCACAAAAAACATGAGTGTAGCCTGCCTGCTCACCGGGATTCGAAAGTTACCGTATACCATCTCAAAGGAGCAAAGAAAAATCTTTAATCTAAAAAAAAAAAAAAAGTGTGAATTTAATTTTTATTGGTGCGAACTTATTTAAAATATCATTTGCATTAAAAGATAATATCTAAATTAAGTGCACGTATCTAATAACATAAAAAAATATATTATTCCAAAAAATCAAATTTATTATTAAAAAAATAACAACATATTTTTAAAAAATAGCTTTTTCAGATTTTTTAATTAATATCCCAGCTGATTAAAGTTGTACAACTTCAAGAACGTCATCATTTAAATTTAATGTAATATAATAACTTTTATTCAATATCAATAAAAGAATTAACGTGACAATCATCCTAACCTGAAATTAAAAAAAAATTGTGAAAAGCAGCTGTTTATTTAAAATGCCTACATTAACGAAATATTTTTAAAATACAGTTAGGTAACATGCAATCGCGTGCTTTATTCAACTTTAGAATATAACCTTGATTTGTATCTGCGGCGATTCAAGAAACTGTTGCAATCGGAAAAATGAGCCCGAAAATTAGCGTTTTCACAGTTTTTAATTAATATCTCAGCTGATTAACGTCCTACGAAGATGAGAATGGTATCATTGGATTCGTAGAATTTTTTGGAATCCGCAGACACCTGCCTCGAATTCCAACTCAGCGCCGTTCCATAGATATTTAAGAAAAAAGAAATTGACACGTGACCTTTCGCCAGCACAAATCTCGAGCGGAAGCAATTGTCATCCCCACGGCGCTTTCGAAAAAGCAATTTTATCTCAGCTAATTCCGAGACGGTTGCCACTCCGAAAAATGAAATAACGTTTTCGCAGTTTTTAATTAATAACTCCGCCGATTATTGTCTTACGAAGATGGGACCGGTATCGATGGATTCGTTGATTTTTTTCGAATACGGGGATATGCGTTTCGAATCGCAACTCGGAGCCGTTCCGCAGATATTCGAGAAAAACGAATTTGGCACTCGGCCAAATCCCTAAAATAGGGGAAACCCGTGAAAGAAAGTGCAAAACGTAGGGAAATGTAGGGAAAAAATCAGTTTTTAATTAATATCTCGGCTAGTTAAAGTCGCACGAAGATGCCGATGGTCAATCCGGCGAGCCACGGGCATTCTGAATCCAACGGTACCTTCCGCTAAGCTCTACACCCAGCCGTTCCCGAGGAGATGATGTTACAAACACACAAACAGACAGAGGCACACAGATTTTAATAGTATAGATTGTAATAAATTTTCATGCTATTTTGAAAGCTTAACCGAATGTTAGCTTATTATGAATTTTGAAAGCTTAACCGAATGATAAGCGGGCTGAAGCCCGCTTATTATTGTTCGTTTTTAAAAGATATCCTATGTTAAATTTGGCCGGTATTGAAAAGTTGAACCGAACTACCATTTTTTAGCGGCATTCCGCGGGCTTCCCCCGCTTTTTTCACCTATGCATCCAGAAGTTACCGCATACACTATACATATGCGGAAAATCACGAAAACACACATGCTTCCAGCCCTTTCGCGGGTATTCGAAATTTGGACCGAAATACCAGTGTTCAGCGCTTTTGGCGGGAGCCCGCCCGAAACAGTGTTCACGTGTGCATGCAAAAGATACTGCGTACACCGTACACATGCGTAAAATCACGAAAACACCCCTCCAGCCAGCCCGCTGCCGATTCGAAAGTTGGACCGAAATACAATTTTTCAGCGATTTTGCGCGTGCTGTGCCCGCTTCATTAACGTATGCATGCTGAAGATGGTGCATAAACGATACACATGCGTAAAATCACGAAAACAAACATGGAGCCTGCCTGTTCGCCGGTATTCGAAAGTTGGACCGAATTACCAGTGTTATGTGGCTTTGCGCGGGCTCTGCCCACTTTATTCACATATACACCCAGAAGATACTCCATACACTATACACATGCGTAAAATCACGAAAACACCCATGGAGCCAGCCAGTTCGTCGGGATTCGAAATTACCGCATTACCAGAACCGCATTACCAGTATTCTGTGCCCGCTTTATTCACGTATGCATCCATGAGATACTTTATAAACGATACACATGCGAACAATCACGAAAACACCCATGCAGCCAGCCCGCTCGCCGAGATTCGAAAGTTTGAGCGAACTACCAGTGTTCAGCGGTTTTACCCGGTATCCGCGCGCTGTATTCACGTATGCATCCAAATTTTATATACAGTACCCCGGAATTCGAAAGTAGGACCGAAATACCAGTGTTCAGCGATTTTGTGGAGCGGGCTGCGCCCGCTTTATACACATAAGCATGGAGAGGATACTGCATAAACGATACACATGAGTTAAAGCAAGAAAACACCCGGGGAGCCAGCTCGTTCGCCGACACCGAAAGTTGGATCGAACTACCAGCGTTAAGAGGTTTTGAGCAGGCTGCGCCCACTTTTATCACATATGCATCCAGAAATCACTTTATACACTATACACATGCGGAAAATCAGGAAAACACCCATGCAGCCAGCCCGCTCGCAGAGATTCGAATGTTTGACCGAACTACCAGTGTTCAGCGGTTTTACCCGGTATCCGCGCGCTGTATTCACGTATGCGACCAAATTTTATGTACAGTACCCCGGAATTCGAAAGTTGGACCGAACTACCAGTGTTCTGTAGTTTTGCGCGGGGTGCTCCCGCTTTATTCAAGTATGCATGCAGAAGATACCGCATACACGTTACACATGCGAAAAATCCCGAAAACACACATTGAGCCAACACGGTCGCTTGGATTCGAAAGTTGGACCGAACTACCAGTAATCAGAGGTTTTGAGCGAATTTCGGCCGCTTTATTCACTTATGCATCCAGAAGATGCTGCGTACACGAGGCACATGCGTAAAATCACGCAAACACCCATGGACCCAGCCCGTTCGCCGGGATTCGAAATTAGGACCGAACTACCAGAGTTCAGCTTTATTCATTTATGCATCCAGAAGACACTGCATACACAACAGATATGCGTAAAATCACAAAAAACATGAGTGTAGCCTGCCTGCTCACCGGGATTCGAAAGTTACCGTATACCATCTCAAAGGAGCAAAGAAAAATCTTTAATCTAAAAAAAAAAAAAAAGTGTGAATTTAATTTTTATTGGTGCGAACTTATTTAAAATATCATTTGCATTAAAAGATAATATCTAAATTAAGTGCACGTATCTAATAACATAAAAAAATATATTATTCCAAAAAATCAAATTTATTATTAAAAAAATAACAACATATTTTTAAAAAATAGCTTTTTCAGATTTTTTAATTAATATCCCAGCTGATTAAAGTTGTACAACTTCAAGAACGTCATCATTTAAATTTAATGTAATATAATAACTTTTATTCAATATCAATAAAAGAATTAACGTGACAATCATCCTAAACTGAAATTAAAAAAAAATTGTGAAAAGCAGCTGTTTATTTAAAATGCCTACATTAACGAAATATTTTTAAAATACAGTTAGGTAACATGCAATCGCGTGCTTTATTCAACTTTAGAATATAACCTTGATTTGTATCTGCGGCGATTCAAGAAACTGTTGCAATCGGAAAAATGAGCCCGAAAATTAGCGTTTTCACAGTTTTTAATTAATATCTCAGCTGATTAACGTCCTACGAAGATGAGAATGGTATCATTGGATTCGTAGAATTTTTTGGAATCCGCAGACACCTGCCTCGAATTCCAACTCAGCGCCGTTCCATAGATATTTAAGAAAAAAGAAATCGACACGTGACCTTTCGCCAGCACAAATCTCGAGCGGAAGCAATTGTCATCCCCCCGGCGCTTTCGAAAAAGCAATTTTATCTCAGCTAATTCCGAGACGGTTGCCACTCCGAAAAATGAAATAACGTTTTCGCAGTTTTTAATTAATAACTCCGCCGATTATTGTCTTACGAAGATGGGACCGGTATCGATGGATTCGTTGATTTTTTTCGAATACGGGGATATGCGTTTCGAATCGCAACTCGGAGCCGTTCCGCAGATATTCGAGAAAAACGAATTTGGCACTCGGCCAAATCCCTAAAATAGGGGAAACCCGTGAAAGAAAGTGCAAAACGTAGGGAAATGTAGGGAGAAAAATCAGTTTTTAATTAATATCTCGGCTAATTAAAGTCGCACGAAATGCCGATGGTCAATCCGGCGAGCCACGGGAATTCTGAATCCAACGCTACCTTCCGCTAAGCTCTACACCCAGCCGTTCCCGATGAGATGATGTTACAAACACACAAACAAACAGAAAGAGGCACACAGATTTTAATAGTATAGACTAGCAGGCAAGCCCGCCAGCTGAGCGGGCTGAAGCCCGCTTATCATTGTTCTTTTTTAAAAGATATCCTATGTTAAATTTGGCCGGTATTGAAAAGTTGAACCGAACTACCATTTTTTAGCGGCATTCCGCCGGCTTTTCCCGCTTTTTTCACCTATGCATCCAGAAGTTACCGCATACACTATACATATGCGGAAAATCACGAAAACACCCATGCTTCCAGCCGTTTCGCGGGTATTCGAAATTTGGACCGAAATACCAGTGTTCAGCGCTTTTGGGCGGGAGCCCGCCCAAAACAGTGTTCACGTGTGCATGCAAAAGATACTGCGTACACCGTACACATGCGTAAAATCACGAAAACACCCCTCCAGCCAGCCCGCTGCCGATTCGAAAGTTGGTCCGAAATACAATTTTTCAGCGATTTTGCGCGTGCTGTGCCCGCTTCATTAACGTATGCATGCTGAAGATGGTGCATAAACGATACACATGCGTAAAATCACGAAAACAAACATGGAGCCTGCCTGTTCGCCGGTATTCGAAAGTTGGACCGAATTACCAGTGTTATGTGGCTTTGCGCGGGCTCTGCCCACTTTATTCACATATACACCCAGAAGATACTCCATACACTATACACATGCGTAAAATCACGAAAACACCCATGGAGCCAGCCAGTTCGTCGGGATTCGAAATTACCGCATTACCAGAACCGCATTACCAGTATTCTGTGCCCGCTTTATTCACGTATGCATCCATGAGATACTTTATAAACGATACACATGCGAACAATCACGAAAACACCCATGCAGCCAGCCCGCTCGCCGAGATTCGAAAGTTTGAGCGAACTACCAGTGTTCAGCGGTTTTACCCGGTATCCGCGCGCTGTATTCACGTATGCATCCAAATTTTATATACAGTACCCCGGAATTCGAAAGTAGGACCGAAATACCAGTGTTCAGCGATTTTGTGGAGCGGGCTGCGCCCGCTTTATACACATAAGCATGGAGAGGATACTGCATAAACGATACACATGAGTTAAAGCAAGAAAACACCCGGGGAGCCAGCTCGTTCGCCGACACCGAAAGTTGGATCGAACTACCAGCGTTAAGAGGTTTTGAGCAGGCTGCGCCCACTTTTATCACATATGCATCCAGAAATCACTTTATACACTATACACATGCGGAAAATCAGGAAAACACCCATGCAGCCAGCCCGCTCGCAGAGATTCGAATGTTTGACCGAACTACCAGTGTTCAGCGGTTTTACCCGGTATCCGCGCGCTGTATTCACGTATGCGACCAAATTTTATGTACAGTACCCCGGAATTCGAAAGTTGGACCGAACTACCAGTGTTCTGTAGTTTTGCGCGGGGTGCTCCCGCTTTATTCAAGTATGCATGCAGAAGATACCGCATACACGTTACACATGCGAAAAATCCCGAAAACACACATTGAGCCAACACGGTCGCTTGGATTCGAAAGTTGGACCGAACTACCAGTAATCAGAGGTTTTGAGCGAATTTCGGCCGCTTTATTCACTTATGCATCCAGAAGATGCTGCGTACACGAGGCACATGCGTAAAATCACGCAAACACCCATGGACCCAGCCCGTTCGCCGGGATTCGAAATTAGGACCGAACTACCAGAGTTCAGCTTTATTCATTTATGCATCCAGAAGACACTGCATACACAACAGATATGCGTAAAATCACAAAAAACATGAGTGTAGCCTGCCTGCTCACCGGGATTCGAAAGTTACCGTATACCATCTCAAAGGAGCAAAGAAAAATCTTTAATCTAAAAAAAAAAAAAAAAAAAAAAAAAAAAGTGTGAATTTAATTTTTATTGGTGCGAACTTATTTAAAATATCATTTGCATTAAAAGATAATATCTAAATTAAGTGCACGTATCTAATAACATAAAAAAATATATTATTCCAAAAAATCAAATTTATTATTAAAAAAATATTAACATATTTTTAAAAAATAGCTTTTTGAGATTTTTTAATTAATATCCCAGCTGATTAAAGTTGTACAACTTCAAGAACGTCATCATTTAAATTTAATGTAATATAATAACTTTTATTCAATATCAATAAAAGAACGTGACAATCATCCTAACCTGAAATTAAAAAAAAATTGTGAAAAGCAGCTGTTTATTTAAAATGCCTACATTAACGAAATATTTTTAAAATACAGTTAGGTAACATGCAATCGCGTGCTTTATTCAACTTTAGAATATAACCTTGATTTGTATCTGCGGCGATTCAAGAAACTGTTGCAATCGGAAAAATGAGCCCGAAAATTAGCGTTTTCACAGTTTTTAATTAATATCTCAGCTGATTAACGTCCTACGAAGATGAGAATGGTATCATTGGATTCGTAGAATTTTTTGGAATCCGCAGACACCTGCCTCGAATTCCAACTCAGCGCCGTTCCATAGATATTTAAGAAAAAAGAAATTGACACGTGACCTTTCGCCAGCACAAATCTCGAGCGGAAGCAATTGTCATCCCCACGGCGCTTTCGAAAAAGCAATTTTATCTCAGCTAATTCCGAGACGGTTGCCACTCCGAAAAATGAAATAACGTTTTCGCAGTTTTTAATTAATAACTCCGCCGATTATTGTCTTACGAAGATGGGACCGGTATCGATGGATTCGTTGATTTTTTTCGAATACGGGGATATGCGTTTCGAATCGCAACTCGGAGCCGTTCCGCAGATATTCGAGAAAAACGAATTTGGCACTCGGCCAAATCCCTAAAATAGGGGAAACCCGTGAAAGAAAGTGCAAAACGTAGGGAAATGTAGGGAAAAAATCAGTTTTTAATTAATATCTCGGCTAGTTAAAGTCGCACGAAGATGCCGATGGTCAATCCGGCGAGCCACGGGCATTCTGAATCCAACGGTACCTTCCGCTAAGCTCTACACCCAGCCGTTCCCGAGGAGATGATGTTACAAACACACAAACAGACAGAGGCACACAGATTTTAATAGTATAGATTGTAATAAATTTTCATGCTATTTTGAAAGCTTAACCGAATGTTAGCTTATTATGAATTTTGAAAGCTTAACCGAATGATAAGCGGGCTGAAGCCCGCTTATTATTGTTCGTTTTTAAAAGATATCCTATGTTAAATTTGGCCGGTATTGAAAAGTTGAACCGAACTACCATTTTTTAGCGGCATTCCGCGGGCTTCCCCCGCTTTTTTCACCTATGCATCCAGAAGTTACCGCATACACTATACATATGCGGAAAATCACGAAAACACACATGCTTCCAGCCCTTTCGCGGGTATTCGAAATTTGGACCGAAATACCAGTGTTCAGCGCTTTTGGCGGGAGCCCGCCCGAAACAGTGTTCACGTGTGCATGCAAAAGATACTGCGTACACCGTACACATGCGTAAAATCACGAAAACACCCCTCCAGCCAGCCCGCTGCCGATTCGAAAGTTGGACCGAAATACAATTTTTCAGCGATTTTGCGCGTGCTGTGCCCGCTTCATTAACGTATGCATGCTGAAGATGGTGCATAAACGATACACATGCGTAAAATCACGAAAACAAACATGGAGCCTGCCTGTTCGCCGGTATTCGAAAGTTGGACCGAATTACCAGTGTTATGTGGCTTTGCGCGGGCTCTGCCCACTTTATTCACATATACACCCAGAAGATACTCCATACACTATACACATGCGTAAAATCACGAAAACACCCATGGAGCCAGCCAGTTCGTCGGGATTCGAAATTACCGCATTACCAGAACCGCATTACCAGTATTCTGTGCCCGCTTTATTCACGTATGCATCCATGAGATACTTTATAAACGATACACATGCGAACAATCACGAAAACACCCATGCAGCCAGCCCGCTCGCCGAGATTCGAAAGTTTGAGCGAACTACCAGTGTTCAGCGGTTTTACCCGGTATCCGCGCGCTGTATTCACGTATGCATCCAAATTTTATATACAGTACCCCGGAATTCGAAAGTAGGACCGAAATACCAGTGTTCAGCGATTTTGTGGAGCGGGCTGCGCCCGCTTTATACACATAAGCATGGAGAGGATACTGCATAAACGATACACATGAGTTAAAGCAAGAAAACACCCGGGGAGCCAGCTCGTTCGCCGACACCGAAAGTTGGATCGAACTACCAGCGTTAAGAGGTTTTGAGCAGGCTGCGCCCACTTTTATCACATATGCATCCAGAAATCACTTTATACACTATACACATGCGGAAAATCAGGAAAACACCCATGCAGCCAGCCCGCTCGCAGAGATTCGAATGTTTGACCGAACTACCAGTGTTCAGCGGTTTTACCCGGTATCCGCGCGCTGTATTCACGTATGCGACCAAATTTTATGTACAGTACCCCGGAATTCGAAAGTTGGACCGAACTACCAGTGTTCTGTAGTTTTGCGCGGGGTGCTCCCGCTTTATTCAAGTATGCATGCAGAAGATACCGCATACACGTTACACATGCGAAAAATCCCGAAAACACACATTGAGCCAACACGGTCGCTTGGATTCGAAAGTTGGACCGAACTACCAGTAATCAGAGGTTTTGAGCGAATTTCGGCCGCTTTATTCACTTATGCATCCAGAAGATGCTGCGTACACGAGGCACATGCGTAAAATCACGCAAACACCCATGGACCCAGCCCGTTCGCCGGGATTCGAAATTAGGACCGAACTACCAGAGTTCAGCTTTATTCATTTATGCATCCAGAAGACACTGCATACACAACAGATATGCGTAAAATCACAAAAAACATGAGTGTAGCCTGCCTGCTCACCGGGATTCGAAAGTTACCGTATACCATCTCAAAGGAGCAAAGAAAAATCTTTAATCTAAAAAAAAAAAAAAAGTGTGAATTTAATTTTTATTGGTGCGAACTTATTTAAAATATCATTTGCATTAAAAGATAATATCTAAATTAAGTGCACGTATCTAATAACATAAAAAAATATATTATTCCAAAAAATCAAATTTATTATTAAAAAAATAACAACATATTTTTAAAAAATAGCTTTTTCAGATTTTTTAATTAATATCCCAGCTGATTAAAGTTGTACAACTTCAAGAACGTCATCATTTAAATTTAATGTAATATAATAACTTTTATTCAATATCAATAAAAGAATTAACGTGACAATCATCCTAAACTGAAATTAAAAAAAAATTGTGAAAAGCAGCTGTTTATTTAAAATGCCTACATTAACGAAATATTTTTAAAATACAGTTAGGTAACATGCAATCGCGTGCTTTATTCAACTTTAGAATATAACCTTGATTTGTATCTGCGGCGATTCAAGAAACTGTTGCAATCGGAAAAATGAGCCCGAAAATTAGCGTTTTCACAGTTTTTAATTAATATCTCAGCTGATTAACGTCCTACGAAGATGAGAATGGTATCATTGGATTCGTAGAATTTTTTGGAATCCGCAGACACCTGCCTCGAATTCCAACTCAGCGCCGTTCCATAGATATTTAAGAAAAAAGAAATCGACACGTGACCTTTCGCCAGCACAAATCTCGAGCGGAAGCAATTGTCATCCCCCCGGCGCTTTCGAAAAAGCAATTTTATCTCAGCTAATTCCGAGACGGTTGCCACTCCGAAAAATGAAATAACGTTTTCGCAGTTTTTAATTAATAACTCCGCCGATTATTGTCTTACGAAGATGGGACCGGTATCGATGGATTCGTTGATTTTTTTCGAATACGGGGATATGCGTTTCGAATCGCAACTCGGAGCCGTTCCGCAGATATTCGAGAAAAACGAATTTGGCACTCGGCCAAATCCCTAAAATAGGGGAAACCCGTGAAAGAAAGTGCAAAACGTAGGGAAATGTAGGGAGAAAAATCAGTTTTTAATTAATATCTCGGCTAATTAAAGTCGCACGAAATGCCGATGGTCAATCCGGCGAGCCACGGGAATTCTGAATCCAACGCTACCTTCCGCTAAGCTCTACACCCAGCCGTTCCCGATGAGATGATGTTACAAACACACAAACAAACAGAAAGAGGCACACAGATTTTAATAGTATAGACTAGCAGGCAAGCCCGCCAGCTGAGCGGGCTGAAGCCCGCTTATCATTGTTCTTTTTTAAAAGATATCCTATGTTAAATTTGGCCGGTATTGAAAAGTTGAACCGAACTACCATTTTTTAGCGGCATTCCGCCGGCTTTTCCCGCTTTTTTCACCTATGCATCCAGAAGTTACCGCATACACTATACATATGCGGAAAATCACGAAAACACCCATGCTTCCAGCCGTTTCGCGGGTATTCGAAATTTGGACCGAAATACCAGTGTTCAGCGCTTTTGGGCGGGAGCCCGCCCAAAACAGTGTTCACGTGTGCATGCAAAAGATACTGCGTACACCGTACACATGCGTAAAATCACGAAAACACCCCTCCAGCCAGCCCGCTGCCGATTCGAAAGTTGGTCCGAAATACAATTTTTCAGCGATTTTGCGCGTGCTGTGCCCGCTTCATTAACGTATGCATGCTGAAGATGGTGCATAAACGATACACATGCGTAAAATCACGAAAACAAACATGGAGCCTGCCTGTTCGCCGGTATTCGAAAGTTGGACCGAATTACCAGTGTTATGTGGCTTTGCGCGGGCTCTGCCCACTTTATTCACATATACACCCAGAAGATACTCCATACACTATACACATGCGTAAAATCACGAAAACACCCATGGAGCCAGCCAGTTCGTCGGGATTCGAAATTACCGCATTACCAGAACCGCATTACCAGTATTCTGTGCCCGCTTTATTCACGTATGCATCCATGAGATACTTTATAAACGATACACATGCGAACAATCACGAAAACACCCATGCAGCCAGCCCGCTCGCCGAGATTCGAAAGTTTGAGCGAACTACCAGTGTTCAGCGGTTTTACCCGGTATCCGCGCGCTGTATTCACGTATGCATCCAAATTTTATATACAGTACCCCGGAATTCGAAAGTAGGACCGAAATACCAGTGTTCAGCGATTTTGTGGAGCGGGCTGCGCCCGCTTTATACACATAAGCATGGAGAGGATACTGCATAAACGATACACATGAGTTAAAGCAAGAAAACACCCGGGGAGCCAGCTCGTTCGCCGACACCGAAAGTTGGATCGAACTACCAGCGTTAAGAGGTTTTGAGCAGGCTGCGCCCACTTTTATCACATATGCATCCAGAAATCACTTTATACACTATACACATGCGGAAAATCAGGAAAACACCCATGCAGCCAGCCCGCTCGCAGAGATTCGAATGTTTGACCGAACTACCAGTGTTCAGCGGTTTTACCCGGTATCCGCGCGCTGTATTCACGTATGCGACCAAATTTTATGTACAGTACCCCGGAATTCGAAAGTTGGACCGAACTACCAGTGTTCTGTAGTTTTGCGCGGGGTGCTCCCGCTTTATTCAAGTATGCATGCAGAAGATACCGCATACACGTTACACATGCGAAAAATCCCGAAAACACACATTGAGCCAACACGGTCGCTTGGATTCGAAAGTTGGACCGAACTACCAGTAATCAGAGGTTTTGAGCGAATTTCGGCCGCTTTATTCACTTATGCATCCAGAAGATGCTGCGTACACGAGGCACATGCGTAAAATCACGCAAACACCCATGGACCCAGCCCGTTCGCCGGGATTCGAAATTAGGACCGAACTACCAGAGTTCAGCTTTATTCATTTATGCATCCAGAAGACACTGCATACACAACAGATATGCGTAAAATCACAAAAAACATGAGTGTAGCCTGCCTGCTCACCGGGATTCGAAAGTTACCGTATACCATCTCAAAGGAGCAAAGAAAAATCTTTAATCTAAAAAAAAAAAAAAAAAAAAAAAAAAAAGTGTGAATTTAATTTTTATTGGTGCGAACTTATTTAAAATATCATTTGCATTAAAAGATAATATCTAAATTAAGTGCACGTATCTAATAACATAAAAAAATATATTATTCCAAAAAATCAAATTTATTATTAAAAAAATATTAACATATTTTTAAAAAATAGCTTTTTGAGATTTTTTAATTAATATCCCAGCTGATTAAAGTTGTACAACTTCAAGAACGTCATCATTTAAATTTAATGTAATATAATAACTTTTATTCAATATCAATAAAAGAACGTGACAATCATCCTAACCTGAAATTAAAAAAAAATTGTGAAAAGCAGCTGTTTATTTAAAATGCCTACATTAACGAAATATTTTTAAAATACAGTTAGGTAACATGCAATCGCGTGCTTTATTCAACTTTAGAATATAACCTTGATTTGTATCTGCGGCGATTCAAGAAACTGTTGCAATCGGAAAAATGAGCCCGAAAATTAGCGTTTTCACAGTTTTTAATTAATATCTCAGCTGATTAACGTCCTACGAAGATGAGAATGGTATCATTGGATTCGTAGAATTTTTTGGAATCCGCAGACACCTGCCTCGAATTCCAACTCAGCGCCGTTCCATAGATATTTAAGAAAAAAGAAATTGACACGTGACCTTTCGCCAGCACAAATCTCGAGCGGAAGCAATTGTCATCCCCCCGGCGCTTTCGAAAAAGCAATTTTATCTCAGCTAATTCCGAGACGGTTGCCACTCCGAAAAATGAAATAACGTTTTCGCAGTTTTTAATTGATAACTCCGCCGATTATTGTCGCACGAAGATGGGACCGGTATCGATGGATTCGTTGATTTTTTTCGAATACGGGGATATGCGTTTCGAATCGCAACTCGGAGCCGTTCCGCAGATATTGGAGAAAAACGAATTTGGCACTCGGCCAAATCCCTAAAATAGGGGAAACCCGTGAAAGAAAGTGCAAAACGTAGGGAAATGTAGGGAGAAAATCAGTTTTTAATTAATATCTCGGCTAATTAAAGTAGCACGAAGATGCCGATGGTCAATCCGGCGAGCCACGGGAAATCTGAATCCAACGGTACCTTCCGCTAAGCTCTGCACCCAGCCGTTCCCGAGGAGATGATGTTACAAACACACAAACAAACAGACAGAGGCACAGAGATTTTAATAGTATAGACTAGCGGGCAAGCCCGCCAGCTGAGCGGGCTGAAGCCCGCTGTTATTGGCCTTTATTCGCAAGTTGGACAGCCCGTTCGCCGGGATCGAAAGTTGGAGCGAACTACCAGTGTTCAGCGGTTTTGCGCTTGCTGCTCCCGCTTTATTCACATATGCATCCTGAAGACACTGCATACACGATACACATGCGGAAAATCACGAAAACACTCATGCAGCCAGCCTGCTCGCGGGAATTCGAAAGTTGGACCGAACTACTAGTGTTCAGCGGTTTTTCGCGGGCTGCGCCCGCTTTGGTCACATATGCATTCAGAAGATACTGCTTACTCGATACGCATGCGGAAAATCACGAAAAAATCCATGGAGCCAGCCCATACGATTTGATCCGAAATTTGGTCCGAACTACCAGTGTTCTCCACCCACTTTATTCACGTATGCATTCCCAAGATACTTCATAAACGTTACACAGCCGGAAAATCACGAAAACATTCATACAGCAGCCCATTACCTGGTATTCGAAAGTTTGACCAAACTACCAGTGTTCAACGGTTTTGTGCGGGCTGCGTCTGCCTTATTCATAAATGAATCCATAAGGTACTGCATATACATTACACATGAGTAAAATCACGTGAACACCCATGGTGCTGGCCTGTTCGTCTGGATTCGAAAATTGGACTGAACTGCCAGCGTTCAGCGGTTTTGGGCGGGCTGCGCCCGCTTTATTCGCTTATGCATACAGGACATACCGCATACACAATACACATGACTAAAATCACGAAAAAATCTATGGAGGCATTCCGTTCAGCGGGATTCCAAAGTTGGACCGAACTACCAGTGTACATCGATTTTACCTGGGCTGCGCCCGCCTTATTAACATATGCATGCATAAGGTACTGCATACACGTTACACATGCAAAAAATCACGAAAATACTCATGCAACCAGCCCGTGTTCGCCGGTATTCGAAAGTTGGACCAAACTACCAGTGTTCACATGTTTTGATCGGGCTGCGCCCGCTTTATCCACGTATGCATCCAGAAGATACTGCATACACTATACACACGGAAAATCACGAAAACACCCATGCAGCCAGCCCGTTGGCCGGGATTCGAAACTTGACCTAACTACCAGTGTTTAGTGACTTTACCGCTCACCCGCTAAATGGGCCATTGTAGAAAGTGTAATCGCGTATATTTTCGCATTTATTATTCAAACAGTAGATTCGTTATTAAAATTATTTTGATTTTATAACTTCAATATGATCACACGCAAAACTGTATCAATATATACATTAATGCAATTAATAATTCATAATTATAATTAATTATAATAAGAAAAGTTTTCATGTACCATCTCCAAGAGAAACATATTCAATTTAAATCCCTGAACGAAAAGAAATTTTTAGTGAAAATTTAATCTAGTATTCTAAATAGTAATTTCAACTTCTTGTTTAAATATCTGCATAGAAAATTTTTAATCTAAAAAAATCTAGTAATTTTAACTTCTTGTTTAAATATCCGCATAGAAAATGTTTAATCTAAAAAAAAATCAAAAATAAATTTTAAATATTGAAAAAAAAATAGCTACTTTCAGTTATTGAAGATTAATCCACTTATCAATGGGATAAACCAACCTGCAATCAATTCGCAACAACTAAATGAAGAGACAGTTTCTATTTATTGTTTTATTTTATCACACACAAAATTGAAATTGTATAAACCGTAAATGTAATATTTAAAGGAACAATAACAGAAACATACAACACGAATGAATAGATCTTTAAAAAAATAGGAAGCAAAACATTAAACATATCGCAAAAATCTAAATGTTGATACTTGTTTCAAGTCCGTAAGTTAATTAGAAGCAAAGATATTAATTTTTAAATAATTCTCCACGTGGTAATCCGTGAACTTTGACCTTTCCGCCAACACAATGCTTGAGCGGATGCCAGCTGTTTCTCCCCCCCCCATCGATTCCGAAAAAGCAATTTTATCTCAGCTAATTCCGAGACTGCTGCCACTCCGAAAAATGAAATAACGCTTTCGCAGTTTGTAATTAATAACTCCGCTGATTACTGTCGTACGAAGATGGGACCGGTATCGTTGGATTCGTTGATTTTTTTGCCATCCGTGGATATGCGTTTCGAATCGCAATTCCGAGCCGTTCCGGAGATATTCGAGAAAAACGAATTTGGCACTCGGCCAAATCCCTAAAACAGGGGAAACCCGTGAAAGGAAGTGCAAAACGTAGGGAAACGTAGGGGAAAAAGCAGTTTTTAATTAATATCTCGGCTAATTAAAGTCGCACAAAGATGCCGATGGTCAATATGGCGAGCCACGGGAATTCTGAATCCAACGGTACCTTCCGCTAAGCTCTACACCCAGCCGTTCTTGAGAAGATGATGTTACAAACAAACACACAGACAGACGCGCACAGATTTTAATAGTATTGTATTGTATTGTAATAAATTTTCATGCTATTTTGAAAGCTTAACCGAATGTTAGGATACTTTTTTATTTGCTGTTCATACTGTTCAGAATGGTGAATATATATAAATAATTTTAGTGAAAATATATGTGAAATTGTATTTTTCTGTGTAATGTAACATGAAAAGTCCGAAGACAGTCTCTGTCGGAGAAAACAAAATACAGGGGCAAGTCTACTTAACACAGAGGCAAATCGCTATTTCGCTAAAGTGGCGAGATATCGCCAAGCTAGTGACGGCTTTGTGGACTAATTTTTATTGCCAAAGTTATCGAAGAATCTCCAAAGTCGCAAAACCTGGCCACCATTTCACGACATATTGGTACGGTCCCTCAAAACCCCTGTTTCTCATTTTATCCAAGAGAAGAAACTAGAATTCTGCCTATTTTGTTCTTTTAGCTTCTAACATTTATGCTTTTATAGGTAACAAGTATCCTAAGAGTATTGCTTTTCTCTCCTTAATAGTTATTCCTGGAACTTCGCCATATCGGTTACGAATGCTGACGATTTTTCTTTCCTAATGATTATTCTTAATAATCGTAACTCTGTCATCAGTCACTTCATACGTTATGAACAATAATAAGTACGGAAATAATTTGTTAGATTCTTTTTATCAAAGTATGTATTATAATTTGAAAATAAAGAACATGCCTGCTCAATACTTATTCCTAAACGTCTTTTACTATTAAAGATTTTTTTTTATATAGTCGCCTGCCCGGCCAGCCGCCTGAAACAGTTACTAAAATAAAAAATCTGATGTGTACACCACATGACTTCCTTGTACGGAATATTAAATTATACGCATTTTTCTTGCATTTCATTTAAACTTACTGAATTAAATCTACTTCGCCGACAGCGCATAAACCACAATAGAATAAATGCATTCTTTAAAATTCACTTTATTTGTTTACCATAGCGACACTGGCGCTAGGTTCACTTAACAGTATTATATTTCGTTCATATTATAACTCAGAATGCACAAAATTGATATTATTTGAAAAATTATCTAATCGTTGCCACATGTTCTATTTAAATACTCTAATAAAGCTAGAACGATGTATAGAAGAATTTAAGCAAACAAAACAAAAAAGAAGCAGAATTTCACAGACGATTGAGTATTTCTCATTCAATTAATTCAGTTCTCACTTCGCGAGAAGGCAAAAATACATAAAAACTCAAAATATCTGTATTAAAAATTACGAAGTAAATTTTAAACACTTGTTTCTTCGAAAAAATTCCAGAAAGGTTTAAGCACGATTTAATTCGCAATAATAAATGAAGGCGTTATCTTTGTTGTTGCGAAGCTAATTTTCTCTAGATTGGCAACAAATCCACTATTCTGCTCTTTCAAATGTAAACAAGCAATGGCCGCCGTCAAAAAAAATTATTAGGCTTAGCCGCATTTAAACAATTTCAAAATTTTGATAATTCTAAAAATATTGCATACAGATTTACTAAAGGCATAAAAACCTTAACCGGAAGATAAGAGCAACATAATTCAATCATTTTTAAAGCAAAAAATGTACAATTTACAAACATAAAGAAGCTGAGATCACTGAGGCGGGTAACAAAGTGGATATATATATAAATATATTTATATACGTTTGGTGCGGCCGATTGCAACCAAAATACGAGGTGCACATCTACGTGTTATAGCAGTCCTATATACAAAATTTCAACGTTCTGCGGCTACTCGTTTTTGAGTTATGCGATATGCGTACGTACATATGTTCGTACAGACGCCACGAAAAATTCTCTTCAGAATTCATCTTAATGCAGTTTTATAATTTTTCTGGAGGAAAAGAGACTTTTATTCTGTCCTTACATACAGATGTCACGCAAAAACTTCATTAAATTGCATTCGATAGCGGTCAAAGTGGATATTTTCGTTGAAATATGCTGCCTGAAACTTTTCGCGATTACAATACTCCCTTTTTACTTCGTACAAGAAAGTAAAAGGAATATATATACAAGGTGTGACACACACACACAAAAGAAGAGACTGGCCCAATAAATCATTGTACTTACAAAATCAGTTTTCCGTGACATTATCACCTTCAAAGCAGTTCCCTTCATTTACACACTTCTGCATTCGGTGTTACCATTGCTGGTAACAGTTCTGGAACAAGGTTTTTGGAAGACCCTTCAGGACATTCTCCGTTTTTGTCTGAACCACTTCAGCTGAGGTAAAATAGGTTCCCTTTAAGTAAGATTTAACTTTAGGAAATAATAAAAAAAAATGTCGCATGGAGCCAAATCAGGTGAATAAGGAGGATGCCCCATCAGAGGAATATTTTTGAAAGTCAGAAACTGCTCGACAGATAGGGCCGTGTGAGCGGATGCATTGTCCTGGTGCAACAACCAACTCTCACCCCACAGCTGTGTCCCTTTTTTCCTAATTTTTTCACGAAATCTTTTTAGTACTTCAGTGTAGTAGTATTAATTAACAGTTTCACCACTGGGAACCCATTCAATCATGATGAACGTGCTGGGCAACCCCTTGGGTACCCAGCACGTTCATCATCTTCCACACTGTTCCTCCCCCCTGAAAACCGCTTATGCCATTTGAAATGTTTCCTGCGTGGCTGATTTCTTAAGTTTCACAAGAAATTTAATTTGATGTTCACTCGCTGTTCGGTTTTTACACTAGAAAGTTTTCCGGCAGAATACAGTTGCACGTGTTCACTCAATGACGCCGTACTCCCTATTGGCATGATCGGTTAAGTCGAAACTGACCGCATGGATAGAGGAGGTGTGTTGCGTGACGTCACCAAAACAGTTGCCTGTTTACCTCTGTTAAACATAAGGCGTTCCAGTCCTCCGTCACCTGTCACCTGTTGCCAATTTCATTCTGTTTTCAAGCTACACAGTTTCGTTTTTCTTATGTCACACCTCGTATGTAAAATAAAAAATATCTAAATCGGCTTTATAATTTAATTTAGTAATAGTCCCTTAATTCTTCATTTTTAATTGGAGTATTTCGTTTCTCTATTCTAAAAATAATAACAACATTTCTGGGCTGCGTCATTTCTAGACCAATCTACGTCGCATGGCTTGCGTAATTCTGATGACGTAGCTAATTGGGAACTTGAATTCAAAATTTTGAGAACTAAAACCTTTCCGACCTAAACCAAAACCTTTTACCTTGGCGATCTTCCATATTGGATTAATGTGTACTTTTAGCTTGACCCTCTGTGCTGCTCGGATGTATTTTTGCTGTGTTCTTTTCCTATGCCAATCGCATTCAAATATGTAAATGGAATTCTGGAAATAGGCACGATTAGAGTGCCAAGTGAATCGGGGCAATAAATGTCAATTTAAATGAAAATGGTTCGCATGGACTGCTAAGTTTCTTAGTCATTATGAATTTTACATTTAATTGAAATGAAGTAATAATTGAAACATAGTAATAATAGAAATGAAGTTGCGTTGATTCTATTTAAATTCTAATATTCTATTTAACTTCTATTTCATTCTATTTAATTTCTATTTCATTTAGTTTATATTTCATTCTATTTAAATTCTATATAAATTAACACAGTTTGTTAATTAACAACAGATAGATTAATTTTTTTTCCTTTGAGAACATACAGACTCCCCGTGCACCACATATGTACAACACGGGGCTTACAGAAGTAAGTTAACTAGAACATTAAAGGTTACATGTATAAATAAACATTAAAAATTATATGCATAAATAAAGCGAACAAAAGCAGAGAACAGCAGTCTGGACTTCACGAAAACAGATAAGTTCACTGGCCAAGTCACTCCGAACATTTTCAAATCGTTCTGTAAGCATAATCTAGGGCCATCAAATGTAGGGCACGAGAAAATCAAATGTTCCACATCCTGAGGAACTCTTTTTGAACATTCACATAAATGGTTTGATCGTAGATTAAAACGAAACAGATAACTTGCAAATTTACCGTGACCAGATAAAAACTGAGACACTTTAAAATTTAACGAGAGGAAAGACTTGGAATTCTTTCCTCTCGTTAAATTAAGTAAGTGCACCCTCTGACCCTCTTCTTTTTTTCCCTTCGCATTTTCTTTGTAAACAATATTAAGTATCTAATGCAAATACATATTGAAATGTTTATTTATTAGTACTGAATTTAAGTAATTGTCTTCACATCTGAATAGATTAAATTTGGAAGAAAATTTAAGTATCTTAAACTTCGCTGAACGACAAAGCACTGCAGCAGGAGAAAAATATTAAGTTCGGGCAGCGGAAAAACATTTCTTTTAAATCTCTGACTTTGTTGATTAACCTGGAAAGACAAATATATTGCATTTTGCAAAGTGGCAACATATTTCTTTTAAAGAGCTCACTTTATAAGGTATTTTTCCCCGTCTTCTTAGCATGCCTTCGTAGTGTAGTGGTCAGATCGCTCGGCGCGTATTCGAGATGCCCGTGGTTCGAGTCCCAGCGAAGACGTTGTTAATTTTTCATCTCTTCTGCTTCAAAATAACCTAATGTAATAACAACTTCGAAATAACAACTTCTCTGAGCAAATTTGAACTATAACTAAATATCTTTGCTGAGTAGCATTACGAAATTTTTAAATTGCGGATTTTTAACCTAAAGCTAATTTAATTGGAATAAAATACAAAATAAATAAAAACAAATTCGAAATTAAAAGTTCGGTTTTTGAGATGCTTATGTTCAGATGGAGGACTGCGTGTACAAAAGTGGATAACTTTATGCATTGTCTTTTTCCAGCGCGCGAAACATACTTATATATAGGGTGGTCGTCAAAAATCTTCCCCGATATACTAACCCCTAGCTGCCCATCAGCTCAACCAATCGAAATAAAATTCACGAAAAATTCTCTGACCATTGCATCCGAGAAGTATGTATGATGTCGCAAATTTCGTCTAATAGTCTTGTGTTAAGTTGGGGATAACTAATTAAACGAAGTGTTAGACTCACTGCAGTAGCGAGAGTCTTATGAGCATTATCTGGATACCATTTTCAGTCCCAGTAGCATTATCTGGATACCATTTTCAGTCCCAGTAGCATTATCTGGATACCATTTTCAGTCCCAGTAGCATTATCTGGGTACCATTTTCAAAATATCAGACTGCTGGTATGTTTAGGCTCCAAAAGCTAGCCCGTACTACACTGTGCAGAAATTAAAGACATGCTAAATAAAATTACGATTAAAAGCATGAGATTAAACGTGACAGCGTTATTAAGTAGGCCTGTTGTTGCTCAGTTTGTCGCCATACTTAAACGTTTATTGTCTGATTCTAGGCTAAGTCTTTACTCACCCATGAAACACCGCCTTTTTTCTTCCAAGTCACATGCAGGGTGCACTACAAGGAAGGGGCACTCAGACCTGGCTTTGCTCAAGGCAGCCATGCACGATTAAGCGTTCCTACATGGCTTTGCACAAGGCAACCATGCACGATTAAGCGTTCCCACCTTTAGAGGCGGAGACATAATCCCCCGGGCAACTTAGGGGGACAATGTTTGTTTCACAAAGTCTGGCTAATTGTACACAGAGTCCTGGTGGACGGCTATGCATCCACCTAAGTCCGCTTGTTTGATATCGACCGTCCTCCAGTGTTGACCAAGGGGAGCCCAACATGGTTTGATCCCAAGGACAACCTTGGAGATCAAACCATGTAGCATCCTCACAAACAAGGGGCGAATAAGACAGCACCACATGGTCCCTGACAAGCTTAAACCTACCACCGAATAAATGATGGTTCTAATCATTTTGAAAACTTTTAATTTTTTTTTTTAGAAATCGAGTCTGTCTAGATATTGACCTAGCCAGAATGCCGGGATTGCTTACAGTCGAGCGCCCCCGAAGGGGGGGCTCCTGCCATTAGTACTGAAAGAAACACAAACTCGTGGTGCCTGTGCATAATTCAGCCCTAGCCTTGAAGTGTTGACAGGAATAGCCTTCCCAAGCTGTGATAACCATCCGTTCGAAAGATAGTGCCATAAGTCGGCTGGATCATAAGATGTTGCAGCTTGTTTCCTAAGACTGCCTTTTGCTATCATCGATAACTATTTCAATTCTTTGGAGCTGTTTTTCTAAATGAGGAACGACACAATTTCTACAAAAAAGCAAACTGGACGCTTCCTTATGGACTCATTCAAGCCTTGAAACATCACGTAAACGTTGAGAATATTCAAACATGTTCTTCGAGGCATAACATATGTAATCTAGTCAAAAATCAACTTTAAAATTCTTCGAAATGTTTTTTCGAGTGGTAAATGTCTAAAATACAAACAAAATATTTTCAGCGTAGGCATAGTCTGCATATTTTGGAGGAGAAAATAGCTCTGAGGAGAAAATAGCTTTCGGATGCATCGTTTGAGATTTGTATACCTTCAGTGGCAACAAAAGCAAGTTTCCCAGGTAACACACATGGCTGCCGTTATTTCTTCCTCCCGTCAGCCTACACATATCGACAAGGAAGATAATGTTTTTCGGCCTATAAGCTCAATAGTGAGTTTTTAGTAAACAAGTACGGGGTCCCACAATACGTTTTTGTTTACTTTTACACTGATGGCTATCCGTCTATGCGTGTGTGTGTAAGTATAATTTCGTCTATGATAATTCTTGTATCAAACTTCCCAGAATTTATGTTTTTCGTATTTAAACGTTTTGCTTTCATATAAACAGTTGATTAGATTTGGGGAAAAATTGTACAACTGAAAATAGTGCTTTTCTGAAGCCCATAACAGTTTTTAATGAATAGCTATGTTAAAATACAATCAAAAGTTTTCAGTTTCAGTATTTAAGAATTTTATATCAATGGGAGCCACATATTAAATTTTAAGTTCCATTAATGGGTTAGATAGATTTGACGAACAGCTAAAACTGATAAATGCACAAATTGATTAACCACATAAGACAAAAACTGGAGAAATGCGCTGAAAGAATGTACATAGTTTTTTCTAAATTCCCTTTACAGTAGACATTCAAATAAATTCCGTAGAATGCATAACTACAGATATAGCTTTCCTCTAACGGTATTTAAAATTAAAAAGAAAAAGTAGCTAGTAATCATCAGTAATTTTTTATTTGCAAAGAAAGACAGGCTTGGAATGTATCCATAGACAGTTGTTCAAAATGTAAATTAAATTTTGTAGACAATTACTTTTTAGTAATAGTTTTCTTTCACTGGTACTACATTTCCCTTCTCACATTATACAACGTATAGTTCATATATATAATTAATGCTTAAGTCAGGATTTAAATATAGTTGTCTTGAATTAGAAGCTTTGGTTTGGATAATAGGTGAACGTGCGTCACCTATTTTATTTATTGTTATTATTATTAGCCCAAAGAATGATTAACTCAGAAGAGCTATAAATTTCGTTTTGGCATTTTGCGTTGGTTCACTATAAACGGCTTTTCGCTTTTCAAATTGTTGCCACCAAATATTAGGCGACCACCATTGGCGACTTTTCGCGATTTGTCTCCAAACCTGGCGACAAAAATTAGGCGCTTTAACAATCGCCAGCTTTGCGCCATCTCGCCAAAGTGGCGAGACAGTCATTTGAGTCAAGAGATACTATAGGTTACCTGTAGTATCATTAAGAGATAATACAGATAACCTATAATTTCCCTAAAATTATTTACATAAATACAAAATCATAACAGTGTCATTCACAAAACAAATTTTTACATCTAACCTTTTCGACTGGAATCGAGCTCAGGTCGAATTCCCAGAATTCAGCAGTCTTAAGGGGGCTCATACACACTCATACACCCTTATGATTTTCGAACATGTGACTGTTGCAAGAATTGGGATATTTTATTTATTTTCAAAGCAATTACTTCCAACTTTTTACAGCTGACTACATAATATAGCTGCTTTAGGAACTACTAACCAGAAAGTTTGTGTTGCCACAAATACTTTTGTAATTTAATTCGCTTTGTGACAAACGTTTTCGTCATGTTTCTACCTTACGCGCATGATATTTTAAAAATGGCCAATGGTACATACTTGAAATTGGATGGAATTCTTTATATGGGTACTATCTTCTAACTGAACCAAAAATATGACGAATATTTTAATATTAAAAAGTTTTATACACGAAAGCATTACAGATTTTGTTAATAAAATACATTTTATAAACTCAACTCCAAATAAAATAAAAAATTAACATGAAATTCTTAGAATTTTTGGTTCACAGTAGTTTCCAAATGTTATAAAAGCTACATATTAAATCTGGAATTAAATTATAAAACAGAATGTTTTAAACTGTGCGCGCAAGTTGGAAACATAACGAAAAATTTTGTAACAAAGCAGATTAAATTATAAAAATATTTGTGGCAACTCAAACTTTCTGATTACTATTTCAGAAAGCAGCTATATTATATAGTCAGCTGTAAAAAGTTGGAAGTAATTGCTTTTAAAATTAATAAGTTATCCTAATTCTTGCAACAGTAACATATTCGAAGATCTTATGGGTTTTAAGGTGTATGAGTCCCCTTAACCATTCAGCCCTGATGGGGTTACCAAAAAAATTGTAGATGCATCTAACTTATTTTTTAGCGCATTTAAAACTCATTTTAACATATAAGATCATGTAATAATAAATTCATTAATATTATATTTAAATACATTTTCTCGGCACAATTTCGTGAATTATAGTTGAGAACATCACTGTGTGGGTTCAATAAATCGATTATTCTTTCATGCAAAAACTGATTTTTCTTCTTCACAGCTCGGTGATTCACACTTGAATAAACGTACTTAATTCCGACTTTTATAATGTCTTTCTTCGCATCATCGAATAATTAAAGCAGCGTTAAATGTCATGCTCCAGACATTTAAATAAATGACATTTTTACTAAACTAAAGCCTTTCTTTTAATTAAAAAAGCTGTATCGTTATTTTGTGATGATCTTTGACAGAAATCGTTATTATCGTTTTTCTCTTTCGGAAATGGTAACTTATTGGTTAATTAGTGATTTCTATCTCAGCATATAATTGGAAAACCGCAGAGAGCTTTCAAGCATAGAATTACATCTTTTGTTTATTTCGAATAGGCAAAGATCTTTAGAGTTTTCATTGATTTTACAGGAGTGCTTGTTTGGGGAATATTTCTTTCCGAGATTTCCGCATTCATCAGCCACTTAATATTTTAGCTGAACCAGTGTAAAATTTCGCTTTGCAGTAGCATTGTTTGCTGTTAAATAAATCAGCAATTGCTAATTGAATTGTTACAAATAAATCAGCAGTGTTTGTTGAGTTCAGTATTGCAAATAAATCAGCAATGTTTGTTGTTTTCTGTTAAATAAATCCGGAATTACAAACTGAATTGTTGCAAATAAATCAGCAATATTTGTTGATTTCATTGATGCAAATAAATTAGCAATGTTTATTGTTTGCTGTTAAATAAATCAGGAAATACACACTGAATTGTTGCAAATAAATCAGCAATGTTTGTTGTTTGCTGCTAAACAAATCAGAAATTACTAACTGAATTGTTGCAAATAAATCAGAAATTACTAACTGAATTGTTGCAAATAAATCAGAAATTACTAACTGGATTGTTGCAAATAAATCAGAAATTACTAACTGAATTGTTGCAAATAAATCAGAAATTACTAACTGAATTGTTGCAAATAAATCAGCAGTGTTTGTTGAGTTCAGTATTGCAAATAAATCAGCAATGTTTGTTGTTTTCTGTTAAATAAATCAGGAATTACAAACTGAATTGTTGCAAATAAATCAGCAATGCTTGTTGATTTCAGTGATGCAAATAAATTAGCAATGTTTATTGTTTGCTGTTAAATAAATCAGGAATTACACATTGAATTGCTGCAAATAAATCAGCAATGTGTGTTGTTTGCTGCTAAATAAATCAGAAATTACTAACTGAATTGTTGCAAATAAATCAGAAATTACTAACTGGATTGTTGCAAATAAATCAGCACTGCTTGTTGATTTCAGTGTTACAAATAAATCATCAATGTTTGTTGTTTGCTGTTAAATAAATCAGCAATTACAGACTGAAATGTTGCAAACGTTTCTTACATATTGACTTTATTGTACGCAATAAGTACTGCAAGCAGAAAGAATTTCGGGTTTCTGATTTCAAAGGCAATATTAATTTTGACTATTTTTTGTATGACATCTATACGTACGGACATTTTGCAACGAACTCCCGATGCGGTCTTCGTGGAGTGCCGGGAGTATGTTGCCCTATACAGTTGCGTATTCCGATCTACACCCGAATAGTTTGTAAAAGCAACCCAGGTATCCGAATTCTGCTCTCACCAGTCACCTGTACGTACGGGCACACTAAAAGACTTTTTATTTCAAAACGGATTGTAAAATGGATTTTTTTCGTGACAGCTGTACGTACGTATCTATCTCGACTAACTCAAAACGATTAGCTATAGAACTTTGAAAATATATACACACACATATATATATATGAAAAAACATATTTAAAGAAGTACTGATATAGGATCACTGAGACGTAGACACGCAGAAATACCGATGTTTAGAACGTCGGTCCATACTGAAGAGGACGAGGAATTTTGATTGCATAAAATGCTAATTCATAATGAATAGGAAACTTGGAACTCGAGGCAGATTAAGTTCCATTTTTATTTAAATTCGCATTTGTGGCCATAGTCTTCTTGGCTCTCTAGTCGTGCCTTTTCAAGAATATTTACATTTTTGATATTATTGCGGTAGAAAGAGAGAACAGTGACATTGCCTCCAAGCAGGACACAGAGATACTCGTATATACAGAAGCGAAGTGCACATTTATCCAATATGGCAGCTTACCGAAGAGGGAGGTTTCGTTTTAAGTAAAAAGGTTTCAGTTCTCAAAATTTTGAGTTCAAGTTCTCAATTAGCTACGCCATTAGCATTACGTAAACCATGCGACATATATTTTTCTAGAAATGACGCAGTCCAGAAAAGTTAATCACTATTTTTAGAATAAAAAGGGGAAATTAAGAGGCTATTGCTAGTTTAAATTATAATTTTGATTTGCATATTTTTATCTGAAATCTTAATTATTATATTAATCTTGAATATTGTTACGGATTTGGTATTTAAATAGCTAATGTTAGTTGAATTATAAATTAAATTGTTTTATTTCCGGTGCTACTTTGGTAGACGGTTGCAAGGATTTTTGGCGATTTACGTTGGCGCAATTGTTGGCGCGGTTTTTACAGTCGTCAGCCATCTTGAAAAATGCTGGTTTTACGTATTTCAGGCATAGTAAAGTATTCGAAACTTTAAAAAAATAAATATCTCTAAAAATAATGGATTAATTTTTTGTTGAAAACGTTGTTTTTTAAGATGGCTGGAAAATGTAAATAAATACATTTACTAAGAGTATAAAATGTTAAAGTAAGGTTAAATTATTACTTTCATATAATAGAATAAAAACACCGCTATAAAAACATTGCGCCAACATTTAATTGGAATAAAATATTATTTAAATTGAATATTTAATTAAAAACATCATACCAACGTTTAAAAGAATTAAAATTTTTCAGTTACTTAAATTCAAATCCTTTAAAATAAGTTTTATAGGATATAATTATTTAACATTAAAACATATGTGGCAATAAATATCTCAGGAATTTTTGAAAACAGTGTATTAATTTTTTAATAAAAATTGAAGTATACAATTATAAAGTTAAAAAATATGTCCTCACATTTTATAAAGTATTTTACCTGTCGTATATTGATAAGTACCAGGAAAAAAAAAAAAAAAAAAAAAAAAAAAAAAAAAAAAAAAAAAAACGATCTTCATGTGTTATCCACATCTTTCGCCGCACTTCATTGAAGAAGCAATTTTCCTCCAAAAATTTAAAATAAATTTCCTCTGACCCTTGTAACAATAAATAAATCTTTGATTAGGAAAGCCACGTTGGCCAAAATAAGGTCTCCTCAAAGGGCAATTCTTTTATTCCGATACCAATAATTCTTGGGTGATTACCAATAACAACACTTATCTTCGAAACGGACATATCGATTCCATTTGAAATCTGATGAATTCGAAGAGATAAATATTAAAATTTTAAAATGGCGTTGTAATGCACAAATATTCAGTAACCAATCAGGGAACTGATTACATCACGCATAGAATTAAAATTATTTAAATAATCTTTCATAATAAGATCATATTTAAGAAATGCAAGATTTGCATATTTAAATATGATTATTATATTGCATTTTAATATTTAACAGCCATAAATAATATTTAAAACATTAGATTAAATTTATATACATTAAAGCAATTACTTTTAAAATAATGTGACGTCGTTCATTACATCATTCACAACATAAAATTCCATAAAATATCATAAACAATAAAATTTTTATTTAAAAAAATGCAAAATTAAATTCATTTTTATTATTTAGAAGTCATAAATAATATTTAAAACACGGAATTTATGCATAATAAAAGGCGTTATTTTTTAAATAAAATGACAACAAAGTATCGGTTACCATAAATAACTTGTCCAGCAATGGGTTTACCATAAGTTGTATCGCTCGCCAAAAACAATCGCCAAAAATTCGCCAAAATCCGTGCAACCGTCTACCAAAGTAGCACCTTATTTCCCGTGCAGTGTAGCGCGTGACGAATATTAAAGGAAAGCTAAGCCGGAAAATTATAAATGCAAGAGAACGTGCAATTAACATTAAATAAATAAATGTCTCTTTTTAATTTCGAGAAAATTCCACAAAATTCTAGCGCGATTTAAAATCTTATAAAAGGAGGAAAACCTCTCAGTTGCTGTTGTTAGTTTGTTGTTGTTTTAAGAGTTTGTTTAGAAAACTGCTCTTGTTGACTGTAGCGAATTTGCGGATTAGCTTTCTCTAGCTGTTTTGAATTAAGTTCTCTTGAACGTTTGAGTAGTTAGAAGACTGTGAGATATTGTAATACTGAACGAATATCTGAGGAAAATTAAGCATTTTTGTTGTGATAATAATAAATTTTGTCAATTTTTCATCGGACTTTTGCATTCATTTCGTAACGAACCCGTACGCACGCAACAATATTTTCAGTATAATTCAATTAGTTGATTCTGCACACTTTACTGAGATCCTATGCTTGGAATCTTTAGAAACTTTGCACAGATATTTACAGAGTCTTTTCACAGATATGAGTAGAATATCTACACATGACTGTATATATATATATGTACAGAACTTATGTCTAAAATTTTATAGAATTATATAGAAGATCTCTAACCTAGTTTATAGAAAATTGGGATATAATTGTAAGGGGCTCTAAAGAAGCTTATCATTGGAGAATTTTATCGAATTCTATAATATATTTTCGTGTCGTATGAGATAGTTAAAAGTCCGTTCACCATCCTGAGTATTAGAATACCCCTGCTTTGATATCTATAATATCATTATAAAGAATAGTGTTAGATTCTGAAATTATGCTGGCCGAATACGTGGTAAATATTTCATTCAAGTGGTAAATATATACGTTATAATATACGTGGTAAATATTTCAAGTTGCTCTATCGAATCTAACTTTGGACGACCCACTGAAATGGTGGAATAGACACCTAGAATTTCCTTTACAGTGATCCTACAATTCTGGAGATCCCATTGAGCTTGCAGAACGGTATGCATTCAATTAATTGTGTTAAACCATAGGAAATAATTTGCTTTGAGGCACTTTCCTTTGTGGAAAGTTTCCTAAATGAAAACTGGTTGGTATTTCCTCCACTTAAAGGAGAGCCTGTTGTCATCAGCGTAGCCTTCGGTTACGTCGAGGATTAATTCCTCGAAGGGCATATGGCGCCAACAACCTGTTAAATATAAATATGATTACATTTTGCTCAGTTCTGCAATTTTATAATAACGGAATTAGACGAACTATTCAAGACATTATTTAATTAACCCTTTGCGGCGCACTATACGTTAACATCGGAATTTCAACAACAAAAAGTTGTATGCAGTCTATTTAGTCCTAAAGGAGTATACACGTAAAATTTTGTAAAAATTGCACTTACCGTTTTAATTCTGTGGGTGTTCCATGAGGTGGAACACTGGGCCGCCAGAGCTTTTAAAAGTGCGACTAAGCGAGCATTACAGTGAAGCACGAAAATGAATGAAAAAACTCTGTATTATGGCTGTAATGATGGTTTCCTGGATATACACAATACTCTTGAATATATACGGATAAATGGGATAAATATGTATATACACAAGTCCTATATACAAAAATATTTACAAATTTTCGGAAAGAGTTAGACCTCTCCGCGCCATTTATGGAAAATTAACAATAAAAAAATTAACTACGATTAATATTAATAATAAAGAAAAACAAGCCTATAATATATAGATACACGAAAAATATCAACACAATTATTGAAAATAAACGGGAATGAGACTAAAATGCGACAGCAAAAAATTCGCGCAGGTCTCAGTAAAGATGAGTCAAGTTACTAATAAAATTCCCGCCTAAAAACTACTCCCAAAAAATTCGAGATGCCAATATTAGGGCTTTCATAACACAAAACACACCTCGCCCCTCAATACTGCTTTGTTTGAATTCATCCCCCCCAACAACGGAAACAGAAAACGTAAACAACGGATGTTCTCTCCTAAGCACAGATGTTCTGATTCGTAACAGCATGAGATCGCTAAAGGCGCAGTGTTCCCGCTAATGGAACACCCGGTTTCATTCAATGATTCTGCGTATGGTTTTTGTATGAAAGATTAAAAAAAAATATAGAACAAATAATTTGGAGTACAGTCAGCAAAACTATGCCTAATTTTTTTTCCAAATAAAAATTTTTATATCATTAAAAAAATAGAGAAAATTACTTGAAAAAAAGTGGATTTTAATAACACATAATAAATGAAAATTCTGTGTCTCCTTGTGATATGCTGCTATCTACTGTTTAAAAAGAAAAGTTCAAAAGTATATTATAAAGGCATTTTTATCTATTTACTTTTGAAATTAAAGGTTTCAGAAGCGATTCAATTTGGGTGTTCCATGTAGTGGAACACTGAGCCGCAAAGGGTTTTAATACGACTTTTGAGGTGTTTTTATCTGTCACCAACCTATATATATATGTATATAGATAGATAGATAGATAGATAAAGGAGGAAATGTTTTTGTTCCAAAAATTCGATAGTACATTTTTAGTGAATAAACACAAAATAGTGTCCCCAAAACATATTTTCATTATTTTTTCAAGGATATTGTCCATGTATTCAATGATTCAATGATATTGGGTTTAAATCCAAAGAATATGCGGGTAACTCCATGCGTTGGATTCCTTGAATCTCAAGGTCATCGGTCACTAATACATCGCGAAGGGCACGAGTACTGCTCCTCATTAAGATGAAAGTCTTACCGACTGCACTCTTAGAAAACTTGACATGGCTCAAGAATCTCATCTTTGTATATTTCAGCATTCATAAGTGTGCTGATAAAAATATGCAAGTCGGTGCGACCATTGAAAATGATGTACGACTGTACCATGATTCCATCATATTTGCAACGATACCTCTCAAGGATGTTTCCAGGTTATTGCTTGTCTTTTTGCAACAAGTCTGGAATCATTTTCCGAACAAAAATGAGAGTCATGTGTAAAGAGAGCTGGGTTTCATTTGGTGGTACTTCAGTGATGACGGTCACTGAAACCAGGTATTCTTTCCAGTCCAAGAATATGGGACACAAATTATGGGTTTCCTTGGATAGATATCTCTTTTATGATTTTATGATATTTTATGGCGGGAATTTTATGATATTTTATGAAACTTCAAGTTATATCTGGATAGTCTAGTTTCTGTAGTTGAAACGAATTCCCTTGCAAACTGGGTTGCCGCTAGTTAACCTTTTCGTTTAGCAGTCGTTGCCAAGTACCAGTCCTAAAAATCCGTTTTGGCAAGTTTTTGAAATTGACGTGAATTTCTTATTTGTGCACATCAGCAGCATCTTTAAATCGTTTTTAGGTTCTCGAAACCACACTTTTATTTCACTATCTGTCATGTTGCTACCTTTTTCGGTATAGTGGGTTTACTCATGAGCCTGTTTCCGAATTCCGGAGAAGGTATGGATGTTTGTAAATGTTTAGTGGAGACACTTAAAATATTGGCTAGCCGAAAGTCCTCTCGAGTGCTTTTGTTATGTATGGGTGACGCCAACCAACAAGATGTATAGAGGGCGCTGACTCTTAATCTGAAGGCGCCAAACGTTTTAATTTCTAAGAGGGAGACCGACAGAGAGGTTATAGGGAAGGTTCATGGGAGCCATTAATGAAAACGAAATTAACTTGTATTACTATATATATTTCAGTTATTAGTATTGTAGTTTAGTATTAGTTTTGTGTTTGTGAAATAAATATTAAAAATATAAAAGGGTGGAGTTATTTCTCTATGAGGCGGTGGATGAAGAAAGGGATGGTATCACAGCTTTGATGTAGTTAAAGAAGGATAATAGACACTCGGATCAGTCCCATGGAGGGTTTCTCATCAAAAATAGGATCTGGCTGTACGGTGTGAAAATGATACTTATACAACTAAAAGTCAAATTCTGGTATCCCATCTAGTTATTTCTCCCCTCTCTATTCCACTTCCGTTTTGCCAAAGGCATGCCATTTCTCACAAGTCGTCACAGGCTTTCGTGATTGAATTATATTGTGCTCATATTCCGGTTAAGACTTTTATGCTTTTTGTCAATCTACATGCAGTAGTTGTAGAATTATCATAACTTTTAAATCTTAAGTGGTACTAGCCCTAATGTATTGGCTATTTGTTTGCATTTAAAACTCTTTGTAGTATAGTGAATTAATTCAGTTGGTACACCAATTTCAGCGTCTTTTTGCCTAGTGGAACCAAAAGTTAACTTTAAATTTTTGTTCACTGATAATTTTATCTTTCTGCCCTTTGTGCCGAATTGCTTTTTTTTTTTTTTGAGTATAAACTCTAATTTTATTTGGGAAAAAAATATTAAACTGAATTTTATTGTATTTGGTCTTTTAGGTTTGTGTGTATTTTACAATTTTTAATGAAGATGCTTCGAGTTTTTATGTATTTTTGCCTTGTCGCGAAATAAGCATTAAATTTATTGAATGAGAAATAGGCCTGTAATGAAATTAGAGGAAAGAAATTTAAATGAAGAGCATAAAAAATTTTCATAATTTAATAGGCCATACAAATAAGTCATGTGGTGTCCATATCAGATTTTTCCAAACGAATTATAAAATTGATTTAAAATAGTTTCAAAAGGGATTTTTTTTCGTGACGTCTGTACGTACGTAAGTACTTACGTATTACAAATATGTACCTTTACCTTGCCTAAGTCAAAAATGATTAACAATAGAACGTTCAAGTGTCGTATATGGAACTGCTATACCGTCTAGTTGTGTACCTTCCTTTTTTTATAACAATTAAGAGCCCAGACATATATATATATATATATATATATAAATTTATTTCCTAAACAGTATTGATTAATTGATTATATTATCTCCTAAGTTTAATTAAAGTAAATGGATTTAAGTTCATACAACATTATATATATATATATATATTTGAAACCTGCACTTGATTTACATATGCTCTCAGTATTTAAATGATATTGTAGATTAGTTCACAGCAATAATTAATCATTTATTTGTTTGCATTAAATTTCATTTAAATTTAATTAACTTTAAATTTGCTTTTTACGAATAGAGAATATTTGTTAAATTCAAATTATATATATATATATATATATATACATATACTTCCAATTACAGAAGTGTTTTAAATGACGATATCTATATAATATTAATATAACATTAAATATCTAACAATATTTAATATAAGTTTATCGCTGTTCTAAAAAGATTATTTAATAGGCTATACAAGTAAGTCACGTGGTGTTAACATCAGATTTTTTTATTACATAAGAACTTGAATGAAAAACGCAATTCTGGCGCTTGACGACACACCCACCTTTGTGATGATGTAACTTAAGTAACAGTTAAATTCAAATTAAAACTTAACCTAGTAGTCTAAGACTACATAATTTAATTTAAAACTGAGTAATCTCAGAACTTCTCATCGACGTAATAATTTAAATGACGGCAGCAGTCACGCAAAGCTGAATAATCAGAATCTTATCACAGCTGGCTAACTAAGTAACGTTGCCTCGGGAGGCAGAAACATGCTCTGTTTTACAATACCCCTAAACTTCATCTTAAATTCTCTCTAAATGATTAGCATTCTAGCGAGGTAATTGTGCAGGCTTCAGGGGTGGGCTAGCGAAGTTGATTCTGACATAAGCTTCACGAGTTAGAAAGTTTGGGAATCTCTAGTCTAATGTTATGTATTCCTTACGTAGTTAATTACTAGAATTTAATTTAAAATTTTTTCCTTTGACTTGGGTTTTATCAAGAAATATGGTGACAAGACATTTCAGCAAGATCATATTTCCAAATTATTTCTCTTCTCTTAAGTGGCCGTGTGTTATTTACCAGTAACTAAGATTCTTTATTGTTTATTGAATCTGTGAAGGTATACTTCATAAATTTAAAAACTGATGGCAGAGTTAATTTTATACCTGGGTGCGCACACTAATTTTATGACCTAAAATATCATAAAAGTTTCTAAAAACGGATTCGATGTTTTTATTCCTTACATATTATTTTTGTATTTATTTCATAAACGCATATTTTAAAAATTATTAAATTATTTTTCAGAGTTAACTTATCTCCAAATTTTAAGGATTTTCAGTTACACTAATGTAAAATTAGACTAGTTTCTCTCGCGACTGACCCTAGAATCAAAAGGATTTGCATATCTGTAAATTTTGACGCATATAATTGTTTTTCAGTATTTGTAATTCAGATAAATATACATCTTTTTGATTTCTCCGATAAGTGAAGATCTTGAATTTTTTTATATATCTTCCTAATTCATTTGTTGGCTTTTATTATTATTTAATGCGTGCGCCGCCGTTAGTCACTACATGCCAAGGAAGGGATGCCTCTTGGAGGACGCTTTAAGGGAAACTAGCCCATATCCACATTAACCATGGGAAGAAACTTTAAAACGCCCATGCAGCCTGTTTTCTGTGACTCGAAGAGAGGATCGATCTACCAGTGCTCAACGGCTTTTACCGCTTACCCGCTGGTGGGCATTTATTGGTAATTAGAATGCTAACAGTGCGATTATTTAGGAAAGTTATAAATAATGAATTTTGATATTTTTAGTAGATCAGGCTTCAGGACACTAAGCACTCTGTAGGTGATCATACACTTTTCTTTATTTTAATACAGCCATTAAGTGACTTTTAGAAAAGAAATAATATTTTCCTTTATTTTCAGTATCGTTGGTTGCGGTCACATCCATATAGTTACAAACATCTTTTAAATGACGCGAAGTTTCGCTTTTTTTCCATTCTTAAATTACAAAATCTCATGTAGACACCACGTAACTTCCTTGTGCGGTCGATTAAATTGTACACATTTTTTGTTGAATTTCATTTAAACTTATTTCCTCGAATTTCATTAGAGATAAATTTCTCGTTCAATTAATTCATTTCTCACTTCGCGCCAAGGTAAAAATACATAGAATCTCAAAACATCTTCATTAAAATTTGTAAAATAGAGAAAAAACTAAAACAACCGAATACAGTTAAAACAGTTAAAAAAATTGTAATTTAAATAAGAGTTTCTATGCAAAAACAAGCAATTCCGCCAGCGGGTAAGAAAACAGATTTTCGGAGCACAAAGGTGAAAGTTCATCTTTAGTCCCACTCTGCAAAAAGACACTTAAGTTGGTGCAGAAACTGACTTAATTCATTATTCTGCTAAAAATTGCAAATGTAAATAAATGGCAACCTCGTTTGGCTTCGTAGCATTTAAACAACTTTTAAATCATTGACAATTCTGCAACTATTATATGCAGATTAACTAAAAGCATAAAAGCCCTAACCGGAACATACGAACAGAGTAACTTAATGACTTTTAAAGCAAAAGAAGGACATATTTTTACGTACACAGAGCTGAAAGTTTACTTTCGGTCCCACTGGGCAAAAAGACACTGAAGGTGCAGAAACTGAATTCACTACTCAACGAAGAATTTCAAATGTAAACAAGTAGCTGTGATTCGAAGACAAAAGTGATACGCATAAAATGTTACTTTCAAGACTAATAGCTTCTGTCGTGCTTAAAAAAAAAAAAAAAAAAAAAAAAAAAAAAAAAAAAAAAAAACTTTTGTTTTGTACACTACATGACTTTCTTGTACGGAATATTAAATTATACACATATTTCCTGCATTTCGTAAGTAATAGACGTGCAGGTGAGGGGGGAAAAACTACTTTAAGGTGATGGTTTAAATTTTTTAGGTTATATTAGTTAGGCTGGACTATGAAAAATAATTTTTAGATTAAGTTAGGTCAAAATGTTTTTAAAAATTACTAAAATATACAAATTTTAAGAATAAATCAGAAGATATCTGCAAATTATATTTAAACTGAACCTAAATTTCGAAATGTGAAAGGAGGAATCAAGTAAGTTTAATAAAATAAAGAAACATGTCGATGATAATCGGCTTCATGATTAACACAGCACACCCAACACAGAAACACAAAATATAGTTAAAAGGTTAAAATAAAAGATTAAAACAGAACTACAGTAAACAAATCTAATATATATACATTATCATTACGTCATTATAAGGGCACAGCCCCGATCCTCCTAGCCGGCAAAAGCCGGCCGTATGATAAAAAAAACGGGACTAGCCAGGGGGGGGGAAAGAAAATCTGAAAGGTTTCAGATTTTAAATTACGTCCAAAGGGGTGTTTTTTTAACATTTTGTCTGTTACCTTTATTTATTACATATCACGTTCTTCGAACTTAAGCCATAAAATGCGGTTCAACAGCAATATCGCAAAACAGTTTTAAATTGAGCATATCTTTAGAATTTACGATACGCAGTCAGTCTCACGCACTGGAGATAAAAATATTTTTTTTTCTGTACAACGTTGCCATTGCTAGCTTTGTAATCCTCGAGTTTGTTAATCGAAAATTCGTTAAAGCTTTACAAAGTATGAAATCCATAATAAAACAAATTCCAAATTTCAAATTTGGGCTTCCATATGCCCATATTCGCAGTAGGATTCCGTCATTCAAATTGGATGGCTCTATGTACCGTTGTTTTATCACACTGCGAGAAATATACATATATTTATTCAGATTTTTCATTATTTAATTTCTTCAAATATATTGCAGGACTCTAATATTTGGTGGCAACAGTTTGAAAAGTGAAACGGACATTTATAGTGAACTAACGCAAAATCGGAAAACGAAAACAACAGTCCTTCAGGGACAAAGCTCCTTTGGACTGAAAAAAAAGGACAGTTCTATATCTTCCGTTCTACTTGGCCGATTGATGAAATTCAACTTGCGCTTTTCGTTCACTCACAAAATTGCTTACAAATGATGTAGAATATCCGTTATATAACTTAAATATAATTTAATTATTCACTAATTATGTTAATATAATAATTGTTTTATATAAATATAATTATTTTAATTTAATATAATAATTATTTCTTCAGACTGCTCCATGGATGAAACATAAAACCAATGCTGCTGATGTACAGCCATTTTTGCTCTATTTTCCTCCCGTAGCAAACCTATATATTTTAAATAATTTTTTATGTAGGGTTTTTATAGAATAGCTTTAAATATTTGGCACTGAAACTGATAAGTAAACTAATTAACGGACATATCGAATTTGTTACAAAACTGCAAATGCAATAACAAATAATTACATTAATGTAACGCATGTATAAGCGCTGTATCTAGTCGCAACTATGTTGTCTAGATCCAAAATAACCGATGTAAAGATGTTTTAAAGGAAAGGAATTCGCCTTTTCATATATAGTAACGGAATATTGACTATAATCGTCATTAGTCATGATCTAATGGCCATCGTTATCCAACATCGTGAATGCTAACACAATCTGACTCTCTCAGCTTCATAATCTCACTGTTGGTATACACCTTTGTGCAGTGCTGTGTTCGCTCTCTTACCTGCAATCGGTGTATGTGTACCTTATTCATTTGGGAGTCCTTGAATGCAGGTATTTAGAATGTGCTCTTTGTATGATGTGTATGCGACACAGTAGAAGGATATCCTGGCAGAAAATCAGGAAGTCAAATGTCATAGTGCACTTCATAATTGCTTCAAATAGAAGACTGTTATGTCTCCTCTACAATTAAATAATGAAGAATCTATATGCAAGCATGTATGCGTGTATATATCTATGTTATTCTCAATATGCAAAAGCGGCAGCAATTGGAGCCAATAAATTTTTAATCCACGTTTAGTCCTTCACAGGAGCATGTGAAACTCGAAGCCCTAATTCTGAATTTCGAATTTTTAAAATTTATTTTATGTTTTGTTCGTACTCAATGAAATTTAGATTAAAGAATTCAACGATTTAAAAGCAATGTGTTGCCGTTCGACAAAACGTTAGATTTTACTTAAGTTCAAATTTTATTATTTTATTATTTCGCCTCAGATTTTATTAGAAAACTAGTAATATAAAAGAAATAGTGTTGCCCTTGTTCGATATCAAATACTTTTATATTCCACGCAACAGCGTGTTGCCATTTCGAAAAGCGTAAGATATTTAATTTTTCTTTCAAACTGAATCTGTCTTATCGATTCAAAAACTCAGCGATTTGCAAGCACTAAATGTAGTACTTCATCACTATTATTATTAATTATTAACATAAAATAGTTAGTATGAAGAAGAAAACATATATGCAAAAAGAAACTTAATAATAGGCTAAAAATTAAAAACAAAATTTTTTAAATCCGTCCTGCGCTATAGCTGTATAATTGCAGTAAAATAAACTTAAAGCAACTTATGTTTAATCTGGAATGAAAGCAAGGCAATTCCTGAACAATGTTAATGATTACAACCGTGCACATAAGGTTTAGCACATTATCTAAACAAATCAAAATTAAAATAAAAATTCACAGTAGAACAAGCTCGAAAAATTGCGAAAGGGAAAATATACAAAATTACAAAAATATAAAAATTAATCTCCTTTTACTGAAACTCCATTTCAGAACTCATCATGGCAAAATGAATTAAAACTTCATAAAAGTCGATTAATATGTTCCGAAAACAAGTTTCGTTCTCCTCGTTCATTTGAGATAAAAAACCGAAAATAGATTCAATTAAATTTCCATTTAAGACATAAAATTCATATGAAACCAAAACAAATCGGGTCTCAAATGCTCCAGAATTTTCCCTACATGCTTTCGAAACACTAAGAAAAAGAATAAAGCATAACACTGTGCCAAATTGACTACTCTAAAAGAACCATAAAACTTTATGTTCGTCAAACTGACCATTCAAAAAAGCAAATTGGTCTAAAACTATTATATCCAAATCCAAAGTACAAAAGCACTTACAAATAAAAAACAAACCAAATATATTTTAAACCAAATTGTCATTTAAACAACACTCAAAAATTGGTCGGTTTCCGATTATGCTACACTATAATACCAAGAAACCGAAAAACTTTTCAGGGAGATTTCTATAAATAATAAAATCTAATCTGAGCCTTAAACAGCTAAAAACTTAAAACCTATTTGAAACAAAAAATAAATTAAAAAAAAAAAAAAAAGAAAAAAGAAAACTTATTGAATTTTTAAGTCGACCATCTTAACGTAAACTTACTGAATTCTTAAGACGAATAAATTGTGTTCCTTGCCAAAAGGAAATAGAATTCAAAGCTGCTCCGGAGAAGCAAAACTTTTGTAGTTCTTGGGAAAAGTATGCGATAAGATACAAAGTGTCCAATAGCAGAACTAAATACACTCATGTCCATAAATTAAGGATAATGCAAAATCAGGCAAAGGAAGAGCTCAAAACAAATTTGACTTATTTGTAAAGATTATTTGTTAAACAAAAGGTAAAGAGCAAAAAAAGATGCTATATGTTTGATATTATTAAAAAAATTAGCGATTTTTTCTCCCTGGAGCAAATTACAAAAACAACCTATTTAAAAAAAACCAATATTACATTGTTGGTATGATTGTTAATACATTGCATGTCTCCCAGACGATGCAATACAGTCTGTACAACGCCTAGGCATGCTGAGTATCAAATTATCGATCTGATTTTGGGGGATATTACACCACTCAAAAAGCAATGCTCCCCGAAGTTCGGTAGACATGTAGGAGGAGGTTGACGTTCTGCAACTCGTCGGCCAAGCATGTCCCACACGTGCTCTACTGGATTCAAGTCCGGTGAGAATGCTGGCCGGTCCATACGGGTGATATCCTCCGATTGAAGGCATTCGCTTACGATGTTTGCTCGGTGAGGACGGGCGTTGTCATCCATAAACGCAAATTGTGCGCCCATGGCGCTCTGAAACAAACGTACATGTTGTTCCAGAATGACGTCTCGATAGATTTGGCTTGTCATGGTTCCAATTTGAACATGCAGTTCAGTTCTGGTACCCAGAATAATTCCACTCCAAACGAGCACTCCTACACCACCGTAACGGTGTCGTTCAATGATGTTTTTCTTGGTGGTAACGGGTACCTGGAGCTCTCCATATGAAAGTGCGGCGAGAATCACATTGCAAGCTAAAACTGGACTCGTCGGAAAGCATCACACAAGCCCACTGTTGCGGTGTCCACAATGCATGCTCTCTACTCCAGGCTAACCACAGCGACAGTGAGTTGCAGTAAGTGGAACGCATCTGACAGGTCTACGAGCATATAGACCAATCTGCCCTAAGCGTCTGTACACTGTCTGCCTTGAAATTGTCGTACCAGTGGCTGATGAGAGCTGACGAGACAGGTCTGAGGCTGTGCTCCGCCTGTTTATCTTGGCAGTAACTGCCAAATACCGGTCCTCATTCGGCGTTGTAACTCAGGGGCGACCTGTGATGTAACGTCTACTCACATTACCATCATCTTGGAATCGTTGCCAAAGCCTGGAGATGACACTCTGGGCAATTCCAAGTTACTTGCAGTTGGGTACGCCCACATTCCAGACGGCCGATAATTCTACCACGTAAAATATTATCCAAATGCGTCCTTTGTGTCATAACTATTCGGTTATTGCACGGAAATGCTTATAAAGCGCCTGCGAACAATTTTACTTCTTTGCCTGTATTCCTTATATATCACTCTCTTACACTCTTGTCATTGTGAGGTACCATCAGTGTCATCTGGTTACTTACTAGAATTTGCATATGATTCTTGAAGACGTGTGTAGTGATTTTACAGGTGATATATTTATTTTAGAGTTCGATTTCCGCGTTACTCCGAATTATCCTTAATTTATGGACCTGAGTGTATTTTAACATGTGTTTAAAATGTCATATCCTGTAAAACTTTGTGTGCTAGGTGCCAAACGTTGGAAGCGGTCTGTAAAAATTATTACTGACAATCAGGGCGATCGTCAAGTCCAGAATGGTTACATAAGAAACATCTAAAAGATGCTGTCCTCTATAAAATGTTAAAACACGGAAACAGAACTGGCTCAAAGTTGAGGAAAAGGAAAAAATATAAGTTATAAAAGATAAAAGTCTTGAAGTAATCGGGGGTACAATACGTCTTTGAAACTAGAAACCTCATTTTGTTTAGTAAAAGCAAGATTTGACAGTTATTAAATTTACAAAATAGTAGAAAGATAGCATAAATAATAATTAAAAGAGAAAGGAAACAAGATCTTTTTACATATTTACAGTACATTTTTTATCGTAGTCATTCAACTGTTACCTCCGACTAAGGTTTAAGAAATGATTACCATATCACTTTAGATGAGATATTTAAAAAAAAGAGTTAATACCAGCTTTCTTCAAAGGTATAGAAATTTTGAATACAGGTGTTTTATTCTTTAAGATAATTTTGACTTGGTGATTTCTTCTTGTAAGTATTTGACATTGTTGCAAATATTTTTGATTATATTGTTACGAATTTGATATTTAAAAAGCTAATGTTAGTTCAATTATAAATTAAATGGTTTTATTTCTCGCGCAGTGCAGCGCGTGACGAATATTAAAAGAAAGCTAAGCCGGAAAAATTAAAAATACAAGAGCGCGTGCGTTAAATAAATAAATATCTCTTTTTGATTTCGAGAAAGTACTGGAAAATTCTAGCGCGTGATTTTAAAATCTTATAAAAGGAGGAAAACATCTCAGTTCGTAGTAGTTGCTTGCTTAGTTTGTTGTTGTTTAGAAAACTGCTCTTGTTGATTGTAGCGAATTCGCAGATTAGCGTTCTTTAGCTGTTTTGAATTACGTTCTATTGGACATTTGAGTAGTTAAAAGAAAACTACTGTGAGATATTGTAATACTGCGTGATAATTTGAGAAAATTTAAGCATTTTTGTTGTGATAATAATAAATTTTTGTTCATTTTTCATCGGACTTGTGCATTCATTTCATAACGAACCCGTACGCACGCAACAATTTTTGGTGTCAGAAGTGGGATTTGAATGCCAATAACAAGAGCGATGGAAGAGCAATTAAGGCAATTGATAACAGCCTTTGCCTCGTTTAAAGAAGAAATGAAAGAAGAGATGAAATCTAGCCAAGGAAAGATGGAAGGGGCCGTCAACTCCGTTAAGGAAGAAATGAAATTGGGCCAGGAATCTGTTAAGGACGAAATGAAAGCCGTTCAAGCTGGTCAAGAAAAGATTGAAGCAAGTCAAGAAGAAATGAAAAGAGAGATTACCTGCATAATAGAAAATAAATTTGAAGCTATGGAAGGCAGAATTGACACAGTTGAAAATAAAGTTGGACAAATTGAAGAAAAAGTTTCTTTTGTAAAAGATCAAATTGAAGAAAGAGTTTCTTCGGTGAAAGAAGAAATAGAAGAAAGAGTTTCTTCTGTAAAAGAACATATAGAAGAGAGAGTTTCTGCTGTGGAGGAACGAATTGAAGGAAGAGTTTGTGCCGTCCAACACCAAATCGAACAACAAATTGATGAGAGAGTTTCTGCAGTTGCCAAAGAAATGGATACTTTAAAGAAATTCGTAGCGTCGGCAGGGAGCAGGAGTGATGATTTTAAATTCTTACCAATGCCTGCTCGTCCACCTCTGAAGCTATCCACATATGATGGGAAGACCTCCTGGCAGGTGTATAAGACACAATTTTCTATCGTGGCGGATGCGAATGGATGGGATTCCCAAGCTAAGGCCTGTCATCTCGCCGCTTCTCTAAGAGCCGACGCAGCAGATATCCTTCAGACTCTTCCCGAAAACAAAAGGTTAGATTTCGAAGCTCTGTCCGGCGCCTTGGAGTTGCGCTTTGGGGAGAAGTGTTTAAAAGACTACAGCAGGCTCCAATTAAAATCTCGTCAACAGAAGCCTACCGAAACGCTTCAGGAGCTCGCCACGGATGTTGAAAGGCTGTCACATCACGCCTTTTCGGAGTGCCCGACAGAAACAAGGGAAATCCTGTCCCTGCAATATTTCATCGATGGCATCCGGGACCCTGAAATACAGAAAGCACTGCGAATGGCGGATGTTAAAGATGTAAAAAGCGCTCTGTTGTACGCCGTGAAATTGGAGGCAGCCCAGCAAGCAACTCTTGGGGGTAGCTACCCAGTCAGAGCTGTGCGAGTCCACGACCCAGGGGACCAATTGATGGCTCGTTTAGATGATTTATCCAGACAAGTCGATGCTTTGATACGGAGTAGCAGTGAGAACAAAGTGGCTCTAAGGTGTTGGAGATGTGGTAGTGAAGGTCACCTAAGACGGAATTGCAGAACACCCCAGGGTACGGAATATAAAGCAGATGATTTTACCAGACAAGTCAGTGGCTTGAGACGGAACAGAAGTGAAAAGAAACTAATTCTAAAGTGCTGGAACTGCGGAGTTGAAGGCCACATACGAAGAAACTGCAGAACACCCCGAGGTACGGAAAATAAGACCATTTCCCAGCAACAACGCAGTAAACAAATTAGTGACCATATCGAGGAACGGAGGTTGCCAGACAGTGAAAAACCTTGTTTTAAAGCTCTTAAAATTTATACAGTGAGTGGCAACAATAACGGACTGTCCATCAATGGGAATATCGATGGAGTTCCTTGCAGTATGATCATTGACACAGGAGCTAATGTTACCATCATTAGGAAAGATTTAGCTGAACAGTTTAAAGATAAACTTATTTGGACGCCATCCTGTGTTACCCTTCAGACTGCGTCTGGTGACAAGATCGACATAACTGGGAAGTTAAACGTAAACATCACGTTTGGAAGTGCCGCCTACCATCACACGGCATATGTGGCGGATATTACAGATCCATGCATACTCGGATTGGACTTTTTAAGGAAATACAATTTTTCCTTAGACTTGAAAAACAACAAACTGCTTTCAGGATCTAAAGACAGGACTATCCATCCTAAGAAGGGATCCTCACCTGGAAATGCCGACGCTTTGTCCGAAAGAACCAGCTCGAGAAACAGCCGAAATCATGCTAGGGTCGAAAAGAAACACCAGACTACCAGCTATTTTCCATCTCAGATGCTCTTCGGTCGAGACCTTCGTCTGCCTTGTGACCGCCTGTTTCATCGCCGTACGGATGCGCCTTCATCGCCTGAGGAACACATCCAAGATGTCAAGGCCCGTTTTGAAGTGATGCACCGTTCCGCACGAAAGCGAGTGAACTTGGCGACGGAGAAAGTGAAGACCAGATACAACACGAGAGCTGCTGGACATAGATCCAACGAAGGAGACAAGGTGTGGTTGTGGAACCCGATTCGACGAAAAGGAGTCAGGCCTGATTTACAGTCACCTTGGGATGGTTCGCACACAATCCTAAACAGGCTAAATGACGTCATGGTTCGGATCCGTGAGTCTTCGAGCTCTTACGATAGGTTAGCTCATTACTATGGCCATAGTACGTAATGTAAATAATTGTAAATAGTATCAGACCATGGTCCTTTTCGTTTATAAATGTGTATTTAGTATTTGATTTGTATTTAGTATTTGATTTGTATTTAGTATTTGATAGCATTTGATTTGTTTTATGTATTGCATTTATTGTTCATGTTGTTTATTATAGTAATGTAATGCTTATTAATGCATTTATGCCACAGTTGTAAGTTTAGCTTCCTGTCCAGGGATTGTACTGCCCGGGACGTGCAGTCCTTGGAAAGGGGGCAGTGTTACGAATTTGATATTTAAAAAGCTAATGTTAGTTCAATTATAAATTAAATGGTTTTATTTCTCGCGCAGTGCAGCGCGTGACGAATATTAAAAGAAAGCTAAGCCGGAAAAATTAAAAATACAAGAGCGCGTGCGTTAAATAAATAAATATCTCTTTTTGATTTCGAGAAAGTACTGGAAAATTCTAGCGCGTGATTTTAAAATCTTATAAAAGGAGGAAAACATCTCAGTTCGTAGTAGTTGCTTGCTTAGTTTGTTGTTGTTTAGAAAACTGCTCTTGTTGATTGTAGCGAATTCGCAGATTAGCGTTCTTTAGCTGTTTTGAATTACGTTCTATTGGACATTTGAGTAGTTAAAAGAAAACTACTGTGAGATATTGTAATACTGCGTGATAATTTGAGAAAATTTAAGCATTTTTGTTGTGATAATAATAAATTTTTGTTCATTTTTCATCGGACTTGTGCATTCATTTCATAACGAACCCGTACGCACGCAACAATATATACATATAATGATTTTAGTGAGTCCAGCTAGTTTAATTTTGTGGCCTAGGGTTGAATTCACTAATAACGCAAGTAAAGAACTGCGTTTATTTCTTTTAAATAGCTTAGTTTATTATTAAAAACGGTAAGAAACTTTAATCTAAAGTTAAAAAAAAAATTAAATATATTATACTTTGCGGAATGTCAGCTCCATGGTAGGGGAAAAAATATTTTATTTCAGGTGGTGGCAACACATTTTGTTTAAATCGCTGATTATGAGGATTAAATTTGAAAGGGCAAATTTGTCACGTTTTGAAGTATGGCAACTTCCTTCTTTTAAACTGCTGTATTTTATGATTGCCTTAATATAAATATATTACACTCTGCAGAATGGCAACACACTAATTTTGAGAATCTGAGTTTGTTAATCAAAATAATAAAATAAATAAGAGGCATGTTCAAAATTAGGGTTTCAAGTAGCACATGTTTGAATAGAGAATTACGCGTGTTTAAATTTTGGTGGCTGTAGGCGTCTCAGTTTTGCACAAAATGAGGAACAATCATACATTTATATAGTTGCGTTCTACGGGTTCGTGGATTTGGAGTGATGGATGACAACACTTGATGAAAAATCAAATCACAATTTATTCGTCGGTATTACACAGGAGAGTTCCAAAGACACGTTTACAGCCGTCGAAAAAACACAATAAACACGCTGAAACAATCAGCAACACAGCCTTCAGGCTATCAGGCCATAACGGTGAAGACAGCTTCACGGCAAAGCACTAAAGTACAGCTCCCGACTCGGTCGATCGCTCTCGAGCTGATCTCCGAACTCAACATACAACAGATACAACGCCTACAGGCAGAATATATATAGCTTTTGACCTGCCTTCGAAAACATTCTTGGGGAAACCACTAAGAATAAGTTCTAGAAGGTTCTCGCTCTGTCTATGACAAATCTCAAATTTTGTCGCCAAATGGGTGATTTCACGTCAGATCTGGCAACCTTGCGTTTCCCTGCCATTTTTTGGCAACATTCTTGAGAAAACCGGAAGGAATTCGTTCTAGAATGTTCTCGCTCCGTCTATGGGATATCGCCAAATCTGTCCAAATGGGCGATTTCGACCCAAATCTGGCAACCCTACTTTTCCTTGCTATTTGCTTTGCGGGGAAGCTATCTTGCCGCAGTTAGGCATTTCGCAACAATGTAAAAAAATAACGATACATACATATTTATCTATTATACATACATATTTATCTATTTATCTACTTATCTGATAACAACGTGTAGTTGGATCGGAGAAATAACACTGGACTCATTAAATGATTACATATGTTTATTCCTTTTCTGTGATAATTACAAAGGCTGACTGAACAAAGGACTATTGAACAAAAAAAAATTAAAATGTAACTTATTGGTGTAAAGTATTATCTAAATTTTGCTGTTTACATGCATCAGACTGGCTTTTTAATTATGTCAGAAAGTACTTAAACAAGCGTGTTCCTTTATATTAAACTTAAAAATACCACTATTTGATTTTTTTTTTTCATTAAAATATGTCTGCTAAAGACGTTTTGCGTTTTCTAAATTGCCGCAATTTTCCACCGCAATCTGAAATTCTTTTCTTACTTTTATATGAAAGGAAACATGTCCTGAAGCAATGGTTCTTAAACTCTAGCAAATATATCCCGAGGGATAATGTAGAGGTATTCAGGCTATATGTAAGCTGCTATCTGAGGATGTTAGCCAAATAATAAGAGAAGACGGGAATGAGAGTTCTCGGCGAATGGGAAAAATTAATTCTTTTGGTTGCTTTCCAAGGTGAATCGCCATGCTGGTAAATTAATATTTAACTTTCGCCAAACGTGTAATTACAGAGTTCGTTGGCATTAAAGTTTTTTTTTTGCCTTTTTTGTCTTATATTAAAATATCAATAATACTTATTCTTGCATTTATTAAAGACTTCTATGACTACATAATGAATATACTACTATGTAATAAAATATATATTCCTTTATTTTCCAAGTCGTCTGTCGCAGACATATATTTCCACTTATAAAAAATATTTTATCCACTTATAAAAAATGACGCAATTATTCATGTTTTTCCAGTTTTAAATTTAAAGAAATCAATTTTGTAATAATTACGTATTTTAACATCTTATAATTTCCCCATATCTCTATGCTTTTCTTGACTTCCTTCTACGAAGTAAAAAGGAAGTATTGCAATCGCGAAAAATTTCCGGTATCATATTTCAATGAAAATATCCATTTTGACCGCTATCGACGATTTACGACTGCGATTTAACGATGTTTCTGCGTGACATCTATACGTGAGGACAGAAAAAATGACTCTTTTTTCCCAAACGAATTACAAAACCGATTTAAAATGGATTCAGAAAAGATTTTTTTCGTGATTTCTGTACGTACGTATGTAGGTATCTCGAATAACTCAAAAATGAGTATTTAGAATTATCAACAATTTAAAACTTGTTTAAGTGCGGATAAGCCTAATTTTTTTTTTTTTTACCATAGCTGCCATATTTGTTTACACTTGAAACGTAGCAGGATAGTGAATTAATTGTCTCTTTGCATCTTCAGTGTCTTTTCGCCGAATAGAACCAAAATGAAATTTTTAGTTTTGTGCCTTCTTACTTTTTTTTTTTTTTTTTTTGCATACAAATTGTAATTTTAATTATAAAAGTTGTTTTATTAATTATTTTAACTGTATTAGATGTTTTATATTTTTCTATATCTTTCAATTTTTTAATGAAGATATTTTGAGTTTTTATGTTTTTTTGCCTTGTCTCGTATTGAGAAATGAATTAATTGAATGAGAAATATATCTCTTACGAAATTCGAGGAAATGAGTTTAAATGAAATGCAAGAAAAATGCGTATAATTTAATATTCCGTACAAGGGAATCGTGTGGTATACACATCAGATGTTTTTTATTAAAAAATAGATGTTTACTTTTTTTGCATACAAATTGTAATTTTAATTGTAAAAAATTGTTTTTTAATTATTTTAACTGTATTAGATGTTTTATATTTTTCTATATCTTTCGATTTTTAATGAAGATATTTTGAGTTTTTATGTATTATTGCTTTGCTTCGTAGTGAGAAATGAATTAATTGAATGAGAAATATATCTCTAACGAAATTCGAGGAAATGAGTTTAAATGAAATGCAGCAAATAATACATATAATTTAATATTCCGTACAAGGAAATCGTGTGGCGTACATATCAGATTTTTTTTATTAAAATATAGATGTATTTGTAAAATATTCAAAAAACTAAACCTTTAATTCAAAAGTTCTATTTTTTCATCCAAAAGTTAACGGGAAGAGAGACGGTTCATGGCTTTGCCAAAAATCAGATATTTGTAAATAAAATAGTAATAAAATACCTAAAATGCGCATAACAGTTAATTCCTACTTACCTAGCTCACACCTGAAGTTAGTCACGTGATTGCATATAAAATAGAATTAAATCCCACAGCAGAGTATGGGATAATCTAAAAAAAATCTGAAAAATTAACAATTGTATACAGATTTTTAATGCACAGATTAAAAAAAACATAATTTCGTTAAGGGTTATAAACTATCTTTAGACGGTTAAATTTTGAACAAGATAAAATCAAGATTAGGAAATATATTAAAAATATGATATTACCTGAATTAAAGCATCACAATTTATAAAGTTATTGCGCCCAAAGTACAGATTTTTTAATTTAGTTTTATAAAAAGTTGACATTCTGACAAAGTTAAATCTCAAATTCATTTATTGAAAGAAATTAGCATGTTATTTCAAAAATTATATCCGGTTTTGAATAATAGTTACATCTGGTTTGATGTTTCTGTATGACGCCACAAAAACTAAAGGATTAAAATTATATTAGTATACATTTGGCGAACAGATATAGATTAGAAACTAGAGCAGTTTTGAATTTCCACATAACTCATTTAAAATTATTTCATAAGAGGGTATTTAACATGCCGTGTATATAGAAAAAAAAAAACTCAACGATCCGAAAAGTAAAAATTTGAGATTGTTAGTTAAAAAACCAGAATATACAAGAAAAATTATATAAATATGTATTGGATTATTATTGTTATTGGATGTAGTCGCATGCAGTTATGGTGTCATATTTAGCAATGAAATATGTATAAAAAATAAATAAATGTATAAACTGAATAAGTATATAATTAAAAAAGAAAAGAAAAAATATGAAAATTTTCATATTTTATATTACGCCATAAAGGGGAGTTTTTTTAACGTTTTGTGCGTTACCTTTATTTATTAAATATTATGTTCTTCGCACTTAAATCATAATATTCAATTCAACAGCAATATCATAAAATAATTTAAAAAGAACATATCTTTAGAATTTCCAATACACAGTCTCGCCCGCTGCAGATTAAAATGTTTTCTTTTCACGTACAGTGTTGCCATTACTTTAAGTCGTTAAGTCGTTGAGTACAGTGCTGCCATTGCTTTAAGTCGTTGCCACGCTTTAAGTCGTTGAGTTTGTTAATCAAAAATTCTTTAATGTCTGACAAAATATTAAATACACAATAAAACAAATTCTAAATTAGAACTTCCAGATGCCCATATTCGGGGGGAGGATTACCCTATTCAAATTCTGATGGCTCTAGGTACCTTTGTTTAATCACAATGCGAGAAACATATGCCTCATTATTTAATTTCTTTAAATATAATGCAGGTCTCTAACACTGGGTGGCAACAATGTCAAATGTGATACGAAGTTCACAGTGATTCGACGCAAAATGGCAAAACGATATTAATAGCCCTTCTGTGCTAAAGCCCTTTTGTCTAATAAAATCGTTTCCATAAGTAAGCCGAATTAAAATTTTCGATTTATAGTTAAGAACTTTATATTTGTCTTGTATATACCTAATCGGTACTATTCCGTTTTGAGGACCGTAAAAAAATTGCAGCGAAAATGTATGCGCAAAAGCTCCAAATCTAGCAAACGCCCCATTTAATATCGCGCCAAATCTAGCGTACGCGCTGATTTTAGATTGGGTATGTTCATGCGATGCGTGCGTTGTTATACAACAATTTCAAATTAACTAGAAGTGGACTGTACTAAATATTTTATTCGACAACTTTAATCAAATGCGTGCCATCTTTCAAGCGATGACTTACTACTAACAACAACAGCAATAAAAAATAAAACTGAGTAAGCGTTTACAGGGTTGCTGTAATGAACATCTGCGCCATGCAAGGCGCCAAGAAGAGAAAAAATGACGTAATCTTACAGTTAAATAGTCTTAATGACTTAACATACCCCCCGGCATTGAAGGGTTACTTCAATAATTTCGTTCGATAATACTCATAATAACCTACAAAATTGTACAATTACTACCTTATACAATAATGCAATACGAATAACATCTCTTAATTCAATATAATAATATTCAATTTTCAATACAAATTTTTGTGCACAATACAATTTACAATACAAGTTTTATAATAATAAGCTAACACTTAACTAACTTAGGAAGCTTCTTCTTGGGGTAAAATTGCAATTTTTGTAATTCCACGCTTAATGATGCCCTTTGCTGTCTGTATTTCTACTACTCTAACCTTACCGTCAACTCCAGGAAAAATTCTTGTAATGCGCCCTAACACCCATCTACAGACAGGAAGCTCATCCTCCTTAACTAGTACTAGCATACCTATTTTAATATTCGTTTGTTCTACCTTCCATTTTGAACGCTGTTGTAGTGTGTTTAAATAGTCCCTATGCCAACGATTCCATATCAACTGGACAAATCTGGTAGTTCGTTTCCATCTTGAGAGTCTGTTTTCAGGTATATCAATTAATTCGGGTTCTACTATAGCATTCAAGGGTCTTCCAATGAGAAAATGGCCTGGTGTTAATGCCTCTAAATCATTTACATCGGAAGATAAGGGAGTAATAGGGCGAGAATTTAAAACAGATTCTATCTGAGTTACTACAGTTAATAACTCCTCGAAAGTCAACCTTGCATTACCTACAATCCGCTTTAAGTGATATTTCACGGATTTTATTCCAGATTCCCATAGTCCACCAAAATTAGGTGTCCGTGGGGGAATAAACTTCCATACTATTCCTTCTTCACCTAAATAATCTGCTAATTTTTTGTCAGGATTTCTAATTAAATTGTTAATTCTTTGCAATTCGGCATTTGCGCCAACGAAGTTTTTTGCGTTGTCTGAGAAAATGATTGAGCATTTTCCGCGCCTAGCAATAAATCTCTTTAAGGTGGCAATAAATGCGTCAGTGGTGAGATCACTCACTAGTTCGAGATGCACTGCCTTTGTTATAAGGCAAATGAAAAGAGCTAAATATACCTTATGAAGAGTTCCTTTCCTCTGTCCCTTGTACCTAATAAAAAATGGACCGCAAAAATCGGTGCCGACATGATTAAAGGGTGAGCTTGGATTTACGCGTTCTGCAGGTAATGACCCCATAATTTGTTCGATAGTGACTGGTTTATTTTTACTACAAATTATACATTCATGGGTAATCTTTCTAGTTAAATTCCTACCTTGTAATGGCCAAAATTTCTGTCTCATAAAACACAATAATGCTTGCGAACCTACGTGTAAATATTTCTGATGATAATGCTCAGCAATCAGCTTAGTTAGTTTGCCTTTAACAGGCAAAATTATTTGATGTTTTTGTGAAAACATTACATTGGCCCCTTGTAATCGGCCTCCTACTCTCATTACATTATTTGCATCTAAAAAAGGGTTCAAAGAAAATAAATTACTTTTATTATTAATGGGTTTACCTTGTGCGAGGGAGTTATAATCTGAATAAAAACTACATTTTTGAACCTCTCTTACTAAAAAGGATTCTGCCTCATTTAACTCCTTTGAACTTACTCCTCCTGTTCTTCTCTGTGCTCCTTTCTGTTTTGCACACCTAGAGTTCCAAATGAACCTGAAAATATAACTAACAATACGTAATAATTTTAAATAATTGTTAGTGATATCTAGGACATTATCAGTAAATTTTGAAGGCAAAGTGCATAAACAAGCAATGTCAGTTCTTTTTCTCAGTTCATTAGAAAATGTCTCTGTTTTTTCTAATTGTTCAAAGTCAATGTTCTTGTTAGGTATGACACCCTCACTCAAGAATGGAGGACCTTTCCACCACAGATCAGCATCATGCAGCTTGTCAAAACTCAGTCCTCGGGAAATAAGGTCTGCTGGGTTCTCCTCTGAACGCACATAATTCCACTGGCGTGTATGTGTTAGCTCTTGGATCTGCAACACTCGATTAGCAACAAAAGTTTTTAGTACATGCGGGGGATTCTGAAGCCATGCTAACACTATGGTTGAGTCACACCACAGACATATTTTACTGATGTCCAATTTCAATAAAGGCACCACCTTTGCAACAAGCTGTGCTAGCAGTACAGCTGCGCAGAGTTCCAGTCGAGGTACTGTCAGCGGTTTTAGTGGAGCTACTCTGGACTTGCTGCAAAGCAAATGTGAAGATAAATTATTGTCACTTCTACAGCGTAAATAGATGGCTACTCCGTATGCGTGTTCTGATGCATCTGAAAATCCATGAATTTGTATATCAGAAAAACTATCCTGTAAAACATATCTACTGACTTTCAAATTGTTGATAGATTGCATTGAATCAATAAAAAGTTGCCAATCCTTAATTATCCTTTCGGGTAGCGGATCGTTCCAATCAAGCTTCAATAACCAAAGTCTTTGGATGAAGATTTTTGCTTTTGTTATCCCTGGACCAAGCAGTCCTAATGGATCATAAATGCGAGCAATATCAGACAACACTGTTCTCTTTGTGTAAGTATTTGGTTTCTTGATGGTTGATTTGTACGAAAAACAATCTATCTTTGGATTCCATAATAATCCTAAAGTTTTGATGCTCTGATCGTCATCGAAATTACTGAAAGAATATTTCTCTTGTCCATCCGGAAACTGCAAAAGATCAGGATGATTAGCACACCATCTGTGCAGACGCATTCCTCCCCGTGATAATAGGTTAATCAATTGCGACTGTAATTCTTTAGCCTCTATTAGAGTATGGGCTCCTGTGAGTACGTCATCGACATAAAAATCCCTTTGTACTATTGGCGCTGCTAACGAAAAATTATTTTTCTCGTCTTCTGCTAATTAATTAAGTGTGCGTGTTGCTAGATATGGTGCGTTGGAAGTACCGTAAGTTATAGTCTTCAGTCTATAGACCTTAACTGGTTCTTCTTCACTACTCTTCCATAAGATGCGTAATAAATCTCTTTGATGTTCCTTAATCAAAATCTGACGATACATTTTTACAATATCTGCTGTGAAGGCAATTTTATGCGTTCGAAATCTGCAAATAATATCAAATAGTTCGTCTTGAACTAACCCTCCATTCAGCAGAATATCGTTTAACGAAATTCCAGTAGTCGTAGGAGCAGTGGCATCGAACACTACCCTAAGTTTAGTGCTAGGTTTCTCGGGTCTGAAAACCCCATGGTGAGGAAGATAATATGAGAAACTAGAGCTATCCCCTTCATCAATTTCTTCGGAATGGCCTAATTTATTATATTCCTTAATGAAATCTTCGTATAAGTGTTTCATTGCGGGATTGCGAGTGAAGCGTTTAAGTAGATAATTCAGTCTTTTGCTAGCGTTTTCTCTCGATTCCCCTAAAAGGCTAAGTCCTTCCTCCTTAATTGGCATTTCCACTACATATCTGCCATCATCTTGCCTCGCGTGTGTACGAAGAAAGTGCTGTTCACAAAATTCCTCTTCCTGACTTTTCACTTTTTTTGCTTCATTAATACCTTCAATCTCCCAAAACCTTCTCATGTTGTCAGATAAATTATCCCCATTTTCCACAAACCCACAAAAATTATCAACACTGCCTTGCTGCGGCATGCGCACTGACCCGCTAACGATGTATCCAAAAACTGACTGATGGAGAATCAGGTCTTGCATATTTATTCTATTTGTTCCCAGTAAATCAAAAAATATTTCGTTAGATAATAAAACATGTATTTGACCAGGTTTATAAAACTCTGGATCAGCTAAACCAATGAGTTGCAACTGCTTAACATCAGAAATGTTTATATATCTAGCAGGCGTTACCCGAGTTATTTTTGGAACAACAAAAAATTGTAAGGTACGAATAAAATCTCTAGTAGCGTTAGCGATGGTTGCTATAGCGTTTTCCTTAACACCCATAACTGTACCACTGATACCTGAAATAGAAGCGTTTATTTTTCTTTTCTTCAAATTCAATAACTCAGCACCTTCTTTAGTAATGAAATTATTTTGAGAACCGGAATCCAGCAAGGCTCTCAACGAGATAAATTTTCCATCATTACCCTTAACGAAAATAATTGCAGTTGAAAGCAGAACTTGTTTATTAAAAGAACTGGAAATATTCAGCGCAGTACCGTTAATGGACTTTGTTTGGTTGGTTTCATTAGTGTCACTAACCTTTTGGCTGCTTGCCATTGGAGTAAATGTATCAGCATTTGGAGAAAGATTACTGCTAAATTTATTAGTCTTGTTTGTGATTTGATTCGATGTGCCGTTTGCTCTATCGAAATTTTCTTCATTTCGATCAAAATGTAAGAGCGAATTGTGAAATTTCTGACATTTTCTACATGTATTAGAACTTTTACAGTCCTTGATTGTGTGGACCGAAGATAAGCAATTGAAACATAGTTTTTTTGTCTTTACAAATTCCAATCGTTTCTTGACTGTTAGATTTAAGAATTGCGCACATTTCAACAATAAATGATCAGCTTTACAATAAGGACAATTTTTTGAATTTTCAGAAAGTGATGTAAGAGCCTTGGTATTAAATGAACGTTTCGATTCCCCATGCGGAGGTTTGTAATGTGATAGGGTGCGAGCGTGTTCCTTCAAAAAACATGTCAGTTGTTTAACCGTTCCTATCTCGTCTTTTTTAAGTGACCTTTCCCACCAACACCGAGTATTTCTATCCAACTTTTCAACTAATAAATAAACAATTAACGTGTCTGAAAATTCTTCCACCTTTTGCTCCAATCCTTCCAAGGATCGTAAACATTCCTGCACCTTATCGATAAATTTTAAAAGCGACGAAGTAGAATCACTCGTTTGAGGTATAGAAATTAATTTCTTTATGATAGAATTGATCAAATCTTTTTTGTTGCTATAGCGCTCAACCAACAGATTCCATGCTATGTCATAATTCGAATCTGAAATTGGAATGGACTGAATAATATTTAACGCGTCTGCCTTACACGAACTCTTTAAATATTGCAATTTTTGCGCATTAGTTAATTTGCTATTTTTATGCACAGCTGCGGAAAATAAATCCTCAAATTCAATCCATTCTTCGATTTTCCCACTAAATATTGGAAGAGACAATTTAGGCAATTTTATATCCGAAACAATTATGTCTTTACTCGAACCGTTTTCATTTGAGCAGCTATTCCTTTGAGAACGGATCTCAGAAATTTTTCTTTTAATTTTCAAATGAATTTCATCGAGATTATCTACTACATTTTCCTTTTCCTTAATGAATTCGTCAGTGTCCTTTTCTTCACAATGTGCAAATAAAGAATCGAAAATGTTACTTAATTCCTTTTTAAATTCTAATATTTTTGATTCGTATAACTCCAATAAGGAAATATCTGCTTCATCCACTGTAGAATTTACCTTATTTTCAAACTTTCTGATACTGTATTTTAAACTCTTTTTGTTAGCTTTAATTGCTTTCAATTCACTCATCATGAACAAATAAATAATTTATCACTTACCGTGATTGCAGGTTTCTCGACAGCAACACCGGAAATGAACGATGACACAGTATTCAATCTTAATTGCGTAATCAACACGAAAACGAAAGCATTCCAAACACTCTATATGAAGTTATGCGTAATACAACCAAACGAAAGTATTCTAAATGTTCTAAAAAGTTAATTTTAGCAACAATGTCTTTTACCTGTGGCTCGACGGGCCATAAAGTGTTCATGCGATGCGTGCGTTGTTATACAACAATTTCAAATTAACTAGAAGTGGACTGTACTAAATATTTTATTCGACAACTTTAATCAAATGCGTGCCATCTTTCAAGCGATGACTTACTACTAACAACAACAGCAATAAAAAATAAAACTGAGTAAGCGTTTACAGGGTTGCTGTAATGAACATCTGCGCCATGCAAGGCGCCAAGAAGAGAAAAAATGACGTAATCTTACAGTTAAATAGTCTTAATGACTTAACAGGGTAAGTTTAGATAGTTCTGTATTTCTTAAGACGCCATTGAAATACTAGTTTAATTTTTAAATTCTTTTTTGATTTTAAATCCTTTTTTGATATCCTATGAATTTAACAATTTGAGAATTGCCCATGACGAAAAGTCTGCAATAGAATTTTGGGTAAGGTGCAGAATCACCCACAGCTTGACGCGTTTTTAAGAATTGCACATACTCGGCACATCAACATGTGTACATCGATCTATTGTCACTTGAAAAAAAAATCTCAGAATTGCACAAAAATGGCACTGCGCACACCCTTCACTTTATGTATGTACACATCGACCTATTTTCACTTAAAAAGTAAAAGAAAATTGACAAAAGTCCAATTGTTTTTAACCTTTTAAAAAGCGGCAAACAAATAAGTGGACGATTCTGCACTTTACCGAGAATTTGTTTCAAAGAAAAATCATCATTGATTATAGAAAATTATGTTTGAACAAGCAACGAAATGAAGTTATGCTTTAGCGATAACTCGGTAGCGAAATAGCGATGCAGGCATCCATTCAGTTATGTTTAGATATTTTTATATAAATTATAATAATGATCTGAAATAGTTATTTACTCTTATGCTTCCATTCAGTCATGTAAGGACAGAATAAAAGACTCTTTTCCTTCAAAAACACTAAAAAACTGCTTTAAAATGAATTCTGAAGAGGATTTTCGGGGCGTATGTACGTACGTGTGTACGAACGTACGTATCTGCCTCAGAACGTTGAAATTTTGTATATAGGACTACTATAACATGTAGATGTGCACCTCGTATTTTGGTTTCAGTCGGCCGCGCCAAACGTATATAAATATATTTAAAAATATATCCACTCTGTTACACGCTGAGTAATCTCAATTTCTTTACTCTTATATGTTTGTAAATTGTAAATTTTTTTCTTTAAAAATGATTGAATTATGTTGTTTTTATCTTCCGGTTAAAGGTTTTATGCCTTTAGTTAAACTGTATGCAATAGTTTTAGAATTATCAACAATTTTAAAGTTGTTTAAGTGCTGCTAAGCCTATTTTTATGGCGGCCATTGCTTGTTTACATTTGAAATAGCTGAGTAGTGAATTTGTTGCCAATCTAGAGAAACGTAGCTTCGCAACAACAAGGATAAACGCCTTCATTTATTATTGCGATTTAAATCATGCTTAATCCTTTCTGGAATTTTTTCGAGGAAATAAGTGTTTAAGATTTACTTAATTTTTAATAATTAGTAATTTAATTCTTAATAATTAGTAATTTTTAGTAGAGATATTTTGAGTTTTTATGTATTTTTGCTTTGTTGCGAAGTGAGAACTGAATTAATTGAATGAGAAATACTCAATCGTCTGTAAAAAACTGTTTCTTTTTTGTTTTGTTTGCTAAATTTCTTTTATACATCGTTCTAGCTTTATTATAGTACTTGAATAGAACATATGGCAACAATTAGATAATTCTTTAAACGATACAAGTTTTGTGCATTCTGAGTTATAATATGGACGAAATATAATACTGTTAATTGAACTAGCGCCAGAGTGTCCCTATGGTTAACAAATAGAGTGAATTTTAAAGAATGCACTTATTCTATTGTGGTTTATGCGCTGTCGGCGAAGTAGATATAATTAAATCCAATAAGTTTAAACAAATTGCAAGAAAAAATGCCTATAATTTAATATTACGTACCAGGAAGTCATGTAGTGTACACATCAGATTTTTTATATAAATTATAATAATAAAAAGGTATTATATGAAATGAACCTTTCATCTAAATTAAAACATTAATCTTAGATAGTTATTTACTATTATACTTCCTTTCTTGCATTAGGGTTGCCGTAATTATTTTTGGCAGCACTGGCATCAACAATAGTTTGGCGATTTTTTACGGCCTCAAAACCGAATAATCTAACGAGGTGTTAATGTTAGAACATCATGCTAAGGTTATTAGGATGCACTTATTGCATACAGGGAATTAAAAGGATTTTTCCGATTTTAGATAAGCATGCTTCCGCACATCTTAACATTATCTTAATCCAGTTAAATAAAAAAGAAATAACATAATTATTCCGCTATAATGAGCTTTCTTGGACCGCAAATTTCCTTCTCTTCCCCCTGTGTTCCGCTATATCTAATCCGATAATAAAAATGGATTGTCTCATAAAAACTTGTAAGACCTTCCATGATATATAAAAGAAATACTAGTCAATATCATTAAATCTTTCAAAAGAAATTACATCTAATTAAAAAAATCGTAATAAGATTTATTTGCAATTAGTATTACGCATAGTTATTAAATTTCTTGTTCGTGTTTCACCCCTCTTGTCCAAGTGTCGGGCAAATTCATTGGCCTCTGTCCGAAGCATTTGCCCCGTGTAACATCTCATATTCTTTGGGAACATAAAATGTACGTAACGTCTTAAGATTTAGAAGTGAATTGCTACTCTGTCTTGTAAAGTACCAAAGCGACAGGGAAAGATTGTAAAAGACCCTTTTATTTAACTCAAATGGATATTAACAGAAGCCACTATTTATAGCTTAAATCAAAAATACTGAATTTGAATTGGCTATACAGTAGAATAATACGCAAGTTGGCTGCGACCTTAAGTCAGTGTGATAAGCCTAATGACGAGAATAACGTAACGCTACACTGAATTACTACGGAATACTACTCAAGAGAATCAAATTAGCAACGTAGCCTTCAGCAGGCAGAACATGCTCTGATTCTACTCTCTTAAATTTTCGTTTAAATATCGATCTTTTAAATATCTTTTAAATTTGATTATCGTGCAAGCTATTACGACTTCCTTGAATGACGATTTCAGCAATGATTCTCTGTGTTCAGCCTTCCTCAACTTTGAACGTGTGAACATGCCGAACATTTGAATATTTTCTATTCTTCTTCCATTCCTGCGTGAGAATGTTTTTTGGCATAGCTTTCAAAGCAATAGTATGCACCCGTATTCTTTTCTACAACTCACTCCATTCAGAGGCTCTTACATTTTTTAGACAATTTTGCTTCAAAATTAAAAAAAAAAAAAAAAAAAAAAAAAAAAACTCTTTATCTTGGGAATTTTTGTTTTAACTGCAGCTATATTTCTGGAAATACAAATTTTCGTCTGCTACTTCACAATTTTGTTTTCATGCAAAATGGAGCTTTTAAGGAAGGAATCGATAAAAGGCTACGTTTGTGCTGTTTCAGAACATAAATATTCGTGTCTAGTTATTAAAAAACAATGTGAAAGCCATGGGGTTTTGATATCTAAAGTTACGACAGCTAATATTGTCAACAAGAAAGGACAAAAAATCAGAGTTTGGCTTCAAGGAAAAATTTTTTTCGAATACATATCCAAAAAAAAATGAAAATGCAATGTTTCAAATTTTGCCAAGTAAATTTCATTAATGTTAAAAGGGCTTCCGCCAAGTTAAAAATACTAAAATGATCACTGCCATTTGTAAACAAAATGATTAACTCTGATATAAATGTTAAAAAGACGAAAAAAGTTAATGTGAGTCGTCTGTCTTCACGACATTTCGCTGAACGCAGAACGCTCTGCAGAATTCTTGGTGAGAAGCATTGATCCGGATCAAAAAGGAAAAAAATTGTCAAAATAAATGAATATTGTGTGTGTATTTTAATGACTGCAACTAAACAATATGTATTTATTATCATCAAACAGGAGAAAAAAAATCTTAAAACCTGGTTCAAAGAATCTAAGTAAAGTTTTCCAAACGGATTAATGAATTGTTTTTCATACAACGGCAAATTTAAGATACAGAAAGTAGAGGAAAATATTAAGATCAAATCCACATACTAGCAGAAATGTATTTTATACCCAGTTTTTCAAATACCAGTTTACTCTCTCCTTAACCACACTATTTTCCGATCCCTTTTATTGTGCAAGAGCTGAAAAAAAGGTACATAGTTCTTTCAGTTTATTTTAACACAAACAACATTTGGCGTTATTATCGTCTGTACCAAATATTCCAAATTTTAAAACGCCTCCAATATATAAATTCACATATATCTTGAGAAATTTCAAGTAAAAACTCTAATTTTTTGCGTGTCAAATTTACGGTGATGGCAAAAAAGTTATGCGTCGTAATTCATTTTTTTTTTTTTTCCAAATATTTATAAAATTTACCCAAAAATACAAACTTTAAAAATAAATCAGAAAATATTTGCGAATTTTATTTGGAGAAGAAATCAAATAAATTTAATAAAGAAAGAGAATTAATATGAATATCTCGGTAATTTGGCGAAAAATCGCGCAAAGTTGCCAAATTTAATGGCCATTTGGCGACACTTTGGTCCGGTCCCTGTATCACCCTAATATGTATTGAAACTGAATAAATGTAATAGATCACTAAGTTAGCTGTAACCGTAATTCCATCCTCGTGTTGCTTTCCAGTAATTTCGAGAAGCAGAAAAGTACTAGAAATATCTCGCCGGCCGGTTGAGAACTATTTAAGCTTGAAGAGAAAGCATCTGCTCTTAGTTGCTTAGTTGTTTGTCATTGATAGTTGTTAGCTTCGCGTGAACTGAAATATCTATGTTAGCTTTCTCTTTCTTTAGTGTTAGCTTTTTGTGTCTCCAAAACCGTTGTCAGCTTGGCGATATCTCGCCAAATATCGAGACAATCATTTACTCAATGTTTCGCGTTACATTACACAGAAAAATACAACAATTTCACATATAATTGCACTAAAATCATCTATCTATGTACAAAATTCGTAACTACATCTACGACCACTGTGTTTTAAAATAAAGGCCAGTTAGAGACTTTTGTGGACTGTTATGTATTGATTAAAGCTGTAAATATATCGAATATTTCGATATTTCATATAGCAATGTAATGGATTAATTTGCAAAATATATCATTTGAAGCATATATGCCGGAAGAGGATTTATTTTTCAAAGGTATAGGAATATTCAAAAAAGCGATTCCAGATTCTAAAAAGCTTTTGGATATTCCTTAGAGGCACTAATCTAACGGCAAGCTGAGAATTAATATTCGTTCTTCCTCTGCAGGTGAAAAAGTTCTTGCATCTGAGAAAAACAAAGCTGGAATAAAAGTTTTTCTCTTACCTTAATCCATCTGCTATTGATATTTAATGTGCGTTCACTATCTGGCCAGCCGAAGAACTACATCCCATTTTCTCTTTGCAAGTGAGAGATTGATTCTTTCTTTATGCGTTTCGTGTAACTATTCCTATCATTTATTTCCTGTTTTCTCTTAACTATTTCCTTGAGGTATGTTTCTTGCCTGTGGTTTCCAGCAAAAATGTTGGTGTAAGGATCACATTAAAGAAACTTAAAGTGACGTCAGAACGTATAGAGGTCTTTCCTAAAACTAATTTCTGAATGCCACAGCGGCGGCCAAGCTGCAGATTAGTAGGTGCAATATGCTAGAATCCAAGAAAACTGAAGAGCCACGAGTAGGCCGTGGCCTAGCCAAGCCGCGATCACAGCAGTTTTGAAAAAAAAAAAAAAAAAAAAAAAAAAAAAAAAAAAAAAGGTTTAGGAAAAAAAAAAAAAAAAAAAGCTTCCGTTTTATTTTAAAAGCAAAATACACTAATTTATGAGGGTTTAGGCCATAAGTTTTTATTTTTATTTATTTATTTTTCGTTTTACTGTTTGCTAACATACATTCGCTCTTTAAAGTACATGCTAATATGCATTGCTTTCTAATTACTTAATTAATTTAAAATTTAAAAGCCCACATTTAATCTCTACCATGGCCCGCGGTTTCTCTGTACGGCAGCGAGTGAACAGTTTGAAACTGTTTAAACTCGTTATATATATCCTCCCGCCTTCTTGGCATGCCTTCGTGGTGTAGCGGTCAGCCCACTTGACGCGCATTCGAGAGGTCCGTGGTTCGAGTCCCGGCGAAGGCATTACTCACTTTTCATCTCATCTGTTTCGAAATAACCTAATAACTCTACAGTGGCTCCCGAACTAAAAATGGTGGTGGATGATGATTCTCCCCCATCAGGATTTGGCGACTGGATCCCCTAATCCCCAGTCGCCCTTTAAACAAGTGAGTATATACGGTATTTCTCTCGCTCTCTTGGCATGCTTTCGTGGTGCAGTGGTCGGCACGCTCGACGCGTATTCGAGATGTCCGTGGTTCGAGTTCTGGCAAAGACGTTGCTCATTTTTCACATCTCGTGCTTCGAAATACTGGTAGTTCGGTCCGAGGTTCGAATCCCGCGAACGGGCTGGCTGCATGGGCGTTTTCGTGGTTTTCCCCATGTGTAACGTGTATACGAGCCAGTTTCCCTTAGAAAGTCCTCCACGAAGGCATCCCTCCTCTTAGGCAGATAGCCCTCGAGGCTTTGCCATACTCACAAACACACACACAAACACACGTGCTTCGAAATAACATACTGTCTCTAAATAATAATATAATTAAAAAACTCTCTCATGAAAACACCTTCCTTGTACGCCTATTAAATTATACACGGTTTTTGCTGCAGTTCCTTTAAATCTTTTTCCTCGAATAATTCTAACTTAATTAACGAGTCCTGAAAAAATGGAAATTTTTAAAATTAAATAGCATAGTTATTTTTTGTTATGTGGGAGTCAAAGTTCTTCTAATTTTTTTTTTTTTTTTTTTTTTTTTATAAAGAGTATAAAACTTTCCCAAATATAAGTATAGGAACCGGGAGACCGTATTAAAATTTCTATTTTGTTAATTGTCGAAAATTATTTCTTAAAATTTGATGTTGCAAAAGCATTAAAATTTAGTCTCTTAAAACTCTTCTGTAAATAGAAGTGCATGTCTACGGCCAATGATTGCGAAAATAAAGGCTACGAAAGGACTTTTAAGGAGGGTAAAGGGGATGTAGTATATACACTGCCCTCCAAAAGTTAAGTAACGGCATGTTTTCTAAAGCTCACCATTACAAAAATGTCAGTAATATTTAAATTAGGCGTTTATATGCGGGACAGAAACAATAATTAAGAAAATACAGGATGTTTATAAAGTCCCGGACCCATTTTGATGTTTAAGAATTCATAAAATAATAAAGATAGATTAAAATTAATAACATAAATGGTTAGATAGACTCAAAAAGTTTCATGACCTTTGTCAACGAACTTCCGCGTGTTTCCCCAAGTCGATATTCAATTTCACGCCAGGTACCGGCAACCATGTCGGCATCCACAGAGGCTATTGCGGTTGTAATTCTGGCTTTTAGGTCATCAATGTTCGACACTCTCCTCCTGTAAACGTTGTCCTTTACAAATCCTCAAAGGAAAAAGTCCAGCGGTGTATATCAGGTGATCTGGGTGGCCAAGGAATTGGACCTCCTCGCCCAATCCATCTTCCTGTAAAATGGTCATTCAAAGAACTACGAACGATGGTATCCCAATGAGGTGGTGCACCATCTTGTTGCAAAAGGACAGGTCGCTGAAGCTCTTCTAGTTGTGGAAATACGAAGTTTTCCCAACATGTCTAAGTATACGACTGATGAGACTGTCTTTTCTGTAAAAAGAAAGGCCCAATGATTCGGTCGTGCATTAGTCCACACCACACACTAACCTTTGTGGAATCCTTTTGTGCCTCACGGTATTCATGGGGGTTTTCAGATCCCCATATGCGTACATCATGGCGATTAACAATGCCAGAAAGATGCCAAAAACAAAAGAGAAAAAAACGCAATTAATAAGCAGACGATATTTAGAAAAGTACAGATATTTAGACTGGAAAATGAATTTATCTGAAATTAACCACACGCGCAGACAATACTTACAAAAGTAAAGATATTCAAACCTGAAAAGGAAAATATATACGTTATTCCATCAATAAATGCCATAATTTTGTTTATATCTTCATTATTTTATGAGTTATTAAACATCAAAATGGGTCCGGGACTTTATAAACACCCCGTATATGCAAAAATAATAGCTACCACATCCTTTCTAGAAAAAAATACTTATATAGGAGTCGGAGAAAAATGCAAAAATTTCAAGTTTTGTTCACAAGCGTTCTTCTTCAACTGCTATTAGCAGTTTCGTTGACAGTATAATGGAGAGTCTATCAATGCCTAGTGGAAGTCGTTTGCTTGATTTGTTGTGGTAGTGAGCGATCACATGGATGGAAATAGTGTTGTTACTAGCTGATGCTGCTAGACGTCTTAATGTATCTCGTAGTGTGGTCCACCGAGTATGGAATCAGTTTTAATCTCAAGATTTTGTGTCTAGAAGACATATTCCAGGCAGACCAAGCATTGAAACAGCTGCTGGAGACCGTTATTTAGCTATTTCGGCTCAAAGGAGATGCAACGTTACAGTGCCTCAGCTCATGGCAGGTAATTTGGTGGCAACAGGAACCAGAATCTCAGCTTTACAGTGCGCAGACGTCTGCACAATACAGGTGACCAGTTGTTTGTGTCTCTTTGACCCGAGGATACACAGGTGCCGGGTTATGTTGGGCAAGAGAACACGTCTCCTGTACCAGTCGACAATAGGCATCTATTCTCTTCACAGGTAAATACAGGGGTTGGACAAAAATATGGAAACACCTTTAAAAAACCATGTTCCTTTGCTTAATATGGTGTAGGAAACCCGTTGGCATCCAAAACAGCTTGCAGTCTTCTCGGAATGGACAAATACAGTTCCTGTATGTTTGCCAAGGGAATATTATACCATTCTTCCTGAAAAATGGTGGCAAGTTCAGATAACGATGTTGGCGGTGGATAACGAGAACGCAATTTCCGTTCCAATGTAGACCACAAAGGTTCGATAATATTCAGGTCTGGTGAATGTGGTGGCCAGGGGAGATGGGACAACTCATCCTCGTGCTCAGAAAACCAGTCCTGGACAATGTGAGCTGTGTGAACAGGGGCTTTGTCGTCTTGGAAGACACCATCACCATCGGGGAACAAAGTTTGTACCATGGGATGAACTTGATCGGCCAAAATGTTCATATAAGTCTTGGCAGTCATGCGCCCTGACACCGTTATCATGGGGATAGCAGAGAACCACGATATGGCTGCCCAAACCATAACAGAACCCCCGCCATGTTTCACTCTTGGCAACAAGCAGTCTGTATTATAGGCTTGAGATGGCGTTCTGCAGACGTAAACTCGGCCAGAAGTGGGAAACAATGTGAAAGAAGACTCGTCAGACCATATTACTCGCTTTCACTGCTCTATAGTCCAGGCTTTATGACTTAAACACCACCTTTTCCTGTTACGGGCATTAGCATCACTGATGAGTGGCTTCTCAATTGCAGCACGGCCAGCAATTCCCTGTTTATGAAGCACCCTTCTAATTGTTTTGGTACTCACAGGGTTCGGTAACACAACATTCATTTCAGCAGTAACTTTTGCAGCTGTAGTCTTCTTATTTTTCATCACAATTGCCCTTAATGATCGTCTGTCACGATCACTCAGGACACACTTTCGTCCGCGCTGTGATTTAGCAGATGATGTTTTTCCGCTTTTCAAATATGCGGAATAAATCTTCGATACACTACCTCTTGAAACACTAAACACCTCGGCTACCTTGCTTACGGAAGCACCTACCATAGGTGCTGCAACAATTTGCCCACGTTCGAAGTCTGTTAACTCTGACATAATGCAATGACAACCTCACATAACAGTACTCCGACAGCAACTGAACTGTTTAGCACATTTACGAAGTTGTATAGGTGGCGTCAGTAGTCAAAAACGCCAGCGCCACCTACATATTTCATTAAAATCAATCTTTCTTTTCAAACATGCATTTCACAAGGTGTTTCCATATTTTTGTCCATCCATTGTAGGTTCACAATGGCGAGTGATTCAGGTGATCAGCTGATATAGAAGGAACAACTCACCAAAAATACAACCAATTCCACGTTGTGGAAAGTCACAGTTACAGAGGTGGTGGAATAATGGTTTGGACTGCGATCTCTCTTGGTGGCCACACTGACCTGCATATGTTCTATGGAAGAGCTTTGATCGGTGTGAGATAGCCAGACGAAGTCCTTGATCCATATTTCCCCCTCATATGCTGCTGCTATTGGTCCAGGTGTTCTTTTGATGCGACGTCAATGCGCGACTGTACCGAGCTTAGGTTGCTGAAGTATATCTTGGGGGTCACGGTATGGAGCGGATGAAATGACCTGCTCAATCTCCAAACCAGAATCCGATACAGCATCTTTGGAACAACTTGGGAGACAGGCTGCTGCTTGTCTCCCAAGTCCTCTTTCAAAGTCGTTTAGTTGAGCTTGAACAAGGATTATTCAGTACCTGGTCTTTGCTTCCCATTTCATTGCCCAACAACCTAATTGGCAGCATGAAGCGTCGCTGCCGCCAATTTATTACAGGTAGGAATGGTTACATTCCTTATTAGAAACCATTTCCGTAATGTTATCACCACATGTTTCCTCGAAAAACTGTAATGTACTGTTTCACCAAGACTAGATTTATCTGCGAATGATGCAATTTCTTGTTGTAATTCATGCTTGTATTAAACTTTAGAAATATTCTATGTCACATTCATTGAAGAACTGTTTAGTGAATATCTCCTCTCAATTTCTTGTTTCTATGTTGCTTTATTTTCAAATTAGACATAAAAAATTCTTGCTGTTCTTTATCCTTTGGAGGGCAGTGTTTATATATATGTACTATATACTTTTGGTATTGACGATTGCAATAAAAATGAATGCGCATAGCTAGGTGTTATTGCAGCCCTATATACAAAATTTCAACGTTCTGCGGCAAATCGTTCTTGAGTTATGTGAGATATATGCATATGTACGCACAGACATCAAGAAAAAATCCGTCTTAAATCCACTTTACAATTACTTTTGAAAACAAAGAGGCCTTTATTTTGCATATTGTACAGATGTCATGCAAAAATTCGTCCAAATAGATTAGGGAACGGTCGAAATGGGTATTTCCGTTGAAATATGATACCCGAAATTTCTCGAGACTAAAATACTTTCTTTGCTTAGCAGAAAAAAATGAAATGATATGTTACCAGAAGAAAAAAAAATTCGCAGCACGATTTCGGTTTAAAGTTGGAATTATATATTAAAATCAAATATATACATTAAAACTATTGCTTATTTCAATTCCAGCCGCATTTAGGGAACGAAAAGCGGCGTGTGACTCTCGAATCGCCTGTTTTGCCATTCTTGTCGTAGGAGGGGGTTAGATTAGATGATCTGGATATCGCAAAGCGCATGAGGTTTATGTGCCAATTGGGATATCGCGAAGCACACCAAGCTTATGTGCCAAGTGGATATCGCGAAGCTCACGAGGCTTATGTGCCAACTGGATATCGTAAAGCACATGAGGCTTACGTTCCAGTTGGGTATCGCGAAGCCCAAGAGGCTCATGTGGCAACTGGATATTGCAAAGCACACGAGGCTTATGTTCCAATTGGATATAGCAAAACCCACGAGGCTTACTTGCTAATTGGATATCGCGAATCCCAAGGAGTCTTATGTGCCAACTGGATATCGCAAAGCACACGAGGCTTATGTTCCAATTGGATATAGCAAAACCCACGAGGCTTACTTGCTAATTGGATATCGCGAACCCCAGGGAGTCTTATGTGCCAACTGGATATCGCAAAGCACACGAGGCTTACGTGCCAGTTGGATATCGCGAAACCCAAGGAGGCTTATGTGCCAACTGGATATCGCCAAGCGTACGAGGGTTATGTTCCTGCAAAAAAGCACACCTGCTTTACACACGGTGAAATCCATGAAAACACATATGCTTCTGGCCCATTCGCCCGGGTTCGAACGGGGAGTCCAGTTACAAGAATCAGATGTCTTAACTCCTTGTCCACTGAGTGGTCTTGTAGTAGTGTGTGTATTTGATTATGGCAAAGCACACTAGGGCTATCTGCCTAAGGGGAGGGATGCCTTCGTGGAGGACTTTCTAAGGGAAACTGACTCGTATAGACGTTACACATGGGGAAAACCACGAAAACGCCCATGCAGCCAGCCCGTTCGCGGGATTCGAACCTCGGACCGAACTACCAGTGTTCAGCGATTTTATAGATATTTTCGGTCTTGTAGTAGAAAGCGTCCTTCAGGAATGATGCAATTTATTTTTAGTTTAGGGATAGTAATTTTAAAGATTGATATGTTCTATTCACGTGGCTCACAGATCACTCCATAACAACATTGTTATTGAACGTAAAAGCCGTATGTGTGTGTTGTTATGTACTAAAAACAATTTAGTACAGTAATATGAATGCATATAATTTTTAATTAGGATGAAATATCAAGATTTCGTACTTTTCTGAGAAATCGAATGAGTACATAGTTCTATCCGTCAAATTAAAATGCCTTAATTTATTTCTATCCAATTAAAATTAAGAAAAGAAAGTGTATTTTCACTCATGAAATGCCAAAACAAAAGCATATTATATAAAGTATAAAATTAATGCACACGTATTTTTAGGGAAGGACCATTTTATATGCCCAAGCAAAGTCTCTCGAAGGAAACAAAGAATGCTAGCTATGTACGTAAGTACGTAAATGTTTTTTCATTAATGTTTATTTTTGCCTAATATTATAAACCAGGCTGTAATATTCTAATCACCAGTAATTATGTAAATTAGACGCTTCTTGAAAGTAAATGTGTCTACGTGTTAAGTTTTAAATTGGTAGAAAAATTAATATTCAATTAATAAATTTTTAGAAAGTGTAGAGTCTTACAGAGCAACTCTTTTCGCTAGACTGAAGTTACGGATATCTCGAGTCTAGATTATTTAAATTGTATTGTATTAATTGAGAAATAAGAACTAAAAAAATTAACTTTACTCTAATGAAACTTGAAAGAAGATTTCAAATGAATACAAATGTCAAGAATACAAATGCAAAATTTAAATTCTGTTGTGATTAGTCTACAGAATCCATGTTAAGACATGGAACTGGCAAAATAGCACCAAGCTTCAAGTTAATTGTCATTTCCAGTTCAATTTAACGATGTTTTTGCGTGATATCTGTACGTAAGGACAGAATAAAAGACTCTTTTCCTCCAAAAAAAATTATAAAACTGCTTTAAAATGAATTCTGAAGAGAATTTTTCTTGGCGTCTGTACGAAAGTATGTACGTACGTACGTATCTCGCATAACTCAAAAGCGAGTAGCCTCAGAACGTTGAAATTTTGTATATAGGACTGTAGATGTGCACCTCGTATTTTGGTTGCAATCGGCCGCGCAAAACGTATATAAATATATTTATATATATATATATACACTCTGTTACCCGGCTCAGTGATCACAGTTTCTTTACTCTTATATGTTTGTAAAATGTACAGTTTTTGCTTTAAAAATGAATAAATCATGTTGTTTTTATCTTTCGGTTAAGGTTTTTATGCCTTTAGTAAATCTGTACGCAATACTTTTAGAATTATCGACAATTTTAAAGTTGTTTAAGTGCCGCTAAGCCTACTAATTTTTTTGATGGCGGCCATTGCTTGTTTACATTTGAAACAGCAGAGTAATGGATTTGTTTGCCAATGTAGACAAACGTAGCTTCGCAGCAACACAGATAACGCCTTCATTTATCCAATTCAATCGAATTAAATCATGCTTACAAAAGGAAGCATGATTTAATTCCAGAACATGATTTAATCCAGAACGAATTAAATCATGTTCTGGAATCTTTTCGAGGAAGTAAGTGTTTAAGATTTACTTCTTAATTTTTAATACAGATATTTTGAGTTTTTATGTATTTTTGCCTTCTCGCGAAGAGAGAACTGAATTAATTGAATGAGGAATACTCAATCGCCTGTGAAAAACCTGTTTCTTTTTTGTTTTGTTTGCTTAATTTCTTTTATATATCGTTCTAGCTTTATTATAGTATTTGAACAGAACATGTGGCAACAATTAGAAAATTCTTTAAATGATATAATTTTGTGCATTGTGAGCGAAATATAATACTGTTAAGTGAACCTAGCGCCAGAGTGTCGGTACGGTAAACAAATAGAGTGAATTTTAAAGAATGAATCTATTCTATTGTGGTTTATGCGCTGTCGGCGAAGTAGATTTAATTCAATCCAATAAGTTTAAACGAAATGCAAGAAAAAATGCGTATAATTTAATATTCCGTACAAGGAAGTCATGTGATGTACACATCAAATTTTTTTTGTAAATAAAATACCGACGTTGTTTACGAACTTTATGACTCAATGTTAATTAGAAACACTACTGCTTTTCTGTTACTTTATGCTGCTGCGCAATGAATAATGATCACTTTTCAAGCTTTGATTTCAAAATATCGCATCGATTCTACTATATCCTCTAGTCTGGTATATTGCGGATTCACAAATAAATCACTTACAGCAATTAAAACAATGTTAAACCAGCACACCTTTAGAATACCTGATAGAGTGCCGTACATTTCTTTTTCATTCTTTTTCGCCCAAAGAGGGCTCAGAAGGGCTATTTGATTCGAAACAGTATTTTCCTTTTAATGAGTGTTAAAATCTGATGTTGCCACCAAATATTATGGCCCTGTATTAAGATAAAAAATTTAAAGAAAGAAAGAAATTAAATAAAAGAGGATGTGCAGGAATAAAGCTATACTTCTCGCATTGTGGAAAAAAAAAAAAAAAAAAAAAAAAAAAAAAAAAAAACTAAGGTACCTAGAGCCATCAAATTTTGAATAGTATAATCCTCCACCCGAACATGTAAACCTGGAAGCCCGAAATTTGAAATTCGAATTTGTTTTATTATCTGTTTCACATTTTGTAAAACTTTAACGAATTTTTGATAAACAAACTCAACCGATGTCAAAGCGTACTTCGAGAGTACTTAAAACTCCTTTGGGCTTCAAAATTTTATTTACAGTGGCTCATAATTGTTTTCTAGCATTTGTATTTCAGTTTTACGTTCAAATACAAGTTAGTAAATATTATTTAAATGATTTATTATTTTTATTTCACGAATATTATTGATCATCATTTTTAAAACCTGCTTGTTTTGGGGGAAAAAAAACTTTTTAAAACGTTTCTGACAATAAATAAACAAATAAATCAATAAAAATTAAAATAAAATCTGAAAGCTTCCAGATATTATTTAAAATCACTTAACCCATAAAATACAATTCAACAACAGTATCACAAAACATTTAAATAGAGCATATCTGTAGAATCTCCGATACACAGTCTCGCGCGCTGGAGATAAAAATGTTTTCTTTTTTCCATAAAGTGTTGCCATTGCTCGCTTTGAAATCGTTGAGCTTCTTAATCAAAAATTCTTTAAACCTTTAGAAAACATGAAATGAATTTTAAAACAAATTCCAAATTTGGGCTTCCATATGCCCATCTAGTGGAGGACTACACATTATTTAATATTTGATATCTCTAGGTACCGTTGGTTTTTCTGAGTGCGAGAAACATACCTATATTAATGCAGATTCTTCGTTATTTAATTTCTTTAAATATAATGCAAGGCTCTAATATTTAGTGGCAACAATTCGAAAAGTGAAACGCGGTTTTATAGTAGATTCTGCAGAAAGCCGAAACAAAATGAAATTTCTCGGTCAATTGTTCCCTTTGGGTTAATAAATTTCTAACAGAACTTCTCGTTAATTTGTAGCAGTTTGCTATGTTCATCTCGGATGGAATAGTTAATATATATTGCTAAACAAGGAATAATTTTAAAGTGCAGACGATAATCCTTATGATGTGTTTTTTTCTGCTTCTAGGAAGGAAAGGAAGTATTATAATCGCAAGATATTTCGGGTAACATATATCAACGAAAATCTCCATTTTTTAATCGCCCTCGAATTCTTCTGTCTTCAGCTTATCAGAACCAATAACAGCTGACAGTTCAAACATGTAACAACTGAGATTATAGTTAATAAGATAATTAAAGATTATCTACACTTTAATAGCAACGCCCACAAATAACTTCAATTTATCAATTAGCTATACAATTGCACGTATTTTACAGAAATTTAACTTTTGGGTTATTTATTCTCCTATCAATAGAATTCCAAGTTTCATACTTAAGGGTCCCATTCTAGATATGTATTCTCGGGGTATTTACAGGATTCCTTGCCAATGGGGTTTAATTTACATGGATCAAACTAAAAGAACTTTAAAAGTTAGTGTTAGAGAACATGAGGCGTATGTTAGGGAAAAGGAAACACAGAAGTCCTCCGTTGCCCAGCACTGTTGGTCCGAAAATCACACTTTCCTCTTTTCTGCAGCCAAAATAAATCATATGTTTTATCTTTGTAATTTTATCTTTTGTCTTTTTAATATAACATAGATTGTATATAGTTTAGGTTTACTTGCATAATTTGTGTAGGGGAAGTTTTTCGGTAGGCAAGAGTTTCTAAATTACTTTGGTTTTTCTGAAATATTTGGTTTTCTACTCTTAATTGACATTTAATAATTTTATTCCTAGTCATTTACTTGCTAATTTCTCAAAGTACCACTAGTTAAATTTTTATTTTATTTATTTATTTATTTATTTTATTTATTTATTTATTTATTTTTAGTAATTCACACTATTTGGTTTTACTTTTGATTTTGAATTTTACTTTAACCCTTGCCCATATGGATGACGAAACACGAATTGAGTAATTGAAGAGTTTTGTTTTGAAGGCAGCTTCCCCTTGATAAGTCTGTCTTGTGCCTGCTCAACAATTAATCACTTATGCAATTTAATTTTTTTGGAATAATATATTTTTTCACAGATTTAGATACGTGCACTTAATTTACATATGCTCTTAAAATTTAAATGATATTGTAAATTAGTTTGCAGCAATGACAAATTTTTACTTTTGAAATTAAAATTTCTTAATTAAATATTAATTTTATATTACTTTATACGAATAGAGAATATTTGTTAAATTATATATATATTAATATTACCTTTTTATAATAATTATTTTAGACGGCTGGTGGCGTAAGCGGCTACTCGATATCGAGAAATTAAAATGACTGTATGCCAGAGCAGAAGTAACTGAAAATAAAATAATAAAAAAAAATCTGAAAGGTTTCAGATTTTAAATTACGTCCAAAGGGGCGTTTTTTAACGTTTTGTGTGTTACCATTATTTATTAAATATCATGTTCTTGATACTTAAATCATAAAATTCAGTTCAACGGCAATGTCGCAAAATAATTTTAAAATGAGCCTATCTTTAGAATGTCCGATACACAGTCTAGCGCGCTGGAGATAAAAAGTTTTTTTTTTTTTTTTTTTTCCGTACATTGTTGCATTGCTCGCTTTGAAATCGTTGAGTTTGAGTACAAAATGTGAAATCGATCATAAAACAAATTCCAAATTTCAAATTTGATCTCCCACATGCCCATGTTCGTAGGAGGATTACGTCATTCAAAATTCGATGGCTCTAGGTACCGTTGTTTTATCACAATGCGAGAAATATACATGCATTTATTCAGAATTTTCATTATTTAATTTCTTCAAATATAATGCAGGACTCTAACATTGGGTGGTAGCAGTTGGAAAAGTGAAACGGACATTTATAGTGATTCAACGCAAAATTGCAAAACGAAAACAATAGTCTTTCAGGGACAAAGCCCCTTTGGGCTAAAAATGATAAGTCTTTAGTTTTCCAAGGCCGCCTAAACTGGTTTCTTAACGTTTTTAGCTCTCTCGCTAAACTCGCAGTTTACCGGTGTGTTGCTGCACTCAATTCTGCTAATCCATTTTTGTTGTCTTTTTAGCTTTGTTGTTAAGCACCGTTTTCTTCGTACTTAGGTCATATATATTTCAACAGCAAAATTACAAAAATCTTAAAAAGAGCATAGCAGCATATGTTTAATGTTCTGTTTTCTTAGTAAGGAGGCATACAAAAGTGTTTTCTGTCTTTTTATTATTAACGTTTTGTATATTAATTTTATTTATTAAATAACAGGCTCTTCACACTTATGTTACATAAAACTCAGTTTAACAGCAAAACATTTAAAAGCAACATTCTCTTTGTAATTTCCGATAGATAGTCTTAGGCATTCGAGATAAAGATAATTTATTCTGTTGAGAATCGCCACTGCTCCCTTTCAAATCGTGGATGGAGTTCGTCAATTAAAAATTCATAAAGTTTTACAAAATGTGAAATAAGGAAATATAACGAAATAACGTCATTATAAGGAAAATATTGAATAAATGATACAGATTGTGAATTAAATGCATTTTTATTATTTAAATCAATCTTATTCAAAAGTAAGAAACGAATATTAAGAGATGCATCTTTTGCTCGCAAAAAGCTTAGTTTGTTAATTCACAACAGATAATTCAATTTGAAAGCTAAATATCTGATATTTTGTCGAATTGCGACAGACTCGAATGAAAAGGAAAACGCCGTTTTTATAGTGACTCAACACAAAATTTCATTTCGAGACGAATGGCTCCTTTTGGACTAAAAAAGTGCTATGTAAAAATTAAAATCGATATTAATTTAGATGTTTGTCATAAATATACTCAAATGGGAATATTTGCAAATCAGCAGTAATCACGAAGCATCAATTTTACATTTTTTGAGAATTAAAAAAAAATCTTTGAATTTCATTTAAATTTATTGGATTGAATTAAATCTACTTCGTCGATAGCGCATAAACCACAACAGAATAAATGCACTCTTTAAAATTCACTATATTTGTTTACTATAACGACACTCTGAATGCACAAAATTTATATCATTTGAAGAATTATCGTTGCCACATGTTCTATTCAAATACTATAATAAAGCTAAAACGATGTATGAAACAAAACGGAAAAGAAACAGTTTTTCACAGACGATTGAGTATTTCTCATTCAATTAATTCAGTTCTCACTTCGCGACAAGGCAAAAATACATAAAACTCAAAATATCTGTATTAAAAATTACGAAGTAAAACTTAAACACTTATTTCCTCGAAAAAATTCCAGAAAGGATTAAGCATGATTTAATTCGCAATAATAAATGAAGGCGTTATTTTTGTTGCTGCGAAGCTTAGTCTCTCTAGATTGGCAACAAATCTACAATTCTGCTGTTTCAAATGTAAACAAATATGTCCGCCATGTTATTTAAAACTTAACCGCACCTAAACAGCTTTTAAATTGTTGATAATTGTACAAATATTGCTTCTAGAATTACGAAAGGCATAAAAACCTTAACCGGAAGATAAGAACAACATAATGCAATCATTCTTAAAGCAAAAAATTTACAATTTACAAACATATAAGAGTAAAGAAACTGAGATCACTGTGCCGAGTAACAGAGTGGATATATATATAAATATAGTATTTATATACGTTTGGTGCGGCCGATTGCAACCAAAATACGAGGTGCACATCTACATCTTATAGCAGTCTTATATACAAGATTCCAACGTTCTGAGGCTACTCGTTTTTGAGTTATGGGAGATACGTACGTACATACGTTCGTACAGAAACCACGAAAAATTCTCTTCAGAATTCATTTTAAAGCAGTTTTATAATTTTTTTGAAGGAAAAGAGTATTTTATTCTGTGTTTACGTACAGATATCACGCAAAAACATCGTTAAATTGCATTCGATAGCGGTCAAAATGGATATTTTCGTTGAAATATGCTGCCTGAAACTTTTCGCGATTACAATACTTCCTTTTTACTTCGTACAAGGAAGTAAAAAGAGCCGTCTGAGAAGAAAGTGAATTTCTAGGGCATTTTTCTTCATTGTTTCGGAGCAAGGATAGAAATTGGAGAATTCAGAAAGGTAAAGAAAAAAGGTATAGCTAAATATAGATATTAAACGAGATTTCATACCAGTGCTCAAGATGGAAAAAGAACCGAGTCAGCATAAGAAGCAATGCGAGATAAACGATAACTTGAAGCCGGAAAAATGGGATAAAACGCGGATCAGCGAAATGCATTTAGACTGCTAGAAATCTCCAAATATCAAAGGGTTATATTACTATGAAAGGGAGCATCAATCCCCCCAAAGCTGTCACGAGATTATTACGAGTGGTAAGATGTAGACCTTTCTCACTCACCATTCATTTTCAGAAGAGGAGTTTATTCGAAGTTGTTTGAAGAGCTTTTATATGCCATATCTTCTTGTCAAGAGGTTTAAGGAGAAGTATTACATGCTCCTACAGTGATTGATAAGAGGGTTCAAGTTATGGATAGCATTTCAAAGTCACTGGTGCATGTTTGGATTGATTCAGAGATGCTCAAACTTCGCCTGACAGACATAAATTCATAAATTGCACTCTGGATAATGAAATAAAGCGATGAAGAAAAATGTACTTTGATACAAAGCACCTGATAATACATTGCATATACATCTATATATCTAAAGAAGAATGTCTGTGTGTTTGTTCGAGATTAACTCAGTCACTACTATAACTATCGTCATCAAACTTCCTACAATTCTTTTCTGGGTCCTGGAAAAGCTCGACGCCCACTTTTTTCCAAAAATAAATGGGTAAACCAAAGATATTAATTAAAAACTCTGAAAACACTCATTTTTGCACTCATTTTCCGAGTGGCAACAGTCTCGCATGCTGGAGATAAAAATCTGCTTTATTTCGAGAAGTGTTGCCACTGCTCGCTTTCAAATCCTAAAGTTTGTTAATAAAAAATTTCGAAGCTTTATAATGGAATAAAATTAGCATTGCCAAAAATTAAATACATTATTCCCGATATAAAAAAATTGTGGGAAGCCATTTCGACTATTCTCATCTTTGTACGACTTTAATAAGCCGAGATGTTAATTAAAAACTCTGAAAGCACACATTTTTGCACTCATTTTTTCGAGTGGCAACAGCCTCGCGCGTTGGCGATAAAATTGCTTATTTCGAAACGTGTTGCTAATGCTTGCTTTCCAATCTTTAGAGTTTGTTAACCAAATATTTGTAAGTTTTACAAAATCTGTATAAATAAAGAAGAATGCCTGTTTATGTGTTTGCTCACGTTATTGATTTCTGATCAGTTATGATCGATTTTTTTGCCACATTTAATCGACTAAAATTGAATATAAGTGAAATATTGGATGGAATTTAAGCTTTTACGACCATTTGATCAGAAAGACGAAAATCATTAAAAACTCCGTGCCATTGTTGCTGATATAATGAGAGAGAATTAGTTTATTTTTCTATCGGAATTTTTTATGTGGGTTCCATATCGCATCAGACTTAAAAATGTATGACTATGAATCGTATTTTTTGCATCGTTATTAGAGAAGGTTAACAGCGGTATTGTTCTCTCTGTCGTTAGGTACATTAATCTCAGTCTACAGTGTCTCACAAAAGTGATGGGACACTTGTGCTTTACAAAAGGAAACTGTAATAAAATTAATTAAAAAACATGTAAACATTTTTCGTGGGTGTGTTTCATACTTAAATTTAGTAACAATTATTACATAACATACATTTTCTCAAAATATTAAAATATTAATTTAATAAAAATACAATTGTTTAGAACGGAGCAAAAAATGGCTCACATAAGTGATGGGACACCATTAGATACTACTACATACTACAATAAAAATATTTTTGGGGGATTTTATTTTTACTCAAAAGCAATTGGCAATAATTTATAAAATCGTCTGCAGTCTTTCTCTTCAGTTTGTTTTAGAATTTTTGTGTTTTTTAGCTCTGTGCAGCCATGAATGCTAAACGAAAAGAAACTTTGTCTGAAATTCGAAAATTAGTTATTAATTTGCATATTGAACGTGGAAAATCTGTTAGAGAAACTGCTGAAACAGTTAACTTGAGTCATTCAACAGTTTTCAATATCATTAAACGATATAAAAATAATCATACGATTCAGGATAAAAGAACACCTGGCCGACCATCAAAGCTATCCAATGGAAGAAAGCGAATTATCGTTCGAAATATTAAAACAAAATCCAAGAATGAGTGCTCCTAAAGTTGCAGCTGATTTAAAAGCATTATATGGAGTAATTGTTAATTCTAAGACTTATAGAAGAGTAATTCGATCTACTGTATATCACGGTAGAGCAGCCAGGAAAAAATTCTTCGTAAGTGAAAAGAATAGAAAACTCAGACTGGCTTTCGCAATTTAATTCGCAACTAACATTAGCTATTTAAATACCAAACCTGTAACAATATTATAATTTCGGTACCAATAATTGTTTAGGGTGTCAAAAGTATTGGTTACATTTAAGGTTAATCGATTCAAGAAAGTAATCATCACGAGACCTTTATTGGATTTTACTAACACTAGTGTATATATTTCCTTTCATGATAAATAATTAATCTTGGCCCAATAACTTATAACAATCACATCCACGTAATACATTTACAATAATACCTTTGTTTACTTATTCATCCAGGCGTATTAATAGATGTCTAAAGAGCTGCACTCTATGAAGAGACCTTACGTCGTCCAGCTGCTACATACCTACCAAAAATATATCACCATAATAGTAAGGAATGAAGAAATCTCAACATACTTACCTAACCAGACAATCCTTTTTCATGAATCGTATTCCCTTTTTTTTTACTTCACTTATATGTGTGCTGTATTAAAGGAAAAGTATAAGGAGAAATAAAATGCATTTGGTCTATTGGGATATTTTCAGATAACGTTTGTGCTCGTAGGCTTGTTAAAAGAAAACAAAAAAATCTGATGTCGACTATTACATGACTTTCTTCTACGGCGTGTTAAAGTATGCACATTTTTTTCATTTAAAATTATTTCCTCGAATTATTCTAACTTAAATGATGGATACTTGAGGCGAGTTGAAAATGACATCAAACACTGCAAATTTTGGATTTAAATATTGCGTTCAATTTCTGTCGTACGGCTGTCGAACTTCTTATAATTTTTTTCATAACGAGTATAAACTTTTTCTCAGATATAAGCATGGGAAACGAGAGACCACATTAAAAGTTATGTTTAGTCATTTGCCTGAATTTATTATTTTTTAATTTGACATAACCAAATCATGAATATCATCAACCATTTAAAAAGTTCTACAACCGGAAGTTTATGACTAGAACCAATGATTGCGAAAATAAACACCGGATAACTACTTTAAAGTCGGATAAGAGATATAAATACAGACTTTTAGTGTTGCCGATTACAATAAGAAAGGGAGATGTACAACCAGAAATTATAGCAGTCTCTTATACAAAATTTCAGCGTTCTGTTGTAGGGTTTATATTTATTTTAACTAACATTTATTTTAAGTTTAAACAATCTTTCCTGTCAAGCCTTACTTTCCCCTGGAATTGCTAATGCCAGAGTATGTAAATTTTAGAAAACGCGCAAAGTATTCAAAATAGTCAGTGGAAGTGTTCTGAGTTAAATAGAAGGGAAACGAGTTCGAAAGTGTGCTTTCTTGCTTTACGAGCGTGGAGGTGGCTAGTTAGAAATTGAAGAACCCCGCGTTTCGGCCTGTGTGCTTGCCTCGGAGAATTGTTAATCGTTCAACGTGATATTCAAAGTTTGCTGAATTAGCAGCGGTATTGTAAAACGCGGTGAGATTAGTTACTTTTAGAGAGCCTCGTAGTTAGAGTCTTGTTATTATTTCTTTTCAGGTTCTTATTTTTATTTTACCGCCGGGTCGGCGTAGTTTGTGAGCGTCAAGAGCACGCAATTGTAATTTCTTAAGTTGAATAAAAAAGGACTTAGCAAGACTCTGTCTATTTTCCAGTTTCAACAGTCACCTCTTGGTTGCGTGCAGGTTGGAGTCGCGCAACTTTACATTGGCCCCCGAACACTTCTCGAACTGAAATGGCCGAAAATCGGATGGAAGCTGCTGGACAACAACAAGAAATGGCAAGCCGATTGGAAGGATTTGGATACCTGGTCCAGACGATGAGAGAGTCAATCAAGCCAAACGTCAATTTCGACGGAAAAAATTGGGTGGCGATATTTCTAGAAGGCTTCGAAAATCACTTCCAGCTCTACCCTGTGCCTGAAAGACAAAAAGTTGCCATCGCCTTATCTGCACTAAGAGGACAGGCTATGGTGGAAGAATATAGGCAAATTTTTATTAGGGGAATTCGGAGGCCAGACATATACATTTGAAAATTTCAAAAAATCGTTATTAAAGGCCCTCCCCATAGTGAAAGATCGAGCAAAGCTAGAAGCCGAATTGTATAGTTTTTATCAACGGAATATAGAAGAGTTGACGGACTTTATTCTGCGAAAAATGAAGCTGACGGATATGCTGTATGGGAAGAAACCCGACGGGGAGATTATTGAAATAATCTTACCAAGATTGTTACCTGCTGTTCAAGACTACTTCGAAATTAGAAACCCAAGCACATTGCAGAAGCTCTTCGAATTGGCGGTCAAGTTCCAAAATCGCAGAATAGCGGAAAAAGCTAGAGGGCATCGTATTCTCAAAGTATCCGAAGGCAATCTTCAAATGAGCAGACCAGAAATGTAAACCGCTCTTATGGGGGAAAGAGCTATCAAGCTAACTCATCGAAGCTCGAAGGTCAAGGCCCAAAAAGGAAATTTGAAAACAACCGTCCGCGTACCCAGAAGGCAGAAGTTGAAAGGAAAGCTTTAAGCGAGCAGAGGGACCTGTGAAAGCGAGGGTTCAGACACCGCAAGTTTTGAAAAAACCCTCAAGAAGACACTTAAATACGGTCATAGTAAAGAACTCACAGTTACCAATTATACAAGTCCTGGTTGGCGATGTACCAGTAGAAGCCCTCATCGATACAGGAGCAAGAGGTAATTTTATGAGTGATATTTTTTTAAGAAGAACTTTAATAGGTTTCGATTATTTAAAAATAAAAACAGAGAAATCATAGCAGGTCAAAGACAAACTTGTCAATGTATCGGAAAACTATCTTTAAAGATACAGGTCCAAAATGGAAGCCTTAAAGTATTAATTTTTGTAGTAAAAAACTTGCAAAATCCACTTATTTTAGGTATGGAGTTTTTAAAAGCCGCGAAGGCCAAACTGAATTTTCAGGAAAGTTCTATCGTGCTGGAGATGGATCGGAGGGTGGTGGAACCAGTGGAACAACCGCAAGTCGACCTTAGCCATTTGAATGACCATGAAAGTCAAGCCATCCAGCAAGTGGTGAGTACTTTTTCAAATTTTTCAGAACGGCCTGGTAGTTGTCAAATGGTTACACATGAGATACAGTTAACTGCCGACAAACCCTGTAGGACTAAACCTTATCGCTATGATAAACAGAAAGAGCAAATCATAGAAGAACATATTAAGGAAATGTTAAAGAACAAAATAATAACGCCCATAAATAGTGAGTACGCGAGTCCAGTCGTACTATGTAGGAAAAGAACGAGTTTCCTCCTTCGGATAAAAGGGCTTGGAGGTTTGCTATCGATTACAGAAAACTTAATAGTGTTACTAAATTCCCAGTTTACCCTTTGCCGGTTATAGAGGAAATTATTAGAAAGATTAAATCTACAAGATACATGATTACGTTGGACTTAACGTCTGGCTACTATCAAATAGCTATGAGACCCGAAGACATACATAAAACCGCGTTTATAACAAAATCGGGCACTTATGCATTTTTACGCATGCCCTTTGGGTTGTGTGGGGCCCCGTCAACATTCCAGAGAGCTATGGACATTGTTCTAAAGCCTGTCCTAGGAAAATCGACTTTAATCTATCTAGATGATATAATTATAATGAGTAGTACGTTGCAACAACATATTAAAGATCTAGAAGAAGTTTTTAAATTATTAAAAGAGGCCGGTCTTACAATTAACGCCTCAAAATGCAAGTTCGCAACTAAAGAACTTAAATATCTGGGTTATAAAATTTCGCAAAAGGGTATAGAAACTCAAGATTCAAAAATAAAAGGAATGAAGAATTTCCCACCTCCCAACACCGCCAAGAATCTTTCTTCTTTCCTTGGGTTATGTTCTTATTATCGGTCATTCATAAAAGATTTTGCTAATATTGTTGAACCCTTGTTAGTAATTAAAAGAAAGAAAAGTAAATTCACGTGGACAGCAGAAGCAAATACCGCATTTGAAAGGTTAAAAGAAGCACTCATCAATGCCCCTGTTTTGAAATTCCCGGAGGGGGACGAAAACCTGGAAATTGCAGCAGATGCGTTGGACTATGCTGTAGGTGCTGTTCTCATGCAAAATGGCCATCCTTTGGCATTCTTTAGTAAAACGTTGAACCCTACACAAAGGAATTATACAGCTACAGAGAGAGAAACATTAACCGTATTAATGGCTGTACACAAATTTCGAGTTTATTTCGGCAAAGCGCCAGTAACAGTCTTTTCGGATCATGCGGCTACTGGTAGACTTTACTCGGGGAAAAACCAAACGCCCAGGTTAATAAGATGGGCATTAAAACTTCAAGAATATAATCTCATAATTAAATATAAACCGGGTAAGGAAAACAATGTAGCTGATGCACTTTCTCGTATAAAACTGGACGATGAAGGAAATGAACTCAAATGCGCTGTGTTGACTTCAAAAATTTTAGATTCTAGAGAAACAATTATTGCTGAATTGAAAGCTGATCCTGAATTTGGAAGTATCTATGCATATTTGAAAGACCCCGAAAGCTTTGAGCACACAGATATCGATGCGATAAAAAATAGAGCAGAAAACTATGAAATAATAGATAATTTATTATTTTATACGAAAACAACAAACGAAAATCTCGAGTACAAACCAATCATCCCAGCCTCGCTTCGATTAAGCCTTTTGAAGGAATTACACGACGCGAAAACAGCGGGTCATTTAGGGGTCAGAAAGACTTTAAAAAGGGTACGCGTGGCGGTATATTTCCCGCAATTATACAAAACAGTAACTGCGTATGTCAGGTCCTGCAATCAATGTCAGTTAATAAATGATATTAATTACAGTCCGGCCAGGTACTTAACTCTTTCGCATCGAGAGAGGGCAAAATCTCAATTCCCCAAACATCGAAAACGCCCGTATCTAAGAATTTCTCCTGGAATGCTTTTCCTTCCCCCATGACAAGTTGAATACTACAGCCCTAACAATAGCCTTACTTAAGTAAAGGGAGAACTTCTTTCTTCGACGCTCTGACACTGTGTGAAGGTCCCCCTTGGGACAGGATTGCAACTTCGGGCATCAAAAGCTAAACACTGACAGTAAACAAAGGAAAGGAAGGAACAAAGGAAACAAGGAAGCTACTTTTAGTAGCTTCAAAAGAATGATTGACATGTGATTTAACAACACCTGAAAGCAATGAGTAATGCAGTAACGTGATGGAGGAAAGCACTGGGTAGGAAATTATTCAAGCGTTTCGGGCGTCCAGCCGATGTCTGAATGCTCAGGCGTTTAGGGCGACTTCGATGCGAAAGAGTTAAATAGCATTCGCGCTACATTTCCGAATGAAATTTTAGGCATAGATCTTCTTGATCCTTTCCCCCAGAGTGAGTTAAATAAAAATCGTTTTCTTTTAGTAATTATAGATCATTTTTCAAAATGGACAGAAATTGTTCCACTTAAAGGCGCGTCAGCCAAAACAGTCGCAGATGCATTCTTACACAGATACATTTTAAAATACGGTGCACCGATAAAAGTCATTAGCGATAACTGTAAACAATTCGTTAGCCAAATATTTGAAAATATTTGCACTGGACTTGGCATACGCCATATCAAAATAGTTCCGTATAGACCACAGGCAAACATCGCAGAAAGAGTTAATAAAAATGTTGTAAAAATAATTCGAATTTATGTTAGCACACATCACAAGCGCTGGGATGGCTACATAAATGAGTTAGCTTATGCTTTAAGAACGGCAAATCACGATACTACGGGAAAAACTCCAGCAGAATTATTTTTAGGACGGAAGTTAATTACGCCATTAGATAAATTATTCTTTGTGCAACAAAGAGAGCAAGAATTTAAACAAAAAGATGTGCAAAAACTCATTGACCAGGCGGTTAAAAGCTTGGATACGGCAAGAAATAGACATAAATTATACTATGATAGAAAACGCCGTGAAGCAGATTTTAAGTTGGGGATAAAGTGTTGAAGCGAAAATTTTCTTTATCAAGTGCCCCAGACAATTTTTCTGCAAAGTTAGCTCCAAAATTTGAAGGCCCCTATGTAATTCAGGAAATCAAGGGAGTCGTATTGTACCTTAAGAACGAGAGAGAGGAAATCTGTAAAGCAAGTCCCGACCAGGTGAAAAAATATTATAATCAAAATGATTTTGAAATCCTTAAAAGTTTCTTGCAGGACTCAAGCGTAAAAGAAGTAGAAGGTCCAGAAGTAACGTCACCCGCTCCACCACCCAAGAAGCAGAGAACTGAAGAGAAACCTAGCCCTGCTACAAGTCATGCGACGGTACCGAAAAGAAGAAATGAAAACGTCCAAACTCCAGCATTTAAGAAATACAAGAAAGCAACGCCGCGGCGTAAAGAAGCTTTGGTAAAGAATAAAACACCACTTACAACGTATCGCAGTAGAAATTCTGCATCGAATAGAACGCTTCCAGGGACAGAGTGTCAGGTGCAAACAAGGCCGCCGTTCCCGAGAACGAAAAGACAGCAGGAGGAACGAAAGGACCACCACCAACAGAAGAAATTCAGCATGATTCCAGACCGGAGGACGCCAAGACCAACTGTTCGGGGGCAAAATGGAAAAGACAGCAACCCGACGACTACCACTCCAAGAGGCCAGCATGCAGAGGGCGAAAAAGAAATATCAACATGGACGACACTCGAAGGACACTAAGGAGACGACTGACGTCGATGAATTCCATATCATGGGAGCAGTTCTGCCAGAAGAGGATGTCGGAGTTCCAATCATCGAAAACTCAAAGATAAGTTAGACTCTTCTATAAATTTTTTCTTTTGTTAATGTTATGCGTAAATACGAAGTTCTATGTTTTGACGGAAGTTAATTTGTCTCGGTTGAGACTTAGTTTTGTTTTACTTTATTTAGCTAAGGCAAAAGTATTATTTTCTTTAAGTATAAAATCTAAGAACAAGCAGTTTCTGTTGGTCGAAAGACTAATTCTGTTATGTTAAAGCCAAAATTTGGCCGAAGATAAAAATAACTTCGTATTCTTGTATTAATAAGAAATTTAGTTTCAGTGCCGCCAGCTTGGCGAAGAATGCGTAAAGTAAAAATTTATTTTTCTCTTATTCATTTTATGGTAAATTGTAAAAATCATATGGATTAGAATTTTGTAAATATACGTAAAAGTAGAATTTAGCCTAGAAGCATAAAATTTTAGATGCTAAAAGTAAATGCTCAAAAGAAATGAATTCAAATTTAAGTATTAAACTGTAGATAAAATCATGCTTTAGAGCGAAAGCCGGCATGTCTAAAGATGAATGAGGGGGAATTTAGAATGAATGTGTTTTGTAGGGTTCTCCACCTACACTTGAATTTTAAGAATGTTAAAATAGCTCATCGAGTTTTAGAATGTCGAGTAAGGTGTGTCTATTTGGTCGTTGAATTCTAACAAATCATTGTGGTTAGGGGAAGTGTTGCAATACTAAAACACGAATATTCCCGTTTTACACCACACATAGTAGAGAGCCAGGGTAAAGTTAAATTCATGTTTGAATACTTGAATGAATATGAATTAAGCAGTAACTAAGGAAAATAAATCGATCAAAAACAAAAACTTATTCAGTGTCAAGAAAGTGTAAATTATAATGTATTTAGAAAGATACTGATACTTATTCCTTCCAGATGCTGAAAGGAAGAGAACAGATTGATTGCTGAAGTCCAGGAAAGGTTGCTGTAAGAAGAGAGGGTTAAATAAGTATCTACAGAAATTTATTCTACCTTTTGTGAGAAAACAGTTTTTTTATGTAAACGAGGCTCTTAAATTTTAGTTCAGAATTGTGGAAACTTTTCAACAGGTCGTTTCTAGGACCTGCTTCCAAGTTTACCAAATTCTGGCAGCGGCAAATGTAGGGTTTATATTTATTTTAACTAACATTTATTTTAAGTTTAAACTATCTTTCCTGTCAAGCCTTATTTTCCCCTGGAATTGCCAATGCCAGAGTATGTAAATTTTAGTAGAACGCGCAAAGTATTCAAAATAGTCAGCGGAAGTATTCTGAGTTAAATAGAAGGGAAACGAGTTCGAAAGTGTGCTTTCTTGCTTCACGAGCGTGGAGGTGGCTAGTTAGAAATTGAAGAACCGCGCGTTTCGGCCTGTGTGCTTGCCTCGGCAGATAGTTAAATCTTTCAACGTATTATTCAGAAGTTTGCTGAATTGTCAGCGGTATCTTAGAACGCGGTTAGGTTAGTTACGTTTTAGAGAGTCTCGTAGGTAGTCACTTGTTATCATTCATTTTTAGTTCCTTATTTTTATTTTACCTCCGGGTCGGCGTAGTTTGTGAGCTTCAAGAGGACGCATCTGTAATTTCTAAAGTTGAATAAAAAGGGATTTAAACCCTTCTCAAGACTTTGTATACTTTCCAGTTCATAGCAGTCACCACTATTGTTGCGTGCAGGTTGGAATCGGGCAACATTACACTGTGACTAATAATTTTTGAAATACAGTCGATTCCGCTTAATTGGGACACCGCTTAATCGGAACAGATGCTTATTTGGGACTAATCTAATTCTTGTTTGGGAACAGATACCAAACTAAGAAGCCAATCGAAATTTATATGTTTAATTGGGACAACATTCCGCTTAATTGGGACAGTAAATTTAAGATCACAGTACATATTACGAGTTTGTTACGGAGCGTTGTCTTACAGCTTATTGCGCATGCGTTGCCTTACAGCTGATTGTGTATGCGTTGCATCGCAGGCGAGCGCAAGGACGTTCTTATTCAGTAACCATTACACCTCGCACGTGACGACTGTTTCGATTGTTGAAATGATTTGACACTTTGTAGTAAAATTGCTTTGCTAGATAAAATAAAAAGCCAGCCACCTAATACAAGTTATCGCCGGCTCGCTGAGATAACTGGAGTACCAAAATCTACCATATCGCGTGTCTTACGACAAGAAAGTCAACTGCGTGAGGAATTGGTTTTAACAGGAAGGACAAGCAGGAACACCCAAAAGGAAACGCGAGGGGAAGGATCCAGACGTCGAAGAAGCACTAGATCAATGGTTTTCTATTGTTTTAGTGGCAGAGGCGGCCCGATATTGAAGGCGAAGTCAGAGGAGTTAGCTAAAAAAACTGGGCCGCGATGATTTCAAAGCAACTGACGAATGGTTATCGCGATGGAAAACAAGACACAATATTAAATTTTAAAAAGCGCACGGTGAAAAGGGCAGTGCCGACAAGGAATGTTCCGAACAGTGGAAAACTACGAAAATTCCTACTTTTTTAGAGAATTTTTGTGCTGATGACATTTACAATGCTGATGAAACCGGCCTCTATTATCGTGCTATACCAAACGGTTCCTTATGCTATAAGCACATTGCACTGACTCGTTATAAAAAGGCGATGGACCGCATTACTGTGTTATGCTGTACAAATATGTCGGGTACTGACAAACGAAAGCTCCTGACCATAGGAAAAAGTGCTAGACCTCGATGCTTTAAGGGGTTGAGCATGGAGGGTTTACCAGTGGAGTACCATGCAAACAAAAATGCGTGGATAACTTCTGAAATTTTTCGAAATTGGCTTACCAGTTGGGACCAAAATTTACAACATAAAAAAAGAAAACATTTTGTTGATTGTTGAGAGTTGTGCGGCACACCCTCATTTAGACAATCTACAAAATATACATCTGGAATTTCTTCCTCCTAATACCACATCTTTAATGCAACCAATGGACATGGGGGTAATAAAAAATTTTAAGACTTTGTATCGTGGGAAATTGGTTAGTTACATATTAGAATCCATTGATGAAAATTTATTAACAACTTCCATAACAGCCAGAGAGATAAGTTCAAAAATTTTCCTTTTGCAAGCAATACAGTTTGTCGTTGATAGTTGCCGAGCTATAAAAGCCGCTACAATACAGAATTGTTTTACTAATTGTGGCTTTAAACTCCTAGAAATTTCCTAAAATTTAAGCAACGAAGAAAATGAGGATATGTTGCAAGTTCCTATTTGTATCAACTATAGACGAAAATGACAATGATGATGATGAGTCGCCTGTGCCTGTGACTAACCAGGAAGCAAAAAAAATTATTGCCACGTTACAGCGTTATTTTATGCAGGAAGGAAATGAAAGGAGCCCTGCTACCGCACTGAATATCTGCGCTGATTTTGTAGAAAAGAAATGCTACAAAAACAAAAAACAGACTACAATTGACTCATTTTTGTAATTTTAATTTAGAATTTTAGATTCATACTAATTTTAGATACTATTAATACATAGTTTTCCCATTTGTAATTTACATTTATTAAAATTATTGAAAAAATGTGTATTGTTTAATTTATTACCGGTTATTGGCCTTAGTTTCCAAAACCAAATAAATTTATTTAAAAAACTGTGAAATTCGCTTATTTGGGAAAAAATGCCCGGTATCGATGTGTCCCAATTAAGCGGAATCTACTGTATTTGAAATACATCACAAGAAAATCCATTTTAAATATATTGTTGAGTGCGTACGGGTTCGTTATGAAATGAATGCACAAGTCCGATGAAAAATGAACAAAAATTTATTATTATCACAACAAAAATGCTTAAATTTTCTCAAATTATCATGCAGTATTACAATATCTCACAGTAGTTTTCTTTTAACTACTCAAATGTCAATAGAACGTAATTCAAAACAGCTAAAGAACGCTAATCCGCGAATTCGCTACAATCAACAACAGTAGTTTTCTAAACAACAACAAACTAAGCAACTACTACAAACTGAGATGTTTTCCTCCTTTTATAAGATTTTAAAATCACGCGCTAGAATTTTCCAGCACTTTCTCGAAATCAAAAAGAGATATTTATTTATTTAATGCACGCGCTCTTGTATTTTTAATTTTTCCGGCTTAGCTTTCTTTTAATATTCGTCACGCGCTGCACTGCGCGAGAAATAAAACCATTTAATTTCTAATTGAACTAACATTAGCTTTTTAAATACCAAATTCGTAACACTGCCCCCTTCCCAAGGACTGCACGTCCCGGGCAGTACAATCCCTGGACAGGAAGCAAAACTTACAACTGTGGCATAAATGCATTAATAAGCATTACATTACAATAATAAACAACATGAACAATAAATGCAATACATAAAACAAATCAAATGCTATCAAATACAAATCAAATACACATTTAAAAACAAAAATGGACCATGGTCTTATACTATTTACAATTATTTACATTATGTACTATGGCCATAGTAATGAGCTAACCTGTCGTAATGAACGACTTTAGGTTTAGAGTTCGAAGACTTACGAATCCGAACCACGACGTCATTCAGCCTGTTTAGGACTGTGTACGGCCCATCCCAAGGTGACTGTAATTTCGGACAAAGTCCTTTCCGTCGAGTCGGATTCCACAACCACACCTTGTCTCCTTCGTGGAATTGATGTTCAGTAGCTCTTGTGTCGTATCGGGTCTTCATCTTCTCCGTCGCCAAGTTGACTCGCTCTCGTGCAAAATTGTGCATCACTTCAAACCGGGCCTGGAGATCTTGAATATATTCCTCAGACGATGAAGGAGCATCCGGAGGGCGGCCAAACAATAGATCACAAGGCAGACGAAGGTCAAGACCGAAGAGCATCTGTGATGGAGAATAGCCGGTAGTCTCGTGGACAGCACTGCGGTAAGCCAGTAAAAAGAGTGGTAATTTCTTGTCCCAGTCCTGTTGGTTTCTGGAAACCACTAATGAGAGGTTATTAAGGATGGTTCGATTGAACCTCTCTACCATGCCGTCCGACTGGGGATGCAATGGCGTCGTTTGAGTTTTGTCAATGCCAAGTAGTTTGCATAGTTCTTTGATTACTGCCGAGGCAAAATTCCTTCCCTGATCGGAATGTAACTGAAGAGGCACTCCGAACCTGGAAATCCAGTGCTGTATCATTACCTCAGTTACTGTGACAGCCTCTTGATCAGGAATAGGATAAGCTTCAGGCCACTTGGTGAAGTAATCAATGACAACGAGTATGTATTTGTTGCCATCAGCAGTTCGTGGCAGAGGTCCCAGGATGTCAAAGGCGATACGTTCAAAAGGCGCACCTACGTTGTAACGTTGCAGTCTGCCTCGGCTGCGTTTCCTCGGTCCTTTCCGACCTGCACAGGCATCGCAAGATCGGCACCACTTTTGCACGTCATTCTTTGCATTATTCCAGTAAAAGCGCTCACGAACTCTCTGTAAGGTCTTCATAATTCCAAAGTGACCTCCTGTAGGGCTGTTATGTAGTTCTTTGAGGACATCAGGAATCCGGGATCTCGGAAGTATCAGTTGCCATCGGAACGTCTTCCCATCATCCGACTCGAATTTCCGGTATAAGACGCCGTTTCGAATGTGAAGTGAATCCCAGAGTGCCCAGTATTGTTTTGTTGTAGGACTACAGATAGAAATGTCCTGCCATGTAGGTTTTCTGTTTGATGACTCTATTAAATCAAGTATGGGTTTAATGTCGCGGTCTTCCAGCTGGTCTTTCCTGACTTCATCACTCCACGGGTCTCGAGCAGCCGATGTTGATGTTGTAATTTGTCTTGCGACCGGAGTCAGCAGTTCGTATTTCGCTTCCACCCTGGAAAAATATCGGCAGTTTTCTTGGCAAGGTCTTCTAGACAGGGCGTCGGCGTTTCCGTGTGATGATCCCTTACGATGACGGATAGTGATGTCATATTCTTGGAGTCTCTGTATCCACCTGGCTATTTGACCCTCAGGATTTTTGAAATTTAAAAGCCACGCCAATGAGGCATGGTCCGTGCGGAGGAGGAATTTTCTCCCGTATAGATAATGATGGAAATGTTCTACAGCTTTGACTATGGCGAGCAACTCTTTCCTTGTGACACAGTAATTCCTCTCCGGTTTAGACAGGCACTTGCTCCAGTAAGCTACTACACGTTCTTGGCCGTCTATTTCTTGGGACAAAACAGCACCGACACTTTCATTGCTCGCGTCGGTGTCGAGAATAAATGGTCTGTCGAGCTGAGGATACGTCAGGATTGGAGCAGATGTTAAAGCTTCCTTTAAGTTGTTAAATGCATCCTCGCATTCCTTTGTCCACAAGAATCTTTGCTTGCTCTCTGTCAGCTTGTGAAGTGGTCTTGCGATGGAAGAAAAGTTCTTCACGAATCTCCTATAGTAGGTGCAAAGCCCTAGGAAGCTTCTCAGCTGATGGACATTTTCGGGACGCGTCCAGGATTTAACCGCTGATACCTTTTCAGGATCCGTGCGCACACCTTCTGCAGAGATGACATGTCCCAGGTAAGTCACTTCCTTTCGAAACAATTTGCATTTAGCGGGAGTCAGCTTCAGATTGGCCTCTTTCAGTTTCTGAAGCACCTTTCTAAGATTTTCTAGATGCTCTTCAAAACTCTTTCCGACGATGATGATATCGTCCAGGTATATCAGACAGGCTTCGTAAGAAAGGCCTTTCAAAACAGTCTCCATAAGACGTTCGAATGTTGCCGGCGCATTACACAGTCCAAACGGCATCACTTTGAACTGCCAAAGTCCTTGTCCCGTAGTAAATGCCGTCTTTTCTCGGTCATCAGGATGGATTTCTACCTGCCAATACCCACTCTTTAAATCAAGTGTTGAGAACCACTTGCTTCCAGAAAGAGTGTCTAGAATGTCATCAATTCTAGGAAGAGGGTAACTGTCTTTCTTCGTAACCTCATTCAACCGGCGATAGTCAACGCAAAATCTTGTTGAGCCGTCTTTCTTTCTGACGAGAACGATGGGAGATGCCCATGGACTCGCTGAAGGCTCGATGACATCGCCTTCTTCCATATCTTTTAACAGTGTTCGCACCTCTTCCTGTTTAGCAAACGGTAGACGTCTTGGATGTTGCTTGATCGGGGGATGATCGCCAGTATCTATTCTATGTTGTGTCAAACTAGTTCGACCCACGTCAGAAGACGAGCGGGAGAAAACAACTTGAAGATCTTTAATGACGCGATCGGCAGCATTTTGCTCTTTATCGTTTAATTGTGCATTCTGCAATAACTCCGATGTAATGCTCTCTGAGGACACGGATTCTGGGATGTTACTCTTTTTTTCAACGCTGGTTACTGGTGTACATGTTGCAACCACTTCACCTTTCTTAATAACTCTCGACTTTTCAGTTACATTGGCGACTCTCAACCGGGATAACCGTTCTGGATAGGTCGACGAGTGTTGAGGCTACTAATACTCCTTTTGGGATATTACAGTTATTGGGATATTCTATGATGCCGTAGCGGAAATTTCTATTTTCGGCTATGGATCCAGGAAGTAAAATTTCTGTTCTTGCCGGTATTGTAATATAGTCTTGTGCTATGATTTTATGGACAGATTTAACTTCTTCATCATTAACGAGAAATAACGCTATGTCCTCAGATGTAGAATGCAATTCGTTATTTTTAAAATCCAAGGAAAAATTGTATTTCCTTAGAAAGTCCAATCCGAGTATGCAAGAATCAGTGATCTCTGCTACATATGCCGTGTGATGGTAAGCGGCACTTCCAAACGTGATGTTAACATTTACTTTTCCGTCGATGTCGATCTTCTCACCGGACACAGTCTGGAGGGTAACGCAGGGCGGCGTCCAGATAAGTTTGTTTCCTAGTTGTTGAGCCAAATCTTTTCGGATGATGGTGACGTTGGCTCTTGTATCTATAGTCATATTGCACGGAACTCCATTAATATGTCCTATTATGAAAAGTCCATTACTGCCGCCTCTCACTGCAGAAATCTGAAGCGCTTTAAACGGGGGCTTTTCATTATCTGGCAACCTCCGCCCCGCGAGATGGCCACTAATTAGTTTCCCTGCTGCTTGTTAGAAGCGGTCTTAACATCAGTACCCTGGGGTGTTTTGCAGTTTCGTCGTATGTGTCCTTCAGCACCGCAGTTCCAGCACTTAACGGTCGGTTTCTTCTCACCAATATTCCGTCTCAAGGCGTTCAGTTGTCTAGTTAAATCGTCAAGTCGAGCGGTGACTTGATCCCCTGGCTCCTGGACTTGAGCAGCTCTGACTGGGTGGCGGTCTCGACGAGTGGCTTGCTGGGCTGCCTCAAATTTCATGGCGTACAATAGAGCACTTTTTAAATCTTTTACATCCGCCATTCGTAGAGCTTTCTGTATTTCAGTATCTCGGATGCCGTCGATAAAGTATTGCAAGGACAGGATTTCCCTTGTTTCTGTCGGGCATTCCGAAAAGGCGAGATGGGACAGCCTTTCAACATCCGCGGCGAGCTCCTGAAGTGTTTCGGTAGGCTTCTGTTGGCGAGATTTTAATTGGAGCCTGCTGTAGTCTTTTAAACACTTCTCCCCAAAGCGCAACTCCAAGGCGCCGGACAGAGCTTCGAAATCTAACCTTTTGTTTTCGGGAAGAGTCTGAAGGATATCCGCTGCGTCGGCTCTTAGAGAAGCGGCGAGATGACAGGCCTTAGCTTGGGAATCCCATCCATTCGCATCCGCCACGATAGAAAATTGTGTCTTATACACCTGCCAGGAGGTCTTCCCATCATATGTGGATAGCTTCAGAGGTGGACGAGCAGGCATTGGTAAGAATTTAAAATCATCACTCCTGCTCCCTGCCGACGCTACGAATTTCTTTAAAGTATCCATTTCTTTGGCAACTGCAGAAACTCTCTCATCAATTTGTTCTTTTACAGAAGAAACTCTTTCTTCTATTTCTTCTTTCACCGAAGAAACTCTTTCTTCAATATGTCCAACTTTATTTTCAACTGCGTCAATTCTGCCTTCCATAGCTTCAAATTTATTTTCTATTATGCAAGTAATTTCTCTTTTCATTTCTTCTTGACCAGCTTGAACGGCTTTCATTTCGTCCTTAACGGATTCCTGGCCCAATTTCATTTCTTCCTTAAATGATGCTTGGCCAGCTTCCATCTTTTCTTGGAATGCAGCAAAAGCACTAATGAGCTGTCTCAATTGTTCTTCCATCGCTCTTGTTATTGGCATTCAAATCCCACTTCTGACACTAAAAATTGTTGCGTGCGTACGGGTTCGTTATGAAATGAATGCACAAGTCCGATGAAAAATGAACAAAAATTTATTATTATCACAACAAAAATGCTTAAATTTTCTCAAATTATCATGCAGTATTACAATATCTAACAGTAGTTTTCTTTTAACTACTCAAATGTCAATAGAACGTAATTCAAAACAGCTAAAGAACGCTAATCCGCGAATTCGCTACAATCAACAACAGTAGTTTTCTAAACAACAACAAACTAAGCAACTACTACAAACTGAGATGTTTTCCTCCTTTTATAAGATTTTAAAATCACGCGCTAGAATTTTCCAGTACTTTCTCGAAATCAAAAAGAGATATTTATTTATTTAATGCACGCGCTCTTGTATTTTCAATTTTCCGGCTTAGCTTTCTTTTAATATTCGTCACGCGCTGCACTGCGCGAGAAATAAAACCATTTAATTTCTAATTGAACTAACATTAGCTTTTTAAATACCAAATTCGTAACAATATTTTACAGTTCATTTGAGAAATGGATCTTTTATTCAGTGGGTATGTACAAACATCCCGGGGAAAAAAAATCGTCCAAATGGATTCGGAAATGCTCAAAATACATATGTTCCCCAAATTTTTCTCGATTGCAATACAGAAAAGAATGTGTGTTTTAAAGATCTCATACGGAGCTTTTCATTTCTACGCAAAACAAAGTATACTTTTTCAATAAATTGTTTCATAAGAATAAATTGAATTTAATTAAAAAAATTAAATTTAAATACATATTTAATTAAATATTCTTTGCACCATTGCTGCAAGGAATGAAATTTAAATTTAAACAAATTTAAATTCTTAACAAATACGTATAAAAGTAAAAAACCAAATTTAAATTCTAAAAAAAGGAAAAAGCCAAAATAATTTAAAATAATTTTTAAAAAAAATGTTCAAACATGTAAAAGATTTAATTCTCGAATTAATCTACAATATCATTTAAATTCGAATCTTTTACATGTTTGAACATTTTTTTTAAAAATTACTTTGGCTTTTTTCCTATTTTTAGAATTTAAATTTGATTTTTTACTTTTATACGTATTTGTTAAGAATTTAAATTTGTTTAAATTTAACTTTTTTTAATAAATAAAGCTTATAAGGTATTTCTCCCGCCTTCTTAGCGTGCCTTCGTGGTGTAGTAGTCTGCATGCTGGGAGCGTATTCCAGAGGTCCGTGGTTCGATTCCCGGCGAGGGCATTGCTCATTTTTCACTTCTCCCGCTTCCAAAAAAATACCTAGCGTCTCAACAAGCTAATAATTAAAAACCCTGTGTCAGATTATAGTCTAACATTTCAAAGAAAAGTTGTTATAAAAAATTTTATAGATTAAAAACGTGCATAATTTAAATGATTATCTCCCGTTCTACTGGTCCGATTAAAGAAATTCAAATTGCGTTTTTCATGCCTGGCAAGCGTGACTTAGGATATATATTAGCCTTATATATAGCGCTCTTCTAATATAAGTATTTTGACACAAAATCGGACTTTCTCTAAAATAACATGCTAATTTTTTTTCTATATTTCGATCGTACGATTTTTCAACAATTCGGCATATTGGGCAAATTTTCTTAATTGTACACATGACTGTACATTCCAAATGGGTATCGAAGTCCGCGTAGAAACCGCGAGGTCCAGGTTGCGCATGCGCCCATATGCAATCTGAATTTGAGACCTATGGCTACTATTTGGAAGTTCCGAAATAATAAAATTCGCAATTAAATTCTTCTACAACGAAGGTGTTATTTAAAATGAGAGGCTTTATTCGGAACACTTTTTTATTCCGAACATACTTTTAATATTTTTGCATCTAATAATAAAAGGTTTTACTTTCTAACGGTAGAGGTTTCTAATAACTGATGTTTTGAAATTATTAATAATAAACCCCGCATTTAATTTATAAAAATGTATGCAGCTCGGACAACTCAAAACATAAAATTTTCTTTGAATTAATATATAAAAGATAGGACTAACATTCGAAACTTCGTTCTCAAATTGACCAGAACAACGTTATTCGGAGCGTAGATCAACAAATATCTAAAGGTTAATGAACAGAAAATCTATTCGTTTAGAAAAGATTAAGAGTGCAGAGATTTGAGATGTCTGGTATATTTTTTTTAGAACGAAAAGCATCGCCAAAGCGCTAAACTTGTTCTAATGCAGGCGAAATGAGAAGATTCTCGAAGACGAAGTCAGATATAATTGAGTCTCATCCTCATTTCTGTCTGCATTTCCATCAAAAGAATTTCTAAGGTAATCAGCAATTACTTGATGTGCTTGTGCCAATGAAGTATACTACTATTGCGAAATACCAAATTCTGGAGTTTGCGCTCTGCTGCGATTGATGACGAGCCGAGAGCGTGACCTTATTTAAATTAAATAGTCTTTCTAACTTTTTGCTTTCTTCCAAATTTTCTAAAATATATTTCTTAGCATTTTACGTCTTTGAACGAGGTAAAGGAAATTTTTTAATCGCGAGAAATATGGAGTCAACGAAAATATCCATTTGACCACTCCCGAAGCCATTTAAACGAAATTTTTGAATGACGTCTGTGCGTAAGGACAGATTAAAGGACTCTTTTTTTTTTTTTTTTCCAAAACGGATTGTAAAATTGAATTAAAATAAATTCATAAGAAATCTTTTTCGTGACATTTGTACGTAGGTATGTACATATGTATACGTATATATGTAAATATTGAAACTGAAATATCCAATTTAACTGTTTCCGAATCAATTCGGATGATTTTTTAAATCCATTCGATGTGCGTGTGTGACATCTGTGCTTGCTTTTCCAAAACGAATTGTAAAATGAATTTAAAATGGATGCAAAACCATTTTATTCGTGGCTTGTGTACGTAAGTGCGTACGTATGAATGCATCTCGCACAACTCAAAAACGAATAGCCTCAAAACGTTGAAATTTTGTATATAGGACTGCTATAACTCTCCCTTTTCGGTTGCAATTGACAGCACCAAATGTATATATATATATATTACCCTACTTGGTGAGCTCATTGTTTTTGCTCTCATATGTTGGTAAATTGTATATTTTTTCTTTAAACGTGATTGAATTATGTCGTTCATATGTTTTGGCTAACGTTTCTATACCTTTCGTTAATCTGCATGCAGTAATTGTAGAATTATCAACAGTTTGAATGTTGCGTAAGGCTGAAGAGGCCGCCATTTTTTTACATTTGAAACTCTTAGGAGAATGGTAAATCAAGTCCCTTTGTGAACCATCTTCAGTGTCGTTTTGCCCAGTAGGTCGAAAAGTTAACCTTCAATTTTGTGCACTAAAGCTTTACTTCTTGCCCGTTGGCATAAGGTTTTTCGAAGAAATTGTAAAAATTGTGTTTCTTAACTACTTTTAAATGTATTTGGTGTTTTAGTTTGGCCTTTAATTCAGTATTTCAGGCTGAAGTACAGGCCATTCTTGATGTCTTGAGATGGATAGACAAAAATTTGAAACGTGGACATAAAGTTTTCATATACTCTGCTATTCTTTCTGCACTTCAGACACCCTCCTGTCTGTATAACTATAAACAAACTTTCGGCGACATTAAGGATTTATATGTAAAATTAAAAGAGCACAGTGATATTGTTTTTTAATGGATCAAGGCACACAGAGGTCTCCAGGGCAATCAGAGGATCCAAGGAGGCCACATATGCTGTCGATGATTATGAGATCGCTGTTCCATGTTCGAGACAAAAAGCCATTCCTATTATGTTTCAAATATACTGAAATCTTGGAATATATATTGGATGAAGTCTAACCGAAATAACGATCTCTTTCATTTTTAAAAGTGAAGAAGAAAGTGAAAATCATGAACGATATCGACTTGCTACGGTCTTGTAGCGGGTATGGCTCCTTTCCACAATATTTATCAAGATTTTGTGTCCAGGACAATTCATTCTATGAAACTTGTATTGTAGTGGGTGTGAATTTTCTGGAGTCGTCTGAATTAACTGCTGGTCTTCGAGAAGATTCTGCAATTACCAGCGAACCCGATTATTCCTCTAAGAGAAATTTAAAAATCGTACGGGATATTATGAAAATTATAAACAATAAAGATAGGATCGGAATTCAAAGTTAGGGCTCTCTTCCTCCCCCTCTTTTTTGTGTGTGGGTGTAATATGCCCGTGCTTGTGATTATATGTTTTACATTGCTAGTCCAAAGGGGCTTTGACCCTGAAGAACTATTGTTTTTGTTTTGCGATTTTGCGTTGAATCACTATAAATGTCCGTTTCATTTTTCAAACTGTTGCCACCCAATGTTAGAGTCCTGCATTATATTTGAAGAAATTAAATAATGAAAAATCTGCATAAATGTATGTATATTTCTCGCATTGTGATAAAACAACGGTACATAGAGCCATCGAATTTTGAATGACGTAATCCTCCTAATGTGGTAGACCAAATTTGAAATTTGGAATTTGTTTTATTATCGATTTCATATTTCGTAAAACTTTAACGAATATTTTATTAAAAAATTCAAGGATTTCAAAGCGAGCAATGGCAACAGTCTACGGGGAAAGAAAAACCTTTTTATATCCAGCGCGCGGAACTGTGTATCGGAAATTCTAAAGATATACTCATTTTAAAATTATTTTGCGACATTGCTATTGAACTGAATTTTATGGTTTAAGTGCGAAGAACATGATATTTAATAAATAAAGGTAACTCACAAAACGTTAAATAAACGCTCCTTTGAAAGTAATTTGATATCTGAAACCTTTCAGATTTTGTATATAGTTATAATTGTAAATTTTAATTTCAATGTTATTTTTCTCATTATTTTGCTACTCTCTTTCCCCCCTCCCTCTTTAATGCTCTCTGGCCCACAGCTGGTTTTTGGCTATAAAGTGAATTTACATTCATAAGACGGACCAGGGTGCTCCCAGATTCTAACATTCTAACCACCGATCTCTCGAGAGGGCTTTCGGCTCGCTTCATATTTACTGTGCCCCCATATTACTGTGCTTCTATACATTTACAGATCTCCATGCCTTCTCCGGAATTCACGAACGTGCCCTTCGGTACGACAATCAGCTTCGCTAACCACTATTCAGTTGCGCGGCGCAAAATATTTTAAATAAACAATCATCTCTGGTTCAGGAACGAATTGATAGATTTTACATTAATTCCTACAAGGTAAAATATTTCGGTTATCAAACATACAAGATGAGAATGGGTGTCAGGAAAAAATTAAATATGTCAACAAAAGGTTTAGTGTAATTTAAATGAGGTATTATTAAATATTGCAGAACATACCGCATATTTCAGCGTATAAAAATACAAAATATGAGACCGAAATTTACGAATGCGCATGGTACGTCGGATATTAAAACGTTATATTTAAAAATAAGGAAAAGATGAGCATACAAAAGTTATATTTCTACATGTACCTAAATGCTGTTTATTTTTTAAAAAAAGAAATGACATTTCTTATGAGCTTAAACAAAATTCCTTATCCTCATAGAACGTAAAGTTCGTCATGTTCGTCTTCCGTTTTATCTTCAGATACATCATCGAATTCTGTTTCATCTTCCACATCCCTGTTATTTTGATTCATAAATAAATAATCATATTCCATTCCCTCTAGATTGTTAGATATACTACATTTTTAATGACTTTTGAAATACACTAATTTAATTTAACTCCATGCTTTTATTGTCCAATCACACACTATTTCTAGACTGGCATGATGCATATGGCCTCTTTTTCCTTCCTTGCCTTCGATGTTCTCTTCAAAATCATGGCTTTAAATTACTGCAGAAAGAGTAAACATCTTTTATTGTCCACTCGCACACTATTTCTAGACTGGCATGACGCCAATGGCATCTTTTCCTTTCCTTACCTTCGATGTTCTCTTCAAAATCACGGTTTTAAATGACTACAGAAAGAGAAAACATCTTTTATTGTACACTCGCACACTATTTCTAGACTGGCATGACGCACATCGCTTCTTTTTCCTTCCTTGTCTTCGATGTTCTCTTCAAAATCATGGCTTTAAATGACTACAGAAAGAGAAAACATATTTTATTGTCCACTCACACACTATTTCTAGACTGGCATGACGCCAATGGCCTCTTTTCCTTTCCTTGCCTTCGATGTTCTCTTCAAAATCACGGCTTTAAATGACTACAGAAAGAGAAAACATCTTTTATTGTACACTCGCACACTATTTCTAGACTGGCATGACGCACATCGCTTCTTTTTCCTTCCTTGTCTTCAATGTTCTCTTCAAAATCACGGCTTTAAATAACTACAAAAAGAGAAAACATCTTTTATTGTCCACTCGCACACTATTTCTAGACTGGCATGACGCATATGGCCTCTTTTTCCTTTCTTGCCTTCGATGTTCTCTTAAAAATCATGGCTTTAAATGACTACAGGAGGAGAAAACATATTTTATTGTCCGCTCGCACACTATTTCTAGAGTGGCATGACGCATATGGCCTCTTTTTCCTTCCTTGCCTTAGATGTTCTCTTCAAAATCATGGCTTTAAATGACTACAGAAAGAAAAAATCTAACTGTTAATTCCACGAGTTCCTTTGAGTCGGAAATGCATTAGTACCTCAAAAAATGTCTCTCCTTTTTAGAAACACTATAATAACATTCTTGTGCACACCTACATTTAGTACAACGCACCCTCTCTGCAGAATTATTTATCCCTCAAGCATTTCCCCCAGATATAATGTTTCTCCTATCGCTTTTTCACTTTAGTATACCTTTGTTCGAAAGCCTGGGAAAAATTTTCGAATGAATGACTTCAAGAGTTAAGAGCATCGCATATGTATCTTCAAGCTTCGTGTAGAACTGGGGGCGCGTTATATGGCGAATATTCCTAAAAACTAAAAAATGTAGTTTGAAGTTATAGTTGCGCGTTATACACTGGTGAGCTTTACACGCCAGACTATTCGGTAGTTAAAAATTCCTTTTATTTAAGGTATTATTTATATTATTACCTTTCTTCTGCGTAACTGCATTACGCATATAAATAATTTTGGGAGAAAATGAAGTGAAAACTGCACCCAAGGCTCTTACGGAATTCTAACCTAGGCCAAAGTACAACAGGCAGCAGAGCTACACGGTGGCTTTTTGGCTGATATTAGGGAAAAAAAAAAAATATTTAAAATTCTTGAAAATGAGAATTTTCTTTTCTATTTGCAATTTTCATATAAAATATAATCCAACTTATATTATTATAGAAAACGTAATGATTAAATTCATTTAGTAGTTTTTCATGATTTGAAAATTATATCAATAACTATCTCATATGTATAAAAGAAACAAAGCTTACATCTTAAAATCCTCTTGAACATTTCCGAAATTTCGAACACACTCATTTTGGAGATTATGAAAGAAGCAACAGGAAGCTTCTTTAAATGCCTCCAAAATAAATACACATATTCTTTATTGTATGTTTTACACAAATATGTGAAAAATTCAAGACAGCAAGTCCCATTTGTTTTTTTTTTTCTTATTAAGGACTATAAGTGGGGAAGTTAAACAGTTTTCAAATTCATATATTCATGAAGAGTGTGAATTTTTTTATTCTCAAGAATAACTGAGACGTGATTCTAGGAAATTATATTGCATCGCAGTAAAAATACTTGTGTCGATAATATATGTTAAAATATGTAAAAACAAACAAGGAAGCAAGCAAACAGAAAAGAAAACAGCAACTACAACATAATAGTGAACTTTTAGAAGAACAAATATAAGTGCAGCGATATCTCAAACGTTTTCCTGCCTTCAGTTTTTCCTTTGTATAAAATTGCATGTTATGAGTTGATTTAGATGTTGAAAATAGATATTTCACTAAGAATATTCTCGCACGTTCTTTAATGAATTTTCTCGCTTTTAATATTTGAGTAAGCTTCGCAGATAGCGAAACTGTAATTTCCATACGAAAGCAATTTAGAGTTATTAACCCAAAGAGACGTTAGATCCAAACGGATATTAGTTTCAAAACGGCATTTTGCGTCGTATGTTTGCGTTCGTTCACGTTTTAAATTGTTGCCACCAAATATTATTGCCACGTATTATATTTAAAGAAAATAAATAATGAAAAATCTGCATGTATGTGTGAATGTTTCTCGCATTGCGGGGGAAAAAAAACTATACCTAGAGGCATCAAATTTTAAATAACGTAGTCTTCTTACCGAGCATGGGCTTATGGAAACCCTAATTTGAAAATTGGAATTTCTTTTATTATCTATTTCATATTTTGTCAGACATTAAAGAATTTTTTGATTAGCAAACTCAACAATTTCAAAGCGAGGAATGGCAACACTGCACGGAAGAAAACATTTTTGTCTCCAGAACGCGGAACTGTGTATCGGAAACTCTAAACATGTGCTGTTTTGCTTTTTCGAGTATTTCGTGATAATGCTGCTGAACTGAATTTTATGTGATTTAAGTGCGAAGAACATATTTAATAAATAAAAGTAACACACAAAAACCTTCATAAAACGCCCTTTTGGGCGTAATATAAAATCTGAATGCTTTCAAATTTTCTTTTCTTTTTTCTTTTCTTTTCTTTTTTTCTTTTTTTTCTTTTTTCTTTTTCTTTTTTTTTTTTTTGTAAAGCCCAAAGGGAGTTAGCCCAGAAGGGCTATTAATTTTGTTTTGAAATTTTGCTTTGATTCACTATAAATGGCGAATCACTTTTTAAATTGCTGCCACTAAATATTTAGAGAAATTTTATATTTAAAGAAATTAAATAAAGACGAATCTGTATAAATGTAGGTATGTTTCTGGCATTGGGATAAAACAACCGTACCTAGAGCCATCCAATTTTGAATAACGTAATCCTCCACCAAAATTTTGTAACACTTTAACGAATTTTTGATTAATAAACGCAACGATTTCAAAGCGAGCGATTAAAAAGAAAAATATTATAATATCTCCAGCGCGCGAAAAGACAATTGACAGCTTCGGGCCGCAATGATTTCATAACATTTAGAGGAACAGTACACCACAGCGAAAAATCAAAACAGCTGTGCAATAATGTGCATGACAGAAAACAGTTGAAATAATGCCAGTAGTGGTAACTAATATCTCAAACGCCAGTTCTACGGCATAGTATCTGTAGTGGCATGCTCTAAAGTAGCCACCTGGAAACAGTCTCAGTTTAGAAATGTAAGTACAACGCTGGGTACTGTTGCAAGGCAAACAGTTAAAAATAATCTCTGCAAAGAAGGTACGCTGTGAATATATACTTCTTCCAGGGCCTTGTAACCGTACCCATATAATACATTTTACGTAGTTCAAATTCCAAGCTAGGGAATATGTATACATATACTTCAAGGGCCCTGTAACCGTGCACATATAACATAGTGTATATAGTACATATAGACCAAACAAATGCATCTGCTGAGCTGGCATTTAATTACGTATGGATAAATACATATTTATTTGGGTCGGAAGCCAACCTTATAATGTATATGACATATTTTAAATGCCAGTGCTTGGATGTGAGGAACATTGTACTTCTGAAGGGAAAGTAACTGTAGAAGTGTATTATTAATGTTCAGGTATGCTAAAAAAAAGACATTGAGAATTGTAAATAGTTGAAGTGAGTTGTCTGGTAGAAAACAGTAATGTTTAAAATATATTTTGCTGTTCTTTTTAGTGAAAATGATTAGCTAAATTACTTATCGGGCCCAACCATTGGACGAGTGATTAAGACTGCTGAATACTGGTAGTTTTTCTCGAAGGAGACGAACGGGCTGGTTGCATTGTTGGTTTTCGCTATGTGTTGTAGGACCATTAAGCATTTTGAAAGCAGGAGAGATGAAAAATAAGCAATGCCCTGGCCGGGACTCGAACCACGGACCTCTTAAATACCTGTCGAGTGTACTGACCGCTACATCACGAAGGCATGCTATGAAGGCGGAAGAAATACCATATAGTGTAACCCAAAACAATTTTTCCATAGAAAGTCTTGGGCATCCCTTTCCTTTTAGACAGAGAGCCCTCCTGTGCTTTGCCATATTCAAATTACATAGCCTAACCATAACCGAAATTTACGATCAAGTCATGTAACACTCTGAAAAATTAATAAAACAGTATATTTAGAGTAAGACTATAAATTTCTCTTCCTACCCTTTACATGCATTTAAAATATAAATAAGCCCAATGCAAAATATTTGACAAAGAGGTATCTAAATAATCTCTGCAAAGAAGGTACGCTGTGAATATATACTTCTTCCAGGGCCTTGTAACCGTACCCATATAATACATTTTACGTAGTTCAAATTCCAAGCTAGGGAATATGTATACATATACTTCAAGGGCTCTGTAACCGTGCCCATATAACATAGTGTATATAGTACATATCTCAACCAGGGAAGCAATTCCTCCCTGCGAAAAATTTCATAATTTCAGGGAAAAAAGCGCTCAGCCTTTTATCTACCTATTAAGTATTTAATTTTAGTTTATGAATGTAAAAAAAAAAACTTTTTTTTATTCAAGCTTTAATGTTTATAAACTTTTTTTTATATTTAATCTGTAAAACACATTGAAGAATAGTCTAATTTAAAATAAATGTATACATATTTTTGTAGTGTAGGAAAGCAGAGGGGGGAGATGATCGTCTAGCTACGTTGAAAGAGATGCAGGGGGCAAAAGAGATTGAGAATCCGTGGTCTAAATATATAACTAAGCAGCAAAGTATTAGCTTATATACTTCAGAAAATAGTCAGACATGATGAAATCAACCAGCCTAAAAAGCCAGAGAAAATGGAGGCTTCAACAAAAGTCTTGTATTTCGCCTCGATAACTATATTGACAGAAATGGTTCGGCGGGTATTTTTTTTAAATGTGCGTCTGACAGCTGCTGTCTGGTCGGAGATAAATGAAGTGGGGAGATTCTACGACAAGTAAAGTGCAGTACAAAGTGGAAGCTTTCCTCTAAATCTAACACCCGCAGGGGAACGGAAAGGAGACGTGAAAACAAGGCAGATTTTTATCAATACGTTTATAATTTACTGCGAATTACACCTTCCATCATATCCACACACAGGGTGTTAACCAAAATCTTTCCTGATATATGACCTCTCCTAGCAGTCTATCCGCTCAACCAACCGAAATTAAATTTCCGATATTTTTATTCGAAGGTATGCGCTCGTGATTGTGATGATTTCGAACAATAGAACGCTCACGGTTACGATTTCTATGAACGAAGTTCGAACGGCAACACTACCTTTTCCCTGTGCAAACTGGTATGCGCATTAAAAAAACAGTGTAGGAACGATAGACGAATGACGAAAATTGCCGGTGTAAAACATTTACAAAGAAGAACATTGTGAAGGTCTAATGACAACAGAAAGAGAGGAGATATAACAAAAATAGAAATAAAATTACGCTAATCCTATATTACACCCAAAGGGACGTTTTCTCTATTACCTGTATTTATTAAATATCGTGTTCTTCGCGCATTAAAATTCAATTCAAAAGAAATATCGCAAAATAATTTAAAAAGAGCATATCATTAGGATTTCCGATGCACAGTCTCGCGCGCTGGAGATAAAAATGATATTTCTGCCGTTCAGAGTTCCCATCGCTCGCTTTGAAATCCTTGAGTTTCTCAATTAAAAACTTATAAATACTTTAAAAGGTATGACATAGATAATAAATCAAATTTCAAATTTGGGTTTACAGATGCCCATATCCGAGTAGAGAACTACGTTGTGCAAAATTGGATGGCTCTAGGTACCGCTGTTTTATCACAATGCAAAAGCCCACCAGCGGCCGAGCGGTAAATTCGCTGAACGCTGGTAGTTCGGTCCGAAGTTCGAATCCCGCGAACGGGCTAGCTGCATGGGCGTTTTCGTGATTTTCCCCATGTGTAACGTGTATACGAGCCAGTTTCCCATAGAAAGTCCTCCACGAAGGTATCCCTCCCCTTAAGCAGATAGCCCTCGTGTGCTTTGCCATAATTAAATACACCAACACCATCACAATGCAAAAAACGCAGCTTCTTCATTGTTTAATTTCTTTAAATACATATAATGTATAATGTAGACAAATAATGTATAATGTATTTATATTAATAAATTTAATAAATTTAAATATAATACAGGGCGATAATATTCGGTGGCAACAATTTAAAAAGTGATTCTGACTTTGAAAGTTTTCAACGCAAAATACCAAAGCGAAATTAGTAGTCCCTCTGGGCTAACACCCTTTGGGCTAAAATACTTTGGTTGGAATTACCAAGTTTTCAAAGTTCTCACCTTCGCAGACGGTAACACATTGCATGCGGAAGATTGCTGACACCAGTGACGAAGGAGGAGGAATCTGTATAACTTCCTGTTTTATAGCATCTTTCATTTCTGACAAATCTCGTGGGTTTGATGTGTAAACCTTAGATTTCAGATAACCCCAGGACCAGAAAACTATGGGAGTAAGGTCGGGAAGCCGAATTCAACATCTCGATTAACTGAAGGTCACCAACGTGGTTCAAAGCCACTGCAATCTACACCAATGGTTCCAAAGGAGAATGTATCACCGGTAGCGGATAGTGTGTTCTACATGAGAACCAGATCTTAAAGACCTGGGAAAGAAAGCTTAAGCACCACAACTCAGTTTTTCAGGATGAACTAATTGCATTAAAAGCTGCACTTGTCTACGCACTGGAAAATAACTATTCCAATATATATTCAGACTCAGCCTCTAGCCTCCAGGCAATCCAAGGTACATGTAGTAAAAATCCACTCGTCAGTGCCATACAAAAGCTCTTACTAAGAACACCAAAATACTATAGGTCTGAACTCCAGTGGGTACCTGCCCACACCGGGATACTGGGTAATGAAATTGCAGCTGCAATAGCCAAAAGAGCAGCAACTGACCCTCACGTTCTCACACTGACGTGCATCTCCCGGGCTCGTTCTTAAAAGCTGAGCTCGAGAGAGAATTACTTAAACGTTGGCAACATCTGTGGGAGACAGAGAACACCGGCAGAAGAGTTCACAGATTTTTTTCAAAAGTCTGCGGGCTTCTAAAATGTGACTCGTCTCACTTCACTCAGTTTCTAACAGGACATGGTCCCTTCATGACTTACCTGCATCGCTTTAGACGACGTGAAAACGACCATTGCTCATGCGGGATGGCAAGAGATCCAGACCACTATTTGTTCGCTTGCAGAGAGACTTTTCTTTCTTTTCACCATCGACGGAACAGCTGGCCCACTGGGTTAGGTGCCTTTCAGCCTGTTGGATCCCGTCGATGGAATTAAAAATAAATACATGAATAAACATAAATAAAGAGCTTAGTACTGTGTTCTCCGCTGATTGGCTACGAAACGAGGAACACTGAAGTAAGGACAAGAACATGGAAAGAAGGTGCATGGTGGGGACTGCTGAGACTAAGCGGAACACTTTTTACTATTATCGTACATGTTAGGCATACAGTTATATTAAGGATGTGCTATAAAAATCAGGTACAGATGTAAAGATGACCAGATACATTACAAATTGTGGAATACATTAAATGAGTTCTGGATTAATCATAATATTAAATATAATTAAAAACAGAAACAACAACAACAACAAAAAAAAAAAAAAAAAGACTATAATTAAATTAATATATGTACAGAGCAGGCTGCTCACGGCACGATGTCCAAGGAAAAGAGTCACTCCAGGTTGTCAATGCTTTTAGCAATGGTAGTGCGGTCTCTAATGCGGCTGAGCGCATATTTATTCTTAATTGTGTTCTTGAACCATGCTGGCATATTGATTGCAGTTGGTCTTTTTAAATGTGAATTCCCTGTGTGCGAGCAGTCAAACAGATAGTGATCTGCGTCACCAGTACTGCCACAAATACATTGGTTACTGTCTCTTAGGCGAAATCTGTGAAGATAGGACATATATGGGCCATGCCCTGTCAGATACTGTGTGAGGTGCGAAGAACTTCTACACTGACTACCAATAAATATTTGGACACCTGTGATAGAAAACAAAAACTAACTTTATTCAAAATCAATATTTGGTAGAATCTCCACGAGAGGTAATTACAGCGTGGATCCTCCGGGGCATACTTTATACAAGTCTTTGTGTGACAGCTAGTGGTATTTTCTTCTACTCGGCTTGGAGAAGACATAGAAGTTCCTTCACCGATTTTGCACGGGTAGAGTGCACCCCTGAATTAGGCGATGCAACTCGTCCCAGAGGTTCTTGATAGGGATCCGGTCTGGACTGTGGGCAGGCCAGTCCATTCGATGAATTCCATTGGCACCATACCAAGCTTTGGTTAACGTCGAAACATGACAACTAGCATTGTCGTCCTGAAAGTAACAGGGGTCCAACCCGTAAAACTGCCACAACGTAGGAAGCACATTGTCATCCAAAATAGTGCAGTAGGCATCGAAGTTGAGCTTACCATGAATGGGGACCAAGGATCCCAGCCCATACCAGGAGAAACACCCCCAGACTATAATTCCACCTCCACCGAACTTGACTGTTGGCACAATGCATTCTGGCAGGAGACGTTCTCTAGGTAGACGCCAGACCCAGACACTGCCATCCGTACGGTAAAGGGTGAACCTGAATTCGTCACTCCAAAGAACCCGTTTCCACTGACCTACGGTCCAATTTCGATGTGCTTTGCACCACATTAACCGAGCAGCGCGGCTGGACTTTGTGATCAAAGGCTTATGGGCAACAGCACGACCATGAAAACCAAGCAGATGTGCTTCCTTACGGATGGTATTCATTGAAACAATACTCCCGGATGGCTGTTGAAACTCCTCGCGGATGAGGGCCATCGGTTGGGTGCGGTTCTTCCGAATTTCTCTGGACAACACTCGTCGGTCTCTATCTCCCAGTTTCGTTGGTCTGCCGACTCGGGGCACATTACGACAATCACCGCTCACCTTCCACTTCTTAATCACATAGGCTACTGTAGATTTTGGGTACTTCAGATCGCTACATATGTCCCTTAAGGATCGGCCATATTTGTGACACCCGATAATTATATCTTTCTCGAAATCAGAGAACTCCGAACTGCCAGGCATCTTGCATGCGACTAAAGCCGATGCTGTTTCCTACACGATATATACCACCGGAGTCCGTAACGTACCTTAGGACCACAGATATCGTCATTAGCATAGGTGTCCAAATACTTATTGGTAGTCAGTGTATTTAAATTGTGGTTAACGTTTGGTTGGAAATCATACAGTCTTCTGCCTGTGGAACTCGTCTCCCAGTAGTTTTGCCACTGCTATATTAGTTCACATTTGAGAGTAGTTTTCAGATTTTCAGATACGAGTGCGGAAGAGGCACACCAATGCTACTCACGTGGGGTTCATTGGCTGCGCCTTTCGCAGTCATATCCGCTGCTTCATTTCCTTTAATCCCGTATGGACTAGAACCCATTGTAGCTAGGGCCTCAGACTTGCAGGCATCGAAATTAATAATTTTTGTATGTCTCTGACAATGGGATGTCTACTGCGGGTGCCCTGATTGCTTTCTACTGAGGCTTTTCTTTGCAGATAGACTGCCAAACATCATCTTAAGCAACCAGTAGCAAGCCATGTATCCATGTATGGGCCGAAGATACTTCGAAACATTGCAATGCATTGAAACGCATATGCGATCGCATAAATATTGCAAGCAAAATCTCAGACAAGCTGGAGTAGTTTTCAGCTGCCATCCTCGTCACCAGCAGAGCCCCTGTATGATCTGTACCTGTAATGAATTAATTTTATCTTAAGTTAGATTTTTCAGCTTTTCTTATTCCCTGTTTATCTCCTTGAACTGTAAACCCTGAATTATGAACATTGAATTATGCATTTTGCCTTATTTTATGTATTGCTTTCACTGTTTTGCCTTTTTTTATTTTATGTATTATTTCGCTTTTAGTATTTTACTTCTTATTATTTTTAGTATTGCTATTTAGTATTTAGCCCTATTATAGATATTATTTTTATTGTTTTATCAGTCACTCTGTTAATTGCTCATATATTGCACTGTACTCATTTATTGTTCACATTTTGGATGCCTTTTGTAACCACCTATCCATAACTCTGTAAATATGTAATTGAAATTGTTCTTCTCATCCGCAATGCACCCTTCTTCCATCACTGCACTATCGTCTCGTCCAGCATTTGTTTGCACTGCCCCCAGCACTCGTCTCGAGCACAACATGTACCAAAGTGTGTTATGTTGATCAAGTTATTTCCGTCAGCGGGGCTACCTGGCCGATATGCTAACTGCCCGACTGGACCGGCTGTCTCGCTGTCGGTGGAAAGAAAGAAAGAAAAAGTCGGGAAATCTTGATGGCCACGAAGCAACAGAGCTACGACAGATGACTCTATTTCGAAACGTTATACATTATACATGTTGGAAATTTGTCATTTCTATGACATTTTGTTTTTGTCTTCTGTCTTGTGTTGCCATTGGTCCTTTAAAATGCTTTCGTTTGCAAATGATTTACTCGGGCAATTTTCGTCATACGTGTACGTTCCAAAGGCATTTATGATTTTTCATTGCGCTGTTCAATTTGCGCGGGAAAATATGGGTGTTGCCTTTTGAAAATTTCAAAATTCCTTCACTGTAAACGTAATCGCGAGAGCTTGAGAGCTCTAAAGTTTGAAACATCACAGTCTCTAACGCATACCTTCGAATAACAATATCTGAAATTTCATTCCGATTCGTTCAGCGAATGGACCGGAGGCTTCAGTAGAGAGGCTTCTGTTTAAGGAGGTATTGGAACACGGCAAGTGAAGAATTGCGTGGAAATGTAGAGGAAAGATGGAAGAATTCAAGGGGTGGCTGATGTCGTTGCAGCGCCTCTCAGAACTGAAGATTCAGTTTATAAATACAGTCACTAAAACAACGGTTTTAGATCACGCAGATCCATTGAATACAAGGTGGTTTGTGCACGTAACTCAACTACAAAACGTGCCCAATAAGTAAATTAAATTTACACTGAAATTAATGTCTGTCACGCTCAAACTTAAGGGTACGAAGGCTCTGTAAAGCATTTTTAATGAGTCGAAGAGAGCATTTATACGAATCTTGGATAGACAAAGTTTAATATGATTCAGCAGCACAAGTAAATACGTACGAATTAAATTATTGGCTGCACCGATGTGTCTTTAATATTAACAATATACATCCTGCATTAAGAAAAGGAGTGGAATATCGGAGAACACATGTTTGCGTAGGAGAGTTGGACATATTTACGGACGGTTCGGACAATTGGTGCAGTATATGAGGTTTACATGTTTGGTCCCGAATTAGACTATCGCAAAATTAAACTTGAACCTTACAATTCGGTTCTTCAAGCATTAAGAAAGGAGTGGAATATCGGAGAACACATGTTTGCGTAGGAGAGTTGGACATATTTACGGACGGTTCGGACAATTGGTGCAGTATATGAGGTTTACATGTTTGGTCCCGAATTAGACTATCGCAAAATTAAACTTGAACCTTACAATTCGGTTCTTCAAGCATTAAGAAAGGAGTGGAATATCGAAGAACACATGTTTGCGTAGGAGAGTTGGACATATTTACGGACGGTTCGGACAATTGGTGCAGTATATGAGGTTTACATGTTTGGTCCCGAATTGGACTATCGCAAAATTAAACTTGAACCTTACAATTCGGTTCTTCAAGCATTAAGAAAGGAGTGGAATATCGGAGAACACATGTTTGCGTAGGAGAGTTGGACATATTTACGGACGGTTCGGACAATTGGTGCAGTATATGAGGTTTACATGTTTGGTCCCGAATTAGACTATCGCAAAATTAAACTTGAACCTTACAATTCGGTTCTTCAAGCATTAAGAAAGGAGTGGAACATCGGAGAACACATGTTTGCATAGGAGAGTTGGACATATTTACGGACGGTTCGGACAATTGGTGCAGTATATGAGGTTTACATGTTTGGTCCCGAAATTGACTATCGCAAAATTAAACTTGAACCTTACAATTCGGTTCTTCAAGCATTAAGAAAGGAGTGGAACATCGGAGAACACATGTTTGCATAGGAGAGTTGGACATATTTACGGACGGTTCGGACAATTGGTGCAGTATATGAGGTTTACATGTTTGGTCCCGAAATAGACTATCGCAAAATTAAACTTGAACCTTACAATTCGGTTCTTCAAGCATTAAGAAAGGAGTGGAATATCGGAGAACACATGTTTGCGTAGGAGAGTTGGACATATTTACGGACGGTTCGGACAATTGGTGCAGTATATGAGGTTTACATGTTTGGTCCCGAATTAGACTATCGCAAAATTAAACTTGAACCTTACAATTCGGTTCTTCAAGCATTAAGAAAGGAGTGGAATATCGAAGAACACATGTTTGCGTAGGAGAGTTGGACATATTTACGGACGGTTCGGACAATTGGTGCAGTATATGAGGTTTACATGTTTGGTCCCGAAATAGACTATCGCAAAATTAAACTTGAACCTTACAATTCGGTTCTTCAAGCATTAAGAAAGGAGTGGAATATCGGAGAACACATGTTTGCGTAGGAGAGTTGGACATATTTACGGACGGTTCGGACAATTGGTGCAGTATATGAGGTTTACATGTTTGGTCCCGAATTAGACTATCGCAAAATTAAACTTGAACCTTACAATTCGGTTCTTCAAGCATTAAGAAAGGAGTGGAATATCGAAGAACACATGTTTGCGTAGGAGAGTTGGACATATTTACGGACGGTTCGGACAATTGGTGCAGTATATGAGGTTCACATGTTTGGTCCCGAATTAGACTATCGCAAAATTAAACTTGAACCTTACAATTCGGTTCTTCAAGCATTAAGAAAGGAGTGGAATATCGGAGAACACATGTTTGCGTAGGAGAGTTGGACATATTTACGGACGGTTCGGACGATTGGTGCAGTATATGAGGTTTACATGTTTGGTCCCGAATTAGACTATCGCAAAATTAAACTTGAACCTTACAATTCGGTTCTTCAAGCATTAAGAAAGGAGTGGAATATCGGAGAACACATGTTTGCGTAGGAGAGTTGGACATATTTACGGACGGTTCGGACAATTCGTGCAGTATATGAGGTTTACATGTTTGGTCCCGAATTAGACTATCGCAAAATTAAACTTGAACCTTACAATTCGGTTCTTCAAGCATTAAGAAAGGAGTGGAACATCGGAGAACACATGTTTGCGTAGGAGAGTTGGACATATTTACGGACGGTTCGGACAATTGGTGCAGTATATGAGGTTTACATGTTTGGTCCCGAATTAGACTATCGCAAAATTAAACTTGAACCTTACAATTCGGTTCTTCAAGCATTAAGAAAGGAGTGGAATATCGGAGAACACATGTTTGCGTAGGAGAGTTGGACATATTTACGGACGGTTCGGACAATTGGTGCAGTATATGAGGTTTACATGTTGGTCCCGAATTGGACTATCGCAAAATTAAACTTGAACCTTACAATTCGGTTCTTCAAGCATTAAGAAAGGAGTGGAGCATCGGAGAACACATGTTTGCGTAGGAGAGTTGGACATATTTACGGACAGTTCGGACAATTGGTGCAGTATATGAGGTTTACATGTTTGGTCCCGAATTAGACTATCGCAAAATTAAACTTGAACCTTACAATTCGGTTCTTCAAGCATTAAGAAAGGAGTGGAACATCGGAGAACACATGTTTGCGTAGGAGAGTTGGACATATTTACGGACGGTTCGGACAATTGGTGCAGTATATGAGGTTTACATGTTTGGTCCCGAATTAGACTATCGCAAAATTAAACTTGAACCTTACAATTCGGTTCTTCAAGCATTAAGAAAGGAGTGGAATATCGGAGAACACATGTTTGCGTAGGAGAGTTGGACATATTTACGGACGGTTCGGACAATTGGTGCAGTATATGAGGTTTACATGTTTGGTCCCGAAATAGACTATCGCAAAATTAAACTTGAACCTTACAATTCGGTTCTTCAAGCATTAAGAAAGGAGTGGAATATCGGAGAACACATGTTTGCGTAGGAGAGTTGGACATATTTACGGACGGTTCGGACAATTGGTGCAGTATATGAGGTTTACATGTTTGGTCCCGAATTAGACTATCGCAAAATTAAACTTGAACCTTACAATTCGGTTCTTCAAGCATTAAGAAAGGAGTGGAATATCGAAGAACACATGTTTGCGTAGGAGAGTTGGACATATTTACGGACGGTTCGGACAATTCGTGCAGTATATGAGGTTCACATGTTTGGTCCCGAATTAGACTATCGCAAAATTAAACTTGAACCTTACAATTCGGTTCTTCAAGCATTAAGAAAGGAGTGGAATATCGGAGAACACATGTTTGCGTAGGAGAGTTGGACATATTTACGGACGGTTCGGACGATTGGTGCAGTATATGAGGTTTACATGTTTGGTCCCGAATTAGACTACCGCAAAATTAAACTTGAACCTTACAATTCGGTTCTTCAAGCATTAAGAAAGGAGTGGAATATCGGAGAACACATGTTTGCGTAGGAGAGTTGGACATATTTACGGACGGTTCGGACAATTCGTGCAGTATATGAGGTTTACATGTTTGGTCCCGAATTAGACTATCGCAAAATTAAACTTGAACCTTACAATTCGGTTCTTCAAGCATTAAGAAAGGAGTGGAACATCGGAGAACACATGTTTGCGTAGGAGAGTTGGACATATTTACGGACGGTTCGGACAATTGGTGCAGTATATGAGGTTTACATGTTTGGTCCCGAATTAGACTATCGCAAAATTAAACTTGAACCTTACAATTCGGTTCTTCAAGCATTAAGAAAGGAGTGGAACATCGGAGAACACATGTTTGCATAGGAGAGTTGGACATATTTACGGACGGTTCGGACAATTGGTGCAGTATATGAGGTTTACATGTTTGGTCCCGAAATTGACTATCGCAAAATTAAACTTGAACCTTACAATTCGGTTCTTCAAGCATTAAGAAAGGAGTGGAACATCGGAGAACACATGTTTGCATAGGAGAGTTGGACATATTTACGGACGGTTCGGACAATTGGTGCAGTATATGAGGTTTACATGTTTGGTCCCGAAATAGACTATCGCAAAATTAAACTTGAACCTTACAATTCGGTTCTTCAAGCATTAAGAAAGGAGTGGAATATCGGAGAACACATGTTTGCGTAGGAGAGTTGGACATATTTACGGACGGTTCGGACAATTGGTGCAGTATATGAGGTTTACATGTTTGGTCCCGAATTAGACTATCGCAAAATTAAACTTGAACCTTACAATTCGGTTCTTCAAGCATTAAGAAAGGAGTGGAATATCGAAGAACACATGTTTGCGTAGGAGAGTTGGACATATTTACGGACGGTTCGGACAATTGGTGCAGTATATGAGGTTTACATGTTTGGTCCCGAAATAGACTATCGCAAAATTAAACTTGAACCTTACAATTCGGTTCTTCAAGCATTAAGAAAGGAGTGGAATATCGGAGAACACATGTTTGCGTAGGAGAGTTGGACATATTTACGGACGGTTCGGACAATTGGTGCAGTATATGAGGTTTACATGTTTGGTCCCGAATTAGACTATCGCAAAATTAAACTTGAACCTTACAATTCGGTTCTTCAAGCATTAAGAAAGGAGTGGAATATCGAAGAACACATGTTTGCGTAGGAGAGTTGGACATATTTACGGACGGTTCGGACAATTGGTGCAGTATATGAGGTTCACATGTTTGGTCCCGAATTAGACTATCGCAAAATTAAACTTGAACCTTACAATTCGGTTCTTCAAGCATTAAGAAAGGAGTGGAATATCGGAGAACACATGTTTGCGTAGGAGAGTTGGACATATTTACGGACGGTTCGGACGATTGGTGCAGTATATGAGGTTTACATGTTTGGTCCCGAATTAGACTATCGCAAAATTAAACTTGAACCTTACAATTCGGTTCTTCAAGCATTAAGAAAGGAGTGGAATATCGGAGAACACATGTTTGCGTAGGAGAGTTGGACATATTTACGGACGGTTCGGACAATTCGTGCAGTATATGAGGTTTACATGTTTGGTCCCGAATTAGACTATCGCAAAATTAAACTTGAACCTTACAATTCGGTTCTTCAAGCATTAAGAAAGGAGTGGAACATCGGAGAACACATGTTTGCGTAGGAGAGTTGGACATATTTACGGACGGTTCGGACAATTGGTGCAGTATATGAGGTTTACATGTTTGGTCCCGAATTAGACTATCGCAAAATTAAACTTGAACCTTACAATTCGGTTCTTCAAGCATTAAGAAAGGAGTGGAATATCGGAGAACACATGTTTGCGTAGGAGAGTTGGACATATTTACGGACGGTTCGGACAATTGGTGCAGTATATGACGTTTACATGTTGGTCCCGAATTGGACTATCGCAAAATTAAACTTGAACCTTACAATTCGGTTCTTCAAGCATTAAGAAAGGAGTGGAGCATCGGAGAACACATGTTTGCGTAGGAGAGTTGGACATATTTACGGACAGTTCGGACAATTGGTGCAGTATATGAGGTTTACATGTTTGGTCCCGAATTAGACTATCGCAAAATTAAACTTGAACCTTACAATTCGGTTCTTCAAGCATTAAGAAAGGAGTGGAACATCGGAGAACACATGTTTGCGTAGGAGAGTTGGACATATTTACGGACGGTTCGGACAATTGGTGCAGTATATGAGGTTTACATGTTTGGTCCCGAATTAGACTATCGCAAAATTAAACTTGAACCTTACAATTCGGTTCTTCAAGCATTAAGAAAGGAGTGGAATATCGGAGAACACATGTTTGCGTAGGAGAGTTGGACATATTTACGGACGGTTCGGACAATTGGTGCAGTATATGAGGTTTACATGTTTGGTCCCGAAATAGACTATCGCAAAATTAAACTTGAACCTTACAATTCGGTTCTTCAAGCATTAAGAAAGGAGTGGAATATCGGAGAACACATGTTTGCGTAGGAGAGTTGGACATATTTACGGACGGTTCGGACAATTGGTGCAGTATATGAGGTTTACATGTTTGGTCCCGAATTAGACTATCGCAAAATTAAACTTGAACCTTACAATTCGGTTCTTCAAGCATTAAGAAAGGAGTGGAATATCGAAGAACACATGTTTGCGTAGGAGAGTTGGACATATTTACGGACGGTTCGGACAATTCGTGCAGTATATGAGGTTCACATGTTTGGTCCCGAATTAGACTATCGCAAAATTAAACTTGAACCTTACAATTCGTTTCTTCAAGCATTAAGAAAGGAGTGGAATATCGGAGAACACATGTTTGCGTAGGAGAGTTGGACATATTTACGGACGGTTCGGACGATTGGTGCAGTATATGAGGTTTACATGTTTGGTCCCGAATTAGACTATCGCAAAATTAAACTTGAACCTTACAATTCGGTTCTTCAAGCATTAAGAAAGGAGTGGAATATCGGAGAACACATGTTTGCGTAGGAGAGTTGGACATATTTACGGACGGTTCGGACAATTCGTGCAGTATATGAGGTTTACATGTTTGGTCCCGAATTAGACTATCGCAAAATTAAACTTGAACCTTACAATTCGGTTCTTCAAGCATTAAGAAAGGAGTGGAACATCGGAGAACACATGTTTGCGTAGGAGAGTTGGACATATTTACGGACGGTTCGGACAATTGGTGCAGTATATGAGGTTTACATGTTTGGTCCCGAATTAGACTATCGCAAAATTAAACTTGAACCTTACAATTCGGTTCTTCAAGCATTAAGAAAGGAGTGGAATATCGAAGAACACATGTTTGCGTAGGAGAGTTGGACATATTTACGGACGGTTCGGACAATTGGTGCAGTATATGAGGTTTACATGTTTGGTCCCGAAATAGACTATCGCAAAATTAAACTTGAACCTTACAATTCGGTTCTTCAAGCATTAAGAAAGGAGTGGAATATCGGAGAACACATGTTTGCGTAGGAGAGTTGGACATATTTACGGACGGTTCGGACAATTGGTGCAGTATATGAGGTTTACATGTTTGGTCCCGAATTAGACTATCGCAAAATTAAACTTGAACCTTACAATTCGGTTCTTCAAGCATTAAGAAAGGAGTGGAATATCGAAGAACACATGTTTGCGTAGGAGAGTTGGACATATTTACGGACGGTTCGGACAATTGGTGCAGTATATGAGGTTCACATGTTTGGTCCCGAATTAGACTATCGCAAAATTAAACTTGAACCTTACAATTCGGTTCTTCAAGCATTAAGAAAGGAGTGGAATATCGGAGAACACATGTTTGCGTAGGAGAGTTGGACATATTTACGGACGGTTCGGACGATTGGTGCAGTATATGAGGTTTACATGTTTGGTCCCGAATTAGACTATCGCAAAATTAAACTTGAACCTTACAATTCGGTTCTTCAAGCATTAAGAAAGGAGTGGAATATCGGAGAACACATGTTTGCGTAGGAGAGTTGGACATCTTTACGGACGGTTCGGACAATTCGTGCAGTATATGAGGTTTACATGTTTGGTCCCGAATTAGACTATCGCAAAATTAAACTTGAACCTTACAATTCGGTTCTTCAAGCATTAAGAAAGGAGTGGAACATCGGAGAACACATGTTTGCGTAGGAGAGTTGGACATATTTACGGACGGTTCGGACAATTGGTGCAGTATATGAGGTTTACATGTTTGGTCCCGAATTAGACTATCGCAAAATTAAACTTGAACCTTACAATTCGGTTCTTCAAGCATTAAGAAAGGAGTGGAATATCGGAGAACACATGTTTGCGTAGGAGAGTTGGACATATTTACGGACGGTTCGGACAATTGGTGCAGTATATGAGGTTTACATGTTGGTCCCGAATTGGACTATCGCAAAATTAAACTTGAACCTTACAATTCGGTTCTTCAAGCATTAAGAAAGGAGTGGAATATCGAAGAACACATGTTTGCGTAGGAGAGTTGGACATATTTACGGACGGTTCGGACAATTGGTGCAGTATATGAGGTTCACATGTTTGGTCCCGAATTAGACTATCGCAAAATTAAACTTGAACCTTACAATTCGGTTCTTCAAGCATTAAGAAAGGAGTGGAATATCGGAGAACACATGTTTGCGTAGGAGAGTTGGACATATTTACGGACGGTTCGGACGATTGGTGCAGTATATGAGGTTTACATGTTTGGTCCCGAATTAGACTATCGCAAAATTAAACTTGAACCTTACAATTCGGTTCTTCAAGCATTAAGAAAGGAGTGGAATATCGGAGAACACATGTTTGCGTAGGAGAGTTGGACATATTTACGGACGGTTCGGACAATTCGTGCAGTATATGAGGTTTACATGTTTGGTCCCGAATTAGACTATCGCAAAATTAAACTTGAACCTTACAATTCGGTTCTTCAAGCATTAAGAAAGGAGTGGAACATCGGAGAACACATGTTTGCGTAGGAGAGTTGGACATATTTACGGACGGTTCGGACAATTGGTGCAGTATATGAGGTTTACATGTTTGGTCCCGAATTAGACTATCGCAAAATTAAACTTGAACCTTACAATTCGGTTCTTCAAGCATTAAGAAAGGAGTGGAATATCGGAGAACACATGTTTGCGTAGGAGAGTTGGACATATTTACGGACGGTTCGGACAATTGGTGCAGTATATGAGGTTTACATGTTGGTCCCGAATTGGACTATCGCAAAATTAAACTTGAACCTTACAATTCGGTTCTTCAAGCATTAAGAAAGGAGTGGAGCATCGGAGAACACATGTTTGCGTAGGAGAGTTGGACATATTTACGGACAGTTCGGACAATTGGTGCAGTATATGAGGTTTACATGTTTGGTCCCGAATTAGACTATCGCAAAATTAAACTTGAACCTTACAATTCGGTTCTTCAAGCATTAAGAAAGGAGTGGAACATCGGAGAACACATGTTTGCGTAGGAGAGTTGGACATATTTACGGACGGTTCGGACAATTGGTGCAGTATATGAGGTTTACATGTTTGGTCCCGAATTAGACTATCGCAAAATTAAACTTGAACCTTACAATTCGGTTCTTCAAGCATTAAGAAAGGAGTGGAATATCGGAGAACACATGTTTGCGTAGGAGAGTTGGACATATTTACGGACGGTTCGGACAATTGGTGCAGTATATGAGGTTTACATGTTTGGTCCCGAAATAGACTATCGCAAAATTAAACTTGAACCTTACAATTCGGTTCTTCAAGCATTAAGAAAGGAGTGGAATATCGGAGAACACATGTTTGCGTAGGAGAGTTGGACATATTTACGGACGGTTCGGACAATTGGTGCAGTATATGAGGTTTACATGTTTGGTCCCGAATTAGACTATCGCAAAATTAAACTTGAACCTTACAATTCGGTTCTTCAAGCATTAAGAAAGGAGTGGAATATCGAAGAACACATGTTTGCGTAGGAGAGTTGGACATATTTACGGACGGTTCGGACAATTCGTGCAGTATATGAGGTTCACATGTTTGGTCCCGAATTAGACTATCGCAAAATTAAACTTGAACCTTACAATTCGGTTCTTCAAGCATTAAGAAAGGAGTGGAATATCGGAGAACACATGTTTGCGTAGGAGAGTTGGACATATTTACGGACGGTTCGGACGATTGGTGCAGTATATGAGGTTTACATGTTTGGTCCCGAATTAGACTATCGCAAAATTAAACTTGAACCTTACAATTCGGTTCTTCAAGCATTAAGAAAGGAGTGGAATATCGGAGAACACATGTTTGCGTAGGAGAGTTGGACATATTTACGGACGGTTCGGACAATTCGTGCAGCATATGAGGTTTACATGTTTGGTCCCGAATTAGACTATCGCAAAATTAAACTTGAACCTTACAATTCGGTTCTTCAAGCATTAAGAAAGGAGTGGAACATCGGAGAACACATGTTTGCGTAGGAGAGTTGGACATATTTACGGACGGTTCGGACAATTGGTGCAGTATATGAGGTTTACATGTTTGGTCCCGAATTAGACTATCGCAAAATTAAACTTGAACCTTACAATTCGGTTCTTCAAGCATTAAGAAAGAAGTGGAATATCGGAGAACACATGTTTGCGTAGGAGAGTTGGACATATTTACGGACGGTTCGGACAATTGGTGCAGTATATGAGGTTTACATGTTTGGTCCCGAATTAGACTATCGCAAAATTAAACTTGAACCTTACAATTCGGTTCTTCAAGCATTAAGAAAGGAGTGGAACATCGGAGAACACATGTTTGCGTAGGAGAGTTGGACATATTTACGGACGGTTCGGACAATTGGTGCAGTATATGAGGTTTACATGTTTGGTCCCGAATTAGACTATCGCAAAATTAAACTTGAACCTTACAATTCGGTTCTTCAAGCATTAAGAAAGGAGTGGAATATCGAAGAACACATGTTTGCGTAGGAGAGTTGGACATATTTACGGACGGTTCGGACGATTGGTGCAGTATATGAGGTTTACATGTTTGGTCCCGAATTAGACTATCGCAAAATTAAACTTGAACCTTACAATTCGGTTCTTCAAGCATTAAGAAAGGAGTGGAATATCGGAGAACACATGTTTGCGTAGGAGAGTTGGACATATTTACGGACGGTTCGGACAATTGGTGCAGTATATGAGGTTCACATGTTTGGTCCCGAATTAGACTATCGCAAAATTAAACTTGAACCTTACAATTCGGTTCTTCAAGCATTAAGAAAGGAGTGGAATATCGGAGAACACATGTTTGCGTAGGAGAGTTGGACATATTTACGGACGGTTCGGACGATTGGTGCAGTATATGAGGTTTACATGTTTGGTCCCGAATTAGACTATCGCAAAATTAAACTTGAACCTTACAATTCGGTTCTTCAAGCATTAAGAAAGGAGTGGAATATCGGAGAACACATGTTTGCGTAGGAGAGTTGGACATATTTACGGACGGTTCGGACAATTCGTGCAGTATATGAGGTTTACATGTTTGGTCCGAATTAGACTATCGCAAAATTAAACTTGAACCTTACAATTCGGTTCTTCAAGCATTAAGAAAGGAGTGGAACATCGGAGAACACATGTTTGCGTAGGAGAGTTGGACATATTTACGGACGGTTCGGACAATTGGTGCAGTATATGAGGTTTACATGTTTGGTCCCGAATTAGACTATCGCAAAATTAAACTTGAACCTTACAATTCGGTTCTTCAAGCATTAAGAAAGGAGTGGAATATCGGAGAAACACATGTTTGCGTAGGAGAGTTGGACATATTTACGGACGGTTCGGACAATTGGTGCAGTATATGAGGTTTACATGTTGGTCCCGAATTGGACTATCGCAAAATTAAACTTGAACCTTACAATTCGGTTCTTCAAGCATTAAGAAAGGAGTGGAGCATCGGAGAACACATGTTTGCGTAGAGAGAGTTGGACATATTTACGGACGGTTCGGACAATTGGTGCAGTATATGAGGTTTACATGTTTGGTCCCGAATTAGACTATCGCAAAATTAAACTTGAACCTTACAATTCGGTTCTTCAAGCATTAAGAAAGGAGTGGAATATCGGAGAACACATGTTTGCGTAGGAGAGTTGGACATATTTACGGACGGTTCGGACAATTGGTGCAGTATATGAGGTTTCACATGTTTGGTCCCGAATTAGACTATCGCAAAATTAAACCTTGAACCTTACAATTCGGTTCTTCAAGCATTAAGAAAGGAGTGGAATATCGGAGAACACATGTTTGCGTAGGAGAGTTGGACATATTTACGGACGGTTCGGACGATTGGTGCAGTATATGAGGTTTACATGTTTGGTCCCGAATTAGACTATCGCAAAATTAAACTTGAACCTTACAATTCGGTTCTTCAAGCATTAAGAAAGGAGTGGAATATCGGTAGAACCACATGTTTGCGTAGGAGAGTTGGACATATTTACGGACGGTTCGGACAATTCGTGCAGTATATGAGGTTTACATGTTTGGTCCCGAATTAGACTATCGCAAAATTAAACTTGAACCTTACAATTCGGTTCTTCAAGCATTAAGAAAGGAGTGGAACATCGGAGAACACATGT